>NC_135484.1:132764486-133964486 GCF_052094955.1 Ictidomys tridecemlineatus
GTTTGAAACACACTATTCCATTCAACCACCAGGGGTCACAAAAGAATATACAATGACTCTGGAAACAGTTCACTTTCTTTTCTACTTTGCCACCCAGTATAGCAAAACATTTATCATACTCCTGATGATCAGAGTAAATCTTCTTTTCAAGACTGAAAAACATGAAGTGAACTCAAGTTTGAAAAGTCATTTATTATTGAAAAAGAATAGAAATTTGAATAAATGCTTTCTAATATGAATTTTTTAAAAATTTTTAGGTCTTTTAAAGAATGGCTTCTACTAGTAACAAGGGACCACACATTGAATGATTCCTGGAGATGCAGGATATTTTCTATGAAGACAGAAAGCAGATTGGTAGTTGCCTAGGGCAGTGTTGGCAGGGTGTGGAATGGAGGTTTGAGGATAAAGTCTAAAAGCACAAGTGTTTCTTTTCAGGATAACGACAATTCTGTAAAATTGTGATGGCCGAATAACTCTGTGACTAAACTGAATAATACACTTTAAATGAATGTTCACATTATATTTTTATGTTATATAAATTATATCTCAATAAAATTTTTAAAACAAAAGCTTTAAACATAGGGCCCTTGAGAAATATGAATGTGGAAATTTCCAGATTTATCTTTAAATGAGTATTTATGATCTTTTGAATAATCAATTACAATACGAATTAATGATTTAAGTTTCTGCCAATGATTTAATTCCAAATAAATATAAGTTAATTTATGTTATTTTAAAGGAACCTAAAATAGTTTACTGGGAGCTTTGGAAGAAAAGCTCCTGGGGAGAGGAGATGGCCCCAGGTGATGGGGAGACCAAGGTTCTGAGCCTGGTTCTTTGGGCAGCTTGGTTAAGTGACTTCACCTTTTTAAAATCATTTTTCCTATTTGTAAAATGAGGGTCTAAGCTTTATCTCTCAGGTGACATTTTAGCTCTACAAATTTTCTAGAATCTTCTCAGTCCATTTGCTTACCTGTGACATCCTGCAAACTTGGGAGCCTTTCAGCTTCTTTCTAGCAAACTCTGTAAGGCATTTACACATTACTTGAGTAAGGATGGAGAAGCAATTTTATTGCTAAGTCTGCTTTGGGAGCAGATGTTTGAAACTTTTGCTCAATTACTTACATTTGGAAGTCTGTGTAAAACATTACTTATATTTTAGTTTTAATAAAATTAGTTTCTTTTTTTATTAAAAATACCTAATTAAAATTATAAGAATTTCCAAAGTTGGGATTTTATGTGTAATAAATGATATAACAAGTAGTCAGATTCATATATATTTAATGAATATGTAGCCTAACCATGCCCCTTTATTTTTTAATTCAGCATTTTTAAATTTAGAAAAGTAGAGATATGTATTTTTCAGACATAGGAACATTTTCAGAGAAATATGTTTTGAATCATAGAAAGATTATATGCACCTTTACTGCCTCCCTTTCTCTCTTTCTCTTTTTTATCTCGGTGCTGGGAATGGAACCCAGGACTCTGCACATGTTGGACCAGCACCCTGCATATGAGCTATATTCCCAGCCCTTTATACAAAAATTTTTAATTTTGAAATGGAGTCTAAATAAGTTTAGACTGGACTTGAATTTGTGACCTTTCTACCTTGGCATTCTGAGATGCTGGGAATTACAGGCATGTACCACTGTACCCAGCTTTATCTCTCCCATTATGAAGATGATAGTTGAATTCTCTTGTTTCACTGCATTATTTATTAATTATGCAGCCAATAATTATAACATACAGTTTTCTTTTCCTCTTCTAGATAAATACTTTATAGGAATTAAAACAAACAAACAAAAAAACCCTGTTTGGTTCTTCTAAATATCATATAATCCCACAATAATATGTGGGATTATATGATATTTAGAAGCCTCACAGCAAACTGGAGCTATATTTGTGAAGTAGGTAAAGTTTGTCTTGACACCTTATTTATTTAACTTTCTGGATTTTATTGTAGCTCTCCTTAGTATTGATCCTTTCTTTTCCCTGTCTTTTGCCTACTGTCAGCATCCCAAAATGCAAAAAGACGGCTGAAAGAGGCCCCCAAATATCAAAATAGTAAAGCTGAAAAACCAGGAGGAAACCACCTTCTTTGGTCACATGGTTACCTACGTGTTCTAGTTTATACTGACAACAGTGGCAACACCTGTTCATTTCTCTGATTTCTTTGATGTTACATATTTCAACTCTGAATGTGTGGAACATCCCCTATTTATAGGTAACATGTTGGAGACTGGCAAAGTAATGAAAGCTATCTGGTCAACCTTCCGTCTATTAAGATAAATTGTCCAGTGAGAACATGGTCTAATTTTTCCAGGAACAAATGTCTGGTACAACTGCTTTTAAGTAGTGCACTGTTTTCATATTTTCTCTGCTTGACTTCTCTCACAACACGGGGAAGCCTTGTTGCTTGTCTAAGGCTGCCCATTCAACATTGAGGCCATCTAACTCCCCTACTAAAGTGGCTCACCATCGCAGAGCCAAGTTGAGTCACCTAAAGGCTGGAGGAGAATGTCACTTGTCCAGGTACAAGCTGTGCTCATCTGACCTGTGTGGTCTTCTGGAGACAAATATCCAGTTGTATGGACTAATGGAGAGTGATGTCACAGGAGATAGGAAATCTAGGTTGTGAGAGACCTGGAGGCATCAAGTCTGGAGATACATGGTGGAGATGTTGAGTACAAAGCAAAATGCTATAGGAGGTGAATTTTTTCATTTGGTAATGTATCCAAGACTATATGGCATGTTAAATATATCCTTTCATGTTAACATAAGGAGCTCACATGTGTTAGGCACTTGCTGTATGGGATCCCAGTGTACTTTTGTCAGGAAGAGTCAGTTGACCAAGTTTCTTTTTCATAAATGAGTAGTGAAATTGAGCACTTATTGACTAGCGAAAAGCTTATGATGTTCTATGTGCTAAAACCCAATAATATTCAGTAGATTTGAGTTTTATCCTCTCATTCTAAGGATATAATTTGTACAAAAAAGAGACCTAGAATATATTATCAGGATTCAGAGATGGAAAAATAAAAATTTTTAGCTCTGTATGATCAGGTAGAGAAATACTTGTGTAAAACTCATCTTTGTGATATAAAGAAGTAAAAAATGGTGATGTGGGGCTGGGAACCTAGCTCATTCATAGAGTGCTTGCCTAACATGCACAAGCTATGTGTTCAAGCTCTGGGTGTAATCCCCAGTACCTCTATCCCAATGGCAATTTTCCTTCTCTTCTGCCTTCCAAGTATTTTGAAGCGAATGGAGACTACATCACCTGTATCAGTGAGTGGATAAATGAATGAAAAGGCAGATGTACACTTGTGTATATATGTTGTGCAGACATACAGCTCATTCTACTTCCATGATGCCCAGTTAGTGTGAGTTATAAAAACATGTTTGTCTTGACCCTGAAATAGACAAAGTAGTTTGGCACTTGGAGCCTAATGTTAAAAAGTGATTTAGGAAAAAGAAACAAGGTATAAGTATTTAGATATTTCAGTTTTTCTTTTTTGCTATCAATGTGAGTATCTGTATGTTGGATTTTCATTTTTTTCTACTAGTGTACATTTACTTGTTTTGGTTGTCATAGAAACATCTATAAGAAAGGGAGAAAAGAATGAATCCATGGATGTTTTAAAATCAAGATTAGGAATACATTCAGAAGTAGAAATGGGTACAAATAGTTTATGGTTAAGTCCATGAAATAGAATTACAAAAGTAAATTTTTATCACAGGATTTTTTGTATAAGCTACAAATCCTAACACAACTGTGATTTTTTAACAATATCTACTCATTTACAGAATTCCTCCTACAGTTGCATTCAGCCAGTATAGTATTACCTGTTTCATAGTCTGTCAGTTCTACATGCTATGCTTGCTATACTTGAACTCAATTTCAAAATTATCTTTTTTCACCATAGAACATGCAATTTTCTTTGAGGAAAGAAAACTGAAAATTTTAGACATGCCAGATGTCCAGTTTTGAACCAGCTTGTCTGGTATTTAAGCTTTTACATTGTAAACAAATTTGAGAAAAATCTGCATTCAGTTATGCCAAATATGTCCTAACTAAGTAGCCTTCCTTGTTATATAACATAACCTGGATGAACTCATTCACCTTCTAAGTCCAAGTTGGCATTCTTGGGAGACTAGCCCCAGGGGTACCAGAACTAAGTTCCCCTGGCACTTGGGTCATGCTGGGTGTAACTTGAATTTAAATTCTCACTGCCTTCTCAACCAGGAAACAGGCAATACTGTGAAAAAGAAATGTGTTCTCTTTCTAAAACTGTGATTCACTCAAAACTGTTTTCATTTTTTCTCATATATGGCAAGACTATTTTGTGGTGAAGAATGAGTGATAGCTTTATTTAAAAAAACTTGTTTTCATAAATCAAGTCTTTTTTTTAACTATAAGTTTAAAGTGTTTTCTTTAATTTAAAAAAGTATTAGCATACTTTTTAGTGTTTTCTTGTAAATGTAAAATGTTTGGCAGTGCCTAGTTAAATTAAATATCCATGCATTCATTTACCTGGCAATTCTTCTCCTGGAATTCTATGTCAAAGTAATCATACCTTCTTCATACCTAGCAAATAGGTATGAGGCTTTGCTGTGGCCTTATTGGAGGAGGTAGGGAGTTGAGATGACTTGGAAGTCCATTCCAAGAAAAGTTGTGTGGTAAAGCGTAGGAATCAATCAGAAGCAATAGAAAAGTTGCACACATTGCAACATGGATAATATGAAAAGCATAATGCTGAGTTTAAAAAGTAAGGAATGGATAGGTAATAATATCATTTATGTAAATTCAGAATACATGAATATGAAATACATGCAAAGATTGATACACTTCAAACACATTAGAATAGTTTCCTACAGGGGAAGGTGAATTGGGGTGACAAATAGAGATAGAGGGGAGATGCCCATAAACATACATACCATACAAAGCAAGAGATGAGCCTTCCACAGATCAATTAAATCATATGCTATAAAAGAAGGATATTTTACTTTTGGAAATTTAGGCTGAAAAAATTAGACAATGCATACAGATATAAGTATATACAGTTAAAAGTAAATTGTCTTGTTTTGTACACTGGCATAATTCCAATTTCAGCACTATGAACCCATTTGGTATATATTATTCCAGAATCATTTCTTTGCATTAACAAAGTCTAACTTTATTTTTTAAAAATAAGACCATGCTATGCTTATTGTTTTATATACTACTTCTTTCACTTACACACATACACAATTTCTTATCTATCCATCTTCATCTATCTATGTCTATACATTGTTTACCTTCTATCAATCAATCATCTATCTGCCTATCATCTATTGATCTCTATGTATCATCTATTATTTATCATCAATCAACCATCTATCAATCAGTTGACCTGTCTGCCTATTTATCAATCAATCTCTCTTCCATATATCCATTTATACATCATCTATTATTTATCTGTAATTTTCCTTCCATGTCTATTGATATGGGTTAACTACCTTGTTCCTTCCTTCTCTTTTATCCTATTTCTTTCTTTTGGGGGCTTATTTACTGACAATGGGGAACCACTTTGAAGAATGAAGTAATTAGGCCAACTACATATCTCATATTTTCCATTTAAGACTTCTAATTTTTGCTAATAACATTATAATTTTTATCAAGCTTTTATAAGATTCACCTTCACTTCCCTAACTCTAATCAATGTCCTTAAGCCTAAATTCAATCTGCATGGTCATCCCCTTCTTATTCGTTGATTTCCATGGTTGATATGGAAAAGCTGAGTCCACTTGATTTTTGTTCCCTTCCTATGACTTATTCCTTTTGTCTGAATCATCATAGACTTTTTTTTCCTTTCTCATGAAGATAAGTTAGTTCACCGAACAATGTGTAAATGTTGATCGGTCTTTGGTTGTTTATTTTGCTTTATTTATTTATTTTTTTTGGTATTTTAAAAGTTTTATTGTTTAGATGTGAGGTGTCCTCCAAAACCTCACATTTGAGACAGTACAAGAAAGTTTAGAGGTGAAATGATCGGGCTATGAGAACCTTAACCTAATCAGTGCGATAATCCTCTGCTAGGGATTAACTGGGTGGTGACTGTAGCAGGTAGGGTGTGGTTGGAGGAGGTGGGTCACTGGGAGCATGCCTTTGGGGTTTGTATTTTGTGAGTTGAGCTTAGGCTTTCTCGCTGCTTCCTGGTGCCATGCCGTCAGCTGCTTTCCTCTGCCATAAACTTTTGCCACGATGTTCTGTCTCATCTGGAGCTCCAAGGAATGGGTTTGGCCATCTATGGGCTGAAACCTCTGAAATTGTGAGCCCCCCCCAATAAAATTTTCCTCCTCTAAAATTGTTCTTGTGAGGTTCTTTGGTTATAGCAATAAAAACACTGGTTAAGACATAAAGTTTGTATCTAATATTTATTGATATTTTTCATCACATTATTTCATAATTCTTTTCATTTTTATCTTGTGCACTTTTTTCTCAAGGCAGTTCCGGTCACTAACTCTATTTTTCAACAGTGTTACTGTACACTCATTGCTCCTAATGTGGCCTTGATTTTTGTCTGGAGTCAGCACCACTAGGACAGGAATCTTGCTACCAGAATCTGGGGAAGTTGTGAGAAGTTAATGCGGGCCATGAGAGGGAAAAGCTGACAAGATGGCACAGGAATGCCAAACGTAGGAGGTGTGAAAAGCCTGTCTATGTGACAGACTACTGGTGTGGTGTCAGGCGTTGTGTGGGTCAAAGCCACCAGTGTCTCCTCTTCTCCATTTTTTTTTTTTGACTGAATGCTTTGCTGCCCTTGGAATGAATATGAACCAGATGAAGCATTTTGGTGTGAAATTCATAGTTCATCCCCATCATTACTCATGCTTCATAACTCACCACCAAAAGAAGGGACTTTAATTTGGAGGCATTCCTGCCGGCCATCTGCTAAGGAAGGAGGAGTGTGGTTTAGACCTGGGGAAGGTACTAAAGACCTCCACTCTGAAACCATGTCTAGCTCAGAATGACGGGACAATCTCAGGTTCAATCCAGCTCTGAGTTCGAATTTTCCCCACAATGCTAATTACAATTAAGCATTTTGCTTGGTTTTGTTTGGGTACCCATGGAGGTACCCAGGGAGCATGGCTTGTTATAGCTGCTCAGCCTCCAACAGGCGAGTGCAGCTAATACATGTCTGAATAATACAGGGTCTGATTCAGTCTCCTGAGGTCAGGCTCTCTACAGACCACAGGAAAGGCAGACGCCATTTGTTTACACTAAAGCCAGTTGTCCTCTTTCTTGTTAACAGAAGTTAAATTTTACAGAGAAATCAGTCTGCCTAGCAGTCTTGGTTCTCTTTGCCATCATGGGCAGGCACTAATCCAATGTCACTGAGAACTGAGGAGAAATTGGCTAGGAGAGAGGTTTTCCTCCCTGACCCAAAGTTGCATTAGGAGAAACCATTTGACCCTTTCTATCTGTGCTGAATTTAAATGTTTCCAGGATTAATTTGGCTCTGCCATCATTCATGTTTCAATTTTTTTTTTCCTGATTGGCTTCCCTCATGGTATCAAGATGGCTGCCAGCAATAACTGAGCAGCAAGATTCCTTGTTCATATGAAGCAAATGAAAGATACTACCCTCTCTTTCCCAGAAAGTGCTCAAATAGCATTTTCCTTGTATTGGTTAACTGAAATGAAAACAGGAATAATAGAACCACTGTTGGGTTAGATTATCCAGGTGATAAGAATGTTCAAAAGTCAAACCCATTGTCCATCCAACGCAAAGCTGCCTAAGTCTCTGGAAGGGAGAGGGCTTGCTAGAGGGAACATATTTTATTTTTCTCCTAATCAAAGAAAGATTCTGGACATCAGGAAGTGGGGTTCCTTGATAATCAGTTTGCTTTAAGAAAGTGTAAAATCTCAGAATAAAAGTTTTCTAGAAGAAACTCTGACAAAATTAGTGAAGAGTCAGAGTCCCACAGATTTTGAAGAATTAAAATTTTCCTTTAGATGTCTGAATTTTATACATTTTGTGTCTTTTTGTTTTTAATGGTCACTCATGCATTTTAAACAGGTTTCAACTTGTACTTTTCTGGCAAATAAAGGGCTACAAACACAAATTAACTTCAGATTTGCTATAAAAATGTAAGCTGAAGATTGTAATTTAAAAATGTCCTGGTAAGGCTAGGGTATAGCTCTGTGGTAGAACAACTTGCATAGTATGTATAAGGCCCTGGGTTCAGTCCCTTGCAAAGGGACTGAACCCAGGGCCTTATACACATATGCAATATACACATATGCAAAGGAAAGAAAAAAAGAAAAAAAAAGAATAGGAAAAAAAGTACTGGTAACTACTGCCCTGAGTGACTGAGTGTGCTCCGACATCACCTACTTGGGTCCCTGTATCCTCCACAACTCAGCAATTAAAAGAATAATACCTGTAATGGCAGGAGACATTCTATATAACATCCATTCTATTGGTTCATGTTTAAGTCAAATAAAATTTAATATATATGAATTATTACTCTTATACCTTGCTTTTTTATGAAGATGATAATTCTTTGATTTTTTCCATCTGTACATAACAATTCTGTTGCTGTTGTTTCATATTTATAAAGGTGTATTATTGCTAAAAAAATTTATGCTTCTCCACCCAGTGGAAGATAAATGGGCTGATTTTTTTCATGTCTAAGCAAAGGTTTTAACTCTTCTTGCATTGTCAGGCTCAGCCTCTTGAGCAGAGAGTACCTGTGACAGCCACTTCTTCAGCCTGTGTCCCAGAAAGAGCAGACACATGGAACAAAAACCCTGAGCCCAACTTTGAGACTTGAGTTGGGCCCAGATGAACCCAACCAGTTGATCTGACCCACAGATCAAAAGAGAAGGAAAGACTGGTCACAAGTGGCGAATACTTGGAGTTGTATGCTTTGTAGCATTATTGCAGCAAAAGCTGACTCATGGTACATCTAATTCCTTTTCCTGATGAACTGAACAGGCTAGAGCTACAAGGGTGAATGGGAATGCTGGTAGTGGACATCGTGTTCTGACTTCAGTTTTTAGAAGATTACTTCTAAAGTTTTATCACTGAAGAAAAATGTTTGTTTGAAATTGCTCAGATATAACATACAGATACACTTTTTTTTGGTAAGGTAAAATAAGATCTTAGTCTTAATTTAAAAAAGCATTTTTATCGTGAAAAGGAGTTGAATTTTAAGAAATTTTTTTTCTGCATTTGTGGCTAGAGTCCTTTGATGTTTTATAAATATTATGAATTGTATTTTTACATTTTCCAATGTCAAAATATCCTTTCATTCTTGGAATTCATAGTATCACTGTACTATCCTTAAAAAATACATGGCTATGGGGCTGGGGTTGTAGCTTAGTGGTAGAGCACTTGCCTGACATGTGTGAGGCACTCGGTTCAATTCTCAGCACCACATATAAATATATGAATAAAATAAAGGTCTATGAACAACTAAAAAATTTTTAAAAATGCATAGCTATTTTTATTTGCTTGTATTTCAAAGAATTTTACAACTAGGGCTTATGTATGACATTGACTTATAATTTCTTTTATTTTCTTACCTGGCTTTGCTATCAGATTTAAAATGAGCAAATTGGAAAAAAAAATTCTTTCTTTTACCTTATAAAATTGAAAATGCCTGTTGATTACCCAACATCATGATGAATGGTGAAAAATGGCTGGAAGTTTTTTTCTCTAAGATCTGGAACAAGACAAAGGTGCCCATTCTCACCTTTTATTCAACATAGTACTGGAAGTTCTAGCCTGAGTAATTAGAAAAGAGAAAGAAAGAAAAAAACATTCAAATTGAATAAAAAGTAAAATCTCTCTAAAGATGCTACCAAAAAGCCATTACAATTTAAAAATAATTCTGTAAAGTGGCAGAATACAAAATCATGATGTCCTGACTCACCTTTGGACTAGGGAGAGGTTGAGGCATGAGGATCACAGGTTCCTGGCCAGCCTCAGCAATATAGCAAATCCCTCAGCAATGCAGTGAGACTGTGTCTCAAAGTAAAAAATGAAAAGGATTGAGGAAAAGTGCCATTGGGTTCAATTTCCAGTAACCCACCCTGCCACTGCACCCCACCAAAAGTAGCTAAAATTTGCTAATAGTGCATTACCTTTTCTTATTATGAGGAAATGATAATAAAAGTACTGCTAGAGGCAGGTAGTCTTTGTCAGAATACTTAGTTCCTGTCTTTCTTCTGCAGCACAGTTACATTCTGGGTTTTTTTTATATCCATTTTTACATATCTTCAGACTGGAAGGCAATAGCAAACATTGTAAATTTGTTTCTGATTCACCAATATGGCTTCTTTTGAGAGAGAAAAGAGGTGGAGCTAGGGTTTGCCACTGAATGCTCTTGCTTTGTTCTAGAATTGTATGTTTCTTTCACTGGTTGTCAGATTATGAAATTTAGAGGATTAAGTTATTCTGTGGGGGTTTCTTTTATTGTGGTAAGAACACATGACATGAGATTTACCCCTTTAGTAAATTGTAACTATACACTACAATATTGTTAACTATGAGCAACAATATTGTCTGGTAGTTCTCTAGAATTTGTTCATCTTGCAAAATTGAAACTGTATATCCATTGAGGCAGCAGCTCTACATTCCTCCCTATCCTCCTACCCTCTGGCGACTAACAACCTACTTTCTTCTTCTTTGCATTTGGCTATTTTAGATACCACATATGAGTAGAGTCGTGCAGCATTTGACCTTCTGTGACTGGTATATTTCATTTAGCATAACATTCCTGCTTCACTTCTTGTTTTAGAGATTGGCTATAAATATTTTTATTTTCTACCTGACATTTTTATCTGCTGGAAGTAGGGGAGGAGTATTTTCATATGTGATCTACCTGACCCTTTGACACCAATGATCAGCTTCATAGATACAGAGTACATGGTCTGGAGTCAAAAGATAGTGGTTGTGCAGAACCAAAGTTTAGAAATAATAGATGCTAATTGATATATCACATTTATAGACTTATTTACAAATAAATTAATACTTAGGATAAGAGAAGTGTAGGGATGAAAACATAGTATGTGAGAAAGAGTGAAAAAGTGCATCTCATGTTGGTAACTACCATTAACCCTGGAACAGAACAAGAACAATAATGGGAGAAAACAAGTAAAAAATAATTGTTTTCAAGGTAAAAGGGAAAAACACCGAGCAGCCCAAGAATAGTGTATTTGCACTATCAGTGCATGAAACATCTCAGAGAAATGGAATAACTATCATTGAAACCATCCAAGTATTTGACAAAAAGCCAGATGTTCTTTATGGAAATATTTGCCAGTGATAATTGGGTCTTTTGGATACATTACTGCTATTTGTAGGGAAGAAATGATACCTAAAAGTGGTGAATAAATGTCACACCACACCCTTCTTTGCAAAAATACTTTTGTGATTCAGGAATGAGGCTTTTAAAGGACATTCATAAGCATCTTCCAGTTTTTAAAAGCACATATGTATCTTATTATGGTTTTTAAACTTAAGCTTTGATTTGGCCATTACTTGAAAGCTGGGAATTTTCATAAAAAAATTAATGACTAATACCTAAAAACCTTCTTCAGTTCTACAGAGTAAAATGATGAAGGAGTTTGAGTGGACAGTTACACATAATAAACTCTTTGTTTTAATATATTTGAGGGCTGGGAATGTGCTCAGTGATAGAGCACTTGCTTAGCGTGCATGAGACCATAGGTTCCATCTCCAGCACCATACCGCCCCCCTCCACACACACACACACACACACACACACACACACACACGGAGAAACAATTTATATACAATTTTAGGTTAGAGAGATAGATGTCATGGTCAAACAATTGTTAAATTCAGATAATTCTACAGATGATAATTGAGTCCTTGGAGGGACAAGGCCATTTACATAGTTATGGAGTTAGTCAATGAATCATCATCATCACTAGTAGCCAAGCTCTTGGTTTCTGTTCACAAATAAACTTATATTGCTATATTTATATTAATTTGTTTTTTCTTTCATTTTTATCTATCTCTATCTTTTGGTACTAGGAATTAAACTCGAGGTACTTAACCACTGAGCCACGTCCCCAGCCTTATTTTATTTTTTGTTTTGAGACAGGGTCTTGAAAAATTGCTTAGGTCCTCATTAAGTTACTGGAGGCTGGCTTTGAACTTGTGATTCTCCTGCCTCAGCCTTCTAGCCATTGGGATTATAGGTGTGAGCCATCATGCCCAGCTTCATTTTTATCTTATTCTATCATCAATGCATCTGATTCTGGGAATGGTGGATTTTTTGTTTGTTTGTTTTTAGTACTGGGGAATGAATTCAGGGTCTCATGTGTGTTAGACAAGAGCTCTACCACTGAACTACATCCCAGCCCTTATTTATTTATTTATTTTAAATTTTGCATGTCAGAGTGTTCTTTGGTTCAATGTCAATGTTTTCCTTTCTTTGCAGCATTTGGCAGTGCTGTTCTTCCTTCTTGAGACTCTCTGGCCCTTGGATTCTGTGACACCACATTTTCCAAATTCTTCTCCATTTCTGAACATTCCTTGCAAGTGTTTCAACTGGTGCCTCCTCCTCAGGGTGGAATAGAGGCATCCCCTGGGCTGTGTCTTTGACTGTCTCCCCCATTTCATCCTCTCATCTGCAGAGTGTTGAATGATGGGCTCTCTGCTGATGACTCCCAGATCTTCACTGTAGCTCCAGCAGCGGTCTGAGCCTACACTCTGCTCCATCGCAGTGTGCCAAGGCCTCGCTCGCAGTGTCTCCAGCTGAATTCGTTTCCCTCAGGGCAAGCTCCCTCTTCTGTCCTCTGTTCTTGATTAATACCAGCAACAGCTAAACTAAAAACCTTTGCATCATTTTCCATTTGGACACTTAGTTGATTTCTTGAGCTATGTCTGTTCTACTTCTTAACTACATCTTGTCTGCTATTTTCTTTCTTTTTTTTTTTTTTTAAAAATCTATATTCCTATCACTGTTTGGATAATTAATGGTCAGGGCTGATAGAATCACAGTGATCAGTCTGTCCCATTTCCAGTTCCCTTTATTGTCACTAGTCCTCTTTCTAAACCACAGCTCAAAACATGACTTTCTTTGCTGAAATCCTTTAATAGTATTCCATTGCCTAGAGAGGGAAGAACCAGCACCTTATCGTGACTTGCAAAACTTTCATCAGACCACAAATTATAACTTCAATTTAATCTCCATTACTCATGTATTCTATAACCTTTTTTAATACTAGAACTAATTATTGCCTTCCTTTCCTCCCTCTATTAATCATGCATTTTATGGTAAACACTCATTATGCTCCTATTATTTTCTTAGTAATTTGGCGGGTACTATGAATGCAAAGCATATTCCTTTGTGAATATTACAAAATTTCTCTTAACAACTTTTCTCTGAACTTTGATAGTCATGAAAAAAAATAGCTTAAAACCTACATATAGTGGTGATCACAGGCAAAAAGGACAGACAATTAGTATAAAGAAAGTTAAGTGTTAAGACAAGTGCAGTGTAAGATGTTAGAGGTGATTTGGGGTAAGGAACTGAATGCAGACTGTCAAGTGGTCAGATGTTAATAGGTCGATATAGACTTTCAGAAAGAAGTGGTACTTGATTGTACCCAATTCAGATGGGAAGGAACCAGTAGTACAGGAGAAAGATAGCAACTGATGGAGAATATAAGGAGGGAGTGGGCCAGTGCAGAGAAGCAGGAGACCAGACTCCTCCTCCACTGTGAATAAACAAGGGAAAAAGGGGTGAACATCCTATCAGTTAGGAAAGTTCTTGGCTCAACTAAGATGCACTCAGATAACAAAGGCGTAAGCATTAATGACATTTAACTGACTCATGTATTGCAAATTCTAGAGATATTGATGTGATTTAGAAGTTAAACAGAAGCTGAGCAATGTCATAAAGACCCCAATTCTGCCTCTGAGCTTCCATCTTTACCGTGCATACTTTTTTGATCTTTAGCCTCAATGCTTTGCATATTAAACTTTTGAAGTTTATGTTGCAATGACCAATAATATCTAAGTTTCAATGGTTTAACCTATACAGAGCTTCATTTCTCCATGACATTACAGGTTTTCATTTCAATTTGAGGCATATCTTCATGTGGAACATACTGTTCTTATAAAGCAAGGAAGAGGAAGAGTGGGATCATAGGATGGTTCTTTTCTTTTCTGCATTTCTGACCATTCCTCCCTCCCCCCGGCCCTCTCTCTTTTGTGAGACATTGTCTCACTTGCCCAAGCTGACTGAATTTCTGGGATCAAGTGGTCCTGTCACCTTTGACTCCCAAGTACCTGGGTCTTACAGAGATGTGCCATTGGCTCATAGAATGGTTCTTTGTCCAAGGCAAGTCAAGCAGCTATGCTCAACTATCAAAGGTGGGAAAACCTCCTCTTACAGAGAGACAGTGTAAATTGTGTGACCATAACTAGGGATACATTATTTTCTAGTAGAAGGATAGCAAATACTTGGGCATAGCAATTATTATATATTATTATTATAATTTATCACATCACTCAAGATTGCAAAACAACTGTATGATATTATCTTTCCCAATTGGGCAGCAACAGGCACATTTTCTCCCTATGTTGTGAATATCAAGGAGGAATATGTGTTTTCAGTGAATAGATGAATGTTCCTATAGTTTGATGCTGTTCTCATCAGCAAATCAAAAGATGTTTCTTTACAAAGGTGTCAGGAAGTAAATATGATTTCTACCTGTCACATTTCCAAGAAAATACAAAAAAGATAAAGAAATGTAAATGCTACTGTGCTTACTACCTAAATTCCTTTAGAATTTATATTTTATATTTGTGCCAATTCCCAAAGCAAAGAAATCATTGCATTCTTCCACAGGCTACTCATTTTCTTCCCCATAGTCAATCATTGTGGAGTTCTCTCTGGAAAAATGCAATTCACTGTGCTGGATTTTCAGTATGAGGTGATTCTCTTAAATGCTGACTTCCATGTTGAGTTGCTACCTGTTGAATTATATAGATCACCTACCATTCATCTTCAATGAATGTAAATTTGCTTACTAATCTGTAATAATGAAAAATCTGTACAATGGGTATAGCATAAATTGGTACAAAATCTTTCAAGGTAGTCAAGAAGTTCAAAATGACAGACCTACACTGTGAATCTTGTTCTGTTCAATATAAAGATATCAGATTGTATTCTGATATTTCCTATAAATATTCTGGTATTAGATATCTTCTCAAGTCAAATCACACCATCAACTTTATGCTGTTCTCTCTAAATTGACATGAATTCTTAAAATGAAGAAATTTCATGATGGCCTTAAGCCATTCCCCAGAAGAATAGATTTTTTTCTTTTTCTTTTTTTTTGTTTCATTTTCTCTCATTTTTTAATTATTTATTTTTATTTCTTACATACATGACAATAGTGGAATGCATTACAATCATAATTATCCATTCACAGCACAATTTTTCGTGTCTCTGTATATAAAGTATGTATATAAATGTATGTAAATGTATGTATATAACATACTTTATATACAATATTTTACATACTGTATATAAAGTATGTTCACGCCAAATAATGCCATTATACATGAGCTCTCTTATTTTTTTTGTTTGCATTACAATTCTTAATACATCTTTATACCACAATTTATCATATCTCTGTTTGTATATAAGGTTTGTATATAAGATATGTTGGAGCTATCTCATTGTTACTTTGGAAGAGAGTCATCATATGATTTGGATTACAACACATGCAGTAAACCTGAGTATTCTATGTGCACAAAATAGAAAACTACCTTGGAGTTTGAAAAGGTGGGAACACATATATAGTAGATACAGGGCTATTAGACTCCACTAGTCATAGGACATTCATTCTACATGGAACTACACTGAGTGGTATTTGATATTCTCTATCAAATGTTGATAGAGAACATATGGGGTTTGGGTTTCCTTAATTGAGAAGGATGAGATGCATGAAAAGAAAAGATGTAATACTTTTGAACAGAGGCGTGAATTTTAAAATACTTGTTAATTTGATTTAAAGTAAATTAAATCAAGACAATGGTTTGTAAATTCCTCCTTTCTCCAGTTCATCCTGGATAAAATCTAGCAGTAAAACAGAAAGAATTTTCAGTTTATATTTCTTCAGTCCTCTAGACTATTCAACTACTCTGAATGTGTTCTGCTACTTTTTTAGCATTTGAGCCAGAATAGTTAAATTTTTCCTCCAGGAACTAATGCCAAGAGTTTCGAGCACAGCAGATTAGTAATATTTTTTAAAAGATTGTTGTGAAGTGCTTCCAAGTAGGGAAGATTTAAAATCTTATAACCAAGCCCAGGTGTGCACTTCTACAACCAATTTTACTTTTATTACAATAAAGGGAAATAAGAATCACTGAAATCCATAGTTGACCATAAAATCCATAATTTTAGGTTTTATTTAATTATCTTGCTTTCCAATATTTTTCAAGAAGTGCCAAAACCCAGTGAACCAAATTTTGATAGATTTTATATTTTTTCTTTGACACTGAACACCTTCAATTTATAGGCCATGATTGAAAGACCAAATTTCTGAAATCGGAAGGAGGAAGTTCCTAGATAATTCAGTGTCAATTGGTCTTCCCATCAATCTAATCTCTACCTATCTATCTCTTTATTTAGGGAGGCATTTAAGTTCAACTTAGGCCTCAAACTTGAGATAAGATCTGGTTTCAAATCTGGCTTAAACCTCAGCTTTTGGAATATCAAATACTGAGTGCTTATCTAGTGTCATTTCTGACATTTTTACTCTTTTGTGAAATTAATGATATAGGTTACCACCATATCTAATAAGCATGGCAATCTCTGTATAAAAATGCGGCAGATCACAGCTTGAGGTATGATTCAGTTGTAGAGCACATGCTTAGTATGCATGAGGAAGCCCTGGGTTCAAACCACACCATTAAAAAAAAAAATCTTGTTTATGTTAATCTCTAAATATGTCATTGAAAATTTTAACTTGGAGTAAAATAATTTCCTATGTGCTTTGTAGGTTAAAAGTGTAAAAGCCACTAAACTGTAAATATATATTTACAATTACAAAAGTAAGATACTTTAAGAAGTAATGATGCTTAAATTAGCAGGGCCATTTGGCCCTTTATGCAAGCAGCAGCCTCTGGACCAGCTTTGTCCATGTTAAAATAGTCATTTTATCCCTGCAGCTCTCTGTGTTGGCTCTGAATCTGAGGATGTGTTATAAATTTTGATGGAGTAAAAAATGTACAAAGTGGATGAATTTGTTGGGCCTCTTTGACATTAACTCCTAAAGCTGAAATCCCTCTGGAAATTATGTTTGTCATTTCCATTTTCTCCTTTTACATTATACAGCTTTGTATTTCTAAAATAAATTGTCATTTACCTGAGCTCACTGAAGTAGATTTCTGTTCCTTGCACCTACACTTGACATAGTACGCCAAGAATCTTTCATTTCTCAAAACAACTTGTAGCTCTTCCAGGGCCCTATAAGCACATTTGACATTTGACTCATCCATTGTAAGAGTTGTGATTTCTGATCAATTGAAAGAAAATGAAATGCAGAAATATGAAATAGCTTTTCCAGGGTCACATGAAGAAGGCTGGAAAAAGAGACTCAAAGGGAGTGTGAGATCTAGTTCTGGCTCTGTATATGAGATTACAAGTGAAGACTGACCTCTTCCAAATGGACAAAGGCCAGGGTACCAGGATGCATGCATGTGTGACCCAGACAACAGAGAGCCAGCTGCTGTGTACCTCTGAGCTGGTGTCCCACAGCCTCTCTCAGGGT
The DNA here is from genome assembly GCF_052094955.1 of Ictidomys tridecemlineatus. NCBI lineage: Eukaryota > Metazoa > Chordata > Mammalia > Rodentia > Sciuridae > Ictidomys > Ictidomys tridecemlineatus. The sequence continues at coordinate 132,782,298 of NC_135484.1, forward strand.
TCTAGGAAAAGATTTCAGTGGGGGAGTTTTTGCATAACAACTTAATTTCTTTCACTTAGTTTAAAAAAATACTAACATAGTTTGTGTATTAGTGATACTTATAGGAATCTAAGAATTTACTTCAAAATGGCAAAGAACTAACAAGTTCTAAGAGATAAAAAATAAACTTTTATTTATTTACATCAGACCATTCTAAGATTCTTATTTCAAAGTAGTATTAGATAATGTAGCTGTCACTGTAGTCATTCAGTCTTGTAAAAGGAAAATGCCAAGAGTAAGGAAGGTGACTATGTTTTTCTTGATTTGATTACAACTATTGAAGTTTAAGAGATAGCCAAAATATGTCCCTCCTTTTTTGCCTCCATCCTTGGAACCAAGTGGAGTATAGACATAGGAAACAAGTGGAGGAGCAGACAGAGATTGGTCTGTGGCCAAATGGGCTTGACAGTGAGTATACCTACTCACTCCTAGGCACAGCTGGTCAACAGTAGGCCTCCTCGATAGACATGTGCCACAAGTTTCCCCATGGACAGGCAGAAATGTCAGTCTGAGAGCATAGAGAAAAGCTGAGCTGAACTAGCTCGATTTTTTTCTCAAGCTCATCAACCTAATAATTCAGCTTTTCTCCCAAGGGCAGGAATGAGTGAAGCTTGGGAGTAGAGAATTGCTGGTGTTTTCCAATCTTGTATACATAGGAAAACTCACTGGGCATCCTGAACAAATGACCTAGAGGTTTCTAGGAGCAAGGCCCAAGCATTAGTGTTCTTAAAAACTGTCCAAGGGAATCTAATGTACAGCCAAGGGAGATGAAGAGCAGGAGCTGCCATGAGAACTTTCCATATGAAGGGCAGGAGGCCAAGGGTGAGAGGGCTTACCCTTCCCTTCCACTATTCCCCAGAGAGGAAACTAATTCAGCATTTCATGTGCTGTCTTGCTAGGGTAAGATAAAAGTGCAAATAACTATAACTTGGTTTTTTGAAGCTGTGCTGTTCCGTTGCTTAGAATTGGGTAAGTAAATGTTCTGGGACAGTATTTTTCTGTTGAAGGAACATATTCCAGTGGAAAGATCAGAATTCCTTGTACATGCATTGTTTAAGCCCAGGTAAATGGGTTATCTTTTCTAAGACTTAATATACTCTGGAAAAGTAAAGATTTGAAATAAGACTTGGGATAAACTAAGGGTAAACTATGACCCTAACGCAAGTCATTTTTGAATACATGTGCATCCTGAGAGTAAATAGGCTCAACTGGGCAGCTCAGAGTGGTCAGACTCACAGGCTATGTGGACCAGACATGGTTGTACAGGTGTGTGTCCAGCAGTGGTTCCGACAATCTGCACTTGCTCTCTTGGTAATTTGGAGCAAATCCCATTGCCACTTCTGAGGAAAGGGAAAGTCCTTCACGGAATCTATTCTAATAATTATAGGTAACCAATAATCCTACAATTAGAAAGCCATGATTGTGGAATTTAGCATAGTTGAAAGCTCGATAGATAAAATTAATAGAAGTCTGGTCCACTAAACTTGTTAGCTGCTATGGAAGATTATATATGCACACAAAGATTTAAATATCTGTGTAAGATCTTAGAATTTAAGAACAAATCAGGAACTATGAGTTCTGAGTTCTGTACTATGGAAGAAAAGATAACTGGATACCTCAGGAAGCCTTCCCACGCATTGTGTCCTACCTCAGCAAGGTGTGCAAGCCAGCTGAGGACGAAGGATCTGTTCCTCATCAATGAAGGTCAACAGCCCTGTGTATTAAGCATGTGTTTTCACTCTGATGCTTTGACACCTGGTTCTCGTTGACCCTGAAGAAACTGCTCTTCCCCTGGTTAACTAATCCCTAAAATAGTAAAGGGTTCACTTGTGAGCAAAACTTTCATATGCCATTCAGAGCCCATACCCCAACCATCCCCTTGAGTGGCTCTTATACTCCAAGGTAGTTGCTACCCCTATGCCCTAGTTATTCCAGGGCACGGTTCTAGACAGCTAGGGACAGTGTATACCCTAGGGGTCACTGAATTTCTTTCTTAGGGTTTGGGATATGAGGTGTCCCCCAAAAGCTCCTGTGTTAATTCAGGAATATTCAGAGGTGAAATGATTAGATTGTGAGAGCTGTAACCTAATCAGTCCATTCTCCTTTGGGTGGGTTAACTGAGTGGTAACTGTAGGCAGGTGGGGCATGGCTGGAGGCGGTGGGATCACTGATGGTGTGCCATGGAAGGGTTCAGTTTCCCTGTGACACCCTCCACCCTGCTTCCCGATTCCTAGCCACCAGGAGGTAAGCAGCTTTCAGGTGCCATGCCCTTCTGCCATGATGTTCTACCTCACTTTGGGCCCAGAGAAGTGGAGTTGGTCCACCATGAATTAGACCTCTGAAACTCTGAGCCCCAAATAAACTTTTCCTCTTCTAAGTTATTCTTGTCAGCTATTTTGGTCACAGCATCAAAACACTAACACCTTATTCAAACAGCCAGTCCTAAGTCTGCTAACCCTGTCCCTCCTGCTACTTCCTACAGAAACCACAGTGAAGGCTCTTTTCCCCTTAGTTCATGCCATCTCGTGACCCTTGTGCTGTCCTATGTGACCTGTTCCCATGGCATGGTGTGCCCCATTCTCTTAGAAATTGTAACAGATTATCTTTCTGGTGTTTGCTCCCACCTGATTGGCTTTACTATACCTCAACAAGAATCCAATCTACATTTTTAAAACAATTTTATCCTCTGCCTTAGAATGCAGTCTCTCTCTCTCTCTCTCTCTCTCTCTCTCTCTCTCTCTCTCTCTCTCCCCACTCCCTCTCTCTCTCTCTCTTTATGTGTGTATGTTTGAATGCACTTCAGTTACTAGCAAGAAGGTTCCTGATATATTGAATGTGAGGTTTGGGGTGTCTGAAGTATTTTTTTACATAGTCTTGTTATTTAAATACTGTCTACTTTCCTGTCATGGATTTTCCCATTGACTTTAACATTTTCTCCTTATTTATATCCAGTATCTTATTAAAACATTATTTTGAGATAATTGTAGATTCAGATACAGTTCTAAGAAATAATGAAGATCGTTCACGTGTACCCTTTACTTAGTTTCCTCCAGTGGCGACATTTTTGTAAAACTACAGTTGGATATCACAACCAGTTGATGCTGTTATGATCCATTGGCCTTATTAAGATTTTACCAGTTTCATTTGCACTGGCGTGTGTGTGTGTGTGTGTGTGTGTGTGTGTGTAACATACACAGGTAGGTCCTGGGACCACTGTAGTAAACACACAAAACAGAGACAACATCTGATACACTCAAATAGCCCTTGTGCCATCCTTTCATGGCCAGAGCCAACCCTAACCCCAGTGACCTCTGTTCTTCTTCTCTCCAATTTTCTCACTTCAACATGTTCTGTCAGGGCAATCATATAATATGTGAACTTTTTTTGAGATTTGTTTTTCCTACTTGGCATGTTTTTTCCTTGTGATCCATCCCAACAGTTGTGTGTATCAGCACTTTGTTCCTTTTATTTGTGGAGTAACCATCTAAGGTATGGAGGTTCTACAGTCTGTTTCACCCATTGAAAGTTACCTAACTTGGTCTACCAGTCTGTTTTGGTGCCAATTCCATGCTATTCTTCATACTATTGCTCTGTAGTATAGTTTAAGGTCTGGTATAGCGATGCCACCTGCTTCACTCATCCTGCGAAGGATTACTTTAGCTATTCTGGGTCTCTTATTTTTCCAGATGAATTTCATGATTGATTTTTCTATTTCTATGAGGAATGCCATTGGGATTTTGATCAGAATTGCACTAAATCTGTATAGTGCTTTTGGTAGTATGGTTATTTTGATAATATTAATTGTGCCTATCCAAGAGCAAGGTACATCTTTCCATCTTCTATGGTCTTCTTTGATTTCTCTCTTTATGATTCTGTAGTTTTCACTGTATAGATCTTTCACCTCTTTTGTTGATTACCAAGTATCTTATTTTTTTTGCGGTTATTGTAAATGAGGTAGTTTTCTTCATTTCTTTCTCATAGGATTTGCCACTGATATACAGAAATACCTTTGATTTATGGGTGTCTATTTTATATCCTGTAGACCAATGATACAGAATACAGGACACAGAGACTAATCCACAAAATTACAATTATCTTATATTAGACAAAGTTGCCAAAAACATGCACTGGAGAAAAAATAGCCTCTTCATCAAATGGTGCTGGGAAAACTGGAAATCCATATGCAACAAAATGAAATTAAACCTCTGTCTCTCACCATGCACAAAACTCAACTCGAAATGGATCAAGGATGTAGGAATTAAACCAGAGACCCTGCATCTAATAGAAGAAAAAGTACGCCCCAATCCCCATCATGTGGGATTAGGCCCCAACTTTCTTAATAAGACTCCTTTGGCACAAGAATTAAAATCAATAATCAATAAGTGGGATGGACTCAAACTAAAAAGTTTCTTCTCAGTGAAAGAAACAATCTGAGGTAAATAGAGAGCCTACATCTTGGGAGCAAATCTTTACCCCTCACACTTCAGATAGAGAACTAATCTCTAGGATATACAAAGAACTCAAAAATCTAAGCACACACACACACACACACACACACAAACCCAATCAATAACTGGGCCAAGGACCTGAAAAGACACTTCTCAGAAGATGATGTACAATCAATCAACAAATGAATGATCATCATCGCTAGCAATTAGAGAAATGCAAATCAAAACTACTCTAAGATGTTATCTCACTCCAGTCAGAATGACAGCTATTATGCATACAAAAAACAATAAGTGTTGGCGAGGATGAAAGGGAAAAGGCACACTCATACACTGTTGGTGGGCTGCAAATTGGTGCAGCCAATATGGAAAGCAATATGGAGATTCCTTGAAAATCCGGGAATGGAACCACCATTTGACCCAGCTATCCCTCTCCTTGGTCTATACCCAGAGGACTTAAAAACAGCATACTACAGGGACATAGCCACATCAATGTTTATAGCAGCACAATTCATAATAGCTAAATTGTGGAACCAACCTAGATGCCCTTCAGTGGATAAATGGATAAAAAATGAGGCATATATATATATATATATATATATAAACAATGGAATTTTACTCAGCAATAAAAGAAGATAAAATCATGGCATTTGCAAGTAAATGGATGGCATTGGAGAAGATAATGCTAAGTGAAGTTAGCCAATCCCCAAAAGACAAATGTTTTCTCTGATATAAGGAGGCTGACTCATAGTGGAGTAGGGAGGGGGAGCATGGGAGGAATAGATGAATTCTAGATAGGGCAGATGGGTGGGAGGGAAAGGGAGGGGCAGGGGATTAGCAGGAATGGTGGAATGTGATAGACATCATTATCCAAAGTACATGTATGAAGACACAAATTGTTGTGAATATACTATGTATACAACCAGAGATATGTATACAACCAGAGATATGAAAAATTGTGCTGTATATGTGTAATAAGAATTGTAATGCATTCCACTGTCATTTTTTTTAAATCAATAAAAAAAGAAAGTTACCTAACTTGTTTCTACTTTTTTTTTTGTATCTATACTAGTCATCAAGTCTCCATGTTTGTTAACTCAAACTTGGCCACAGAATATTAGAGTATTAGAATATTCTAATTCTTATCTTCCATGACTGATGCATGACTTTCTCCTATTCTTGGTGTCACTGGTCACTTGAAAGAAGGACTTTCTTCCAATAAGAGGACAAGCCTCTCTTTAACCTCAAGATAATAACTTATTTCTACGTGCCTCATTTATGATTTCCCCATTATCTTGTTGCTTCATTTTCCTCTCCCATGTATGGACCTAGCCTTTCTATATCTGATGTGGAAAGGTTAAAATGATCACTTCTGTTTACATAGTCTGAGAAGAAAAGGGTTATATAAATTATGCACAAATACAAGTGTGAGTTACCTTTCTCCCCTGACTGAAGCTGAAGCAATAGGCAATCAGAAAGGGCTCCATCAGGGGCTTGTTCCCCTTTCCCTGGCCAGGCCCTGTTCCCAGCTATGCTTAGTTCCTGGAATCCTACCTTTCCAGGGATCCAGGGCTTAGACTTTGTCCAAGCACAAACTACTTAGCTAAAGTTAACAGCCGCACTAGATTATTCATTATCAGCTGCTTAAGAAAGAGTTGGCTAGACCTGAATAGAATTGGACTTGTAACCCAATTAAGAGATTAATTAGAAGGGTACTATGATAAAGTTCAGAGAGAATCCACATGCATTCTCTTTATTTTTCATTTAATTTTTTTATTTGTTATTTTTACTTATACATGACGGTAGGATGCATTTTGACATATTACATATACCTGGAGTATAACTTCCCATTCTTGTGGTTGTACATGATGTGGAGATGCATTCTCTTTTCAGGCTAAAAGTTTGCCTTTATTGTAGGCTCTGTGCTTAACTCCTTTTATTTATTTATTTTTTAAATAAAAAAGGATGCTTATGCATTTAAATTCAATGCACTAGGCTTTTCAGAAATCCAGATTCATTGGCATTCCAACCAGACTAAATTCTCTTGGTACTGTGGCTCCACTAGCTACAGTACCAACAGAGTTTTGGTAGCCTTTCTTGCTTTGGGATTGGGCCTCTATACCCGGCATGATTGCTCTAGTTCCCTGGATTGTAGCAGGAATATGATTCCTAAATTTTTCCCTGGAGATTTTGATGATCAGCCAGGCTCTGTTCTAGAGAACACTGCAGGAAAGCCTCTTCCAAGACTTCGCCTTCTCCTTGAAACATACAGGGTTTGGAAACTGTGCAAAGAGATTGAGATATGACTGCACTGAGGAACCTGGGAATGAAGCAGAAGGTACTACAGTTTGAGAAGTGGAATGTCTCAGAGGGAGCTGTGTATCATGGCCAGTTGAAATAATGTGGATCACCTGGCTCCAAACAGAGCAAGTGTGAACTTGATGAGTCTTTAGTCCCCAGTGGGGGAGGTGACGATCTCTTAGGTAACTTCTAGATCAAAAGACCTGCAGCCTTTCTGGAAAACCAAGACTTCTTGTATAGTTCAGTAGGGCCCCAAAGTAAGGACATTCTGACTCTGGGACCTTGGAGACAGGAGAGAAAGAGAGGAATGAACGTGATTTGAGAAGAATTACCATGTGCTTGAATGACCTTAGTAGAACTCTGATTCCTTGACAGTTAAAAATAGGGAAAAGGGATTTTCTTATAAAAGAGGAAAAGTCTTATGAACATTGAAATGGAAGTAATGCTAATTGATCAGGCTCCATAGAGTCAAATGCATGATAGATGGGTAATAAACGTGCATGAATGATGGTATGGCTGAGTCAACAAATACATGGGATGGGAACCTCATTTCCTAAGAAGCCTCGGATGCTACAACCACAGTGGTTCCCCCTTTCTAGCCTGTCTGAAAGATTCTGATCTAACTCTACTCCCTAAGACTGAAGTCAATGAGTATGTACACCAGGGAGGGCAGAGGCGAGCTGCATAAAGAGGAGCTCCTCTCAGTCATTTCTACAGTGTCACTATAGAAGATAAGAAGTGGGAGTTTGTCTCTAGAACTCTGCAATCCCACCTATTGGCTTGCTGATAGGGCTCATGGATTCAAGAAAAAAGAAATAACCATGCTTTAATGATGACATCCAGGATATCAACCTAAGACCATAAAGTTTCCAGTCCCTAAGCCCTGGTAATGTTAACACCAGAGATATACAGTTGTCTCTCACAATTCATGGAAAATTGACTCCAGATCTTCCCTTAGATACCAAAATCCATGGATGCTCAAGTGCCTTAAATAAAATGGCATGCTATTTGCTTATAAGTTATGCACATCCTCTCACAGGCATGAAAACATCTCTACATGACTTATAATACCTAACACTATGTAAATGTTACATACAGTTGTCATACTATCTTGTTTAGGGAATCCTGACAAGGAAAATATATGTTCATGTTCATTTACAGACACAATGTTTCTTCTAAATATTTTTGATCCCAGTTAGTTGAATTGGTTGATGTGGAACCTGCAGAAGTGCAGGACACACTGTGTGGCCTTTTTCAAATTTTCATTGAAGCTATGAAAAGGTAAAACATAAGTCCTCTTCCTCCTCCTTCTCCTCAGCCTTCTTCTTCTAAGTAAAACTCATGTATTAATGAAGAAGAGTGTTTTCATCTCTGTCTTTATAATCCTTAACTTGAAAGTTAAATGATCCCATCAGAGAGAGTGGGGGGGGATGGTTCTCTGGTACTCTGTAAAGGGATAAGAGATAGTGTAAATCTGCACAAAAAATCACCTTTCCATCAGCAGTGAATGTCAGGGGGTGAATGGATTTGTAATGCAGGCACACCCTAGGCAGTTATTACTTGCATTTCCAGTTTTGAACTTCTTAGGTGCTCAATATATACATGTCTGAGTGAGTAAATAAATCAATGGGGTTGCTTATGAGCCATGAAGGAATGCTACCTTGCATTTATACTGCTTCACATTGCCTAAAAGAGAAACAAATTGCCTTATTAATATAAAAATTCTACTATGAATACAATGACGAAGAAGCACTGGATAATTCCAAGTGTCAGCTCAAGTTGCCTGGAGCAGTCCACTCCAACAGCTTGCTCAGTTAAGACACCAATATTTTCTAATATTCTTTATTCACTGTGTGGGGCTTTATTTTTCAAGTCCCACAGCTGTGGCAAATGAGAACAGTGATACAGTGTCATAGCTGCCTTTTTGAAGTAGATTTCTCCAGTGTACAGGAAATACAATGTTTTGTTTTTCTCAATTTTCATCATTCTTTTCATTCTTTGACCAGCACCCTTTTTCCCTATGCCTGGAATATTGCCTGGTGGGAAGTGGGATCCTTATGATGATGGAGCAGGGATGTGTTCAACAGGATGTTAATACCTGTTCCTTCCAACAAGCTGTGTGTTTTAGGTGAAAGTTTTTCTTAAAAAAATCTATTATCTATCTATCTATCTTTTATCTACCTACTTATTTGTGTCAGAAACACTCTGTATACATTCATGAAATTTTTTCTCACCAATATTTTTGATAGTCTTCCTTCCAGAGCCAGAAAGAATGCATGCTATTCTTTCTGTGTCCTGCTGTATAAGCAACACTTACTTAGCTGTTGATGTTGCTTCTGAGGCATCTTTAAGAGTTTTTGAACTACAGGAGATGTTTTATCTTTATTTTTGTAACCCAGATGTCTGTTGAGTCTCGTAAGGTCTACCCATAATGACCTATGTTGTCAATGAAGCTGGTCCCTTTTATGAGTTTACCCACAATCCACTCACACCATGCATGAACTAGTTTTATAGAATTTATGGAGATCTTTGTATTTAAGAGAAGAACCATCTGCCAATCTGCCATCTCTGTAGAATTGTGCTCTCTTTTTTCCTCTCATGTTTCTGCTAATACCTCCTAGCCTAGATTGCTAACTCCCTTTTGCCCTCCAAGAGCTCCAAACCCTTATTTTTCTATCATTCACTGAATTTATCAAGATATTCCTTACAACACGCACATACACACCCACCCACCTCCTAAACATAAAATACAAACGAGCCTAACTCTCCTAAGGGGAATTTAGATGATTTCCACCTACTGCATTACATTTATATTACTCAGTATGGTAGTTAAATATTTATCATTTTTAAAACTCCCTTTCATCGAGGACCTGAAGTTGTTAGAAGAATTTTTAAACACAAAAGAGGGTCCTGAAATTTACAAACTGTGCCTGAAAGAGTAAATACAAGAAAACAAATGTATTTTGAATGCTTTGAAAAGATTATAAACAATTGACATCTCTAATTTCCATAAAATTTGAAGAGGTCCAAGGTGAAGCAATAACTGAAAGAGCTCAATAGACCTGAATAATGCAAAATATAGCCATCTCTCATGATATGTAGAGAATTGGTTCCAGGACTCCCAAAGATACCCAAATCCCAGGGTGCTCATGTCCCTCATAGAAAATGGTGCAACATTGGTGTAGAACTTATGCATATCCTCTGGTACACTTTAAATCATCTCTAAATAACTTGTAATACCTAATAAAATGTCAATGCTATGTAAATAACTGTTGTACTCTATTGTTTAGGGAATGATAGCAAGAAAAAAAGAGTTTGTATACATTGAGTACTTTCCATTGGGAGTATGTTCCATTGGAACACACAGATACAGAGGGCTAACTGTATACAATTTATACAGTGCTGTTTTTATAAAACTGTTATTTTTAAAAGCGTGCATCAAAAATAAACTATGTGATTTATCTTGATATTTCCCCTGATCTGAGTAACCAATTCAGCATCCCTGTGCCCAGTATTATATAGTTGTGTGATTAAAAGACTCAAAAGGGTCTCTCATAAGAATATTTATTTGCATTTGTCTATGTCATATTTTCTGTTTTAGTCAGCTTTCTTACTGCTGTGACCAAAATACCTGCCAAGAACAATATTAGAGCAAGAAAGGCTTTTTGGGGGCGGGGGGAGGGTGACTCAATGGTTTCAGAGGTCTCAATCCATACAAGGCCAGTTCCTTTGATCTGGGTCTAAGAGGTGGCAGAACATCATGGCAGAAGAGTGTGGTAGAGAAACATGACTCAGGACATGATCAGGAAAAAGAGAGAGAGCTTTGCTCAATAAGGACAGAATACATATCCCAAAGGCGGGCCCGGGGAACCTACCTCCTCCAGTAACACTCTATCTGCACACAGTTACCACAGGGTTAATCCCTATCAGGGGATTAAGGAATTGATTAGGTTAAGACTCTGAAAATGCAATTGAATTGTTTCACCTCAAAGCCGTCTTGCATTTTCTCACACATGAACTTTTGGGAGATACCTAAAATTTAAACCAGAAAATTATTTTATGTGAAATTTAAAATGAAATATTTTTACTTTGTTCTTAGTTAATTCTCAATAAATAGAAATAATTTAATACTTTCCATTTTATAATATAAAATAATAAAGTTTGATTGTATCTTGAAATAATTAATTTGTACTTCAGGTCATTGTCCCCCTCATGGGCTTCTCCTTCAGGGCAAGAGAAAGGAAGAAGTGATGCTAACTGGCTGCTGGAGAGCCCTGAACAAGAGCATTTGAATAGCATCAAGTCTGTTCTGTAATCCCAGCTCTGGAGGCTGAGGCAGGAGGATTGAGAGTTCCAACAAAGGTTGCATTTGGCAAGTGTGTTGTAAGCAGATAATTTCAGGTCTTACAAGAAAAAAGAGGCCCCAAGTACTGGAAGCCACTCAAGACTTTTCCCCCTATTAAAAACTCATCTAAAAAGCCAGGACTAGGCTACAATGACAGAAGACTCTGTTGGAGTAAGAATCCCTGTGAACTCATTCTCATATCAAATAAGTAAACAGAAAAAATTGAATAAATCCATGTGGAGTTATGATTTTAAAAAGTCAGAAAATAATTTTGGATACATCTCAAATGCTGAACCCCCCACCCCTCAAAAAAATCATTAAATAGAAGAAAACTAAAAGACAACACTCCAGTCTGAATTCAATATATCCAAACAAGCATGGAGAAATATACCAAACCACCTTGAATCAGAAGTAAAAAGAATGTATAAACAGAAATCAAATAAAGAACAGGAAGAAATGAAAAGAGTTGATTAAACTCAGGATAAGAAGTGAAAGAAAGGTAAAATGATCTCATCAACGAATAAATATGTGGTGAGCTATATAAAGGAGAATAGATCCAGATGAAAATATGATAAGGAACATTGGAAGAAAATAAGAAAAACAAATGAGAGAATAATATATAGGGCTAAAGAAAGAAATAAACTAAAGAAATAACTAAAAGAAAGTGACCCTAAAAGCTAGAGAGGAAAAACCAGCATTCATATACAGCAAAAGCTATAGTGGGAGAAAGCAGACAGAAATGCTTCAACACTGGGAGATTTTAATACGTCACTCTCATTGTGAGACAGACCACAAGTGATTAAAGACAGATGTTAAGAGTATACAGTTTTACACTGGGATGATTTCCCTTGCTTCATCTCAGGTGCCTGTGAATTATTCATAAAAAATTGATCATGTATTATTAGATCACAAATAAGTATCCTTCCCTTTTCCCTCCTTTTTCCTTCCCTCCCTCCCTTTCTTTCTTTTTTTTATCACATTGCAAGTAAGGTCTTAAGCAAAGTGACAATGACTAGGGCACACCTGTTGGGGATGGTTGTCAGCATGAAAAGCAACCATACTAGCCAGACTTCAGAGTCTTTGTTCTCACAGGATTCCAGAAAGACTGATCTCCGTAGTTCCTATTATTTTTAAATGAATTAGCTTAAAGTTCACTTGCTAGTCTTCAAGACAGTTTTTCTGTGGAATCCATCCGACATTTTCCACCTCCTCCTCCCTTCTAAGACTTCACTTGTTGAAAGATGTTTGTGTTCTGAGTGTCTGAATAAGACCCTTATCGAAAGGGATAAGCTTTATTCCTCACCACCCTGTAAAGCAGAAATAATCTCCATTTATTAATTGCCCCAAGACCTGGAGGTGTGGGGTTTCATTTGAAGGATTTTGCAGGGATATTGATCACATGTCGAATGATACGCTGGCCATTCTTGCCTAATTCTAAGTTTTACTGTTGCCTTTGGTTTATTGCATGTTACCAAATTTACAAAATCTTTCATCCATTGCAAAATCCCAAGATGATTCTCACACAGAGGAAACCTTTTGATGAATAAACATTCGAATGTGAGCCTCATTGCTAAGGCAAGACTTCAAAAGAAAATAATTTATTGTAGTTGGCTTTTTTTTTTTTTTTTTTGGTGCTGGGGGTGGAACCCAGGGCCTCACACATGCTATGCAAGGACTCCACTGCTGAATTATGTCCCAAGTCCTATTTTTTTTTTCTAGCTCAAACTGAGGAAATCTTCTTGTGGCTTGAAGTTTTGTCTGTGTGCACTCAGCCTAGGACTTGGGGGCCTGCACTGTCCATTAAGCTCTGTAGTCCTTCTTATCCAAGTTCCTTGTTGTCAACTGTGGTATAAAAACATTATGGAAACCAGAGAGAGAGACCAGTGAAGGGAAACTTACACAATTTTTATTAGAGCATAATTGGGATAATTGTCCTATTTTATTATTAATTATTGTTCAATTCTTGCCACACCTAATTTATAAATGAAACTTGATCACAGGTATGTATGTGCTGGAAAAAGATAGCAAATATAGAGTTATATTATCCAAGGTTTGTGTCCACTGGGGGTTGTTGAATGTATTATCCCCTGAGGATAAGGAGGATCTACTACATTTATTACCAGTTTAACCACCACCAAATAAAATTATAAAGGCAAATAAAAATTACATAAATGACATGGCAAATACAATGAAATGTACAGAAAGATATGACAGCACAGATAGAAAGAAAGCTATGTATGGAAATAACTGCCCACTCTTTGCACAAAATAATACTCCCAGCAGCACGTGGAGAGTTTACTAGATAGAAAATGCAATTCTACATTTCATCGAAATATACAGAAAGAACAGCTGAAAAGTAAAACAAAAGCCTTATAGAAAAGAGGAGTGGAAAGAGTCACCACACAGAGGAGATAGCAAGGTGACTAGAACAAGGCTTTGCATTCCAGGAGCCGATGGCTATCACTCAGAGGCTGTGGACATAACAGTGAGAATTCCAGAAGTCTCATCTCGGAGATTCTATAGACGATGCTTAGAGACCTAGTCTCAGTTATTATTTGAGTGCTTTCTGTGTTAAAATAGCAGTCATTCTATTTTCCTCTTTAAATGTCAAGTTTGTCTATTGCAGCTTTATTCCAAAAGTCCCTTGTAGTTAGAGGGATTTAGAGCCAAGAGAAAGCACTCCCTTTTGAGCTGTTTTGTGAGTATTCTTGCATATTCCTGAGCCTTGAGCTTTGTCCCAGTTTCCTGGAGAAGGGTAATTACAGACATGGCTAACCTTAATTACCCCAAGCAATGACTCATTTGGTTTGCTTAGCAAATATTCAACTAGCTTGTAAACTCTCTGTGCCTACATTTCCACCAGCTCCTTGTATGTGGCTTCATTAATCAGTTGTTAAAAAATATATAGATATGAATTCTTGGACATTTTCTATGATGAAAGAATTTTTACAAACTTTGAGATGTATTTCTAGCTATATCTCATCATACTTGTAAAGAGGTAGTCACTAATTAACTCTTTTATGAAGGGGATACTATTTTTAACCCCGGCAGTAGAAGTTGACCAAGAATGTGTTGGCTGGATTTTGGGGGACAGTTTTATCATATGGAGACATATCATGTTGACACACATCCATGGACCTTTGATTTAGGGAAGTTTTGTGTACTTCACCCGGGATCTTGAGATTGTTAATAATATTATTAACGTTTATCACCTCATCTAATACTCTCTCTCCCCTTCTTTGATCTCTCCATTCTTCCCTCCATGCCTTCACTGACTGGCTGCTTATTTATGTTTCATACTCTTTGGCAGGCTCTGGGGAGACAAAGTCAAAGACAATGGGCATCGTTCCTGATTTTAAGGAGCAGTGGAAATAGAGAAGCAAACATCACAACACAGAGAAATGCAGGCTATGGTAGAACACAACAGGTTGGGGAAGGAATCAGGAGAGCTTCCTAGAGGGGGTTACATTTGGAAGGTCGTATTAGTTTTGTGAATTAGAGTAAGAAAGGGCATTCCTGGACCAGAGAACAGCATGGAAGTGTGAAATAACATGATAGGAAAGAAAGAGAGAGAGAGCAGGTTATGAATTGCTGCATGGGTTATTTTACATAGCAATTTGATTGTGTGGGCATCTGTCTACTGCTGCTTGGGATTTAGGGCTAGGTTTTTATGTGGTGACACAAGTCACTTAGATAAAAAAGAAGGTGTTTTTTGCTCTTAGCCAGTGTGACCGCTTTGTACCATGTCATGGCTGCCCACTACCCATGACAATTCCTTGGGCAGGTACTACCTTGGCTTCCTGCCTCAGGAAACTCTTGGTGTAGAAGCCTCCCTCTCATTCACTTGGCTACAGCTCGCGATTAGATCTGCTGGCATTACTGCAGCAAGTAGGTAACTCTAAATGTAAGGAAGTCACTGTTGTTTTCTTAATTTTTATTCTGGGGGCTTAATCTAGGGTCTTGCTGATGCTAGGCAAATGCTCTACTACTGAACTACCTTGCCCAATACTCCTTAAAAAAAAAAAAAACAACTTTCATTTTGAGACAGGGTCTTGCTAAATTGCTCAGGCTGGCCTCCAACTTGTGATCCTCCTGTCTCAGCCTCTCCAGTAGGAGGTGACATTGATAAATTGGAGTGACACTGATCTTTTCCTTATATGAACATGAAATTTGATCTGTAGGGTTTTATACATTTTCATGCACTGTTTTTGATCAATATTCACTCATTAACTAATTCATGAGAATTATAAAGAAAAAGGTGCTGCTTTTGGATCTTTTAGCATGGTTTCTCAAGTTTTCAGCATAAGCATCATTTGAAATTCTTGGTAAATGAATTAATAGGGATCTATCTTGGAAATACTGATTCAATGGGTGGTTTGGGCTGGTTTGGTACACAGTACAGTTGGTGCAATTAAACCTCAACTAGATATTAGATACAAAACAAATATATGTATTTACATATCCAGTTTTGAAAGTAGTGATTCTATAAAAAATATTGTTTAGAAGATATTAAACCAAATTGACTGCATTACAAACTCAAAGATTAACTGACTTGATTGAAATAGTTTTCTTTCCAAAGAAGTCTACATGTTCTTTAAAATGTTAGAAGATCTAAGTTGTGTAAATATTTTTTTTCAAAAGAAACCAAAAATAAATATGTAAAGCAAAGCACAAGAAAGTATAATAGAAAATTATTTGTCATTCAAAGTAGTTCTTGTCACTATTTCTTATAAACTAAACTAGCTTTTTATTATATTTGCTAAGTAATACTAAATAATAAATTTGTTTATCTTAATTTGTGACAATTTCATAGAAATCAGATTGAAATTTACTTATTAGAAGACTATTTTCTCATCAGATTAGAATCATAAAGAACTTTTATAATTCTTTTTCAAGATTTTTCTATACAGTGATTAATTATAAATCAGTCTTTAATGCAGAGTTCCTATTCCTCAACTCATGTTATGTATTTAAATATATTGAAATGACTTTTCTAGTAAAAAAAAGCGCTTCTTTGACATAGTTTACATTATAGCCTCCAGTGTACTATAGTCCCTTTAGTACTTTATTTACTCTGTGTGTTCTGTGTCAACAAATTTGACTAAATGTAGACAAAAAATTTTTTAAATTTCCAGAAAATTTTAAAAGTAAAACCTGAACTCATAGTTCACTGAGTACTATGCTGAATCCACACGAATGAAGTAATGTGTTGGTGCTGCACTGGGTACTCTAGAGATGATCTGAGGCACACAGGAGAGTGTGCATAGGTTATACATATGCCATTCCATTTTACATAAAGAACATGGGCATCAGTGAATGTCATTATCAGAGGGGACCTGGAACCAGTCGCCCCAGGGATACCACAGGATGACTGTGTTTGTTTCTCTCTGATTGGTTCAATATAGAACAGTTTTACTCTGGTGAAAATGATTCCCTCCTGTATATGCACTATATTTTAGTAATGGGTGAAACAGCTTTGGATTTTCTAGATTAACCAGGGAAAGATGTGGGTATAATATTAATAATGGCAGCTACATTTTTGTATGAAAATAAAATGCATTTATTCACTCAGTAAGCAGTTATTTATTAGGATCTGTGCTAGGGTCACTGGAGTACAAGAGACCAGTAAGTCACTGATCTTACATGACCTCATATAGGATGTGGACAAGACATCTAACTACACCATGGAGAATTTCTGCTGTAGGATGCTCAGGATGCTCTTGAATCAGAGAAGAAAATGAAGGGTTGGAAGGGTTGGGGAAGGCTTTTAGGAGAAAGATTTTGAACACATGCTGTATTACCTAGGTGGGAAGGTTGGACCTAAGGAATAAGGTGAATGGCAAGTTTGGGAATGGACGGCCAGCCCCCTCCCTGCCCATGTGACATATCCTACTGTTACGTCTTTTGGTATTCATTATTATTACTGCATAAATCAAAGTTTTGGTTTCCCTTAGGTAAGCCTCTGTCTTATGTGGCACATTGTTATTGTTATTTTGTTGTTGTTGTTGTTCTTTGGTCAGCAATTTGTTGGAATATTGGTTTTTTAATACATAAAAAGTCCTAGGGTTAGGCCAACATCACTGTCCTTGATTTTAGGTATTAGTAAAAATTATTATTACACATTTAAATTAATTACCTTTGAGAGTTTTGTTAATTGAAGAGTCCCATTCATCTACTCTCAAACTTTCAATATTTTCCTCTTAGCATATTATATGCTTTAAATATAACCGAACTCTGGTGATTTTGAATGATTTCCCATGGAAGTTTACTTTAGCAATATCAGAAATAAATTTGGATCACTGATAATATTCACTATTGGAGTGTTCCAAAGGACTAAATTTTGGTTGAACAATTCTAGTAATCAGTGCAATAACAAAAAACTCACCAAAGTACTATAATAAAAATAGGCAAAAAAAAGCACCAATTAAAAAAAAACTATAAAGAAATAGAAGGAAGATGAGTAGAGTAAAGGAAGTGGAACAGGGGGAGATAGGAGGTGAGGGAAGGAAGTAATGTGGACAGAGGAGGAGCAAATTATGTTCCATGCATGCATGATATGTCAATTGAACCCCCATATTATGTGTAACTGTGAAGAACTAATTAAAAACATTAAAAAAATCAAGCTCAAAATAATTGGGAGTGTGACCTAGTTTCATCGCTTTGCAAGAGACTGGCTTGCTATGTTTCATCAAAGTGATCTTTTGCTGGGGATCGACATTGCACAAGTGAAATTCGGCAAACATTCTCCATGATTGTCCTGCTTACAAGCTTTACATGCAAGGGTGGGGTTTTCTATTCAAGAACACATGTTTAATCATAGAGTAAGCCCCTCCACTAATTTTTTTTCATTGCCACCAAACTCTGAACCACACAGGAAATCCCTTTGTAAGCAAATTCCCACCCCCAGTCCCCTGGCTGTTTAGTCTATACTGGGTTAAGTTTGGGCTCACTTACTCCTTTGATTGGCAAGCTCAGTACTAGAAACAACAATTGCACAGAGCCACTCTCACCAGAAGTTCCCCGCCTTCCATCCTCCCAATCTGAAAACTCTTTCAGCTTTATTTGGATTGAAACTTGATGAGAGTTTCACTAGACAGGAAACATACCCCTCCTCCTGAAAATGCCACTGACGGAAGGACATCATTTCTCACAGACTGCTTCAGGGACCCACACCGCCCCATGGCTTGGGAATTTTGACTCTTGTCAAAGAAATAAATAGCCTAACATGGTTTATTTTCACTGAAGGTGAAGCTAATAGTTTGATTAAAAGTTACATTTCAAATGGCACTTAAAATTGGTAAGATGGACAGAAATATTAAGTAACTCATTATATTGATACACAAGAAAGAAAAAAGAAAAAGTAAGAAAAAAAACAGGTGAATTTCGCATTGAGCAAGTAGGAGAGAGGTTAGAGGTGGAGCTCAGTGGTTGAATGTTTGTCTAGTTGGCACAAGACCCTGGATTCAATCCCCCTGCTGCCAAAATCTGAAAGAAGACAAAAAGAAAAAAAGAAACTGGAAATCATTAAAACTATGATCTTTTTCTTTGCAAAAGACATCATCAAGAAAATAAATAGATAACCTACAGAATGGGATAATATGTTGCAAATCATATTTCTAATAAGGATGCATAACTTAGAATATATGAAGATGTCTTACAACTCCATTCAATAATAATACAGATAATACAGTTAAAATGGATAAGGGATCCACACAGACAATTCTCCAAGAAAGATATACAAATGGCCTTCAGTACATAAAATGATGCTTGACACCATTAGGCAGCAGGAAAATGCAAAACAAAACCACAAAGAAGTTAACTTCTTGCTCACTAAGATGGCTATATGCAGAAATTGAACACCTGAAATACTGCTAGTGAGACTGTAAAATGGGGTAGCCACTAGGAAAAAAGTTTTCCAGTTTCTCAAAAATTTAAGCATGAAGTTCCCATGTGACTCAGTAATTGTACTCTAAGGGAGATACCCAAGAGATTTGAAAACATAGGCTTCTCAAAACCATTGTACATGCATGTTCATAGCAGAGTTATTCAAATTGTCAAAAAGTGGAAACAACAATCAACCAATGAATGGATAAATAAAATATGATATGTTCATATCAGAAATAAAGACAAATAAAGTAGTAATAAATCCTTGACATGAATAAGCCTGAGAAATTTGTAGTGAAAGAAAGAAGACAGTCACAAAAGGCTATACACTGTATGATTCTAGATATATAAACTTTCCAAAATGGCAGATCCATTAAGTCAGAGAGTAGATGAGTGGCTGCTGAATGAGAATAGGAGTGGCTGTTAAAGGTCATGGAGTTTCATAAGTGATAAAAATGTTCTGGAGTTAAATAGTTGTGATGGTTGCACCACTTTGTGAATATACTAAAATCTCTGATTTTGTACACTTTATGAGAATGATTTTACAATATGTGGGTTGTACCTTAATTAAAAAATAGATATAAAAATAAAGAAAAAGAATTTTTTTAAAAATAGCTTTTCATCTACAGACTGGGAAGAAGTACTTGCAAAAGGCAAATATGATAAAGGATTGTTATCCAGAATATACAAAGAATCCTTAAAATTTAACAAAAAGAAAACAAATAATCCAAAATGGGCAAGAGCTTTGAACAGACATATTACCAAATATATGTGTGTGTGTGTGTGTGTGTGAGTGTGTGTATAACAAATAAGCATATGAAAAAATGAAAAGATGTTCAACTTTATGTTATTAGGGAAATACAAATTAAAACAATACTGACATAGTATGAAGTCTCATTTATTGCTGGTGAGAATTACAGTCAGTATTAGTTTGCTTGAGCTGCTGCAATAAATATCACAGCTTAAATAACAGTAATTTAGGTTCTTATGGTTCTAGAGGCTGAAAACTCAAGACTGAGGTACCGATGACAGGGTTGGTTTCTGTCAGGCCTCTCTCCTCATTTGTAGATGGTCCCTTTTTGCCTTTCCTCTGTGTGCATCTATGGGCTAGGAAGAGGTCCCTGGTATCTCTTCCTCTTTTTATAAGGACACCAGACCTATCAGCATCATTATAATTTTACCTAACCTTAATTAACTCCTCAAAGGCTTTATCTCCAAATATAGTTACAACAGAGGCTGGGGCTTCAACATAAGAATTTGGAGTGAGCATAATTCACTGATAACAATTTGTAATCCACCAATTACCCTTCTTTGTACTTATTTACTCAAGTAAGCTGAAAACTTATGTCCACACAAAAACTTGTGCATAGATGTTGATAGAAGCTTTATTCATAAATGTCAATACTTGGAAGTAACAAAGATATCCTTCAATAGGTGAGTGGAGTGGTGGTAAAGGCAGTTAATTTCTGAAGAACACCGTGGTTTGAATACTTCTGTTTTTAGATAAATGTCTAATTAAACAACCTGATATGTGACATTAACTTTATTCACTTAGCATTTTGCTGACTAACAAACAAGTCAAGAAGATTTTAATTCCTGGTGCTAAGTATATATAAATACAAATAAAACATGGGATAGAATGCAAAACTCATGTGACTTTTTTAAAAGTTAAGCATCAGCTCCTAGCTGAGGCTCCCTTTGGATGGAGTCACATATTGGTTGCAAACAGAAATGGACCGGTGTATTCAGAGGGTCCACATCTGCAGAACCAAACAACATTGAATTGAAAATGATATTTTGTTGCTGATGTGTCCTATGAACGTAGGTCTTTGATGGTTGTTTCTGTAATGAAAATGTACAGGTCTTTTTTTGTTATTTTTGTATAAAAGATATAAAAACTATTTACATAGCATTACATTGTATTAAGTATGATCCATAAATTCTTTGAGTATACAGGAGAATGTGCATAGGTTATATGCAAAATCTAGGCCAATTTCTACAGAGATGAACAACCACAGACTTTGGTATCCACAGGGAATCCTGGAACCAATTGCCTGTGCCAAAAATCTCATGATCTCTAAGAATTTCCCACAGGTTGAATAACTCATTCTATATTTGGATGCTTTCCTGTCTTCTGTTTGGCTAAAATGCTAGTGAGATAAGTAACATAGAAACAGCTTTAATATTGCTGTCATTTTCTTAATCATCTGTTAGTAAAAGGTTGAGTCCACAAAATTTTTTGAGGTTAGAGGTTTAGAAAATTCTGGATTGGTGCATTTCATGCAACACAGCATTATATATCTCATTCATATTTTAGATGACATATCAATTAGGTTTATTAAAGTCATAAAACATGGACAAGGCAGGCCGAAAATGGATTTAGTGAATTCATAGACAGAAAAACAAATGAGAATTCTTAGGCATAAGGAACTCAGATGTGCAGAAGTGGTTCTAGTTTTAAGTGAGATATCATCCAGTACATCAAAACCCATCATTTTGGCTGCTCTGTCTTATCCAATTGACTTCCCTTCAGGCACATGCATGTTTGGCCAGCAGCCATGGATCTCAAAGCCTTGCCCTGGGGATCTTGGAGAAGGGAGAGGAATCTTTGTAGAAGCTCTCACACAAATCCCCTCTCTCACCATTCTAAATTTAGTCTCAATAAACAAGTCAAGTTCATGTCTCATTGTAGCCAGAAGTTGGTTAAAGCTTGTAAGGGTCCACCCATGACAGATGGCTGAGATGGGAGAAGGAAAGCTGTTGGTCAAAAGAAGTGAGAGGCAGGGAGGCATCACCAGATGTCCACAACATGTGGCCATATCATCCTGCCTCATTGAGCATTCTTAAAATTCCACCATGGTTTTAGAAGTGATTTGGAAAGCAACCCACAGACAAATATTTATCAGCATTCTTTTGTGTTGTGTGTCCATCTAATTTTGAGTGAAACAATTGTGCCTGCTTAAAAGGTCAAAATAATCTGGTTAGACAGATAAAATACAAAATAATGAGTGAAGGAAAACTTATATTAATGGCATTATGAGGGATAATATAATATTGTGATTAGTTGCCTGAAACTGTTAGGAAGCTGACATTAATTCATTGTGCCATTTATCTATTGTCACGTAACTACTTATTGCTATATTACATTCAGCAGCTGAAAACAGTAGGCACCTGTTGACTTCCAGTCCTGTGATTCAAGAACCTGGGACCCTCTTAGCTGGGTTCCCAGCTCAAGTCTATCATGAGGTTGCAGTTTGGCTGTTGGCTGGGGCTGTGGTCTCACATGAAGGTTAGAATGTGCTTTTGAGTTCAATTGAGTGCTTGGTGGCAGGCCTCTGGTTCTTGCTGACTGTTGGCTGTAGACTTCAACTCATTACCATAGAGGTCTTTCCAGAGTTTTCTAACAATATCCTTGTAACATGCCAGATGACTTCTCTCTTTGGATTGAGAGAGAGAGAGAGAGAGAGAGAGAGAGAGAGAGAGAGAGAGAGAAGAATAATTCAGAAGTCACAGTCTTTTTTTATAACATAATTTCAGAAAGGTCCTAACATTACTTGTGGGTCACCAACTTTAGTATAATGTGGAGGGAAATGGTTTTAATTAGCTTTATCATCATGTGACCAAAACATCCAACAAGAGAAACAGATGAGGGAAAGTTTATTTGAGGCTTATGGAGTTAGAGGTCTTAGTTTAGGGATGGCCAACTTCATTGCTCTGGGCCCAAGGTGAGGCAGCACATCACCGGGGAGTGACCTATTTAAGGAAAGTGGCTCAGCCCATGGTGTGCTCAGGAAGCAGAGGGAGGGGAAGAGAAAGGGAAGAGGGGCCTCAGGAAGAAAAACCCCTCCAGGGCATGACTCCAGTGATCAACCTCCTCCAGCCATACTCCACCTACCTACAGTTACCACTCAGTCAGTCCATTCAAACTAGGATGGATTGGTTGGGTTATAGTCCTCACAATCATTCCACTTCTGAATATTTCTTCATTAACATGATATTTTGGGGGTACACTTCATATCCAAACCATAACAGAAACTACACCAGGATGGGAATACTAGGTTCCAAGGATCAGTAGGAGTCATCTCAGAGGCAGGCTACCATATTCATGTTTGAGACTCTTAATGCAAGATAAAAACATTTGAAAGCTATTGTTTTATCATTTTCATCCATCCTGCCATCTAATAATTTGTGGTAATATACCACTGTTGTCCTATAACGCTTGGACCATATGAAAGTTTGGACACATCGATCTTGATGGTTCCTTTCAACTTAGACATGAGGTTCTAGAGCACTTCTGTATCTAACCCCAGAATGGCATCAGGATAGACTACACTGGAGACTTTCCCGGTATAGGAAGGAAAAGGCTGGTGAGATTTTCTGAGGACTATTCATGTTTATTCGAGAACTGGAGAGAGATGAAAATGAAGCTAGTAGAAGTCAGAGGTTAAAAGTCTCAATAATGTATCCAGACAGAAGGTTGAGGTTGAACTCTGCTGATGTGACACTCATCACACTGCCAGCCATGGAGTAGGAGGTTGGGGGCAGGTGGAGAGAAAGAATTCAGGACTTGGTTGCAGAATGGGTGAGACCAGGGGTCTTGGAAGTGTCCCCATGAGGGCAGGCATGTCAGAGCATTCCTTTATGAGCCAAGCATGTCTTACTGCCTCTGGGAATGTTTGTAGGATTTTTGTCCATTCTGATCTTTAAGGGCTGATGTTCCGACATAAAGTAGATTACTATCAGATTTTGACATGGGTCATGTTTACTCCATACAGAGTTGCATTTCATTTTTATACTTGTGCTTGATGTTGCTTTTTATCTGGCCATGTCTTTGCTGAAAAAGTCTTCCAGAGGAAGTAAGAGAAAGGGATTAAAAGAATACCAATCAAGGGCTGGAGTGTAGCTCTGTGTTAGAGTGTTGCCTAGCATAGGTGAGGCTCTGGATTTAATCTCCATCAACAGAGACAGAATGTCAGTCAATATAAGTCATCATGCAGCCCCATTGCACAAGGTCAGGAACGAGTAAATAAATGTAGGAGGCTTCAAACATTGTGTCCACGATTCAGAAATGTGTGAATGCAGTTAACACAAGTCCTTTTTCTCACAGGGACGGTTTATCTTGAACTGGTTTGGAGAAGTCACATGATGTGAAAAGAAAATCCCATCAAGAACTTGGTTCATTGACTGTGTCAGTGTCCTCAACTCACATTGTCTCTGAGAGTCAAACTCAGGTGGCCAGAATAGCAATGCAGTTCTTTGATGTGCCATTTTTCAGCTCAGCTTCATTCTGTAGCCTGATCCTCAGCCAATAACATGTGGCATCTGAGGTTGTTGCTTTTCCCAGAACCCACAATAGTTTGCTTCTCAATCTCTTCCCATTGTGAGAACTTTGCCAAGTCTTTATGCTGCCCACAGATTGATGCCTTTGATCATGCACACTCTGAAGGCTGGCAACTTCAGCATTCCTTGGAGATCATGTAATGGAGACAATGAGACCACGCTCATTTCAAAAGACCTCACTGAGTGGCCAAAAGGAAATTAAGTCATAATAAGACAACAAGATGTGGAGAACCCTTTTGACTGTGCTTGCATATTGACAAAAATCCCCTAATTAAATATTAGAAGCTTATCAAAATGCATTACATGAGCTGAGTACAGTGGGGCACACCTGTATTCTTAGCTATTCAGGAAGCTGACGCAGGAGGATCCCAAGTTCTAGGCTATCCCAGGCAACTTAGTATTTCAAATTAAAAAAAAAAAAAGAATAATAAAATAAAAAGGTCTGGGAATGGAGCTCTGTGGTGGAGTACTTGCCTCGCATATGCAAGGCCCTGGGTTCAATTCTCAGTATCACCCATACAAACACACATACACGCACACAAAGAAAAAGAAAGAAAAAAATAAGAAAGCTTTACATGAAACAATATTAATTTACAGGTCATATCAGCTTCAATTGTTTTGAAATCCATTTTCATGCAAATATGGGGATTCTGCTGGAATCGGGAAATTGAACATCATATTGTTATGATGTTACAAACTTAACTTCTAGCTCTCCAATAATGAATACAGAGTGGCTGATACTTAAGAACCTTTTAGATATACATGCCTTTTTCCATAGTTTAAATATACCCCTGCATATAAAATTCATAAATAAGGAAAACATCTTTAAAAAGTTAAGCATGGATGGAATCCAGCCACTAAAAGTAAGCTCTCTTTATGCCTGAATGTTCTCAGCACTCAGGTTCAGAATGGATCTGTGTTATATTCCTGGCCCCTGAGCTTTACTGATTATAAACAGATCCCTTTCTTTATCATTCTGTTTTACTGACTGATGCCACCATGATTCCCTGGAAGTTGAAGAGGGAAAGAGTAACCCTTCTCCATACTTTCACGACTCTGAATGTATATTGAGGCATAGGCTCAAATGTAAACATGGTTCTTGCAGAGAGTAGGGAAGCATTAATTTTATTCTAACATTTTTAAAAATTTTATGACATATGGGGTATTCTTTTTCCATTGTTGACACTCATGTCCATAAGCAAGGCCCTGACTTAAGTAAGGTATTTGGCTGATTTCCTCAAAGTACAAAGTAGAAATGAGAGAAAGCAAGATATACAAGTCAACAGCAGCTCCCCCATGCTGATCAAAGGAGGCTGGCATTGCTATCAAAACAGAAAAGCAGATTCTGGAAAATCACTGGGTTTTCTTTGCTCTTCACCGTATTTTGATTTGGCAACTTGAGGCTTAGTTATTAGAATGACAGATTATTATTATTATTATTATTATTGTTATTATTATTTTTTGTGTGTGTGTTAGGGGGATTGAACTCAGGGCCTCTAAAGGTTAAGTAAGTATTCTACCAACTGAACTACACCCCCAGCCCTAGAAGGTTATTTTTTAAGACTTCAAGGAAAGAAAAGTATATCAGATTGCTGTGCCTATCATGATTGCACTTGCCAAGAAGGATTACTCTGAACACCCAGAAGGTCAGAGGACATACTTAGAGGTCCATAAAGTCATGAGGAGAATATATTTTAAAATAAAAAATGAATTAATTTCAGAGCTGGTCAGATTTCTTCATTTACAGGTTCATTTTGATCTTTAGTGATAAAGATGTGATTTTATCATAAAAATAAAGTACTTTTGTGGTTTCTTACATAGGAACTCCCATTGCATTAGGAGCCCCAGAACTGTCCATCTGTCTAGTGTTTGCTTGGAAAGCTAGGAGGATCTAGCTTTTCCCAGCTTGGATTTCAATATTATCCTAGCATTTCCCTTGAGTATAATGAATGGGTTCTATTGATTCCTCAAAGAGATGCATCCCTAACATCTACAGCATTCTGAGACTCTCTGTGTTGCAATTTTTATTGTTATGGTTTCTTCTGATTTAGTCTTGTGGTTTTGCTCTTGAGATTTGATCATAACCCACTATAACTGGAAACACTCTGTATTGGGTGTTGGGGAGCTCCTCCCATCCTCCCCCTCCCCCCCTTTTTTTTTTTGCTGTGGTGTTGGCTAACGAACCCAAGGGCTTGCACAACTGAATTAAATCCTCAACCCCAAACTGCCTGTCTATTTATCTGCATTTTTTTTTGCAGTGTTAGAAATGGAACCCTGACTTGTGCATGGTAGGTAAGCAGTGTACCTCTGACCTACATCCCCAGATCCTCTGACATTTCTTTTGGTGGTTGCATTAAAGATCCTTTGGGAAAATACTCTTTTGCTTTTCTGAAGCGAATCTGATTACTTGTCCTCTCCACTTTCAGAAGACTTTCCCTTGCTTCAATCTAATGAGAAAGAAAGAGCTCTGTGTCTTAGAAATGGGCTGTGTGATGAACACACCTTGGCTCTCACCTTCTAGTTGAGAGTTTCTGCTTTCTGATTTTGAGGCCAAACTGTATTCTTGTCTGGGAAGGAGATTTTATAAAACAGGGTAGTTAAAAGAAATGAGCAAGTTCTGTATCTCTCAGAAGAACATGTCCAGAAAGTCCAGTCCTGAAAGGAAAGCTGGACCAGAAGCTCCTTCCAAGGGCCAGGCAGCTTTGCTCTTCTGCTGCAGCCTGGGGAGGCATTTTCAAGTGTGTGCTCTGCAAAGGGTAAGAAAGGTGAGCTACATGGAGATTGTTGTGGCAAATGAGGCGCCTGGGCTCCTTGCCAGGCACAATCACAGATTTCACTGCTGTAGATCTATCATCTGTAAGGCATCTTGTACATTTTTTGAGACAGAGCAGTAAATGAATCTGCCCCAGATCATTAAAGTCCTGTGCGTGGGCGGTCTGTGTGGGGGAGGGTCTGCTGTAGAGGATGTGTTTGACAGGACTGTGCCAGACGCAAATCCCTCTGAGAAAGTCCGTGACACTAGATTGCAGGAGTTTTCATCAATCTAAATTGTTCCTGATGATCAGTTTATCTATCTGTCTGTCTGTCTATCTATCTATCTATCTATCTATCTATCTATCTATCTATCTATCTCTCCATCTGCCACATATCTTTAAAACTAAACTGTACCTACAAAAGAGCTCAGTAGGGAGCGTGCGCGCACACACTGGCCACATACACTCCATCCAGCTTCCCCTCCCCCACTCACTTGCTGTCCCAATAAAAACACATCAAATGTTTTGGATCCAATTTCTTGTTTCCTGTGAGTAGTCGCTGGCATTATTTTACGTGGAGAGGTTTGGTTGTAAGATGAGCAGATGCTCTTTAGCTCTATCCCTTGTAGCAAGTTAGGCCAGCAGGCAGTGAGACTTTTTAGACTGATGCCAATTTTCTTCTTAGAGCATATCCTGTAATGCAGAACAGAAAGTTTTTGCTCCTTTGAATTAAGGCCTTAATACTTGGCTAGGTTTTTTTTTTTTTTTTTTTTGCCCTAGCTTAGGAACAGTTTAATATCAAAATGCCAAGTAACCTTGAACTTTCCTACTCGATTTAAAGTGTGATTCATCTTAAAACCATCGAGGAGGAAAATGAGGAAGGTGGGGTGAGTTGAGGCACTCCTCACCAGATAGAGACTGCTGAGCACAAAACCTTAAAGCCATACATCTGTCAAGCTGTTTTCACATTGTGAGGCATTCCAATGGTATTTACATGTTGCAGCTCACTCCCACTTACTTTTTCTTCACAATAGGCTTATGTTCTGTGTGCGTGGATCCCTCACTTCTATCTATCAGGTGGGAGAGTCACACTAAGGATGTTCTGTACAATGTCCTGATCTATCATTTTCTTTAAATCAGTCTTGCTTCCATCTTACTTTCATAGGACTTGATTTTTTTTTTTTTTTTTTTTTTTTTTTGCTCTAGGGGTTGAACCCAGGGGAGCTTAAGCACTGAGCCACATCCCCAGGCTTTTAAAATTTTTTTAAATTCTGAGACAGGGTCTTGTTAAGTTGCTCAGGGCCTAGCTAAGTTGCTAAAGCTGGCTTTGAACTTGTAATGGTCCTATCTCAGCCTCCTGAGCCGCTGGTATTACAGGTACGTGCCACCATATCTGGTTCATAAGATTTAATTTTACTCTGTTCCCTATTTTATTAGGAATATTCTGTTGTTGACTGGGAATTCTCACTCAGTTGTTATTGGGGTGCCCTTCCCAGACTTACAGGAAATTTTTCTGGATTCCCAGGGTCTCATGTGGACCAACCTTGTGGGAGTTTTCTCCAGCCTTTAGCCCTCATAGCTGCTGCTGAAATGTCCCTATCCCCTTAAGCCTAGTCCCTTGAAAGGCTGTGGCTTCATGACTTCTGTATTGGAAGTGGGCTCAGGAATTGTCACTCAGGAGCTCTGGGTCAAAAAGTCCTGTCTCTTGAGATGTACCATTCTGAATTGCCTCTTGGAGTCCTGGCCACCTCCCAGGGCCCATGGATGGAGGTTTCCCTGACTCCCCCACTTAGACAGTCTGCCTTCTTCTTCTGTTTTTTGCCTTTTTTACACTCCTTAGTATAGTCTCCTCTAGAAGATCAGAGCTTTGGGAGAAAAAGTGCTAGGACCAGGAAGAGTGTATAGGCACAGAGTCTATGTATAACACAGAGCACTACATCAGCAAGTGGATTATGGCCATGCTTGGATGAAGAAAGTCAGGTATAGAGAAAGCAATGACTTTAGAGAAAACTGTACAGCAGATAAAGCACAGGTTTTGGTGTAAATGAAGCTTCTCAATCCAGATTATGAGTTCTTTACAATTTCTGAATCCATAGGGTTTTGCAAGATGAAATTCAAGTTAAAATCTACTTTATAGAACTAAACAGCAATTATTTCCTTTCCAAGTGCAGCTTCACTCACTACTTAAACACTTTTCCAATCTAGTCCCCAGGCTATATAATGGATGTCAGGAGCTGGTGAGGTGCTTCCCCTCCTCGGCATTTAACTCTTCATTGTGCAGTTTCACCAGCCAGCCAAGGGTCCAGGGTGCCTGAAGACAATGTGTGGTAGGCTCCGGCTACTTCTTGAGTAGCTGATATCTATTTTCCTAATCTCTCTGGAAAGCAGAAAGTGTTGTGGTAAACATTAGTGCTCAGAGGCAGAAAATCCAGGATCAAAGTGGCTTCTTAGAATAACAAGCTTCAAAATCTTATGGGGGCAGAAAAACACTGGATTGAAAACTGGAAGTTTGCTAAGTTTCTGGGAAAAGAAATTCAGTAGTAGCTTCCCGCCTCCCCATTAAAAAAAGAAAAAGATGACATGTTTCCACAAGTGAAAATGCTGATAGGAGTTTTACGGAGAACGTTCACCAGAGTATCACAACAAAATGTAGCAATTCTGCCTAGGGCATTCTGGTTTTCTTACATTAGTCACCTTAAAAATGTGGTTGGATATTCAGGCTAATTGCACCATTCCTGAATTTTTTTTCCTTGGGTTGATTTCCTCCAGTGAAAGAAATTAAAGCATACTAATTGTGCCAACAAAGCCTAAACCTCAAAATTTAATATGCTCATGAATCAGATGATGCAATGTGTGCGTGAGCACCAGCTCAATGTGCAGTCCTGCTCCCATCTCTGCCTGCCATCCAACCACCTTTCTTTCTTTCTTTCTTTCTTTCTTTCTTTCTTTCTTTCTTTCTTTCTTTCTTTCTTTCTTTCTTTCTTTCTTTCTTTCCTTCCTTCCTTCCTTCCTTCCATTCATCCTACTACCATGTATCCACACATCCACCCATTCAGCAAATAGTTACTTAGCACCCAGCAGTTTTAGGTGCTAAGGTTACAGAACTGAAATATACACACAAATCTCTGCCTTCATAGAACTCACACCCAATGTATTATTCTCTGATTGACACCTCTTAGAGGTGAGGCTGTTGTGGAATGGCAAACTTTCTCCCCCATTGGGAGGCCTTTGCTTAATCTCTGTGTATTCCTCAAGTTGTCAGTATGTGACAAGCTCATGAGCTAAGAAAACTCTAGAAAGAATGGTCCCACACCCCCTGGGTACACATCAGGAGAGTGACATTTTTAGATAGGTAATGTCTTGTAATTTTTTTCTTGGAATCCATAACATTAAGGTAAACTAAAGAAAAGATCATGGCATCCCCCAATTGCAAAAAGAACTGACAGTTGCATGATGGCTTACAAAGTATAAGGCTTTTGTTCAGTATTTTGTAAATGGTAAAACTGAATCAAGAAGCACAGACAGTGCCCTGCTCAGGCTCAGTTTCCACAAGCATGTGTTCTGTTCTGAATGGGCCTGAGTTCTAGGTCTTCTGTGTCAATTTCCTCCTGGTGTCTGTTTCATAAACTTCCCTATTCTGATTTGCATTTCTCTAATTACTAGAGAAGTTGAACATTTTTTCATGTATTTGTTGAGCGATTGTATATCTTCTTCTGAGAAGTGTCCGTTCAGTTCTTTAGCCCATTTATTGATTGGGTTATTTATTTTTTTAACCACTTCTCTATCTCCTGCTCTGGATTCAGTCATTTGTGACAGTTTAGGGGCCCATCACATGTAGGCTGTTCCTGTCTTTTCCTAAATGGATTTTGTCTCTATGAATTTCTCCTGCAAACCAAGGGCCCGGTCTAATTGATCATTTATTTTCTTTCTATCCCCCCATTTCGCAGTACATAGCTCACAGCTTATTATCATCATAATAGATGATCAGTTAATTATTTGCTAATAAGTGAACAAGTAGTTAGCATATGTAGAATTCTTAAATGTCTTTTTCTGCTCTTTTTTTTTTCTTTCTCAGACATTTCTCTAATGAGGACTTAACCAGAGTGAAGTTTATCCTGTCCTTGTTCTTCTTCTTCCCTCTAAGATTTCTTCTGGAGAATGACACTGTAATTCAAATGAATTACAGCGTAGCTGCATTATGTTACTGATTAATTAATATGTGCTTATAGTTATTGGCCTAGAGGGGATCTGCACTCTGGAACAATTGTTAGAATATGTTGCCCCTTTGAGACCTCAAGAGTGATGAAGAGAAAGAAAGTTCTAAAATGGATTGTGGTGGTGGTTGTAAACCTCTGTGAACACACGAGGAAACACTGGGTTGTATACTGTAGGTGGGTAAAGTCTATGTTACATGCATTGTATCTCAATAAAGCTGTTTGGAAAAAAGTGAGTAAAGGACAAACAGTCTTTACATAGTTTCAGTGGTGGCAGATCCCATATGTCACTGAGGTTGGGGTCAGAAGAATGTTCCCGGCAGTTTCCAGAGACTTTCTGAAGATGGGGAGGTGCCATGAAAGAGCATTGCTCTGGGAAAGTACAATCCTAGTTTGGGGCCTGGGGCACACTTCCCTCCCAAAGCCACTGTGTCTTAACCCAGAGGATTTACTGGTGTTCGCTGCTTCATTGCTTTTTAGTGTGGTGACGACTTTTTCTGGAGGAGATTTTAGGGGCTGAAATTTTCTTGGGCTCCAGTCCCTCAGGGTTAAGGCCAACTTCCGAGGTTTGTGTAGGAGACCCAGGACTCAGTCATGTTGTCTTCTTCAGGCTCTTCTCTCCTGCACCTCTGCCCAGCTCCAGCCCCAGCCTGCGTGCCCTGTGCTCTTCCACTTCTCTGAGCCTTGGCTCTGGTTTTCTCAGCTGCCAGCAATACATCTGCCCAACTCTACTTACTCTTGAAGAGGCAGCTGAGGCCTCCTGGGCACCAGGGCTTACTCCTGCCACCCTGGGATAGTGTCTTAGTCTTCTCCATGGTTCAAGTTCTTCACAGAGCAAGTGATCATAGAAAGGTAGAGGAGTGGAAATTAAGAAGTCTAAAATAGAGGCCAGTTGGTCTTCTATTGTAAAAAGACCTAAATTCTGGTGAATTCAACAGGATAGAGGTCTGTGTTAGTCAGATTTCCGCTGCTGTGACAAAGTACCTGAGAAAATAAACTTAGAGGAGGAAAGATTGATTCTGGAGGAAAGATTCATTCCTTGCCTGCCTGACACCATTGTTTTGGGGTTTGTGGTAAAGCAGAAGGATGTGGTGGAGCAATTCTGCTCACTTCATGGTAGTCAGGAAAGAGGAAAGAGAGAGAGGACCCTTGCAAGGACAAGATATACCATTCAATGGCATCATCTCCCCCCACAGTAACCTACTTCTTTTAACTAGGTCCCACCTCCTAATAGTCCATTTAGCCATGAACTTGTCAATGGATTAATCCACTGATGAGGTTAGCATGTTCATGATCCAATCACTTTTCAAAAGTCCCACTTTTGAACATTGCTGCAAAGGGGACCAAGCCTTCAACATACGAACTTTGGGAACATTTCATACCAAATCCATAACAAGGTCTCCTCTGACCAAGTCCAAGTAGGAGATGTACTGGTCCGGCAGCTTTCTGGTCACCAGGGTTCCAGGTATATGTTTTATCTATTGCTCCACAATGCTCACCACACAGCTTTCATTGGGGGATTCAAAAGGATGCTACAGTGCCGAGCAGCATGTAGACATGGAATAGGAGAAAGGGAGAACGAGCTTCCCTTGCCTGTAAGGATGTGATCTGGCACTTGAATACATTACTGCCCTTTATACTCCCCGATCAGAACTGTGTAGTACCATTCTATCTAGGAACCGAGAGAATTTGGACAAGTGCCTCTTATCAGGTGGCCTTGTGCCCAAACAAAAATTTTATCACTTTGAAAGGAATGTGAGGCTGTGTAACCTGGAGGCCTGACAGAGGTCACTTCTAGGCTTTAGTGCAATGGAGAGAATTTAATTAGTTATAATGGCCCTTGAGGGAAGCATTGCATTTGGTTGGAAGAAATACTTCAGTTAGTTGAGGGTAACTCCCCTCCCCTAGGACATACTCAAGGACAAAGAATGGTCTCTAAATAGTTGTAAGCAGGAAGATTGTTGATAAGAGGAATAATGGTTTTGTTGAGCACTTAGATAAGCTTTCACATATATAATTGGGGACAGAGAGATGGCAGAGATGAACTGTTTTGTGTAAAATGGAAAGGAGTTCTTAAGAAGGACAGTTCTGGAGCGGTAGGGGTGGTAGGAGCCACCTCCATTCCAAAGAGTAGAATTTGTAGGATGAGGTAGTGAATGTAGTGCCCCAACCCTCCTTCTCTGGATTTTCTGTGAAACCTCAGGCCAGTTAGACGTCATCCAAACCATCACTTTAGGATAAGTGGGCTCTGTTGGTCTTGTAGGTCCTTGGTCTGCATCCAGATTGGTTTTGGAGTGAAAGCAAAGATAGTTTGTGGGGATGGAGGAACTGGAGGATCATTTTGGGGATGGACAGTAAAGATCCGGTCAGGCTCTGGTATTTCAGGAATGAAAGACTGCTTCAAGGCTCTTCTGGTGTCCTGCAGTCCTTCTTCATCTAACTTCATCTCTTTTTAACTAGTTTAAGACACATACCATGAGATTTTCTCATGGTTTAGATAATACATGAGGGACATTGCTGTCACAGCAGTGATTTATAAATGTGCTCCACGTAACATAGATGGTCTATTATAGTTTGGATAGGAAGTGTCCCCCATTCCTGTGTTAATACAGGAATGTCGAGAGAGAAGATTAGTAGAGTGTGAGAGCTGTAACCTAATCAGTCCATCCTTGCTTGACTGGACTGAGTGGTAACTGAAGGTAGGTGTGGAGGTGAGCCACTGGGGGTGTGCCCTGGCAGGGTTGTTCTTTCTGTGGCCCCTTCTCCCTTCTCTCTCTGCTTTTTGGCTGCCATGAGGTGAGCAACTATTTTCTGGGGAGCCCTTTGACCATGCTGTTCTACATTCTATGGTAAGTTGACTTGCAACTGTCAAAGTAAGTGACATTTTCCAAACACTTTAACTTCAGAGGAGAGAGAGAGAGAGAGAGAGAGAGAGAGAGAGAGAGAGAGAGAGAGAGAGAGAGAGAGAGAGAGCACGTGCACCATATATCCAGATTCAGGCTGGTGCTATAGGTAACAACTTGGGCATATTGCTGTAGGATGAGAGGTAGAGTTTGGTGGGCCAGCAAGACTGAAGAGAGACCCCAGAAAAGACTTGTTTTGTTCTACCACCAAGAGTCAAGCACATTCTAAGATCTTTGGGATCATGGACTACACATGAACTTCTACTTAGATGTGAAAGACACAGAAAAGTAAATGAGAGTTTTGGCTGGGAGTGCCCCAGAAGAAGCCCTGACATCTCCTCCTGTGGGCATGCCCTCAAGATCTGAACACCTTCCTTCTGTCCCCTGTGAGAATCTTCTGCTCTGTTGCTCTTAGCCTCAGTGTGGGCTGCATTTCAATTGTTGTTCCTGTGTGAATCTGATCTTCCACCAGCCCAGTTCTCTCCATTACTCTTGACTCCCTAGAGTCTTCACACAGACTCAATAGGTCTCCATAGATAATCCAGTGAGAGATCAGAGGAAAGGCCAGGTCTTACTCTCCAAGGATCTGGAGGGAAGGAGGTACCCACAATCACCATGATTCCACTAAGGGTCTCGCTTCTGAAGGATCAAAGTCCTGGATGCTACTACCAGGGTCATTTGAAGATAAAAAATGAGGAACAGAGTCTCTAAGGGTAGAAGGAAGAGAATCCATATCCCCCAATCCACCATTTCCTGTGCTGTATAATGGCCAAATCTGGAATCAGATTTTGACAATTCATTGTGTTGTTGGGGAGCAATATCTTTACTAAAAAGATAATGAGACTAATAAGCCATACTTTCAACTAACCAAAATCTGGTTCCAGATCAAATCTCATTACAAGTGGGGCATGGTGGTGCACGTCTATAATCCCAGCAGCTCTGGTGGCTAAGGCAGGAGGATTGGAAGTTCAAGCAACTTAATGAGATCCTCTCTCAAGATTAAAAATACAAAAGGCTGGGGATGTGCCCCAGTGTTTAAACATTCTTGGGTTCAATCCTTGTTACAATAAACAAACAAACAAACAAACCTCATTAAATAAGTAACTTGGTGTTACATTCTTTATTATCAACAAGTCATTTTTTTTAAAAAAAAACTATAAACAATCTTTAATCTTTAAATGGATTCTGTCCTCAAAGTTGATGCTATTTTTAGAAAAATGTTATTTTTAAAAGGTGAAAGATTTATACAATTAGAATAGAAACAATATGAAAATGCATCTTTGAACAAATTTTTTTAAAATAGAAAACTACTTCAGCACCAAAGTTGTACATACAAACATACAAAGTCTTTATATTTTAAAAAACATAATAATAGCTATAGTTTATGGAAAACTTGCTAGTCCCTACTCCTGTGTTAGTACTTTCAAACATTACTTATAAAAGTGAGCACTCTAGGCTGAATATTTCCTTCAGCATTTTGTTTACATACCTAAACTAATATTTAAGTCAAATAGACTATTCCATGCCCAGAAAATAATACAGATAAACCCTTGGGATAAGTTAAAATGGGAGTTTTCCAGTGAGATTGTGACCATAAAAAGGTGACAAAACCACACAAAGTCTGCAAAGGGGTTTGTGAAAATCTTCTAGGAGCAGTTTGTGTAAATGAGAACACAGGAAGAAGGTAGTTTACCTGGCTCTTCTCACCTGGGACCGTTAATACAGCCACCTTCAAAGAGAGGAGAAATAATTGTCTCTGCCTATCTTGTAGTACCCTTTAACTAATTACTGTAATATAGCTCTTCACTACCTACTCATACCCAGTGGTAACTGATTTGTGTTAATGTTCTGAAGTATGTTTCATTTATCATTTTAAATACAAGGAATATTAAATGTGAATCAATTTTATTTAGATTATGAAAATTGGCGTTTCATCTTATTTAAAAGATAATCTATCTGTACATACATTCCAGCATATATTTATATATATGCACATATATATATATATATATATATATATATATATATATATATATATTAGTCTTTAGAGAAAAATATAGTAAGATAACAAGAGTAAATTAAATTGAGAGATTATTTTTTTTAAATAATCCAAATTAGTGAAGTCTATTTTTTTCTTTTGGTGGGGCATTAAAAATGATTACAAGAAAAAAACCTTCTCCAGCCCCATCTATCCTTTTTTAACCCTCCCTTTTGATTCTTCAGGATCAACTTTTTTATTCTAGAAGTAGAGGGCCACGTCCATGAAGATGTTCTCTGTGAAGATATTCTGTAATATGCTAACCGAGAGGACACGTGGGTGGGGTGAGGGACCCTGCACAATGTTACAAGTAACCTGAGACCTTGTTCAGATGGACTATATGTAGGCCTAAGGTATTTATTTAGATATTTATGTTTTCCTTTTCTGAGTTCCTAACTAAAAATTGTCAAGATAAAGTGTTGTCAAAGAACACACGAGGCTGTCTGGGTTGTCAGCAACAGTTTACATCCTGCATAGCTCAATCTAGTTTTTATTTTATTTTCAAAGCCATTCCAGAGCCTAGAAATATTTATTTATTTATTTTTGCTCTCTAAGGGAAAACATTTCTAATGGGAAAATCACTGGGAAATAGTTTGTGTATTTACTGGGTTTCTTGGCGGGAGGCATAATCAGTGAAATCCCTTATTTGTGCTCTGCTTGTTGTTCTTTTCAGGAAAATGTGCAGTTGCCAGATGCCAATGGAGCATGTTTGGGGCCATTTAGTTTTTCCCCATTTTCTCTAGGGATTTGTTCCTGGCAGTTGGAATCTGCTAAAGTGGTACTGCTCTATAACTACATGTTGTGCAAAGGAGTGTTGCCTTCTTAATTTGTTGCTCAAGTATCCTAACTTCCCAGATTTTTTAATGTTGTTATTCTTTTTAATTATACATGACGATAGAATCTATTTTGATATATTTGTATAAATATGGAATACATATTATTCTAATTAGGACCCCAGTCTTGATGTTGAAGTTCACTGTGGTGTATTCATCTACGTACATAGGAGAGTTATGTCAGGATCTTTTCACTGTTTTTCCTATTCTTATCCCTCTTCACTTCCTTAATTCTCCTTTGTCTAATCCATTGAACTTCTGTTCTTCCCCTCTCTCCCCCTTTGTTGTGAATTAACATCCACATATCAGTGAGAACATTTGACCTTTGATTTTTGGGGATTGGCTGATTTCTCTTAGCATATAGTCTCTAGATCTATTTATTTACTGGTAGATGTCATAAAGCCATTCTTCTTTATGGCTGAGTAATGTTCTATTGTGTATATATACCACAATTTCTTCAGCCATTCATCTGTTGATGGATATCTAAGTTGGTTCTATAGCTTAGTTATTGTGAATTGTGCAGCTTAAACATTGATGTAGCTGCATCACTGTAGTATGCTGGTCTTAACTCCCTTGGATATATCTGAAGAAGTGGGATAACTGGATTAAATGGTGGTTCCATTCCAAGTTTTCTGAGGAATCTCCATACTGTTTTCAAGAGTAGTTGCACCAATTTGCAGTTCCACCAGCAATGTATAAGTGTAACATTTTCCCTACATTCTTGCCAATGTTTGTTTTAATTTGTATTCTTGGTAATTGCCATTCTGGTTGGAATGAGGTAAAGTCTTAGTATAGATTTTTTTTAAGTTGTCAGTGAATCTTTGTTTTATTTATTTATATGTGGTGCTGAGAATCAAACCCAATGCTTCACACATGCTAGGCAAGTGCTGTACCATGGTGCTACAACCCCAGCCCCTCAGTATAGTTTGAATTCACATTTTTCTAATTGCTAGAGATGTTGAACATTTTTTCCATATATTTGTTAACAAAATGGCCATACTACCAAAAGTGCTATATAAATTTAATGCAATTTTTATTAAAATTCCAGTAATGTTCTTTATAAGAATAGAAAAAGCAGTCATGAAATTTATTTGGAAAAATAAGTGGCCCAGAATAGCCGAAACAATCTTTAGTGTGTAAAACTAAGCAGGAGGCATCACAATAACAGACCTTAAGTTATACTACAGAGTTATAGTAACAAAAACAGCATAGTATCGGCACCAAAATGAGCATGAAGACCAATTGAATAGAATA
The DNA here is from genome assembly GCF_052094955.1 of Ictidomys tridecemlineatus. NCBI lineage: Eukaryota > Metazoa > Chordata > Mammalia > Rodentia > Sciuridae > Ictidomys > Ictidomys tridecemlineatus. Next base: position 132,820,647 of record NC_135484.1, read on the forward strand.
GAAGATATAGAGGCAAACCCATATAAATACAGTTATCTCATACTGGACAAAGACATCAAAAATATACAATGGAGAAAAGATAGCTTCTTTAACAAATGGTGCTGGGAAAACTGGAAGTCCATATGTAGCAGAATGAATTTTAACCCCTGTCTCTCACCCTCCACAAAACTCATCTCAAAGTGGACAAAGGACCTAGGTATTAGACCAGAAACCATGCACCTACTAGAAAACAATGTAGGCCCAACATGTCGGCTTAGGAATCAACTTCCTCAGGAAGATTCCTAAAGCTCAAGAAGTGAAATTTAAAAATCAGCAAATAGGATGGTATTAAACTCAAAAACTTCTTCACTGCAAGAGTGTGAAGAGAGAGCCTACAGAATGGGAAGAAAAAAAAATTTTTTCCACCCACACTGCAGAGAAGGCATTAATTTCCAGGAAATACAAAGAACTCAAAATACTTAATACCAAAAAACAAGACAAAACAAAACAAAATTTGAAAACCCAACCAAACAAACAAATAAACAAACAAACAAACAAAAAAAAAACCCCACAAATAACCCAGTTAATAAATGGGCAAAGGAACTAAACAGACACTTCTCAAAGGAAGAAATGTTAACTTCCCAGGTTTTAATGGGAACATTGTAGACAGAGAAACTAGAGGAATTTATGCCCTTTCCCATTCAATTTTATTGGGCAAAGTATTGGGTATTGGAGATAAAGAAGTAGCAAGGCATAGTAGTTCCTGCTTCTAAAGGGCTCAAGATTGATGAGATTGTTGTAGGGAATGAGCCAAAATCCTAGTTCAGTACAATAGGGACCACATGAAGGCAAGCACAAGGGGTCATCTTTCCACCAGAAGGCTTTCACATCTGGAGGGAGTTTCTGGAGGACAGGCTTGAAGGGTGAGTGGACATGGAGTAGAAGCGTCTTATGCCCAGCCCCCTAGATTTGCATGGCGGGCTTCTTGATTGAACCACCAGGGGCTGGCAGCTTAGACTGTGTAAGCTCAGGTGGCCAGCGCTTGCTCACTGGTCAACCCAGGAGCAGCAGTTAATTTTCTAGAATTGCCTCCTCCTCCTGCCTCCCTCTCTTGGCCTGATAGTGAGTCTCTTGGGAAGGGTGTGATTCTAGACAATGTTTTCATATTTAGTTTACAGTTTCCAAGGACTAATCTCAGGTGGGATTTTTCATGTTGACTGTAAGTAGGGTTCACCCCATTTTATAATTCCTTTATCTTACTCAAATAAGGACTATAGATACCAGCTCCTTCACCAATTCACACCTTTACTGAGAGGAAAAAATGGCGATAGTATTGAATGGGCCCATTCTATCAGCTCCTATTTCAATACTGGCATTTGAAAGGATAAACAATGATATAAACAGTTATTTGAGATAAAGATTAAGCTGGTTGGAATAAACCCTGAGGCCTGAACCAAGGCAGACCAGAGCCACTATTATGTAAGTTTACCATTAAGGAAAAAAAAAAAAAATCTGAGAAAGAACCATCAAGCGAAATCACAGAGTAAAGAAAGGTGTGGGTTATTTTTAAACATATTCTTCCACTTTATCTTTTTTTTTTTTTTGTAACCAAAAGGAGAACTGGTCTTTCGGGGCTTACCCATGCTGCCACTGACTTCAGCTGCTTAGCTGAGTGACTTAGAATAGAGACGGTGAATAATAAAGCTGGGTTGGGCTGTAGAGTTTTCAGCTCAAGTTCTGTTGACCTTTGGTGTCCTTGGGGGATTTATCCAAGGACCCCCATGGTCAGTAATACTGAGCATGCTCCAGTGCCCTATGTAAAGTGGTGTATTTGAATGTAACCTAAGCAATCCTCCTTGGACTTTAAATCTTACTTAAAATATCTAATGAAATGTAAGTGCAATGTAGGTAGTTGTTTCACTGTATTTTTTTTTAGGGAATAATGTTCAGCATAGATTTTTTTTTCCTGAATATTTTTGAACAAAGGTTGAATGAATTTGCAGATACAAAGGGCTAAGTTTTCTGGCTAGCTACTTCCTTAAATTATTTTTTTCACTGCCCAGACACATCTGTTTTGAAAATAATGTATATGACAATATTCATCCCAAATGGAAATAAATGACAGATTTACTATTATGTGTGGTTTTTCCTCTATCCAGTGCCTGAAGTAAAGCAAGTTGAGGTTTGTTATGAGAGGAAGGAAGAAAGAAAAAAAGAGATTTGAATGAAAAGATAACAGTCTAAACTGAGATTCTTTTGAGAATACTTATATCACAAAACATATATGGACTATTTCATAATAGCAAATTAGCCCACAAACTGTGACAATATATTTAAATTTCAGAAAAACAGAAATGCCAGTAATTCTTGAAGAGGCTCTATGGTTAAGGAGGAGGTTTGAAACCATGTCTGTATTCTCTTTTCCCACTGATTGGGTTGATTTGAAAACTGACCTAGTGCCAATATACTCCCCAGAGAAGGCTATTTTTATAATTAAACATAATCTCAAAGTATATAATTTACTGTCAGAAAATTAATAACTTGCAGATCTGCTGTGTGAAATAAATTTATATTTGCTGAGATGAAATTGTTTAGTAAAGTTTTGTATCACATCTATCATCCACAGAGTGTGTTTATTGATGTTGATCATCACTTTGGCCAGTGCAAAGACAAGACTGTTAAAAGACAGCTGAAGTCGATCTCTTTCTGACAGGCTGGTCCACAATTTATAGACTTTTGAGTGATTACTGACACTTGCAGTGAGCTCATAAATCCAGAGGTTTGGCTGATACAGAGTGTAAGTGATTACTTGTTTTATGGACTTTGAACTGAGTATACATTTTTAAGATGTGTTTTTATGAGCAATTAAATGAAATTAATTTTTAGCAAAAGGATGGAGAATTTTTTAAAATGTGTGTCTGTTCGTAAAAATGGATTATTTGGCTCTTTGGTTTCATATTTGGTGCTATGTCCAATGACATCAGTTAAACTTGACCTGGAACCTAAAATCATAGTCTTACTAGTTGGCGGTGACTTCAGAGACCATTTGGATCAAAGTGTACTTAACTGGAAATCTCTTTTATATAGTCCTTCCATGCCAGCCAGCTCCACCCGGACAAAGTTAGGATAGGATCTTTCTCCTTCTCCTAACTTCCTCTTGGTCGAACAGCTCTTTCTTATTTGAATAGATGCCATCTTCCTGTAACTTCCTCCTGCCTTTTTGAGCTCTCTGGCAGTTTGTGGATGTATGAAGATTTCATGGGTCATCCCAGCTTTTCCAACACCTCCTCTTTCTGCTTAGACTAGAAGCACATGGTGTGTTTAGCCTTTTATGACATGAGATGGTTTATTTTTGTATTTTTAAAATTTTTTTATTTGTTTTAATTAGTTATACATGACAGTAGAATGCAATTATGCACTTTGATATACATAGATGGGATAGAATTTCTCATTTTTCTGAGTGCATATGTTGCAGACTCATATTGGTCATGTAGTCACATACATACATAAAATAATAGTAATAATAATAATAATAATAATAATAATAATAATAATAATAATAATGTCTGTTTTATTCTACTATCTTTCCTATCCCCACATCCCCTCTCCTTCCCTCCCATCACTTCCCTCTACCTAATCTAGGGTAATGTTATTCTTCCTTAGTGCCCGCCACCCTATTGTGAATTAGCATCTGCATATTAGAGAAAACATTCAGCCTTTTGTTTTGTGGGATTGACTTATTTCGCTTAGCATGATATTCTCCAACTCCAACCATTTACTGGCAAATGCCATAATTTTACTCTTCTTTAAAGCTGAGTAATACTCCACTGAAGTATATATACCACATTTTCTTTATCCATTCATCTATTGAGGGACACCTAGGTTGCTTCCATAGTCTAGCTGTTGTAAATTGAGCTGCTTATAAACATTGATGTGGCTGTGTCACTATAGTATGCTGATTTTAAGTCTTTTGGGTATAAACCAAGGAGTGGGATAGCTGGGTCAAATGGTGGTTCCATTCCCAATTTTCTGAGGAATCTCCATACTGCTTTCCATAGTGGTTGCACCAATTTGCAGTCCTATCAGCAATGTATGAGTGTACCTTTTTTCACCACATCCTCACCAACATTTATTGTTGCCTGTATTCTTTTTTTTCATCATCATTATTATTATTATTATTTACTGGTTGTTCACAACATTACAAAGCTCTTGACATATCATATGTCATACATTAGATTGAAGTGGGTTATGAACTCCCAATTTTTACTCCAAATGCAGATTGCAGAATCACATCGGTTACACATCCACATTTTTACATAATGCCCTATTAGTAACTGTTGTACTGCTACGTTGCCTGTATTCTTGATGATTGCCATTCCGAAAGGAGTGAGATGAAATCTTAGAGTAGTTTTGAATTGAATTTCTCTAACAACCCAAAGTGGATCAAAGACTTAGGCATTGAAACAGAGACCTTGCACCTAATAGAAGAAAAAATAGGCCCAAATCTTCATCATGTCAGCCTAGGATCTGACTTCCTTAACAAGACTGCTAAAGTGCAAGACGTAAAATAAAAAAATAACTAATGTGATGGATTCAAATTAAACAGCTTCTTCTCAGTAAAGGAAATAATAAAGTGAGGAGACAGCCTACAGATTGGGAGAAAATCTTCACCACATGTACCTCTGATAAAGCATTGATTTCTAGGATATACAAAGAACTCAAAAAACTTAACATCAAAATGACATGATTTTGAGACCTTTTCTTCTCTGAAGTGTCCCCTAGGAGAGACCTCTGAATGTGACCCATGAAATGCAGAGCATTTGATTCCTGGAACTAAAGTCTGCTGTCTGGGCACCTGCTCTGACATCCTCACAAAGGGAGTGGGGAGAAGGAATGAAAATAAATATTTAAGATAATTTCACCTTCCAAATTTGACTAGTTATTTCTCCACTTTTCCCATTTCATCTCATCTTTGCCACCATCCAGATTACACTCCAGAGCTGAGGCGGGTTGCTGATCTAAAATAAAGTCAACCTAGTGGAAAAGAATGGTAACTCATTTATTTGGGGATAACTAAGATTGCAATTCAGGAAGACACAGATTCAAGCACTCTTGAAAAGGTGTGCAACGTTTTGCAAAATGGTGGTTGTATTTATAATTTTAAAGTGCAATGGGGTTACAAATGATATCACTGGTTGGTCAGGAATTATAAATGATGCTGGCAAAGTTAAGCTGTTTTGTAATAAGGTGATTGGGTGCTGTTTCAGTTTCTAGATATTTTGGGGAGAGGGGCCCATTATACAAAAGGTCAGAAGAGATTAACAATGTTTCAAAGATCATCTCACATCCAGGAATGAGTGTGTCTGCAGCCCAGCCAAAAGGATCCACGGTAGACATGTCTGAGATCTGATGAACAATGGTCTCCCAACTCCATTCTGAGTGTCTCCAAAAATGCTACTCCATTTCCATTATTTTTCTTGGTAGACTGGAAACATACTTTGTACAACATCAACACGTTCCGCCTCGTCTATCCTTGCTTCCCTGGACACAAAATCTTCCACCACTTCTTAGGTTTTGTAAGATTCTCTGGTAGAATCTTCAGGACTGGAACTATTGAGTGATTTTCTTGGTGTATTCTGTTTTCTACCCTTCCCTCCCTGGGCATTTGACCACTCTGCCTGTATTTTCTCAGAGAAGGGAAGATAGAATAGAACCCAGATAATAAACAAGTTGAAATCTTGGATTTTGAATCTTGAAAGACTTGATTCTGGCATAAGACTCCTGATAAGTTGAAGCATGATAAGTTAGATCATCCCAGGAGAAGCAGACCTTGATAGTGGTAGGTGGGTTCTTAGCGACTCTGTATTCTGCCTCTGGCTTCCTGGGCTGCTAGTGGTGGTGGTGGGTAAGAGGTTGACAAGAAAGAGACAGAACTTTTCCATTCCTAGAGTGTCTGAAAGACCTAATTGCAGAACCCTCTAGAGGTACATGTCCTGGGACATCTCCTGGGCCACCTGAGGGCCATATGGGTTAGGCCAGAGAACAGACGTGAAGGGGTTCATAATGAGGGAAGAGTGGAGGGACAGCAGTGACCTTCCTGTATCAGTGATTGGCAGCCAAGACGGTGTCTCAGCAGGACCAGTGTGGATGGACCATGATGACAAGGAAACAGTTTGTAGTAGCTTCTATCCGGCCCCCACCTCTTGGCAATCTTTCATCTCTCCCCTGGAATTACGGAGGTATTCTGAATTGATGCAGAATGTTCCCATTATTCTTAAATGGAGGCTTCTAACAGAAGCCAGTTCACTTCTGTATATTTCTAACACAAATTTGTGAATGGGGAGATAATGTCTTCTATTTTATGGTCTGAGCATTCCTAATATGAAATATCAAAAATCTGAAATGCTTCAAAATCAGAAAGTCTTTTTGTATCAATATGATCCCACAAGTAGAAGATTCTGCTCCTTGAAAATTATTTTAAATATTCTATAAAATTACCTTCAGACTATGTGAATAAGGTATATATGGAATATAAATGAATTTTATGTTTAGACTTTAGTCTCATCCCTAAAATAACTCATTGTATATGTGAATATTCCAATTTTTAAAATAATCAAATTCCATATGCTTCTGGATAAGGAAGCTTTTTTGGATAAAGGAATATTCAACCCATAGGAAAAAATATCTCTAATTTTGAATCAAAATATCTATTTTTAGTAAGAGCAAGATGGATAATTCTACCATATAACTGAACTTTGGCTTCTCCTTGAACATGCAGCAAATCCATTTTCAAATGGCATGTGTTTCATATTTCAGGACAAATGCTAAAGGAGTGAGGGGTAAGAAAAATGTTTAAGTTTTTATTCATTTATTTATTTATTCAAAAAATATTTACAGAGCAGCTACTATCCTAAGAGACACTTGATAAATAAAGTAAACAAGGTTGCTCATCATCACTTGCATTGAAATTTCATTTTTGTGTGTATAACCACATCTTCAGGTGGCAACTCCACCTAGGGTGCATGTCCAGCAGTGCTAAAGACAGCAGTTCTACAGATTTTCCTTTGTATTCACCAATGCACTTTTCCCTGGAGTGTGCTCACAGCCATCACTCTTAAGGAATGGGGTGGATCCTGAATTATGCTTTTCTCATATGTTTCCTGCTACAAATTTCCTAAAGGTGTGTCATATTTCCAGTTGAATTTACAAATGCATTAACAATCATTTTTCTGTCATGGGTGGGACCAAAGTTGATACTGTTTCTATCTTTTAAAGACTGTGGGAATACAGTGACATGTTAAACGAAGAATTAAGATTGCATTAGGTGTGGTCAGGCATAACTTTCCTTTTATTCCTTTTATTTATTTTATTGTTATGGGTGGATTATAATTATACATAATAGGTGGATTCATTATGCCTTGTTGTTCATGCACATAACATAATTTAATCAATCTCCTTCCCCACTCCTCCTTCCTCCTGATTCACTTGCTTTACTATTCTTTTAATCAGTGTTATTGTTTTACGCACACACACGTAACATATATATTATGTACAAATATATATATTTGTACACAAACATAGCACAATTTGGTAGATTTCATTTCCCTGTACTTCCCCATGCTCATCTTTCCCTCTACTCTAGTAGTCTGCTTTCCTTTTATTTAATAAAAACTTTCTTGAGATATAATTCACATATGTCACATTCACCCATTTAAAGGGCACAATAAGTGATTTTTAGTATATTCACAGAGTTGTGAAGTCATTGTAACAATATATTTTAGAAATATTCATCACCCTCCAAAAACATTGTTTCCCTTAGTAGTCACTTCTCTTTTCTCCCACCCACGAATGTTAATATTTAGTCTATCTCCATACACATTTGTCTCTTCTGGATATTTCATGTCAATGGAATCAGGAAAAATCGATTTTTGGGGTCTGACTACTTGTACTTAGCATAATATTTTCAAGATTTAATATATTATTGGAGGGTGGGATATGTGTTGTAGCTTATATAAGTATTTCATTGTTTTTCATGGCCAAATAATATTTTGTTGTATGGGTATAGCATATTTTATTTATTAATTCATCACTGGATAAACATATAGATGATTTCCATTTTTTTGGCTACTATGAACAATTCATATATGTTTTTGTGTGGACATATGTTTTCATTTCTCTTGGGGATATAACTATGAGTGGACTTTCTGGGTTGTATGGTAACTCTACATTTTTGGAGGAGTTTCCAGACTATTTTCCAAATTAGTAGAATGGCTGGGTAATATGGTAACTCTGCATACTTTTCAAAGCAGGTGCACCATTTTACACTTCCACAAGCAATGTATGAGAGTTTTAATTTTTCCACATATACTATTATCATCCTAAGTGGGGGTAGCAAGTGGTATCTCTTATTGTGGTTTTGTTTTGTTAAAATTAGGGCCAGTGCTACAGGGACATAGCCACATAAATGTTTATAGCAGCACAATTCACAATAGCTAAACTGTGGAGCCAATCTAGATGCCCTTCAGTGGATGAAAGGATAAAAAAAAAATGTGGCCTATATACACAATGAAATATTACTCAGCAATAAAAGAGAATAAAATCATGGCATTTGCAGGTAAATGAATGGCGTTGGAGGAGATAACGCTAAGTGAAATTAGCCAATCCCCAAAAAACAAATGCTGAATGTTTTCTCTGATATAAGGAGGCTGATTCATAGTAGGGTAGGGAAGGGGAGCATAGGAGGAATAGATGAACTCTAGATAGGACAGAGGGGTGGGAGGGAAAAGGTGAGGCAGGGAGTTAGCAAGGATGGTGGAATGTGATAAACATCATTATCCAAAGAACATATATGAAGACAGGAATTGGTGTCAACATACTGTATATACAACCACAGATATGAAAAATTGTGCTGTAAATGTGTAGTAAGTATTGTAATGCATTCCGCTGTCATTTATTTTTTAAAAAATCAATAAAAAATGGAAAAAAATTAAAGAATAAAAAAATAGGGTTAATGAATAAAAAAATAGGGTTAATGGTCTTTTTGTTATTGAGTTTACGTATTCAAATATATTACTTGCAATTTTTTTACCATTCTGTCAGTTATTCTTTTTACTCAGTTGATGGTGTCTTTTTGAAATCTGACTTTTTTTTAAAAGAGAGAGTGAGAGAGGGGAGAGAGAGAGAGAGAGAGAGAGAGAATTTTTAATATTTATTTTTTAGTCTTCAGCGGACACAACATCTTTGTTGGTATGTGGTGCTGAGGATCGAACCCGGGCCGCATGCATGCCAGGTGAGCGCGCAACCGCTTGAGCCACATCCCCAGCCCTGAAATCTGACTTTTACATTTTGATCAAATTCAATTATGTAGTTTTCCTTTTGTTGTTTCAGGACACAGCTTCTTTATCATAAACAAACAAGAAAATGGCTTCGAATGACAGTTACCTTTGGATAGTTGATAATAAGATTTTTTTTTTCAGTGCTGAGCATAGAACCCAGGATACCATGCATGCTGAGTCAGTGCTCTACATAGAACTACACTCCCAGACCAATAATAAGATTTTAAAAAGTTTTTAGCTTAGAGGCAGGGGTTGATTGTTATTTGAAAAACAGAATGTTTATTGCATTGTGGACACAAAATGACAGATCTCTTTCTGTCATCTGTTGAATATTAGATGCTTCCATTGAAGGGATCGTTTGTGACAATATATAAGTATGCTTATTAGAATATTTCTGTCCAAATTATCATGCAAGAAAATAGTAGCTTTGAAAATATTCTTTATGAAATCATATTTTCTCTTCATCAATTTTATGTTGTGCCTAATAGCACTGCTCAGAATGGGCTCTGGGTGCTGGAGATTGGGAGGAAAGTGTTCTTGGGCCATTTGGAGAATATTTTTGAAGATTGTCCAGGAATCCAACTTTTCTTTTCTGAATTGGCTGAACTCTGTAAAATTCTGGAGGAAAAGAAATCAATGACAATCTGGCAGGCTTGGACTGTCAAGAGCTCTCCCTGGCAGAGCTGAAGAAGCAGCCCCAGGTTGGGGGAGGGGGCTGCAGACACACCTGGCTAAGGTGTGATGTTTCTATTAAAACAAAGGTAGCCAGGTTACTAATTGTGGTCACAAATCAAACTGTAGAAAAAATTAGGCCAGCACCAAGTTTCTGGATTCACTAGTTCAGAGGCCAATCTTGTTACATCTTCTCATGTTGTGAATAAATTTAAAAGTACAGCCTTTTAATAGAAGTTGGGTAAAAAAATAGTCCGTGCATCAGTTTACTAGTATGGCCAAAAAGTAAACTGATGCAGGACTATTTTTTTACCAACTTCTATTAAAAGGCTGTACTTTTAAATTTATTCACAAATGAGAACATGTAACAATATATGGAATGTTGATTATCTGCCATGGATTTGACAAACTGTTTTTTGACCATTTGATAATTGTTTTGCTTTGGCTTTAAGAAAAGGTATTTATCTTTTAAACTGACATTTGTGAAACATTTATAAAGTGCTTTTATACTCACCTTCACGATTTATCATGAAAGCAAGCACATGAAGTTGTTATGATTATTAGCCGCAGTTTGTAGTGAGGAAGGCAAGAGACTTCCCTAAGAAATTCATCCAGTGAGGGGACAGAGAAAGGGCTTGAACACAGATTTTTGACTTTGGGCTCCTTTCTCCGTCAGGTCACAACTGCATTCCTGGAACTGATGATTGGTTATGTTTCTGGGAAAGGCACTACAAGTTGAAATGATGTCAGTTTAATCTAATTTATTAATAGAAAATTTTTATAATGAAAGTTATAATGTGGCCTGAGTGCTTGATTCCTAAGTTGTAATACAGAGAACAAAGGTACCACATGGGATCAAGTCCAAGTTATGCACCTACACAGCATGTAGTGAAAATTGGCAATATAATAGCGCCTCATATAAAACTTAATTCCATTTCTAATATAATCCCCAGGAAAGGGCCTGGTAGAATAGGATGACGGACGAGAGGTTTTGTAGGAACAGCTGGAGATTTCCCGATTTTCAGAGATTTTGCTTGAGGCTGAGGCTGAAGTGACTTGTGAGAGAGATGCTGTGTGGGGTAGGGGACAGTCCAGGCACTGGAACACTGTTTTCCCCAAGGTTGCCAGGGGGCCCATGTGTTGGCTGAGCGAGGCTGTGTGCTTATTCTGGTAACAATGTGGGTTACGTGGAGCACAAATGTCTCCCTGGCTGAATTTTTGTGTATAGAGGAAGCCTCATCTCCTCGTTTGTTATAAGGGTGAGTCTTCGGATCAGCAGCTGACCCAGGATCAGCATCTGAGCCATCCAAGAACAAGCCTCGGGTGTGCAGTGAGGTCCTTCTGAGTAAGGATGAAATGTCTAGCTCCAAACCAAAGCGTCTCCAAAAATCCTGCTCCTACTCTGTGGCAGGACAGGAAAGTAGGCAGAGTTGATGAACTGCTTCTCTGTGGCCCTACAGTCAAGACATCATGGACACTGTGGCTTCCTGAGTATCTAAGCACAGTGAGCAAGAGCTTGTTTTTCCTCTTTTAGGTCATCTTGGTCACCCTGGATGTGAAATTTAGAGCATCTGCATGGGGAGTCCTTGGCCATCTGTGTCCAGTGCTAGTGAAACAGGAAGACGTGTTTTTCTTTTCTTTTTTCCTTTTTTAAAGAAAGTCCCTATCCTGAGACTGCAGCTGGATGGAAGGATGGCCTGGTCCATGTTATTTTTAGAAGGTCTGTGAGTGTGTGGGTGGAGGTGTAGACCTTGTCCAGGTGGGGGGCTGTTTCCCATGTAGTGAGTGATATTTTCATGGACATCTGCATTGCCTCTGGACCTCTAGTGAAGAATACGAACCTGATGTCCACTTAGAAAATGTGGCCAGGTTGAGAGGTGACTTGCCATATAGCCTTCTATAGGCCCTGATGAAAAATCTTACAACAGCTGAACTGGTAGAGAGCTGTAGGGCTTTGTGATTCAGGTTCACTCATCTGCAGTCTTATTTTCCATGTTCTATTATTTTATTCTTATATTTTCAATATTTATTTTATTTCAAAGAAAAGAAAAATCAGAATACAAACCGAAGAATACAAAGAACTCTAAAATAAACAGAATAGACTGATTGGTCATTTTTCTTATCTTTTTTTTCTCTCTTCTTTTATACTGCCTCTGGCTGCTTTTTGTCTAGCTTTCTATGTACATCTATCTGTCTATCACCTATTTTCTATGATATCTTTCCAGGTCTATCATGTTTTCTATCCTTTCTATCTATCCATCCATCATTTCTCTATCATCTCTATATTTATCTATGCATTTATCTATCCAAATTTGAGAAAAAAAAACATGGAAGCACAGATGTCTCTCACCCTCCCCACATTTTCAGTGGGAAAGCCAGTCTCTCAGTAGCTGTGAAAATATTGCTCCATTGACCTTTTGATTTATCTTTGGGCCTTAGACAGATGACACAGTTGTATCCTATTTTCTATAGCCCTTATGAAAAAAAAATGAGGTGGATCCTAAATAGGGAGAAAGAACAATAGATTTGTGAGATTTTTCTTCAGTTCCACTCCAGTTTCTCTGCAGAAATGAGGTCAAACTACCCCTGACAGATAGGGGAGAAATCTAACATTGAGGCAGGTTGCCCCTTCTCTGAAATGCTTAAAACAAGAACCCCGGGTTTTGGATTTTCAGATTATGGGTGTTCAGTGGTGTGGTCAGACTGGATTGGAATTTCCATTTCATACTCTCACTGATCTAGACAGGATGGTTTTGTAAACAAATGCTGAGCTAGCCCCAGAGAGTAAGGAGAGGCTGGCATTTGGTCTCTTTGACTTACGGCTTTGGTTGACAGTGAATTTGTTTTCCCCTCTACCTTATTCTCACATGATAGCTCAGTACCCATAACTGTCAAAACTTTCATAGGCCCACAGTCTGAGACAGCATTCTCATGAGAAAAGACAGGAGGACAGACAGGAAATGAGACCCCAGGAAATCTGTTCTCATGACTTGGGTTCAGTGGAAACAATGGGATGGGTCCACTCTTTTTCCAATTTTCAGTGGAGTTTTTTTGACTAGCTTTCTTCCTCCTGACCCTTACACCCAACCTCCATCCTCTCCCAGGGATGGGAAGCAGGATATTTTCATAAAGCCCTTGTTCCTGGGAGGAGCCAGTCTTCTTCTCCAGTCAGTCTTCTTCTGCAGCCATTCCAACGACTCAGGTGCCCGTGAACTTTCTACAGGACTATCTCTGGGTAGCTGAGAATTTCCTGCCTGATTTTCATGAAAAAGGAGGAAAGAGAACCCCTTGAATCTATATAAAGTCCAAAATTGCTCTTTAAGACATCACTGCATAAAAAATTCAGACACTACTTGAGATATTAATTGTCCTTTTAATGGCAGGCAGGACCTTATCCAAACTGTTGAATGACAGTGACTTTTGTTCTCAGTGCAGGAGCTGTGATATGAACTAGCTATGATATCAAGGAGGCTTGCAGAAGGTGGTAGCCACCAAAGAATCTGGGATGTGGCTGAGAGCTGCACTTACTGCCAAGAGCTGCGCATCAGGGTTTGGGATGTGTTTGTTGTTTAACTTGCATTAAAAATGGCTCCTGAAACTGAAGGAGAATTCTTCAGTGATTCTCTATATTGCTTTCCAACCTCTCAACATTGCCTGGAACCCTTCAGAGTAGACAAGGTGACTCATTCTGTAGTGGGTACCTGGTCAAAGTGGATTCAAAAAGGTAACTTTCTTCATTCAGCTTTCAAATTCAGAGTAATTCAGAATTACTCTCCATATCCTAAGCCTGAATTCTTGACCTTCCAACCACATTTTAAAATGTTCATAATGGCTTATTTGAACATTTTTCCTAGCTGACGGTACTTCCTACTAGAGGAGCCCCACTTTCCTCCATCCCATTCCTTTTGAAATCCTCTTTGCAACACTATCTCAACAGAAGCCTTGACATAGAGATCGTGGCCTCGGCATCTGTCCCTCTCCTCTGGGATGGCCATAAATCTCTGGCCCTCCCTACCACATGTCATCAGCCGCAGTGAGTTTGTAAGATCACATTCCAGTGTTATCACCAATGCTTTGCTAAACAAAAATTCCTATGTAACAGTGATCTACATACAAGGCTTCTTCCAGCTGAATTTTAACTGGTTGATACATGCTGATTCCTGATAAAATCCATCTCTCTTACTCCTCTATTTAGAATGAGATTTCTGATACTTGAAATGGAAGATGTTTTGCCAACCTGGAAGTAACTTTGCTTCCCCAAAGAAGCTGCTCTGCAATCTATTCTGAAAAGAAGCAGTGAACTTAGAGTTGAGAATTGAAGATAGGCTTGCAGAGTACTGTGGAACTTGGACCCAGCCAAGAACATGAGAATTGTCTAAGCTGCTTGCTTCACCCTCTCCTGCACACTCCCTCCCTACAATTTAATTTCACAGACAGTTTTAGATGGGAAGGCCATTCCCCACTGCAGGTGACTCTGGGCCCCCACACCTGGGTACTGTAAACTTTGTATATTTTTATGGTCTCAACCTGCCTCACAAATATATCCATATTCTAGAGCAACTTGTGAAACTCAATGCAGAATTTTCAGGACACTTCCTCTTACTTGTGGGGAAGTTATCATCAAAGTATGTTGATGGGGAAACCATATAAATAGAGGTAAGCTTTCCTACCACCATGTAAGATTTCCCCTTACTCAAATGCTCCCTGCCCAACTGAAAATTGGAAAGGAGCCATATGAAAACCAGTGCACGTCTTAGCACTGCCTGCTAATCCCAGCTCAGATCTAATCACTCAGTAAGAATGTGTGTGCCTGTATTAATGGGCATTGTTGAACTATATGTTCAAGGCAATATTTGCTCTACTAGATAAACTGGTTGGCCCTGGAGTAGGATACCTGCTCTTGCTCATTAGTTTTAAGTTCATAGCTGACTTTATAACTCAGATTATTGCTATGGGAATTTGTTTAGTGGTTATGAGTGATTTTATCACCTGCAACACATATCTTTGGAGCTATTAGTGCAGAGTGAACTGGACTGCCATTACTCTAGGTAGGAGATAAGCTTTGAAGAAACCTTCCCTGAAAGAATACTCTCTAAAGCAAATTCCATCTTTCTCTCTTCAGTGGTTCTTTCTACCTTTTTTTTTTTTTGATTCCCAAGATCAAAAAGGGAAAGAAGGAAATATCTCAAACCATGCTCATTGTGTAATTCTGCAAAAGCAGAAATGTTTTACTTTTCATTAGGAAACAAAACAAAACAAAAACAAAAACAAAATCAAGAAGCTTTAGGACAAATCTCACATAGATGCTGCTTAATAATGTTTTCCCACAAACCAAGAAGGGATTTAAAGAAAGGATTTTTCACTTTTCCTCAATGGAGTTATTTCTAGTTGCCAAAGCAGATACTTTGACTGACCCAAACCTGTGATTCTAAAAGGGCATGACTGGTGGAATCAGCAACTGGAGAAGACTCTAGAGACGACAATTCTGAAGTGTCCTTCAGACACTGAGCACTGGTGGAAGAAGTTGTTGAAAAGCCTTTTTTCAATGGCACAGTGACGTGCGGATGGGAAATGACAGTGAGCACCGAGTTGAGACCCAGACCCTGTGGGTTCTGCTCTCTCTGTGAGTAGGAGACTGTATCCTGTTCTCTGTGGGCCCTTCCAGGTATAAGGCTCTATAAGAAAGATAAACCCAATGAGGCAAAAATTGGGTATTCTGGGTGAAACACTTCTGGGAATTCTGTGTACTTATTCTTGCTGTTTTGTAAGTGTAAAATCGGGTCAAAGTTTTAAAAATTTTTGAAGAGTTTTATGAACTTTATAACAGAGATTCCACAAGAAAATTATTTGGTTGATTTAATCTAGTCACATGGAAATTTTAACTTTAGTTTTGGCCAAAATGTGGGAAATATTGATATAGGAAATATGAGGCTGGATACCCAAGGAATTTTCAGGAAGCATCTTTAATCTGCAGCGGTCCAGAATAGCTAATGCCTAAAAATCTCTGGATCCCTGGTCTGAAAATTCTTTTAGATTTATACTGAGTGGGTTGGTTACATGATAGCGGGAGGGAACATTCTTTGTCCCATATTTTAGGACAGATAGAGGTTTTACAGATTTTTACAAAGAAAACAGAGATAATATCTTTTTGCACAACAAACTTGATTGCATTCTATCATACCTTTTGTATGCAAACCTGGCATTTACAAGGAAGAGAAAGCTTCAAACCACAATGCTCTTTGCAGAAATCCAACTGACATTCAGAATTCATTTGTCAAACTTTCTGTTGACATTCTTTGTAAAAATCTTTCAGACAAGTGGTGAGGGTCTTTTTCGGTGGGAGTACTTGGTCTGCTTCAATATGACTAGTGTTCAGTGTTCCTTCAATACAAGTTTTCATATTTAGACACTTTTGGAAAACAGAAGCCCACACCTTGATTCCAAAGTTGTTCAAGGTCTCACAAATCTTGAAATTGGGGCCTTCTTATGTTCTTCTGGTGCCATCTGTGATGCTTTAGATATTAGGTGTTCCTCAAAAGTTCATGTAATAGACAATGCAAGAAAAAGGTGAAATGATCAGGGTATGAGAACTGTAATATAATAAGTGTATGAACGCAGTTGAATGGATTAACCGGGTGGTGACCATAGTCCAACAGGGTGTGGCTGGAAAAGGAAGGTCATTGGGGCCATGCCTTGGGGTATATATTTTTCTCTGGTGAGTGAAGCAGTCTCTCTCTGATTCCTGGTGCCGTGTTCCCAAGTGCTTTCTTCCATCACGCCCCTGTGTCCTGATGTCCTGCCTCACTCACCTCAGGCTCAGAGCAATGAATTAAGATCTTTGAAACTCTGAGACCCCAGATAAACTTTTCTTCTTTTAATTGTTCTTATCAGGTCTTTTGGTCACAGCAGCAACAAAAGCTGACTAAAACATCATCTTTGCAGAAATAGAAGGTGTAAGAGAACTCTAGAGGAGTCTCTGTATACTGAATTGTCCCCCTAGAATTCTACATTCATTATACTAATAGTTTCTGCATATATTATTTTATTTGCATACTAAATATCTTAAGTAAAGCAACAGACATCTCACATTTGGGAAAAAATGTTTATACCTACTGTAGAATGTAGAGATGGAATCCTCATAAAAATCACAGTTGATAGCTACCCTCCTTGTTTCACCAGTGGGGAACTCAAAGACCTCCCATTTCTCCATGCTTTATGACTCCTGGGTGGAAGGATGTGGCTCCACATCAGAGCCCAGGAGAGACTGAATGGTTCACAGAGTGCTGGAATGTTTGGGAGGACCCAGAAAGAACACATCATCGAGGCAGTGCTTGGGATGAAGGAGGGAATAACTTTTCCAAATTTCAAGGTAGGTGGAAGTGAGAGGGGCAAAACTCAGAGGGCTGACTTCATCAAAGCAATGAGTTGGGCAGGGATGGTTGTATCTGAAAGGAATTTGAGAAACTTCTGCTTGACCGGGCATGAAGTGTTGGAGGAAGAGGAGTGAGATGCTAACCTGAGAAGCCTGTTGGGATGAAGTACTTGGCCCAGCAAATTCAGTGCAGTGGGATGCTCATGAAGCTTTGCAGAGGGAAATGATGTGGTCTGGCAAGGGGTTGAATCTAAACTCCCCTGAGTCCAGCCCATATCTTACTTAAGTACTGTGCCTTTTAGAGGCAGGAAAAAAATGCAGACCACCAAAAACAATCTCCCAGCTTTAAAAACACTATGCTATTGCTCTAAGTGACCACAGATTTTAAACACAGACGTGAATGCAGACTGCAAATTATTGAAGCAATATTTTATCCTAAGGAAGCCATCTAGATATAGGGGTTTCTACGGATGAGGCCTTTCCATGTAAGACAGGGATAGTCTCAGGTGAATTGGGATGAACTGGGATCACTAAAATGTCACTGCCACTGTGTACAAGTAACTTTTTAGGTAACAACAACAATAACAACAACAACGAAATCATGACATTAAAAATTCCCTAGAGAACTTATTGAGAGAAAGAATATATCTGAGAATAACACCGAGTCAGAATATGGTCAGTTCTACATGTTTTAAGCAAATACATTTACTTCTTACATCGTTCATCCATCCATCTATCATCCATCCAAATTATTGAAGCAATATTTTATCCTAAGGAAGCCATCTAGATATAGGGGTTTCTACGGATGAGGCCTTTCCATGTAAGACAGGGATAGTCTCCATCCATCCATCCATCCATCCATTCATCCATCCATCCATCCATAGCTCTTTTACTCCTTCTGTGGACCGGCTGCTTTGTTGAGTTCTGTAGTTGTAGTCATGAGCAGAGCAGAAGCAGGGATAATCAACCTGGAACTCCAGACAGCTGCTCCTTACCTCTGTGAAAGAGCTGTCATCTAGAGGCTGGTTGCTTTTGTTTTTTTCAAATATATCTTTCTTAAGTAACTGGCTTTAGCAAATTACTTACCAATTTTTGTTTGTTTGTCGGGCCATCTTTATATGGAGAAGGGAGAAATTCATCTTGCTAAAGACCATTGAGCATCATCTATCCTGGCCAGACATGAAGTGTCAGAAGGCCCAGGTTCTTGTTGCATTTTTGGACTTTGTGCTACCTCTCTCAACCTATTGTCATGTGTGCAAAATAGGGAAAAATGACCCATGTCTGGTTTTTCCTCTTCTCAAAGATAGTGCTCTCTAAAGTACTATACATGTGCAAGCCATTAAGGTTTCCATGGAGAAGACAGTATATGAACTAGATGTTGAAGAATATTTAACTTTTTACAAAGATTTGTCTTTCATATTTGTAGAGTTTTTATAATATTAAATTTATTCCATGTACAAAACACACAAAAGGGAGAGCTCATATGATTTTATTTCCTTTTAATAGTTGGAAACCCTATTTTGATTTCAAATGATATTTCATATTTGATTATTTTTCCTTATAATAAATACAATAAGAATTTTGGAATATTTATTTTGGAAATTACAGAAATATGAAGATAAAATGATCTTACTACCAAACATGACCAGTTCCAGAGTTTTTCCACCAGTCTTATTCATAGAAAGCCTGGACCACAGCATGTGGTCATTTTCCTCCACTGTGAGCACGTGCCCCTCACCAAGTGGTTGCTCACAGGGTGGCCTCTGCCCTCTGTCTGCCCCATGTGCTTCCCACACCTCCATGTCAGCTTCATGTTCTTCATGGCCACGAATTCAGGGTTTCCAAGGGCAGAGCGGAGATACCCAAGATGAGACAGGCAGGACCCGGCTGGTCAAGCCAGCATGTGGTGGAGCTGAGTGAAGAATTCAGCAACATCTGGACCCCTGGCAGGGGTTGCCTCCCCTAGACTTGGCAAGATTAATGGGAGCGGTGAGCCTCAGGCGAGGGTCTGCCTCTAGCTCAGAAGGTTCTGTGCAGGCACCATTAATCTTTCCCCTTATGCACATTTGTGGATGTAATTTGCAAATTTAAAATAGGAAGCAAGCAACTTGTAATGAGGTCGTCATCTTTCACCTGTTCTAAATGAATGCTAGCTTCCCTAAGTTCCAACAGAGGGAAGGCCTCCCTCCATTTCATCACTCTTAAGAGAATTCGTTTAGTAAAAGAGAGAGGGAGTTTCATTAAGGTAATTGCTTGTGGGGAGAAGCAAAAGCCAACAACAACAATGCTCTAAAGCCAAGGAGCCAAGTACCACCTCAATGGACCAGGTGGTGTAGACCATCCACTGGTCACCCCCTGTCCTTGCAAGATGATGACGAGGCCCCAACCATGTGGGGGTTGTGAGGAGAGAACGCTATGGTGTGTGCAAGTCTGTCTTCCACATTCTCTATCCACAATTGTTTCAATCCAATGCCTTCAATTTCTGAGATTCTCAAAGCACTTTTAGCACTTTGTTAACCTTCACACTTTAATGGATTAAGTAACCTCTTATGTTGTATGTTTATGCATATAGGTGCAGATTCAGACATGACGGCATGCATCCCTTTTTACAGGTAAGATGGTATATTTGTAACCACAACATTGTAATCACGTTATCAGATAGAAAACGTGATCTCTATCTCATGCAGTACTTGAGCAGATGAAATATTCTGCCCATTTGTTGCTACATCAGATGATCTTTTGCATTTTAATTTCCATATTAAGACTGTTCTTTTATCTGAAATCTGCTTTTGTTCAATGGCTTCCTCAACCTACTGAAGATCTCTTCTTTTTTCCTAGTAACCCAATAAAAAGACTTTTTTTTTCCCACCACCAGCAGGATGCTGAATCATTTCCAAGCATTCAATCACACTTTTACAGCACTGAAAAACACACACACACACACCCGCACACACAAATTATGATGAATTACATTTTTGAGGACACAGTTTCAGAGAAGTTGGATGGTTTTCCAAAGTCTAAATTGCAAAGCTAGAAATTGGTGAAGCGAGAGTTGGGGCCTGATTCTTGTTCCACAGTACTTCTCTGTACTGTGAGCAGTGGTCCTCTAGGAACCTCCACAGACTGTGCTGCTGTAGGCTGAGATAAGACTTCTTTGATCAAAGTGGAGCAAGGTGTGAAGTGATTTGAAGTTGAAATGTGTGCAGAGACCTGGTCAGGGTCTATCAGTAGTTTGGATCTTATCTTGTGGGGCTTATTGAAGTTTTCAACCAGCAGAGAAAAAACAATTAAAGTGTGTTTGATGACAGTTGCCCTGGCCGCAGCCTGGAGGGTGGTCACATGGGGAGACTGGAAGCAGCTGGACAACTGAGCAGGTTATTCCAGGAGTTCTGGGAGACCAGGGAGGCTAATCCAACCTCAGAAAGTGACGATGGGAAAGGAAAGGTCACCAGAATAAAAATCAAAACCCACAAGCACTGTGGGATTTAGAAGCTGAGAAAAGAGGAGCCGGAGCAGATGGGTTTCAATCTCGTTTCAGTCTTGGAGAAGGAAATGCCAGGAGTTTGGGGGTGGGGTGGGGAGGAGGCCAGAGATGCTGGTCGTGGCTTGGAGGTGGGCTGAGCAGGAGTCCAGGTGGTGATGTTCAGAAGAACACCGAGGAGACGTACGACGGCTGCTGATTTCTCATGGCAAATATAATTGCTCAAGGATGAAAGATAAGAGAAAAGAATTCTAGAAGTTTCTTCAGAGTCCTCTGGGCTATGGTTTTTTTCTTTGGTGGTGACGTTGATTTCAGTGCTTTGACTTTGTTTCAGGATTAACGTTGCCTAAGAATGTTAAATAAATCATCTGTGCCCTTACATTAGTTAGCACTCCGGCCACTCTTAATAGTTACCTGGATCCTCTTTAAAAACAATCGCATGTCAGTGAAAGAGTTTCAGCTAGGAAACACAGTTCCCCGCCTACTTCTTTTTAATGGAGGAAGGTTTGGAATTTAACCATGAGAAAAAAGCAAAGAGCTAAACCTGGGCTTTCCAAATGTATAAATGACCATTTTTACCTCTCTTGTCTTGTTGGTTATAAGCCTTTAGAGGAGGACTTCTCCAAGCAAGCAGAAAACATCCAGCTGCTTAATCCTAAATCAAAGCCACACTCAGTTTAAAATGAGAGGCCAGTGACAGCCCCTCCTTTCTCAAGATCAAACAAGGTAATGTGACTTTCAGTATTTTTGAACTCCAGGCTGTAATCACCCTGAGAACACAGACAGCTGATGTTAGTCATGTCTAATTAAAATTGTTCTGTGCCATTTAGTTTCTAATGACTGCCATTGTGCCGTTTCCCACATAGTGGTTGGTCAATTTGCCTCCATCTATCATCAAGCTTTCTCAATTAGTAGTAGCAATTATAACTCCAAAGTCAATAGCAGTATCAAAGCAAGGTTATGTAAACACCATAAAGCTATTAGTGATGAAAATAACTACAGACCTCCTAGTATTATTCACAGACACTCAATAGAATCAGGATAGAACATAAATCGCTTAAAAGGGTATGAATTGAGACTTTGGGACAACGGATGCAGGTTTGCTTGGCCCTGGAGGGGTCTATGGACAAGATGATAATGTTGGCCACAGGTTCCCAGGCCTTTGGCTTGAAGATCACAGGTTCAAAGCCAGCCCAGCTATGGTGAAGGTTCTAAGTGATGTTCCAATGACTCTCTTTCAGCACCATTCTTAGTGAGTCCTGTTGGAGAACAGAAACAAAAAACACATGTAATTCTAGATGGCAAGCGACAACTCTAATCAGTGTTTTTGCTAATGAGTTTATATAAGAAGAGGAAATGAGATTGTTTTGACCCAGCCAACCCCTGCCCTTTACTTGTGGGTGTGTCTTAATCAAATCAAACTTTAGCCTACACCCTAGAAGGGCAAAGAAAAGGTATCTTTGTTGGACACTCCCTGCTCTATTCTTTCCTGAATTGACAATTTCCTGCTCTGGGATTTTAAATCTCTTTATTCCATTAAAGTATTTAAAATTACTTAAGGTTTAATGTGAATGGGGGAACCTCGGACTTGAGTTTTTTCCCTCTCTCTATCCCTGCACCTCTATATGGACTAACTCCCAGTAACATTTGGTAACATATATGTGCCTGTGTGTACATGTACATACATATATGTGTAGATGATCATGTCTATATGATATGTGTACACACATACACACTTATACACCCATGATTGTCTTAGTCAACACAGGCTGCTATAACAAAATACCAAAGACTGAATAATCTGACACACATTCATGTCTCACACTCCTGGAGACTGGAAATCCCAACACCAAAATGTCAGCAGGTCAGATTCTGTTCTTTGGAGTTGAAGCTGGTTTGCCTTCTCACTGGATCCTCATAGGGTAGGGAGAAAAAGATAACTAGCTATCTAGCTAGATAGATAGATAGATAGAAACTGAGTCAATGCACACTCTCTGGTATCCTATCCCATTGTGAGGCCTTCATTGTCATGATTTCATCTAAAGCTGATTGCAAAAGGCCTCATCTCCCAACACTATCACATGAAGGTTAGGGCTTCAATGATATGAATTTTGGGGGACACAGTTAAATCTATGACAATAACTGACTGAACAAATCTACCTGTACATCGTGGATGAACATGACATGGTTATCAGAGCCTTATTCAGAGGTCTGGCCTTTAACCGTGAGAAAGAGCAGATCCTGAGCCATTGCATTAGTTCCTGAGGAAATACTGCTAGGCAATAAGAACAGCGTACATGTTCCAACAGGGCTAGAAGGGACTGTTCTTGAGAATAAATAATGACTCCTCCAGCCCACCAGAAAAAAAAAGGTAAATTTCAGCCTTCTTTTTCTTTTCAATTCATATGATGGCACTGCAGATTCTCTCCTCATAATGTCCCTCGACACCCTAGAGAACTGATGCTGGAGAAGCACTGGGACTATCTGCAGAGGGAAAATCAAATACTTCTGTGTACACTACATGCATTACCCTGGAGGAGTATGGAGCAAGGTCAGCTACAACCTGTTTATAAGCACATATTTGTGGTAAAATACATGTAACATAAAAATTACCACTTTAATCCTTTTGAAGTGTTCTGGTCAGTGTCACTAAGTACATGTGCATTGTTGTGCAATCGTCACCACTTTTCACCTCCAGGACTTTTTCATCTTCCCAAACCCAAACTGCCCTGTTAAATACTAACTCCCCATCTTCTCCTTTCCCAGCCCCTGACAGACACCATTCTACTTTCTGCCTCTGAGTTCTATGACCCAAACTCATATGAGTGGAATCTCATGGTATTTATCCTTTGTGACTGGTTTATTCACTTAACACAATGTTAAGTTTCATCCATGCTGTAGCCTGTGTCATAATCTCCTTCCTTTTTAAGGCTTAATACTATTCCATTGTATGCATTTTGTTTTTGTTTATTCCTTTGTCTGGTCCACTGTCTGATTTTGTAAATAAAGTTCCTTGGGGGAAAATAGCTTCATTTGTTCATCTACATATTGTCTCTGGCTAGGTGGAAATGAGGAGTTGCGACTGGACTTTGTGGACTGCAAAACCAAAAATATTTACTTCCTGGCTTTTTAAAGAAACAAACAAACACACAAACTTGCAGGTCCCTGTTACAAAGAATACTTTAGAAGGAGAAAGAGGCTATTAAACTACATTTGGCCTGAGGAAGCCTCAATAGAAGTCATTATGTAACAACTGTAACACCATTTAGCAGGTAAACTAACTGGAAACCTAACCCTAGGAACCTGCCTTTGTAATAAAATAGCTGAGTCTTCGCCAATCACAGAATCTGAGCTTTATAGGCAGCCAACTATACAAACCATGTTCTCATAACATAGTTCTGAACTCTGTCCAATCTAGTTCCCTCTGTACCTCACTTCCAATATTCTGTAGTCAGTTCTTTCTTTGGCTATGAATACAAACTGCACATGTGGTGGGGAGGAACATTCTCAACCATTTTTTTTTTTTTTTACAGACTTCTACAGCATTCTAGAATTGCAAATAAAAGCCACTTAAGATCTGCAAAGCTAGGATTTGTTATCATTTTATCTTTTAAAAGACAAACATGCTTGGGTTGGGGTTGTGGCTCAGTGGTAGAGTGTCCGCCTAGCATGCCTGAGGCACTGGGTTCAATCCTCAGCACCACATAAATGTAAAATAAAGATATTGTGTCTGCATAAAACTAATATATATATATATATATATATATATATATATATATATATATATAAAATACACACACACACACACACACACACACACACATGCTTTTAAGTCCTCCAATCAAATTCCACTCACCTTAATGCTGAACTCCCTGTGGTCCAGCTTAGAGAACTGCCCATTCTCTATAGGTAACCTGGTTCTGCCTGTCTTACTGTGGGTCTCTGTGACATGGTCTCAGGGGTTCTTTGCAAGCTTCCTCTGGCTGCAGTTTGTCCTGGTGACTTTGCTGTTTTGTTTTGCAGCACTAGGAATTGAACCTAGGGGTACTCTACCACTGAGCTACACCCCCTGCCCTTTATATTTTGAGACAGGGTCTCACTAAATTGCCTGGGCTGGCCTCAAACTTGCTATCCTCCTGCCTCACTCTCCATGTTGCTGGGATTGTAGGCCTGCACCATCATGCCTGGCTCCTATTAACATTTTAGCTTCATGAATATCGATATGTGGCCCACTCTTCAATTATATAAACAGGAACTTTGCCAGTGAAGAGAAGTGGGGAACCCAAGTGAAGAAGGCTCCCTTACCCCAATAGGATTGCACAAATTGCATTTCTTCTAAGTGTGCTGCCAGCATCTTCTCAGCTATAAGTCTGGGGGATCTGCAGACTTTGAGGGAGCTAATGGTACAAGAATCCCACTCACATATCCCTTGTGCCCATACCTTACTTATGGACCCTTCAGAGCAGTCTCTTAAGAATTTTAGCCACAAATTATTTTAACCACAAAAAGATTTCTATGTCCACCATGCTCTTCTATGACAAATGAATCCCCAAAACGAAATTCCAAAGAGGACTGCTTTAAAAGAAATTTACTAGAAAAATAATTCACAGGTCAGGAACTCTGGCAACATCTTCTGCCAATTCAGGCACAGGACATTTCTGAAATAATAACTTAAGCTAGAATTTGAAGGCCAGATGAACATTGTTGCAAGGATATTTGTAAGAAAATAAGCCTATCTGAGGAGAAAAGTGGCCTTATACTGAGCATGGTGATTTGATGCTAGCTAAATTTCCTATGAATCATTTACTTTTATCATTCATCATTTGTTTCCTTCATAAAAATAATAAAAATTTACATGCTTACTTATTTTAAAATAGTAATAAAACTTAATAATAATAAAAGTAACATGTAAAATGGAATTATTGTCATATCCCATGTAAGCTGATTGCTTATGCACATCAATCTTCTCATCTTGTCTTTATTGCACATAGCATCAAACCTCTTGAGAATCTTAAACAGAGGATGATTCATTTACAGTCTACACTTGCTTTCAAAAAGTCTGTTCCCATTGTAGGTGTGTGATGCAATCTGTATAAAGAGGATAAAAGTAAAAATCCCCCACCTAGCAGGTATTCATGCTTCAGTGGCCTCATGATGGACTATGATCAATCATCCTAGGCATGGTCAACAGGTAACCATGCTATTGCAGAGTCTGCAAGGAAAGACAGTGATTCTGTTGTTGTTGTAACTGCTAATGCACAGTGGTCAACAAAAAAAATGGACAATGGATTTCAATCAGAAGAATCTTACTCCTTCTATCCAACTAGAGAAGCAGAAAAATTTCTACTTCCAGCCTGCCAGCTTCCAGTTCAAGCCTCACCACCCTATCCCGCCTTCCACGGTCCCACCTTGTTAATGGCGCATGCTTTTTAAAATCTTTTCCCTGGAGGACTGCAGTGTTGTGTGAGTCATTCATGCTCTTAAGTCCTGGTACCATACTTGATTAGACAATTGAAAGAGAAGCAAAGATTACATTATATAGATTTACATCTGTGACATCTGCAAACTCAGGTTAATGAGTAGGATTGGGGTCATCAAATCATGGCTTTCAGGCCACATCCATCCTGCTGCCTGTTTCATAAATAAAGTTTTATAAGAACACAGTCAATCTCACTTGTTTACATGTCATTGATGGCTACTTTTCTCATACAATGCAGACTTGAGTAACCGTGACAGACACTTTATGATCCAAGATGCCAAAAATATTGACTATCTGGCCCTTTACAGGAAGAGTTTGTTGACCCTTGAGTAAAGCTAATGCCAAAGAGTAACTCAAGTTCATTACCTCAAGTCCATAGACAGGAGGTTAGAGATCCCTTGCATAGACCTACCCAGTTCCTACCAAACAGCCACTCCTACCAGAGCTGGCATGAGAAAGAAAAATATTTGATGAAGCGAATATAAAAGGAAACGTGTACTGTGTTTTCTAATCCTGTTTGACTTCTGCAAATGCTATTATCAGTATTCTTTCCATCTACATATGACATCAATTAAAATGATCCCCAGGTTGTTTTTTAAGGACCCAGGGACTTTTTCAAGTCAACAAAACTTCTTGTCTTTTTCCTTTTAAACCCTTTGTCTTTGTTGACTCTTACTGTTTCAATCTCCCAGGTGTAGTTCTGATTACCCGGACTCAGATTGGACTCTATTTTCTTTATGGACTCCATTTTCTTTATTTGACTAGGTATAAGATCTGATTTACCTAGCTATACTAACTACTTATCTTTAAATATGGCTTCACCAGCACTGACAAAACAGACTCTGGCAGCCACCTGAGGGGAAAGAATTTTCATAAAAACTGGGGCAGGATGCAGGACCTACCTCTATCACTAGCTAGCCATATGATGCTGGACTAGTTGTGCTAATGAGAGTGAGGTATGGGTAATGATCTTTAAATCAATTGCTCTAGGTTCTAGAGCATGAGTGAGATGCATACTGCTTTTGGGTCATTATGAGCAAATTTGTTCATTGTGACTCTGAGTATTTATGAGTAATGGTATATCTTTACATATTAAATTTTTTATTAATTTAGTGAATAAAAAATTGTTGATGTTAGAGTAGGTTGCTGTAAGCTGTGGTAAATATCTCAATGTTTCTTCAGCTTGCAACACTTTTGCTGGGGGTAGGGTATCAGGAGAAGGCAGGGATCTCTTCACATGGCCCCTCCCACATGGTGATATCACCACTAACACCTATAAAAGGAGATGGAAATTTTTATGGCGAGATGAGGAACTGGCATATATCACATTCTTCTACACACCCTCCTCTGGTTCCATGTCACATGACCTCAAACAAAGTGCAGGAGGGCTGAGCTGTAGTGTGTTATCTTTAAGTTATGGAGAAGAGGAGCAAGCCTGGTAGAATCAGCCACACTCACTTTGTGAACAGATGAACAAGCTAGGGTTCTTGGGAAGATTCATCTAAATCAGAGAACATGAATTAGATACTATCCGTCATCATAATTTGTTTCTTACCATCTTTAAATAATTTTGAAGTTTGTTGTGGGGAAGATACTCATGTTGCAATAAAGTAGAGATCATTGTATTGAGTCTTAAACCATTGTACAGCTATAAAGTGCTTGTTCCCACTTCAAATCCACCCTTGGATAACCTGCTCTGTGGTCCTAGGGGCTATTCTCATTTGCCAGGGAGATCCTCGTTCGAATCTGACAACAAGGGGAAATCAAATGTCTGGAAGAGGGCAGAGACTACTCTTTTCCATGGTCAATGGTTTCTTTTGGTACCACTTCCCCAAACACTAATGGGGTGAGAGGTTGTCACCTCCAGCTCCTCACATTCCCAGACCCACTTCATCGTGTTTCTTCAGGTGTACCAGCACCATCCAGGCTGCATCTCTCCCTGGAAGTCTGAGCCCAGTTCTGTAGGGCCCCCTTATTTGAGCTCTGGGTGCCCACAACTCCCACATTTTTTCTCTGTGTCCACAGCCCAGGGGCAATAGCTGCTTCCTGCAGTTATCATAGGTTGATCCAAAAAACATGAAATGCTCCAAAATATAGGACTTTTTGAGCACTGAAACAATACCATGAGTGGAAAGCACCACACCTGGTCTCATTTGATGGGTCACAGTCAAAATGCAGGTGCACCAAAATTATTCTGTAAAATTATCTCTAGCTGCAAGATGTATGTGAAACATAAATGAATTGTGTGTGTAGACATGAGTCTCATCCCCTGAATATCTCATTATGTATATTCAAATATTCCAAAATCAGAAAAATCCCAAATCTGAAATATTTACAACTGTACCTCCAGATTACCAGGGCACTCCCTGTTTGTTAAGTCCTGACACCTGTATAATAAAGTTCCCATATTAAATTTCCTCTGATGAATCAACTGTTGTGATTTCAGGTATTTCTGGCTGGATCCTGATGGATACAGCCATTTTATAACTAAAGTGCACATTATATGATGAGTCTGGCATTTTGTTTGTTTTTTTCAAGAGCTTTCCAGGATCCCTTAGGTTGTTGACCACCCTGCAAAATGCTGCTCAGAGCAGAAAACGACTCATTTCTAAGCAAACATATATTGCCTTCATTTTAGCATATGAAATTGATTTATTAATAAAGTATAAAAATCACCTTCCAGAAATTAGTTGAACTGATTACACTCATAAAATGAAGGTCAATTAGTTGTTGAAGTGAAAGCCTCTGCACAATTTAGAAAGGTCAAATGTACATTTGCCCATTCCCTCCCTTTTGGTTTGAAAAACAAAATCTGTTTTAATGCAAGCAATCTTATATTAATGGCCTTACAAACTAATGAGATCTTAATGTAAGCTCATAATCTTTAAATCTTAAACAGATAGTGATTAATGACTTTCTATTTTTTTTATACAATGCAGATAGTATCAACATTTGGTGGAAGACCCCCCTCATCTGCACATCTGTGGGTGTATATACGCGCAGTGTGTCCAGCTTGCATACTTTTAGCTCAATTACTATGTTTGGTTTCTGTGCCTTCTCTCTACACATCCTGGGCCAGCTACCCTCTATTCCTGGGGTTATGTGCTGCATTCACCTATTAAAGCACTTACCAGACTGCACCGGGATAATCTCAGTGAATATCTATCTATCTCATTAAACCATGAATATCTTTAAGTCAGTGTCATGTTCAATCACCCTTGTTAATCATATGGTTTTAAATCAAAATCAGTGCACAACCCCTGAACCTCACTACACAACCGGACCTCAAGATGTTCAGCAAATTTTTGTTGAAGAGAGCACTGGATGACTATGCTTTAGCCAGGTCCCCCATTTATGTGAGATGAATAAGTCTCCTAATGAGCCCAGGAGCAGCAAGTACACATCCAGCCATATGCATGAGGAGGGGTCCAAGTCACCATGGCCTACAGAGCATGTAGGTGCACTTGCAGCCCTGTGTTCTCTTGACCATGTGCAACAGTCTGGAGATGCTCTAAAGGGTAACCCCTAGTAGGTGAACAAAAACAGGCTCAGGGGGGCTTTCCTAGCCCTTGTGTTGGTACCTGAACATGGATCTCCATGGGTGGAGCATATAGACCTAGAATGTGCTAGAGTAAGACCTCTCCTACCACCAAATAGAAGGTCGCTTTATCTGCCTCCAACAACAGTGGACTCTTCCATCTGTGGGAGTTAGCCCAATTCTGAGGGACCAAAACTAGGGGAAAGGATGCTTTTCTTTTTCTTTTGGCTGAAATTACCTATTATGGAAAGCCCAGACCTGCCTGGCTCTTTGTGCCTAAGTGCTGGGTCCCTCAAGTAATTCCTTTTATTGCCCAAAGTTTCATATGAGCAATAGACGCTGTTTTTGCAGACAGCTGCTTTGAGTGTTACACATACTGTTTTTAAAGTGGGTTAGGGTTTAGACTGGTATGACTGATATTTTTACTAATGTTAGAATTTAATTGAAAATACTTAGTTTATTGGCACTAGTTAATCCAATTTATTTTTTCCTAGTTAAGTAACATGCCAAAAGCTGTAATTTGATCATTTTTATATGAACTAAAATAGATTTTGGCTTCAGGATGGGAGGAGGGACAAAGATTTTATTCCTTTTCAAAATTGGCCTGACAGTTTAACTAGCTAAGTTAACAGAAATGAGAAGAAAGAAATTTCATAGGGAAAAGAAAAAAAAAAAAAAGCAATGAAAATTCTGAGATGTTTTCACAGAGACCTGCCTGGGGCAGCTGTCTGACTGGACCTGTAGCTCCCTGAAATAGGGAGCTCTGGGCACATCTCTGGTTGCATTCCTCCTCCTTGCTCCTGTGCCTGGCATGGTAGAGGTGTGCAAGACCTGTGTTACGTGAGTCCATCCTAAAAAGAGGAGGACAGAGTCCTTCTCCTCTGGAGACTTTCCCCTCCAAGATCACCTGCCAGGTTACCTTCTCCGCCCCTGCCTCCTCCCATATGCCAGTAGTATCTGCCTCTCAGACGTAGAAGCGGACTAGGCTGCTTCTCTAACCACTGAGCTTTCTTAGCCAGCCTTCCATTACTGCAACAAATATCTGAGATAATCAGCTTACAAAAAGAAAAGGCTTATTTTGACTCATAGCATTAGGAGTTTCGACTTACGTGGTTGATGGACTTTGTTGTTTGGGTCTGTGGAGAGGCAGCACATCATGGTGGCACTGGTAGCCAAACTGTTCACCTTATGTCTGGGACATTCGAGAGGGGAAAAGAAAAGGGCAGGGTCTTAATAACTTCACCAAAAGGCCACCCTCAGTGACCAGAAGGCCCCCACCAGGCGCTATCTCCTGAAAGTCCTACCTCTTCTCAATAACACTGTGGGCTGAACAATAAGCCTTTATAAAACGCACAGGCCTTTGGGGACATTTCAGATCTAAAGCCCAGCACTCCCACTCAGCCGGAATTCACGGCCAACAAACTGGGACAGGCTCTGACTAAGGGTAGGAGGTAGTGAGTGGTGAGGAAAAGGACAGAATCCTTGCCCTCAAAGACTTTACTGTGAGGTTGGACATCTAATACACACATGCATTAAAATTTAAAGAATGCTGGGAGCTAAATAGTCCAAGACTATTATGCTAAAGATGTCCCTAGGAATGATCAGCTGCCAGATAAGTGGCCTAGATGCAAATGATACCACTTGAAAATGAGGGAGAGGCCGGCAGCTTCCGAGAACCTGCTATAGGGCCCAGTCATGCGTCATTGCTTTACATAATTCTCATATGGCAAGCCAACAAAAGTGCGTGTCTGGTTCTTTGGTGCTAACTTGAGAGCATTTCAGAGGGATACATTTGGGCTAGGTGACATCAGTCCATCATCACTTATCACCACAATCTCCATCAGCATCAATGTAATTATTCTGTCACCTTAATGAGACATTTACTCGTCATGCCAGTCTGTACATGGTATAAGCAGATTCAACTGTTGTATTCCCCAAGGCCAAGGCCTCCCAGGTTTCCTGTTCTTGGCTGCAGTGACGTCTTTTGAAGAACAAACTTGAACATACAAATCGTTGTTACTTGGGTTAAAATTCTGGCTCGTTCTCCAATTCATCTCACTCAGTTGCTGTGTTTTAGCAGTGATTATATTTAAAGATCACATTTTCTCCCACTCTACTTAGAAGGATATGTAGATATTCCTTATTAATAACACAAAATGTGTGAAGGGCTTGGAGCTTCTCATGCTAAGGGGAGGAGAGTACTTTATAAATACACAGCATCATAATGCTTATGGATTCTGGGACTTAGTGATTTTTTTTTCCTACATGAAACATGGCATGTGCTTTAATCAAAATCCTCTTAATCTAATGAAAATCACTCAAAACCTACCAAGCCAAAAGAGTGTTACACTCCCAGTGAATGTGGCTTGAGAGGAAGTGGGTTGGGTCCAGCACTGAGTGAGTGTTCTACCAGCCAGGCACCCTTTACTGATTAATCCTCTAATCAGAGGATTAGAGTTAGCTCTGAATCTTGGCTTGATTTTTTTGTAGGAAGTTTGGGGGATATGCACCCTAACTACTTTAGGACTATAGAGGAGACAGGAACAACTTCTGCCCCGTGCATAATCTGCTGAGCATCCAAGCCTCCCACTGGGTGATTAGGTAGGCTTGCAGGCACCTTTTGTCCATAGGCCTGAGGCTGATTATGCTTTCTGGAGGGACACAGAATTTACTTGTTCTCAGTTCCCTTTTGGTGTAGGTAATGTAGAGGTAAGTAGTGAAGCAGCAAATGTTTCTGGAAGGTGGCATTTTGTAATTTTCTGCAAAGATATTTAGAGGTATTTTATATTAAATTGTCTGAAGGAAGTTTTTGGGGACCAGGCATTGTCCAAATCTGCTATTATTTTACCATAATACAGGTCTTGGCAAAGGATGTAATGTGATCTGGCCTCAGTCTACCTTGTTTCCTCTCTAAACAGATGGGTTTCATCATCTCCTTCGGTACATACTGAGATCATTGTGGGACTATCCATCTTCTCATTCTGTAAGCCAATTTAGTAAATTCAAACACACACACACACACACACACACACACACACACACACACACACACACTACTGGTCGCATTCCTTTAGAGAATCCTGACTAATGCAGGTGTTTATTTATTTCCCCCCAAAATCTCCTTCAATCACCAGTTGCCATTTAGAATAAAGGGTATCTTGTTCTCATGGCATCTTCCAAGCAGACAGCCCATCCTGGGAAGACAGCTGCAGTCTCATCTAACGTCTTTCTAATGTTGTCTTCTTCCATGACAATGTGGTAGTCAAACCTCCCAGTTTTGTTAGGTTGTGTGTCATGTCTAGAAAAGTAGTATGGCCATGTTCTGGCAAGCAATGTTGTGCACCTTAGGAGGCACCAAGGGCCACTCACCAAGGGATGATCTTTCAGGTTGGTGCCAGGGCAAGATGTTTTAAGGGGTCAGTCTTAACTGAGGTTCACACAGTTATTTGCCTCTTGGGAATCTGATGACAGCTACACCCATGAATATATGCATGCAGCAATTGTACATCAAGTTCAAAACCTTCGTGAGCATTATCCCTTCTTTCTTCCAGGTATTCTGGAAATAGAGTGCTGTTTATACTAGTGGGATCAAACTGCATCTTTGGAAATGGAAGCCTGACCTCAAATCAATGATAGGTGATTGAGCCTCATAGAGGAAGCCTAATGATGGACTGACCCAAGACCGGAGGAAGGATGGAGAATGGGAAGAGAACCTGTCCAGGCATTTACAAGCTGGGAAAACAACTGTTCCTTCTGGCTCGGACATGATTTGGCTTGCATCCAACACATTTCAATTCCACTGTCATTCATGACTCTTCATTTTTTTTTTCTGTACAAACACCTGAGATAAATCAACTTATAAAAAGTTCATTTGGCTCACAGTTTTGGAGTTTCAGTTCATAACTGAGTACCCTTGTTACTTTTAGCCTTTAGGATTATATCATGGCAGGAGCATGTGACAAAGAAAGACTTTCACCTGTGGCTGAGTGTGAAAAAGAGGAGGAAGAGTCCAGAGTCCTATTATCCCCTTTGAGGACATGTCTAAAAAATTTCAGATTCAAACCATAGTAACCCCAAGACTTTTTCCCTCACTGGGGTTCTATAAATATTAATTGAACAACTACTAAGCATTAACCATTTTCACAGGTTCTTGGGAGAATCATGGACAAAACCCCTGCCCTCATGGTTTTTTGTTTTAGTGGTGGTGGTGGGGAGAACATAATCATATACAAAATAAATAAGTAAATGATATAGTAATATTGTATCTGGGATCAGTAGACTTTTACCTTAATGGGCCAGCTAGTAAATATTTTATGCTTGGCAAACCTTAAAGTCTGTCTTCTCAACTCTTCTCTACAGCCCAAATTGCATAAAGATTTCTGTTGACTCCCAGGTTTGCTTTGCAGGCCCCGGTACTTACAGATGAAAATGTGATTGGATCATTGCTCATCATAACACCTGTGGTGATGAGCTCGTGTCGTGTCTGATTTTTATTTCAAAACCTTGAGAGACCATTACTTTTATAAAATACAGTAAAACAAATTATTAGAAAATACATAAAGACATACAAAATACAAATATCTTGGCTTTTTTTAATTATTGGATTCAAGTCATGAAGCTACTCTTGTCAAATTGCTATACAAAAGTAGTTCCTTTCTCTTTCCTCTCACTCCTTGCTCTCTCCTCTCCTGCCTAATCCCCTTTTCTCTCCCTCCCTCTCCCCTTCACCTTCCCTGGTCAGCACCAGTCCAGGAAGAGGCTACCAGGTGGGCCTTGTTCTTAGACAGATCAGCTGAGAGATTCATTCTGGAGAAGAAATGGAGTCATCCACAGAGGTATATGAGAGTTTTTGTTTCATACAGTTGGAGAAGGAAATTACATGTGTGGAAAGAGGAATGGTTAAATATAAACTCTGTAGTGTTGGCTGGATTGGACATATTATTGTGAACTTGTGATATTTAATGTATATAGTTAGAGATAAAATGTATGTGTTCAGGTAGGTATATATACATGCATGTATGTATACATGTATTTCCTAGCTCAAAGTATGCTGGGAGGGCCTGGGAATAGTGGCACCCTGGTAACAATGAGTACGCCCAGGATCACTAGGTTGGGTTCTAAATGCCACACCCCACTTAAAGGAATCAGGACCTGCTTGAGATATGGCTAACTGTAGGGTTGTCAGAGAAAATATAAGATCAACTTGGAACACTTTTGTTGCTTTCTAGAAAGTATAGAAATGCTCAAAACGATGTGGTCCTGTTAAGCCAACTCAGGGGCCAGTTCCAAGTACTCCCTGTGGCTCAAGGGAACATTGAGGCATCAATATAAATAATGATGGTTACAGTTTGTAACCCTTTAAGCAAAATGGGGATTTACAAGTTCATGCTGATAAAAATGAATAAATGGGAGAAAAGGGTCTCTCCTGATGAAATCTCAAAGCTTCTCCCCACAAAGTATCTATTAATTACTTTCTATTGGTGAGACATTGCAGATCCCACATTAACCAAGGAGTAAAAATAGCATCACTAGCAATAGGACAAATAAATGTTGGGTGGCCCCAGACATGGTCATGATGCACTAGAAGAACATGGTGTCATTTCTAAGGAATTCTTGCCTGAAATGGACAAATGACCAGGAACTTCCAGATAAGTCCAAACCAAGGGATATTGCTCTCTAGTAAAGATTTATACTTTTTAACAATGTCAAGATCATGAAAGACAAAGACTGAGCAACTATTTCTGAGGGTTCCAGCTGGTGTTGAAAACTACAAGCAATGTGTGACTCTGAATTGGAACCTCTAAAGACATTATTAGTGCCACCAGAGAAGAATGAATGGGAATTGGAGATGATGATAAGATATTGATAAGATCAATATCCTAATATCGATGGTTATATTTTGGTCATGTAGAACACTGTTCATATTTGTAAGAAAAACACGAGGAATTCTTCATCTTATTATTGGATGGTTCTGGAACACACATACACACACACCACAGACTGGGCCATAAGATAAAATGTCAACAACAAGGTGGTCTGGTGAGGAGAATATAGAAGGAAGCCCTTGGTGCTCTTTTGGCAGATTTTCTGTACATTTGCAATTATTTCAAAATGTAAAATGTTAAAAAAAATTGCGAGAAATGTTTGTTTCTAAATGATTACTCTCAATTTCTTTTCCAACTTTGTAAGGGTGGGTGGCTTATGGTTTGCAGAGAGGAATTCTAAGCAGTTCTACTCTGGCAATTAATCAGGTGATTTGAGTGTGCATATTTCTAACACTCGCCAAGGGCTAGACTATCAATGTCCTGCTGGAGCAGAGCTTGGGGTTACGGTGGAAGTGGAAGGAAGATAAATTTCCCATAGACAGCCAGGATAAGGGCTTTGGAGAAGGACAGGCGGGAGGGTGACATCATTCCAACTTAAAAGGAGAAATCAGGTCTGAAAGACATCCTGTGACTTGCTGCTCCCTGCCAGCCTCACCACAATGCTTTCTTCGAAGTTAGAATACCTGTCTCTCTGTTCCTCACAGCTTCAATCACAGCTGCCTTTCCTTAGTTACCCTTACTTGTCCTTACCCCTAGCAATGGCTGCCCACAAGCAGACCTTTACCTGAAGTGCTTCCTCTTTCCAATAGATGTGTTGAAACCCCCTCATTTAATTATGTAAATGAGGGATTGAAAGTATGCATTTCTGATTGGCTTATTCAGAGCTTAAAGAGCTTGATTGGTCCATGATAGCATCCCTCATCTCACCACTCACCCATGCTTGGCCATCAGTTATGCCTTTAAAAACCCCTGGACAACAGACACCCATAGGCATCTCTATCTTGGGGCTCCTCCCTTTAAGGAGCTCTGCTTTCTTTCTATTACTCTAATAAACTCTATTACTTCACTCTTACCCTTGAGTCCATGGATTTCAATCCTCAAATTCACCAAAGACCCCAATGGCCTAAATACACGTTACAGAAGGACAGTTTTTTCCCCTATAATTTCAATATCACATCTGGGGACATCCTCATGACTTACTTATATCAGGACCAATTGCTAGTTAAAGGCATTTCCACAAGAGGAGTCCCTTTTCTAGAGAGCCTGCTGTAACACCTGCAAGTGCAAAATGCCAGGGGGAGATGTTTCCCTGTAGGGAGGACGCCTCCATTTCTGGTGTAGAAATGCTCTGGGTTTGTGGAGCCCAAGAACGTCCCTTACCTTCTCACAAAAGGCAAAACGCAACTTGGCAAAGAAGTCCCCTATTGTTTCGGCTGTCTGGGCATCCCTTTTGTTTCATTACCTGCATTCAATTTAAACTATTTTATAGAGTTCAATGCATGATCCTTCTTATTACATTCTTTAGAAGGCAGCTTTGCTTTATGAAAGGACACCTGTCCATATGAAAGTCCGTAAACGCTTTTTAACAGGTCTTCAAACAACCCCGGGCACACAGCTGGCCAAAGAGCCCGGCTGGAAGGGGACAGCTGTTTGGCTGACAGAATTGGAACCAGCGCAGGACATGTGCGGCGATTGTAAACAGGAATGAATTTTCCCTAACCTTTATGAGTCAAATATTTATTTTTGGGATATTAACAAAATCAAAAGAATTGCGGTGTTCTTTTAATTTTAAGTCAAAACACACTGACGTGCAGCTTTTAAGACATTTTATTTAATGGGGTAATCTTAAATTGAGGCTGAAACAAATTCAGAAACACTGTGGATTTCTTGCCCGGTATGTATAACACTGAAGTAACTTAAAAAAAAAAATCTTTAACACTCTATAAAAGAAGAAATGAAATCCCTCTTTCCATAAACTGTCCATCAGATATTGATGAGCCTGGTGAAAATTCCCAAGTACGCTGTGGATAGAAGGTTCTTGGTGTGTGGCATGTTTGTATGCATGTGCATGTGGTGATGTCTGTGAGCTCCGTGGTTACCCTCCCTCCTTCCTTCCCTCCCTCTTTCCCCCCTTCCTTCTCATAAGCTCAACATGTGGGTAGAGAACGTTGGAGTTGCTGTCTTAAAGTGTCCAAAAAGACCTCCTTCCCTGTGAGGTGGAGGTGGGAGAAGGGTAAACTTCTTTTCCCAGATTTTCCAAAGTAGCATTTTATTATCTGCATGTAGATTATAATTAAAGAAAGGAAAACAGGGAAAAAAGGAAGAAGAATAAAAATATTGTTCATACTGTCTTTTTTTTTTTTTTAAGGGAGGTACTAGGGATTGAACTCAGGGGCATTCGACCACCGAGCCCTAGCCCTATTTTGTATTTTATTTAGAGACAGGGTCTCACTGAGTTGCTTAGTGACTCACTTTTTCTGAGACTGGCTTTGAACTCACAATCCTCCTGCCTCAGCTTCCTGAGCCACTGGGATTACAGGCATACACCATTGCGCCCTGCCTGTTCATATTGCATTAAAAACTATTTACATCATTCTCTTGGTTTTATTATAATCAGTTTCATGAAGAAATTTCTGTAAAGGTACTTTTTGTGCGAAACACCCAGAACCAGTTACATAATTTGAGAGGCTCAGTGCAAAAT
The DNA here is from genome assembly GCF_052094955.1 of Ictidomys tridecemlineatus. Classification (NCBI taxonomy): domain Eukaryota; kingdom Metazoa; phylum Chordata; class Mammalia; order Rodentia; family Sciuridae; genus Ictidomys; species Ictidomys tridecemlineatus. Next base: position 132,859,029 of record NC_135484.1, read on the forward strand.
GAAAAATTGTTCACCTGTGCACAGGAGGATTGAGGATTTCAAGACAGGGACATCCATGTGTAGCTTCCTGAATCTTATGTCCATGAAGAGGTCTTGCAGACACCTAGGTGTTTTGAATTGTAAGCCTCAAGAGCAGAGACTAAGATAGAAAGCTAAGTGTTTCCAGAGTAAGCAATGGTTAATGTCCAAGTCACTGTAGGTACAAGTTTTAATTTAACCCTATAGCCAAGTTCAAGTAACAGTTATTACTATTTTTCAACCAGTAGTTGGAAGAAACAATTCACAGGCTGAATTGAAGGATTGTGGGGTAAGAAAGTTCCAGAACTTCAATAAGTCTCACAACTTGTCAAATATAAAGCTGTCTTCTCCTTTGCAAAATAGAAATATGTTATTTGAAAGTTTCAGAGCTGGTAGGGTCATTAGAGGCCATCTAAGTCTGATGTCCTTATTGTTCAAGGGAATTAGATCCATAAAAACAAAGTGACTGGGAACTTGAATCTGGGACATCTGTGACTCAATATTTAGCTCTTTGAAACCATTTAACTTCTTTTGCATATTTTTATCTCATGAGATAGGTTCATGATTACATGGTGAAAAAGTAAGTTTGCTGAATGATTGACAGACTTAATTGACAGGTAGGCTGATAAGGGGATACATCAATTTAGTCCCCTGGCATCTCGAGGTTGGACCCATAGCTCTTCCAGGCCAGATTGTCTTCCTTCTGGCAGAGGAATAAGTGTTGGTGAGCATATGGAATAACAAAAAGTCTTATGTGTTGCTGGTAGAAGTGTATATTGCTACAAATTCCTTGATAAGATAATTCGCCAGAATCCAGTAACAACTCAGCAATATAGTGATTCCACTTCTAAATATTTAACCAGATAGAATCTTACATATGTGCTTCAAGAAACATTTGAAAAATGGTCTTAATTCCAAATTGGAAACAACTACCAAAATATGTATAGAGAATGGATATGCCACATGGTGTTAAAAAATGAGTGAATCATAGCTTTATGGAATGATGTGATGAGTTTCAGTAAACTATATTGGATGAAAAAGAAGTTCCAGAAGAATGCAAACAGCCTGATACCACCTGTATAAAATGTATGCAGAACTAAACAACATTGCATAAGGATATGTTCATATAAAGAAGATCCAGGAAATGCTAAACAAAATCCATGACACTGGTTGCTTTGGAGGAGACAAAGCATGACATCACAGTGAAGGGGTACCCAGGACATAAGTGGGCAGGAATCTTCAGTGTCTTAAGCTGCTGGTGGTGTGTGCTTGATCATCCTTGTGCTCTCTCTCTCTCTCTCTCTCTCTCTCTCTCTCTCTCTCTCTCTCTCTCTCTCTCTCCCTCTCCTTTTCTATCTATTATCTATCTCTGCCACTCATCTATACCTATATATTATATCTATTCTATCATCTATATCAATCTGTCACTATCATCTATCACATCTATCTAATCTATCATCTATTTTATCCATCTATATATTTATCATCTACCCACTTCTCTAATCCATCTTCTATGTATCTGTCCTCAATCTGTTATTTTTTTCGTGCCCAACATCTATCAATCAGCTATATAATCCTTTGTGATATATATTTTATAAAAAAATAGGAGAAAAGTGTAAACTTGGAAGACATTGACCTAAGCTGGCAGATAAAATTTCATTCTGAACTCCCTTCCCTACCAGTTTAAGTATTTCAGGACATATTTAACAACAATGAACAAGAAATATACAATAAAAGCATCATGTTTTTATCTCAGCAGTTCCTTCCTCATAGTACATATTTGCATTATTTAGAAATTCTTTGGTCCCATTTAACAGAAAATTCCATGATATTTATAAGAAAGATACTTCTCTTCCTCTCACAAACGAGAAGGTGATCAACTGATGTCAGCAGGAACTCTGCTTCATGTTAAAATTCATCCTACCCTCCGTATGATGTTTGAGCCTTTTTGTCATGTTCACAAGATGGTTGCTGGCACTTAAGCCATCACACCCGTGTTCTCTGCTTAAAGAAAGTATAAGACTGAAAGAAAGAGGCACAATCTAGTCACAACATTTTACTTTAAAAAATTTTTCCAAAAGTTTCACCTAGAAATATTTTTATATCCCCTTGGCCAGAACTATGCCAATTCCTCACTATGAGCTGTAAATACAATGTTATGATGGTAGTACTTGATTCTTTTTACCAGAAATGGTAGAGAAATCATTCTTTTTTGTTTAAGCTTCTGAGACTTGTTTTTATTTTTAATTCAACAGTTGTGAGCATTGTTTAATATGCTTAAATTGACTTATAACTGGATATATTTGAACTCTATTACATGTTGAAATATATTTGAATTATACTGATTAAATTTGATACATTATATATTATTGATGTGATCAAATGCTTTTTATCCAGAATAAAATGATCAGGAAGTTCATTAATTCAAAAAAATATTACATTATTATTATTTCTAGTGTTTTAAATTTGGTATATATAGTTTATTTCACTCTAATAAAATAGATACTAGTATTGCTGTATGTATATATGTGGCCATATGACCAATGTGATTCTGCAACCTGTACACTTGGAAAAATGGGAATTCATATCCCATGTGATTTAAATGTATGATATGTCAAGATCATTGTATTGTCACGAGCAACTAATAAAACAAAAACAAAAACAAACAAAAACCTCATTAATTTATGTATAGTTAGTACATAATTCTAGTAAATCAGAATAACTTCAACTAGTATAAATTACATTAGCATTCTTTAGTTCTGTGCTTACCTTTTGTGCAATACTTTTAATATGAGAAAACCACTTATTTCTTTTGATTACTGAATTCACCAAAGGCCTCTCTTTTTCAGATATATTTAAAATTGTTAAAAGAGATATCAAAAAATCATAAAAGCAAATTCATTTTCTCTTCTGTGAATTAAAAAGGAAAAAAGAACTTTTTGCTTTAGGAAGAAAAAAAAAGAATTCTTTAATCTTCTTGATTATTTCACTAAAGTTGGTGACTTGCAATTCCCTGGAAATGGCTGAGAATTCAACAGCAAGGTAAACAAAGATCTAACACATACCCCCCACCGGTGAAAAGGAATTCTTTCAGATGGGAACAGACCAATGCCCGTCACAATGACATCAGCTTATTGTAACCTTCCCTCAGTGTAGACAAAATAACTGATAGGTTTCTCAGATCTGCCCAAGCCAAAGCTGTGAGTCACTGTCTGTGTGCCCCTTGACTTCCTGCAGGACACCACACAAGGGGGCCACCTTTGAATCACATCTATCAAACAGATTGTTGCCTAAATTTCTGGGCTGATAGGGGATGCTGCCCTCATGCATAGACAGGTGCATGCAGGGACACCTGCTGAGAGATCCCAGGTGCTGCTCCGAGGAGGGGGGAGGGTGTTCAGGGGTGATGGTGTTCTGAATAACTCCTGTTAATAGAGACAATTGTGACCATTATCATTTTTGTTACATTTTCATCTTTCTGTTTAAACCTGTTTATACATTTCTCCAGATTTTTTGTGTGCATCATCTATTCTATTTCTATTTTGAAAACTGGGAATCAGGTTACATTTTCTTTACATCTTCAATTGCTCTTAAAGAAGCCAGAAACACATTTTAAAATAAACAAGTAAAACCACAAGTATTGGTATTGAGGGCAGTGAAAAATGTCTGAATGCCCTGATTTATTTGAAGTGCTTAATTAGCAATCAAGACCTTGCTATTTGCAAAATGCTTACTACCATGGAAATCTATGTCGTGAAAATCTCGGGAGAGACAAGCAGGGACACTAGTCACCTCCATGGACTTGGACAGATCATGAATCTCTTTAGACCTGGGCATATGGGGAGATAATATTTACTCCACTTTCTTTACCAGGTGGTTTAAGGATTGATGTGTATGAAAGAAAAAGAAATCTCTAATAAACTTGTCCATCAGCATAATAGGTTATTGGTAGTGACACTCATGATGTATGAGCTGACCTCTTTGGGGATGTAGGTTAGATTTGGAGGGGACCTGACTTCCACATCATCACAGAGATTGGAGTGCTGGGACCCAGTCACTCAGCAATCAGTAAGTGGCATGACTGATGGTCTCCCTGTGTCCCTTTAAGGGCTTTAAGACCCTGATATTGCAGCTTTGTAAGTGCTAAATTAAGCACAGGTTGAATCAGAGGGTGAATACCAAGCCTACACCTTGGGAAAGGTCTGACCTTGGATTGAGGAGTGGAAAGTTACAGTGGAAGGCCTCCCTTTGGCTGTTCAACCAGAGTCGGGTTTATTGAAACCTCAATATTCTTCAACCAAAATAGGGCAGCCCAAATAGGGCAGCTGGCTGGAGCTTCTAGCAGCTCCAAAATGGTCTTGGCTATAAACAGTTACCAAGCATTAGTTGAACTTTCCAGACAATAGTTTTCCCCAATCCCCCTTTCCTATTTGGGGGTTGATGGTAATCTCAGTGGAGCTTGAAAAAAATCTTTGGTGTGTACGATTGACTGAGTGCTCATGTTTTCCCCTCCTCCCAAATTCACACAAAACTTTGGATAAGTCCCAAACTCTTGGTACCAGAAGTTTTTTTTTTTCTTTTTTTTTCTTTCTTTTCAGATTTTGGATTTTGAGATATTTGAACATACATAATGAGTTATCTTGGGGATGGGACCCAAGTCTAAACATGAAATTCATTTATGTTTTATATATACTGTATACACATACCCCGAAGGTAATTTTATACAATGTTTCTATATAGTACAGGAAACAGTTTCATGGTGTGGAATTTTTCACTTGTGATGTCAATTTGGCATTCAGAAAATTGTCAGTTTTGGAACATTTAAAATTTTAGATTTTTCAATTTAGGGATGCTGGACCTACCTGCTGAGGTCCTATTTCCTAATGCTATGATGTTAGGAAGTGAGATTTTTTTCTGAAGGTATTCAGATTAGATGAAATCATGAAGATGGAACCCTCATGGATGAGATTAGTGTCCTCCTCCTTTCTCTGCTATGAGAAGACACAGAGAGAAGGCGCCATCTCTGAGGACTAGTTCCTCACCACACACTGAATTCACCTTGGTCTTGGACTTCTGGTCTCCAGAACTGTGAGAAGTAAATTCCCATGATTTATAAGGCCCCCAGTCTATGGTATATTGTTACAGGAGTCTGAACAGGCTGACCATGAGGCAGTGGGTACAACGAGGACCTCCCCCTAAAGAACTGTGTTGTCAGCAGTAAATTATTAAGAGAAGGGATAAAATTAGGAATTTTCAAATGTCTTTTTATAAGTGTGTGTATCTACAGACAGCTGATCTGTTGGGATTCCTGAGCAGTAGATGGAATGAACTCCACTTCTGTTAGGGATGTTCTTCTTGATTCTGAATCCACCAGAGCACCAAGATGTCTTAGCTCCCTTTGGACCCCAGGATCCACCTCTTGTGAAGATAATTTTTTGACATGTTCAAAGATGCATCTATTTCCTTCTTTTGTTTAATCTGTGCACTGAGCATGTAGAAGAAGTCAGGCCTATTGGATTCCTTTGGTCATTTATTGAACTCAACTTTGCACACTTTACTGGATGGTTTCACTATGTCTTCAAGATGTTGTATTTCTAGGAAAGTGGGGATGGTGTTCCTCTTTTCCCCTGCATTGGCCCTATGACATCCAACTTCCTTTCAGGCAAAATGCAATGTTCATACTTATGACCATTTATTGAGTAACTACTGTGCACCAGACACTTCTCTGGACATTTTATTTAAGGTCACTTAAGTCTCATAACCACCCTATAAGAGTTATATTGTTATAGTCATTTGACAGATGAAAAAAACAAGGTCAGTGAAGTTGACTAACATATCTGGGTCACATGGCTCAATGGCAGACCTGGGATTTGGGTTAAGGTCAGCCTGACTCTAAGGAACACTGCTTCCTCTGATTGAGGATGGGGGCTCACAAAGGGAACTAATATATTTGATGCAAAAGGTTCTTTTCTCTGTGCACGTTCTTTCCCCTGGACCATACATAGGCCCCCAGCCAGAATCTCCCTGCAACATTGCCATTTGCATAGAAAGGATATTGAAATGAAGGCTCAGAGCCGAAAATAAGCAACCCAACCTGAAGAGCCCTATAAAGGCTACCCCTTGGTCCTTGTATGCTGAGTGAGGCAAAAAAAGTGTAAGAGCATTCTGTTGGTCTGTCCTCTGTGAATTAGTGCCAGTTAGGGGCCTGAAGTTCATGGCCAGGAGTTCCCTGTGGCTAAAGTGCACCTTCCTGAAAGACCCAGTGTTGGACAAGCTGAACTATTTAACTTCAAAATATTTCAAAAGTGCTACATCTAGAATTTATTATAAGTTGAGCAACCCTAATCTGAATATCCAAAGTCTGAACTGCTCCAAAATTCAAAACTGATATTCCAATTTAAAAAACTGATATTCAAAGCTGATATGACTCCACACTTGACCTGGGTTGCAGTCAAAACAGGCACACCGAAAATGTATAAAATTACCTTCAGGGTGTGTATTAGGTATACATAAAGCATAAATGAATTTCATATTTAGACTTGGCTCCCATCCCTAAGATATATTATGCATATGCAAATATTTCAAAATCTGAAAAAAAAATCCTTAGTGCTTTTTATCCCAAGCACTTTGAATGAGGGATACTCACCCCGTCCTCAACCCGTGTTTTGCTAATCAGAAGATAAAGCAAGGAAGAATCAGAAAAGACAGAAAGGAAGGATTCAGAAGCATCCCCTCCATTCTTCATCAGGGAATATGTGGGAGAACCCATCACCGCCCTGGGAAGCCATGGGTCGGGCATCCACAGAACAGACATTTGCCTTACACCAGGGAAACTGGAGTTCGACACAGCATCTAGGGATCATCCTGGATCATCTCCCCTCTCACTTGGGGTGGTGGGGCTGAGAAGACCTTTTATTGCTGATGCCTGAAGTAGAGAATCTTTGAGGCTTAATAAGGTTTTGATGTAAGATTCATTTGTCCCTGGTTTCCACACGGATTTCAATCTGCTCCAGGCATAAATGTGCATGCTAGGGAGAACTTAGCAGTTGGCTCAACTAGTAGCTAAAATGGATTGCAACATGATCTCACCCAAGAGCACAGAAATCCAAACCTGCATGAGACAGAGTGAGAGAAAGAGATTAACTTAAGTCTAATATTTTAAAATGCAGGCACCAAGAGGAGACAGGGATGTATCCATCTGAGAACCCCTTGAGTCCCTTGAAAGTAAGTGCTTTAGCATATATGTTAGTTGAATAAATGAACAAATGACAAAGCATATTTTAATGAAGCTCAGAGTAAGAGACTCACAGAAGAAAAGGAATGATTCCTGGGGGTAAGACAGAGCATGTGAACACTTCTGCAGCCCTTCCTGAATTTAGAAGAGAGAAGATTTGAATCCAGACATGTCCAGCTCTTGCATGGTAACAGGACACACTGAGTTGCGCCAGCTCTGGTGTGCACTCATCTTACAGTGCTATTTAATCCCAGGTGCTGGCACACCCGTGAAAGAACACCCTTCTTCCAGGACTGAGGTTCTGGGGAAATTCCACTCCAAAATGCAGCCGTCTTTCTTTAAAGACACAGCTGTTTGCATCCGTCCACCACCTAGTCCCAAGGAATGCTCATCCTGGGCAACTCATTAAGTAAAGATTTCCTCCTTATTATCTGCTCTTTGGAAAAATGAGTTCAATTTCTGCAGGAGCTTTTAGAGCATGAGGAGGGTGGGCTGGAAGCTTTTGTTTCTGCCTAAATTGATTTGAAAACCAAAAGCACATCATCTGCCAGGCCACAAGAGGACAGCAGTGGTTTGAGATCCAGGTTGCTTCTACCTACTCTGGCTTCTTCCCAGAATCAGAACGACTGTGCTGTCTTCATGATTTAAGACTTATTTTGTCACCAGATTCCAGGACTTTAATTGGAAGAGATCTTTATTAATGAATATGCTGGGGGAAAAAAAAGTCACAGAATGATATTAGTGTGCCAAGCTAAAACTGCCCTGTTGGCTCATTATTCTAGAATATTCTGATATCACTGTGATCTCTATCACTACAAAGTTTCACTGAGAAAATATGTGAAGTGATTTACTGAAAGGGAAAAGCAGAAGCAAGTCTTAATGTGTCTCATGGCCTGAATGGTCAGAACGGGGGTTGTATTTAAGGGATCTGGAAAGGAATATGCCTCCTATTGCAGAGTTGTTATTTCTGTGTATTATTCCATAGCTCTTAATCAATGATTCAACAAAATTTTATGAATTATGACTTCTTTGTTAAATCAATATTTTTCTCAAAAAAATTATTAGCACTTTCTTTGTGTTGAGAATATGTAACATGTGCTAGAAATAAAAATATGTACCCTCCACAGTCTGGTTGAAGCACAGGCAGGAGACATACATGGGAATTAATCAATTACAGCTAGCTCAGTTTGGTGAGTGCTTCATGTTGGTTGTGCAAATGGTGGGGAGAGAACCACTAAATGGGGGCTGTGCCAAAGAGCCCCGGTGGAGGTGACATCTAGTTAAGTAACAATTAACCGAAAAAATGTTCCCTTGAGATAAAAAGTATTTAACTTCTTCCCATCTCAAAAATTTGCTCTACGTGGTTTGGGGATGTAGCTTAGTGTAGATTGCTTGACTAGCATGCATGAGGCTCTGAGTTCAATTCTCAGCACTGTTAAAAAACAAAAAAAAAGTACTTGCAATAATAACAGTTAACATTTAATGAAATCTTTTTGTGTGCCAGGAATTGTGTTAGCTGCTTTCTGTACATGATCTCATTTAGTTCACATAGAAGATATTATCATTCTACTATCTTATACCTTGGACACCTAAGTGTTGGGAAAGTGAAGTGCTCAAAGTCTCACAACTAGGAAACATGAGAGCTGAAGATGCAGTAGGGTCCTGCCTGCTGGTTTCTGGTCTGGACTCTGTGCTCCCTGATATCACTTTCTGGGCCTCTCTGGACCCAGGGGTCCACTCCATCTTCTGCTTTTCCATGCCAATGAAGTTGCAGGAAGCTGCACAGATAGAAGACAGTTTCTGATCTCTGGTGGGGAAAGATGTTGGCACACTTGGGGTTAGGTGGGTCTGAATTGAGTCCCTTTCCACTGGCTTTGTCCAGGTTAATGGATTGTTTGGCCCTGTCTGCCACAACATCTCTTGTTACACCTGCTCTAAGGCAGAAGCAGAGGATCACAGGTTGAAATACAATTGTGCCAAGTATGGTGCCTGGCATGTTCAACAAGAATTCATTATGAATAAACAAATGAGTAACCAGGAGAATACAAGTTCTGTTCATTAAAGAGCAAAACTTCTGGTCCTGCTGCTGACCTCCTAAATACCTTTCTGTAGGTGAGCTATCTATGATCCCCCCAGATCTAGCATCTTACAAGATTAGATGTGGTTTAAAGATTCTTGGTTGCTTGTCTTTTATAGACCCACAACAAGGCTTTGTGCTTCTTGACTTAAAAAAAATACAGCATTTTGATGTGTGTGTGTGTGTGTGTGTGTATGTGTGTGTGTGTGTGTGTGGTGCTGGGGATCAAAGCTGGGGCTTCATGCATGCTACCAAGTTCTCTACCACTAAATTATACCCTCAGCCCCTCTTATTTTCCTGTGTTCCCTGTTTTTTTGATTGAATTCAATAAAACACAATTATAGACTGCAGTAACTATTTCATGGGAACTCTTTGTCTTAAAACCATTCTATTTTATGCTCACTCTTGAAATGAAAAAAAAATCAATTCTAATTTAAATTAAAAATTCCCATTAACTTCTATGAATTTGGGTGAGCAAAAAAAGAGTTCCACATTTGGATACCATGAGCGTAGGCAACACAGCAGAGGCATCTATTTAATTTCCCTTATCTTGTGCCCTTTTGGCAACCAGAGTCTTTGTGGACTTTCCTGAGAAAATAGAATTGTGGATTCACCTATAGGAAATGTTGTGGGTTTGGTGGCCACGTCCTGCTGCTTTGGCCTTAGGAACTTAGGAACCTGCAAGGCTAGAAATTAACCATGTCTGAGAAGCTCAGACCTAACCCCAGCCTTTCTAGGTAAGCTAAAGGTCACGGTTGTGATAATATCACAGGGTTTTAGAAGCATAAATAATTTGTAAAGCAAGGGCATTCTTTTTTAAAAAAAATATTGGAGCATTATTGTTATACAAAATAGTTGGGTCCATTTTCACAAAATCATACATGTATGAAATTTGATTTATTCCATTTCAGCTCCTGGTGCTCCTCCTTTCCTTTCCTTCATTTCTCCTCTTTACTCCTTCCTCTATGGATCTTCCTTTCCATTCACTTCTCTCCATTTATTTTTGATTGGTGCTTTATACATATACATCAAGGTGGAATTCCCTGTGGTATATTTGTATATGCCTATCAAGCAATTTTGTTAAATTAATTCCATATTTCCTCTCCTTTCCTGTCTCTTCTCCCTCCCTATCTCTTTCTTCTACTCTACTAATCATCCTATATCTTAATGATACCTGATCCTCAACCCTCTTTTCCCCTTATTTTGACCTAGTTTCTATATACGAGAGAAAACATGTAAACCTTAATTTTCTGAATTTCTGGCTTCTTTCACTTAACATGATATTCTCCAGTTCCATCCATTTACCAGCATATACTATAATTTCATCCTTCTTTATAGCTGAGTAAAACTCTATTGTGTATACATGCCACATGTTCTTAATCCATTCATCTATTGACAGGTAATCTGGGCTGGTTCCATAATTTGGCTATTGTGAATTGCAATGCAATAAACATTGATGTGGCTGTATCACTATAGTATGCTGATTTTAGTTCTTTTGGATAAATATCAAGAAGTGGGACAGCTCGTGTTTTGAGGAATCTCTGTATTGCTTTCCAGAGTGGTTGTACTAATTTGCACTCCCACCAACAATGTATGAGCTACCTACAGAGAGACATTTTTAAAAGCTGCAATTGAGCTCCTATCTGGCACAGGCTTCTGGGAAGTGTAGGGAAAAATAAATATTTCTAGTAGAAAACATGTGCTAGATTACTGTGTATTTACAAGTAAAAATTAACCACTTCTGATGTCTTCTCTTTTTTTCCCTTGTTGTAACTAAAAGCAGAAAAAAATGACTTCTAATAAAGTATTATTGAAAAAAGTACCAGATAGCAACTGAAAACCTGTGCTCTGGATTTGAGGTGTAGCTCAGCTGTGGAGCACATGTTTAGCATGAATGAGGCTTGGGTTCCATCCTCAGTACCAACTATGACAAAGGTACCTTCATTCTTAATGTACCAATAGGATGAATGAACCTGCAATCTTAAACCTCTAGATCCACAGTTTTACTCTCTACTGGGGATACTGTGTGCTTTGTCCACCTTATTGTGAGGAGGAAAAAATGTTATTTAAAAATACTAATTAGTGAATTTTTATTTTTAAGATCTTTTCCTAAAATTCAGTTGTGTACTTTAAGCAGTTGTATGTTTACTACTTTGGAATATGCTTATAAAATGACATTGAAGTCCTTGATGAACAATTGCACAGGTGTTATCTCATGTGTTCTCTGCCAGGACCAGGAAGCAGGATAAATATTATTTTTCTTTTCTGAGGATGAAAGGATTCATAGAGATCATCTGGCTGATTTGGGCTTCTTCTACACTGGGCTGTTTCCAACAGTTACAATTTGACATCGAATTATCACTGGCAATAAAATAAATATTATTTTCAGCATTTTATATTCATTTCATAGCATCTTCCAAGAGTCAAGTGATTCTGATGAAATCTGGTTCCCTAAAGAAAGGTATCAAGAGGCATCCAAAGCTTGCTTGCATTGGCCAATCACAATTACTGAATAAATGTAGTTGTAATTGATCTTTCCAAACACACACAGTTAATTGATGTACACTGGCGGACATTGATAAATCTGCTAACATTCTGTAGGATCTTTATACTGTCATCTGTGGGTGATTTGGGATGATTGTCATGGATGTTAAAGATGTTGATATTCAGGGCTGGGAATGTAGTTCAGTGGTAGAGTGATTGTCTGCTATGCACGAGGACTTGGGTTCAATTCCCAGCACAGAAAAGAGTTTGCAAAGTGCAAACTCCTGGGAAAGAAAATTGTGTTCTGATTGTCATATCTTGAGCTGCTTTCATGTGCCATACCCTCCCAACACGATGTTTGTCCCACCTTGAACCTAAAGCAATGGAGTTGACCCTCTAGGTACTGAGATGTATGAGACCCACTGGATAAACATAGAACAAAATAATAAGAGTTCCCAGCAAAGGAACCAGGATTCTTCTTAAAATTCCAGCTATTCTGACAGCTTTATACTGCATCTTCTGCTTCTAGTTAAGAATGCAGTTTTCTGTCCCAGGGAAAAGTCATTTTAACTACAGCATTCAACACAAATATCCATATTGAAAAAATGTGATCTATTTCCTTCCCTGCTGCTCTTCATTTCCCAGGTATTGTCTACTTTATATATTTTTTTTTAACCAGGAGCTGATAATATTGCCTGGAAGTTTCTTTGATTCTTATTATCAAGAATTGGATCCTGTTTTCTGTCTTGCCCATTTCCTTTCTTTAACAAATACTTATATATCTACTTTTTGTCAAGAACTCTGGTAGCTCCTGGGGAGACAAGGACATCTGTCACACAGTGACTGTTAAACAGAGGGGACAGACGACTGTTGCCCTTCTGTTCATCAAGGTGATGGAGGGTCATGGGGCTCCATCAGGGACACTTTTCCACAGGGGCTGAGAGCGCTACCCTGGGAGGATCTGGGCAGATATTTGTGAAAAGATGGTATTTAAAAATGATGCTTAAAGATGGGTAGAGTTAGGCTAGTATAGAAGAAGATGAAATGAAATCCAGATGGGGGAAAAACCTGTGTACAGGTGGCCTGACAATAGGGAGCTCTGTGGGCACATCTAAGAGCACCTGCTTAGCCTTGAGGAATAACAGCATTTAGCGGCCATGTCAAGGGTAGCAGACTTGCCAAAGAAACAGAGATGTAGCAGCCAGGGGGAGAACAAAAACAGAAAATATAAAAATAACCAGAATTAGGGTGTGGCAGATAATAAGGAAAAAGAGAGAGGTGGGTAGAAACCAGAAAAATGAGGACTTCATCTAGCAGCTCTAACTTATTCATGCCCTAGGGGGCCTTTTAAATCAGAATGTTTTTATTAAAAACAACAACAACAACAACTTTCAACAAAGATTAGAAGTTCAAGATACACTTCTGTGTGAATATTAGACTCAAATATTTTGGCCTAGTTTTTTTTTTGAGAAATGATATGCTTTGTAAGAATTTCAGGTGAGCTTGCAGAGGACATTGGAGATGAAGCCTGTATAAGTTAGTTTTCAAAAGAAAGTTTGAAAACAAGAAAGAATGAAAACAAGTCACATTTGCCCACTTCAAAGACAGTGTCTGGCTGTCTGTTCCTGGGGCCCTATTGGCCTGTGGGTATACCAGAAGATTAATCATGGGCCTAATGCTAATAATTTGCTTGGTGATAAGTTCCCCAAATAAGAAGTTTTTGTATCTTAGTCATGAAACTTTATATTGTCTTTTGTACCTGAAGGCTGAAAGAAATCGTTTTGCAGGCCCAATTCACTTATTCACTTCACTCAGGCTGTATTTACAGTTTCTAGAGGGTGCATTGCTGTGAGATTCATTACTGTGGTAAAGGCAGGTGTGAGAGGAGCTATCTTCTGTGGCTGTCTGTGTTCCAACTTTATTGTATGCATATTATTTTTATTATGTGGCTAAGGCATTATTAAATTATGCACCTGGAATGGGTAGACTTTGTGAATCTCTCTGTGTGTGTTGGTAGGTGGGGGTGAGGCTTGCATTTATGAGTCATCTAGGAGCACCAGAGGGGAGGCAGAGAGCTCACAACCCAAGCTGGAACAAACTGTGCTGCTCAGTAAGATTCACCACTAGGAAAAAAAAATGCAAAGTTTATTCCAGAAGAGAAATGGGATATAAATGTGAAATGGAGTTCCCATCTCCGACACAAGAAAATGTTGTATTTCAGGCAATCAGAGTATGTCTTGGAATGGAGTCAGAAATTTAAGGTAGACCACTTAGTTACCCTGCTCCTGGAAAACAAGATAGCATTGAAAATACTGGGAGAGAGGAACTTCACAGGACATATTCATGTTGACATTTTAAACATAACATAAATGAACTTGAAGAGGATCATGGGACTCCTGTTCCCTTTGCCTAAGAAAATTCATGATTTGCTTAAAATCAGAAAACTCTTATGCTGTTTTTTTATGTGTTTTTTCTTTATTCCATCATTTAATTCTTATTAAAGTTCACTTATGAAATGTCAGACTAAAGCAAAATATTTAGATCCATGAGTGGCCTCAGAGTCAGACAGAGGGGAGGTAGGGGAATTGAGGAAAGTTGGCTACTGGTCCTTTAGTACCTCTGTTGGTTGGATTCTCTCAAGAGCTTCTTTCTCTTTGAAGAACAAATTCTTACATGGAATACATTTTATTGTTCTATGGCAAGTTCCCCAAACAAAATAAAACTAAATATTCTATATGTTGCAGGGCATTTGGGTGAAAGTTATCACCCTGAAATAAGCCATTGAAGACCCAGAAGACCCTAAACTCCAAGGGTCAAGATTCTTTCTTACTTTTCAGGCTACTCCCAGGGCTCTGTAGGGAAAGGAATTCATTGACTCACAGTCTCTCAGAGGACATAGTATGTTCTCTCTCAACATGCCTATGGTAGAGAAGCCATAGAGAAAATAATAAGCAGTTCCTTCACCAACCTGCCACATCTTCATACAAAACTCTTCTATTTTCTAAGGAGGTGATCACATTGAAAAACTGTGCAAGAATAAGGTAAGAAATAATAAGTGAATATAAATAATCCTTAACCTTTTTCTAAATAAAAATATACTAGGGAATATTTGCAATGATAACAAAGAACATAAATGTATTGAAATATTGAACCTCTAAACTTAAAGTTTGATTATGGATAAGAGTAATTTAGTAAACACAGAGCAATTCTGTGGAACATTTTCTGTAACATAGTTTTGTACCTTAATGGACAGGGGATCATTGCATGGTTATAGAATTACTTTCAGGGCCCCTGGCTAGACTTTTTAAAATGCATGATCATGAAGTGAAATTTCATTATGATGAAGTTGTTTAAATGTTATCAGTTGCTTAAAGGGTACCAATCCCAATGGAATTTTTCCAGGTCCTTACCAGTCTTCTCTAGTTCTAATTTTCTTCAGAAGAAAGTCACAGAGAAACTGATATTTTAAGCCCTTCATAAAGAGTATGATTAGCTTAAACAACAACAACTAACAAATAAAGGGATATTTTCAAGACAGATTTTTCACAAATTTCAAATATTTACAAAGTATATACTAGCCACAGTCTATGGCTTTGTATAATGCAGTCAAATTGTAAGAGTCTTTATTAATTATTATTCCCTCCTTTTCTTATTCTCAATGACAGCTGCCTGGATTTGGGATCATAATAGATTCAGAATCAGAACTATTCATGGGGAGATTTCACCTTGGACCTTGGGAGTGAGAAAGCCCAGCTCAGTGAATGCTCCCACAGGAGATTCTGAATTCTCAGGGCCACTGGCCTCACCACCAGCCAGATATCAGTTTCAGACTCTCCTCTGCTTCTACAGATGCTTATTGAATGTGCACAGCACTGTGCTAGCCATGAGGAAGTTGTCAAGAATTAACACATTCTCAACCTCCAAGAAATTCCCCTTCTGTTGGTTGGAAGCAAGGCTAGAGGAATTCCCATTAAAACAAGTTAAATAAACCAGAGAATGTCTGCCATGACCAGGCGATCAAGTTCAGCATCAACAATGATAAGTCATGCTGATAGCATGCATCCGTGACATGACGTGATAGGAAGGGCACTTCACCTCTGTGACCTTCCTCCCAGGCACACACACCCCAGCCTACTCAGTGGACCTGCAGACAAACTGCAGTTGCAAAGAGAAGCAAAACCTCCAACTGAGGGATGTTCTAAAAAATAACTGAGCAGCCTTTCTTGAAACTGGGAAGGTCACTGAAAACAAGGAAAGTTGGAGAAATCGTCACAGCCAAAATGAACTTAGTAATTACTAAATGGAATGTGGTATCCTGGATAGAATCCTACAACAAACTAAACGAAATAAAACAAAACAACATTCAAATAAACAAACAACAAAAAACCCACAGAGCCCAAGAAATGGAGGCACAGAGCAATAGTAACAGAAAAAGGGTCTCAGAGGTATTGAAGGTAAAGGAGGCCTAGAGCCTGGGAGGGCAGGACCTTAGCCACGTCTTAATTCTGCTTCTCAGCATGGGAGTGAGTGCTGCAAATATGCTGCCCAGACAAGGAATAGTCAGAGGTTGGAGACATCCTATGGCATAGTGATTAGATATCCAAGCCTCTACTTCCAACCATGATGGAATCACTGTGACCAGCCAGACATACAGTTAAGAAGCTAGAAAAATGAGCAAAATATATGAGCCACTGGGCAGAAGGTAGTGCAGGACTGTGGTCCTTAAAGGATAGAGAAAATCTACTAAGCCACACTTTCCTCCTGACCTTTTGTTTCAGTCAGCTTCACATTAGTACAATGAAATATCCGAGGCAGCTAATTTTATAAAGAAAAAAGGTTTATTTAATGCATAGATTTGAAGGTTCAAGTCCAAGATGGGGTGGCCCTATTGCTTAGGTCTCTGGTGAAGGAGGTAGATGGCAACGTTGAGAGTATGTTGGAGCAAGTGATCACATTTTCGATCACAGCAGAGAGAGATGATGAGATGGGTCTTACAATCCTCTTTGAGGCAAACCTCTTATACTCAAGGACTTCTAAATAGATACCACTTCCAAAAGAAGGTTAATTCCATCACTTCCCAAGAGAGGCTTCTGATAGACCAAGCCTTTAATGCATGAACTTTGGGGGGCCACCCAATATCCAAACAACAGCACTGTCTGCCTAGGCTAATTTCTGGATTGACCCAGTGAGATGAACACAAATAGAGCATGCCTGCTGAACTTGAAGGCAGGATGAGCTGCAAGAGGACCTGCGAAACTAGCAGCAGGTACCAAAGAAGAACTGCTAAATAGGGGTCTAGAGATCTATGCAGTTAACTGTGTGCCACTGGCCCAGGGTTAGTCTGTGCTTTACGCAGGTGGGACTTCAGGCAGCCTGCCAACCCAAGAGTAAGCAGCTGTTGTGAGGCCAAGGGGCTCATAGGCCCACACCATTTTCCCACAAACAGGGAAATTCAGAGGCCCAGGACCAGATGGAGGAGAGAGTGCATAGAGCACACTAAACATTTAGCTGAGACCCGGGAGCAAGGACCTGGCTCCAGAGAAAAGTTTATAACCCAGACTAAGCACACACAACTGAATCAGGCAATGCTGGAATAAAACAAATCCATGGGGGAGGAGTTGCCAGAAATTTACCTACCATTTCCCAGAATAAAGTTTAGTACTCAATGTTATAATTTAGATATTAGGTGTTCCCCAAAAGCTCATATGTGAAACAGTGAGAGAAGGTGGAGAGGTTTCCAAGAACCTTAATCCAATCAGTGAATTCATCCCCTGATAGAGATTAACTGAGGGGTAACTGCAGGCAGGAAGGGTGTGGATAGAGGAGGTGGGTCATTGGGGATATGCTTTGGGGATATATATTTGGTGAGCTGAGCTTAGTCTCTCTCTGCGTCCTAATGTGATGTCTTGAGCTGCTTCCCTTTACTACACCCTTCTGCTATGATGTTCTGCCTAACCCCCAGCCCCAAAGAATGGAGCTGGCTACCTGTAGACTGAGAACTCTGATACTGTGATCACGAAAATAAACTTTTCCTTCTCTAAAATGGTTGTTGTCAGGTCTTTGGTCACAGCAGTGAAAAAACAGACTAAAACACTCACCAAAGGAAGACAACATAATCCAGAATCCTCACAAAGCATTGCCTACTCTGCCCAGTGTTTATACACCCATACACAAATAGACATTAGAACCAGAGTGGAAAATCTGGAACTGAAAAGTACATCTGAAATTTAAAAAGCCCTGAGGTACTTAACAGCAAATGAGAAAGAGTTGAGAAGGGGTTAACAAACTTGAAGACAATTAATACAAATGATCTCATGTGAAGAACATTGGGGAAATATATTAAAATCAAAAAGGCCCATTGATAGTGGAGATCTATCATGAGTATAACATAGGTCCACAGAAGACAGGCAGGGGTAGAAAAGCACTTCAAGAAATAATGACTATACACAATAGAATTTTACTCAGCATTAAAAACAACAACAACAACAACAACAAAATCATGGCATTTGCAGGTAAATGGATGGCATTGGAGAAGATAATGCTAAATGAAGTTAGCCAATCCCCAAAAAACAATTGTGGAATGTTTCCTCTGATATAAGGGGGGTGACTCATAGTGGGATAGGGAGGGAGAGCATGGGAGGATTAGATTAATTCTAGATAGGGAAGAGGGGTGGGAGGGAAAGGGAGGGGGCCGGGGATTAGCAAGAATGGTGGAACGTGATGGTCATCATTATACAAAATACACGTATGAAGACTTGAATTGGGTGTCAACATACAAACAGAGATAAGAAAAATTGTGGTATATATGTGTATTGAGAATTGTAATGCAAACAAAAACAAACAAAACAAAAACAAATTACATGTATAATGGCATAAATTGGCATGAACATACTTTGTTATATACAGAGATACAAAAAATGTGCTCTATATGTGTAATAAAAATTGTAATGCATTCCACTGTTGTCATGTATTTTAAAAATAATAATTTAAAAAAGAAATAATGACTAAAACTATCCCAAATTTATGTAAATAACATTAACTTTTCTAGGTTAAAAAGCTCATCAAAAATCACATAGGGTAAAAACAAACAAACAAAAACTATTCAGGCACACAAACGGTCAAATTCTGAAAATGTACTACAAAAAGAAAATATCAAAGAAAGCCAGAGAAAAGCATGCATTTGCTACAGGGAAAGAATGACCCAAGTGATGAATAATGTCTTATCAACATCAGTGGAGTCTAGGAAATAGTGGAATAATGTCATTAAGGTGCTCAAAATAAAAACAGCTAACTCAAAATCAAAACATATTCAAATATATATATATATATATATATATATATACACACACACACACATATGTATATATAGGTGCATACACACACACATACACACACACATGTATAGTGCAACATGATTAAATTGGGTTAAATCTAGGAATACAAATTTAGTTCAATATTCAAAAGTTTATTAAAAGAGTTCAAGCCATTACAGAATAAAGGAGAAAACCAAATAATTGCATTAACGCACATAAGGAAAAATGATAGAATTAGAAACTTGTTCATATAATAAACTCTGGGCAAACCGGGGATCTAGGATAATTTCTACAACTACCATCATACTTAATGTAGATATTGAATGCTTCCTCATTGAAACCAAGAACAAGCAATTATGTCCATCTCATCAGTCAATTCAACAGTGTTCTAGAGACACTAGTTAGTGCAATAAAGCAGAAAAAAAGATATAAAAGCCACAAAGTTCAAAAAGGAAGGACAAAATTATGTACATAAAGGATTCATAAAAATGACTGTTCTAATACTGGATTTAGAAGACTCATAGGAAACTGAAATGGATGTCAATCTATAAAACTCATTGAATTTCTATATTTTAGTAACACACAAGAAGAAAATTAAATTTAGTTGCAATAGCCTCTAAAATCTAAGAATAACAAAAGATAAGATGAGAAATAGCAAGTGTTGTTGCTAGAAATTATACAAGACCTATCTGAGTGATGAAATACGCATTTGCTTTGGAATACTCAGTGCTATTTATGTTAAGCTCCCTATATTAATCTGTAGATGCAGTATAATCCTCAATCAAGTTACTAACTTTTTTCTAAAGATAGTAGGGAGCAGATACTCAAATATATTTGGAAATGAAAAAGAATAAGCAAAACTGGTGCTCTATATGTATAACATGTATTTTAATGCATTACGCTGTCATATATAAATAAAAAATAAAAAGAATAAAAAATGGCAAATGTCACATTAATCTAAATAAATTAGAGAATGCATAAAATGAAAATGAAGTTTATTTTCTCAATTATACTGGATATCCCGACAATCCAACTGAAAACTGGGAAAAACATGAGGAAAAAATGCATTTTATAATGTTTAAACATGTATCAGTGAACTTTGAAGAATCTCACCGGCCAAAACAAAACAAGGAAGTAAAGAGAGAAAGAGTGAAAGGGGAACATAGCTTCTTGATCAGGAATCTGCAAGCTGTGTGCCCAATGGTCTGCATCGCACATATCAAGGGCTAAGTTTAGTTTTGTCTGGTTTTAAAGAATTATGACAAGTTAAGAAACAAAAGAGGTATAGTCAACAGAAACCATGTGCCCTGCAGGTCTATTATCTGCAAATAAGAAATTATTTACTATGTAGACCTTGAAAGAAAAGGATCGCCATGCTTTACCCCCATAGAGTCCAGAACATAAATGAAGCCATAAATTTAGTATTTGCTGAGGGCCATTACCAAGTAGGAATGACGCATCGAAATTTCCTTGCCAAGCATATCCCATGCTGCTTAGAGGACATTCAATGGGACATTGCATGCATGCTTTAATAAGGTGACCTTGCTCAAGGACCAAGGCCGATCGGGTTTAGAGCTGATCAGGTTTGAGGAAGTAACCAGCTCCTTGAGTTTAAGGCGTTGCCAGTTTAAGACAATGGGTTTTAGGGAAGTTAGAGGTTGAAGATTATTGCTGGGATTAGGGTGTTCCTGCTGCTTGTTCCCGTTGAGTTCTGGTGAAATTGAAATGGGATTTGGAGATAGCCTCGTGGAGTAGGTGAATTGTGCGGGCAGACGGCAGAACGGGATTGCCCCTGGACCTGTGTGGAGGTGGTGTGAGAGTGGGAATAAAGAATTGCTGTTTGAACCTGCAAAGGTGTGTGGTGGCTCGTGATTCTGGTGCGAAGCCGAGACATTGGCCTTGGCAAGTATTCCCTCTATGGACAGTTGCCCAACTCAATACCCATCACTTGCTTTTTCAGAACCTTTCATGGCCTAGAGATGACAATACAAGTCCATATCTTACCCAAATTGTAGTATCAGGTGGGAGAATTCCCCAATCCAAAAGATGATGACATCAGAGTAAAGGAGTCTTAGAAACACAGATGTATACCTATTGTACTGCAAGGAAATTGATCTGCCTTGAAAACTGTCAATAACCAAAGAAGGAAAAAAATACACCTAAGTATTTTAGATATTAAGTTGGCTCTCAGGTAAGTTCTCATCCTGAATCCACACAATCTGAGACATCTGAAAAATCTCAAGTTGAGAATTTGATGCAAAGGGGCCCTATTAAAGAAGAGAGATAGCAATATCCAAGTCAAAGAGACTTAAGAGAGTAGAATTATCACACAAAATATAAAATAAGTATGCTTTCTATTTTTAAATAAAGGTATGAAAAATACTACATAGAGGAAGAAGTTTAAAAGATGGCTCAGTATAATCAATGTTAATTGACTGCTGGAAGTACCTCTGGGACTCATCTCTACTGATGTATTCCATCCTGCTTGCAGAATTTGGAGCTGTATACAAATAAAATATGGAGTTGAACACACACACACACACAAAAGAATGATCAAAACTTATAAATAAAATATAAGTTAGAACAGCAGATTCCTCAGGGGCAAGGAGATGGGAATGGACTAGGAAGAAGTATGAAGAAATCTTCTGCAGCCCTGAAATCTTCTGTTTGTGATATAATTTGGATTAAAAGTGTTCCCTAAAGGTTCATGTGCTCAAGATTTTATGATCAGTGGTGCTATTGGAGATGGTGGAATCTTTAGTAACTGGGGTCTAGTGGGAGAAAGTTAGGTCATTGGGGACATAGCCTCAAAGTGGATATTGGGATGCTGGCCTCTTCCTACTTTTCTTTTTTTCTCCTGGATGCCATGAGATGAGCAATAACCTTTGCACACATCACATCAGAATGTGCTACCTTACATAGGCTGAAAGCAACCAAGCCAGTCAACTATGGGTTGAAATCTCTAGAACTATGAGTCCAATGAGGTTTTCATCCTTAAAAATTGATTATTTCAGGTATTTTGTCACAGTCACAGAAACCTACTAACACATCATATAATTTGATGATTGGTACACAGGCATATGAGTAAACAAAAATCCATTGATTGTTACAAGTAAAATAATGAACATATTTTTTATAAAACTCAAGACAAAACAAACATTATTTAAATTATAATGTGATTTAAAAACATTTAGATATGTTCTACAATGAATATACTGCCTAACAATATTGTGATATAAACCTAAATTAGCAATAACTAAAAGGATATTTATCATCTTAAATAGTAATATTACAAATAATTAGTGATCTCACATTCTTGTTCCATAAATTAGGGTAACAACAACCTAATCAATCTAAAGAAATCAGAAAGAAAGAAATCACAAAACAGAAATCATTGAAATGAAAAAGGAAAAAAATAACATAAAGGATTAACAACTAAAAATCTGTTGTTTTAAATAAGTTTAAGATGTTTAAGATATAAATAAATCCCTGGAAAATATAATCAAGATAGAAAGATAAAGATCCATATAAAATGTTAATTGGAAATGGGTAGGAGATGTGTAAACTCTGTTGAGATTGAAATCATGAGAAAATATAAGTGAATCTTAAGCAAGTTAATTAGTTAACAGAGACCAAATGAGAAATTTCCATGGGAGAAAATAACCAGCACATTTTATAAAAAGTGAACTAGAAAGTACAAGAAGCATAGCACTTCACTATGAAAACTGAAACGTCCCTTTTAAAGTCAAGAATGAGACGTGGACGCCCAGTATGATGTTTCATATCTCAAACTGTACGGTCTTGCCAATGTGAGCAGGACAAGAGAAGAAACAAGTGCTTTAAGAACTAGAAAAGAAAAATGTGACATTATTTCCTGAGTGCTTACAAGATAGTTCACCAAAATTGTTAAATAAAATATCAAAATTCAAAACAATAAAAAATTCCAATATATCATCAATATCAATTTACAAAACATGGAAGAGCTAACAGGAGAAAATCTCATTCACAATCATACCAGAATTATAACATACCCAGGAAATATATAACACCTCTCCGACAGTGGGTGAAGTTATGTATAATAAATAAATCTGACAAATATCAAAAATATATATTTTTAAATTTCTCTTCCCTATGGAAAAAAAAATCCCAAAGGCCAATAGAAAAATGGGCAAAAGATATAAAAAGGAATTCAAAGGGGAAAAATTCAAACAGCCAATGAATATGAGAAGATGCCTTAAGTGAGCACAAATTAAAATGAAGCACCATCCACATCCGTAATCAGCCAGTTAGCTTCTGATGTGGGTGTGGGCAGTGGGAGTAGGGACGGGGCTGGGCAGTGGGGGTAGGGACGGGGCCAGAGCTCTTGGACTTGTCTAGTCTTCGTGTCCATTGTTACCATTATGAAATCACTTGGACATTATCTAGCAAAGCTGCATTGCATATTATGCACAGCTTAGGCATTGCACTCCCCGGCATATACCTTACAGAAACCCTTGCAACCATGTACCAGGAACTTGGTGCAAGAAGGTGCATATTGAAGATGTTTTAATGCAATCAGTAAACTAGTTTTAAAACAATACAGCAGTTAAAACCAACAGACTGGATCTCTGTATCAACGTGGAGAAATTTTAAGACTTAAATTTAAAAAAAATCCACAGTTATAAAACATTATATGTCATGTTGTTTGTGTAATATTTAAATACATAGTTTGAAGAAGAATACAGTTTTTTTAACACATGCAAACAGTGTAACTCTAAAACAGATGTGGACTAACTAGTGCATGCCAACTTGAGTAGGGAAGTTATATTAGGGAGGAAAGGAAGTGGAGTTAGGTTTATCTGGATATACCTGTATGTGTGGAGCCTTATTTAAAACAAAATGTTTGCAATCATGTAATAAATTGTCAGTTACTGTTCAATCTCAGTGAAAGGTAGAAGTTGTCATGATGTTATTCTGCTTTTCTGTATATTTGCAATGTTTCAAAATAAAGAAGACTGTAATCAGGCATCATATGGGCATCATATCACCACTGTTTGATTTATCTTTGTGTTGCAGTAACCCAAAGACCTGACAAGAAAAATTAGAGGAGGAACAGTTTATTTGGATTTACAGTTCCAGAGGTTCAGTCCAAGGTTGGCCAACTCTATAGCTGTGGGCTCAATGTGAGGTAGAACATCATGGCAGAAGGGTGTAGTGCAGAAAAGGAGCTCAAGATATGACAGGCCAGAAAACAGAGAGAGATCTTTTCAACAGGGACAAAATATAAATCCCAAATTCACACCCCCATCCCGTGACCTACTTCCTCCAGCCTACAGTTACTGCCCAGTTAACCCATCAATGAATTAATCTACTAATTAGGTTACACCTCTCATAATCTAATCTTTTCACTTCTGAAAATTCTTATACTGTGTCACACATGAGCTTTTGAGGATTATCTGTTATCTAAACCAAAACAATCATCATCATCATCATCATTAATTAAGGAAGTGAAAGATCCTCAGGAAAAAAAAGGCATAAATAGAGACTCTCAATCGCTGGAGACATATTTCTCTGCAGCCTAAATATTTATTAATCATGTATATTTTGGGGTAATAATTAAGACTGGTAATATAAATGATCTTTTTGTTAACAGGATTGATAAAAGAATAATGGTCAGGGTAATTTTCTATGAAATTGTGTTGTTGCTGAAAGGACTACAATTCCTGTATATTTGGAATTTGATGCTCATCCATCTCAAAAAATCAACATGGAGCAGGAATAAATTTTATCTTGGCAACATTAATCCTGGCTGTACATTCTGCTCTCTAATTAGGATGAGCATCAAATTCCAAGGATATAAATGGACCCCACACAGAGGCAGCTGCACAGACATGCATGTCAGATCCTAAAGAGCCTTGTTTAGACAGTGCAGGGAAGGTTTTCCCAAGGAGGATGACAAATGGTTAAATTCTACAGGAAGCAGAATTGCTGGGTCAGGTGTGCAAGGGAAGAGAAGGGTGTGTAAGGGCTCGTTCAGATGACTGGGTGTCAGAGCCGCTCTCACCTACGTCCCACATGGGTAATGGGAATGGGTTTCCCATCTGTGGAATGGGCTTGCTGAGAAATAAAAGCTAAATGAAATAAAATGGCAAAAAACACCACAGAACACAAAAAGTAGTTTTAAAAGTGGGGGGGGGGGCAGGATGGGCAAGCTGATCAGATGGATTGAGCTTCTGGACAAAATGGAGCTCGCGTCTGTTTTATTTATATCGGGAAACATCAAAGAGATTCTATAGAATATTCTTCTCCAAAAAAAGGCTCAAGGTGGGCTGTTCAGTTCCTAATGGGTTACATACGTCTTTGGAGCTACTATGAGGAACTTTCCTAGAAGAGCAAAGGGAAAGATCATGTGCATTGGACAATCTATTGCTGTGGGACAGCATCAAAAAGTTCCCAATGCTTGGCCTATCTCTCCCTGGCTTCCATGCTGAGAGCAGATCCTCATGTATTTCATGGATGGCTTCCTGCAAGCCACTCAGGAAGTACTGGTGCAGCCAGCACTCAGTATGCTGTCAGTGGTCATGCTGGGAAGGTTGGTCATGCAGGGAGTATTCTCAACTACAGACATCCCTGACTTAAGGTGCTAGATTTACAAATTCAACTCTACAATGGTCTGAAACCAATACCATTCAGTAGAAACGGGCTGTGAATTTTACACTGGATCTTTTCCCAGACTAATGACCAGGAAGAGAAACAACCAGCTTCCCTGAAGTGTGATATGATGCTAAGCTAGGATGTGTAGTACATTAGGTATGCTAAGTGCATGATGTTTTCACCTTATGATGTGTTTAGTGGGACATGATCCCATCACAGTTCAAGGAATACCCAAAGTTCTAAGACTGTCTCAGAGTAAGTTCAAAGCCAGCTTCAGCCACTTAGTGAGGTCCTAAGAAGCTTAGCGAGATCCTATCTCAAAATTTAAATAAATAAGTCTTGGAATATGACTCAGTGGTTAAAGGCCCCTAGTTTCACTCCATGGTAGCAAAGTGTGGGGGGAAAATGTAATGTGTACTTAACTCTGTCACTGTGCTTCTGCATTGTGGTGACTGATCAGTGGAAGGTCTGGGAGAGACTGCTACACATAGAACATCTGTGTGGCTTTTCATTGAGGGCCTTGATTGGGAGTGGTGGGTAGAGAAATATAGGACAGAAAGTGTGAGGCAGAGGTAAAAAGACAGTTTTGTGTGGATTTAAAAAATGAGTCCTATCTGCATGCAAGAAGGAGGGAAACATGCCACTGTCAAATTACAAAGTACAAGATAGACTTCAGCCTTGTTTCTTTGCTCAGTGTAAATAATGTGCAACTGTACACGACAGCCTGGAGCCAAGGCTCCTTAAACCATGCTAAGACAACACAGTTGAATATCACATTTGTTGTCTCTGTGTGTGTGCAGTAGCTGCATAGAACCCAGAAGGACTTCCCTCAAGATTCTTGATTCTCAGACAGCCTGGATGCCCTTGAATCTTGTCCTACTGTGAGTTCTAGGGTATGACCTTCAGGAGGTCCCTGACAGGAGCTTCTGCTGTGCCTCCTGGGAAGATATGGAGCATGACAAGTTCATTTGTTTTCTCTGAGAGTCCTATGGAAATCCGAAAAAAACAACGAAGAGAATGTAAGTTTGACCTAGAGTCATGAAAAGTTGTAAAGGTGAAGAAGAGTTTGACCCTTCTCTCCTTTCTCCTTTTATATAAAGCACCAAAGGAATGAGGTTCAAGAGCCTGAAAGGCAATGAATTTAGAGAGTGCTCTCCAGTTGAGTCAGAGATGGATCCATGTGAACAAGGTTGCTGGGTGTGAGCATAATCACATTATGTAGACTTCTGTGTGGTTCAGATTCACAAGATAACCCACTTGCAGTGTCGTCTATGAGCCAAGTGAGAACTAGGGAGAACATGGTTACTGGAATGTGTAGCCACACACAGCCTTGGAGAGCAGATGAGGATTGGAATCAGAGGAGATGGCCATGTCTAGGGTAATTCATTCATTCACTGGAAATAATTATTTTCCCACTGAGCATCTGCTGAGTCTCAGAATCTACCCCCCCCCCCAGGGCTTGCCTGAATCCCAACATAAGAAGAGCTGCCACGAAACATAATGCAGTGGTTGACAAACAACACATTGTGTCTGTGTGAGGGGAGTCTCATTCTCTGCTAAATCCTGAGCTTCTTTCCTTCATTATACACTTCTAATATGATGTTCTTCCTCAACTCTGGCCCTGAGGAATGGAGTTGGCAGTTTATGGACTGAGACTTCTAAAAGTGAACCCCAAATAACTCTTTCTCTTCTACATTGTTCTTTTCGGGTCTTTTGGTCACAGCAGTGAAAAAGCTGATCAAAATAGAAATTGGTGTAAGAAATGGGGACATTGCCGTGACTAAACTGACCATGTGGTTCAGAAGCCTTTGGAGTTTTTTGGAGTTTGTGGGAGGAATTTTAGACAGTTTAGAAATTCAAACTGGAAAAACTTTGGAATGTTATAAATGCAGCTTAATGGGCAATTCTGATAGACGCTCAGAAAACCAGAATGCTAATAGGACTGTGGACAGTAAAGATGGGGCTCATGAGGTTTCAGAGAAAAAAGAGGACTCTTTTGGAAATTGGAATAGAGATCATTCATGTTACACTCTAGTTAAGAAGTTGTCTATATTTTGCCCATGTCCTGAGATTTTCTATGAGGCTGAATTTAAAGATGATGAACTAATTAATCTGACAGAAGATATTTCAAGACAATGCAGCCTCAGGTAGTGGCATGGATATTGCTGGAGGCTTTTAGCCAAATTTATTGTGACCATCAGGAGAAGAAAGCACGGCAAAAAAGATTTGAAAAACTTGCAGTTTGGCCAGAAAAATGTGAGTAAAACTGGGGCTAAGGGAGTTGTGGTTGTTAAAGATATCATAGCCACTAAAGATATGCTGCCAAATACAGAAACAATATAAAAAGATGGTTTGAGGGCAACTTAGGAATTGGTAAGACCATACCCATCTCTGGCTCCATAATATAAAAGTAAAAAATCCTTTTATAAGAGACCATAAGAGCACCCTGTTTGCCCAGGAAGACCTAAGGAGTTGTTTCACCACAGTTGGCTGCCCAGCCACTTAGAGGTGGCTGTAGTCCTGGTCTTGGGAGACTTGGCTGCTGCTCAAGATGATGCCAGAACTTGGTTTGAGCCACATGATGCTGGCTCTGCAGGAATGCAGGATTCTTGAGTTAGGGGGTCATGGAGGTTTCCACCAAGAGTTTAAAGGAAGGCCTGGGAGGCCACACAAAGTGCAGCAGGGTTGTGGGCTACCCTTGAAAGGAAAGCTAAAGTCTCCGTAGGGACCCCTGAGATTAAGAAAAGCCAGTAATGAGGAATAACTGCTGAGGAAAGCCACAGGTATTGAGCACAGACAAGCCAACAGAGAGACCATGTGGGCTTCAGCCAACAAAGCCAGAGGGGTGGAGCTACACTAGCCCTTCAGAGAGACCATCACCATGCCATGTATCCCAGATGCGGGACCCGGAGCTCTAAGACTGCTTGACCAGCTGGATTTCAATCTTGCTTTGCCCTCATCCCTTCTTTCTATGCTCCTAATTCTCCACTTTGGAGTAGAAATGTTTACTATGTGCTTTCATATACTGAATCTATAGTTTGCTTTTGATCTTTACTGGGCCTCACACATTGCTCTTGTCAGATCTTTGTGTCACAGAAGTGAAAAAAAAAAACTGACTAAAACAATGGGTTTGGACAAATGTCCAAAGACATATATCCACCATTATCGTATCACACCTTAAAAAGAGAAATTTCAATGCACTGAAAGTCCTCTCTGCTCTGTCTATTTATTCTCCTCTCCCCCCAATTCCCTGCAACAACTGATATTTTTAGGTGTCTTCGTGGTTTTACCTTTTCCAGAGGCAAATAAAATTTCAAAAGGCAGCAAAAATAAGAAATGGAACATGGAGGGTAAGAAACGGAAGATATTTTTAGGTCTGAGAAAGGGAGAAAGGAATCACCAGAATTATCCTATGGGCAGATGAGTCCCCACTGTCATGTCCTCCTTTTCCTATCTTCTTGATCTTTTTCTGCTTCTGGGCTGTGAAGTTTGGAGATGTTGTTGTAGTCATCTGGCACAGTGGATGCAGGGCCATTGTAGTGTCTGATCCATTGGGCCAAAGGAGTAGGTAAATGTTCAGAGATCAGTGAGGCTTACACCAGAATCCCAGTTCAAAACTTTTGATGTCAAGTGAGATTCCATTAGAGTTCTCTAAATTCATAGACCTCTCCTGGGTATGGATCAGCCTCCTCCCTAATTTGCACAAAATTCTCTCTCAGCTGACTACCTGAAAACTGTTGTGGAAAAGATAGCAGGCGGAGGAGGCCTCTGGACAGAATCCAAAGCCCATGTCTCAGCTCCAGCTTCAGCGCTGCCCAGAAAATGCAAGTTACAGGTGAGAAGTTTTCTCACGTATAAATGTGTTAATGTCTTTCTAGCTCTCCATAGACTTTATTCACTGAAAATCCACAATTTTTTTTTTTCTCATACAGCAAACATCAAGAGTCATTCACTGCACTAGATTGGTGATAAAAACCTGAAAACAAAACAAAACAAAACAAAAAAACAAAAAGCAAAAAGTTCTAGCCCAAGAGCAAAGGGGACCAGATCTCTGCTGGGGTTGAGTAGGAAGTTTCCGGAAGCTAAGTACCTGTCTCATAGAGAAAACCCTTCTAGGTACATTTCTCTTGCATTCTCTTGGATTTTTAAAACGCTTTTTCTTACCCTGCTCCTGTGCTCATGTCCTATCATATTAATTTGTAACCATGGCTTTTTTTTTTCCAGTATGGATACATGTATAAAACGCAGTGTGTTAACAACTGAAAAGAATCACACAAAAGGGATAATACTTGAACCTGGGAGACATTTGAAAAAAAATGCAATTTTAACAAAGAAAGAGGCAATAGACTTGTAGTTAAACTCAATTCTTCAGGAAAAGTATGCTGGTGTGTAGAAGAATAAAAATACTCCAAACCATTTTGTTTCTCAAGCAGAAGAAGAACATCTTAAAGCCTTTTCTGTGTCTTTCTAAACATCTTTTTGGACAGGCTGTGTTCTACATCTCTAACAAATGGAAGGTTCAAAAGTTTATCCTTACCTTAAAAGAACAAATTAAAAAAAAAATAAAAGAAAAAAGAGTGTGTTACCAGAAAAAAATAATAATAATAAAAGCAAAAATAAAACGTTTATCCTGAGACTGCCTTGTCCCAACCTTCACTTACAGCTAAAGAAACTGAGACTGGGAGAGGTTAGTGCCCTCTGCGAAGTTGTAGGGCTAATAACATGGCAACCTGCAGCTGGAATTAAGGTCTCCTTAGCTCCGGGGCAGCCCTCTACCCATATAGATGTGACCAACTGTTGCTGGGCCAGCACAGCACATCCGGGTTGCTGGAGGCTTCCTTTATTTATCTTGGGTAAATAGTGATCATTAGATGGACTCTAACTGTAGCACCTCCTTTTCTGAGAATCCAATATTGATATGCTATATGTGCTGCCCTCCTGGGCCCTTGGACTGGCTTTGGGCATCAGAATTTGCTGTGGGTGAGACAGGCCTGGGCCAGTAAACTGAAAGGCGAGTTCTCAGCCTGGAAGCCATGTGACCCGGACTAATCATCTTCACACTAAGAACATCTGCACCTTGTGGCACTGGTACCACCTGCTTTACTGAGGTCTCACACTCAGGACACTGGCTACATGCCTTCATCACCCAGGACCAAGTGCTCATCAACTAGGTACAGTCTATGACCCAGAATCACTGAAGGGATCCAAACTGGCCAATTCTAAGCCTGTTAGCCCTGCCTTGCCTGTTACTTCCCTTGGAAAGCACCATGAATGTCCTTGACCAGCTCCCCTCCCCTTGCTCGCTGATTGACCATGGTGCTTTCCCATGTGCCCCCCCCCCCGCCCCGTGGCACAGAGTGCATCTATAACTCTTTCAATGGCGATCATGTCCTTATCTGCTGGTTTATTGAACCTCAAAATTTCTACCAATACAAAGTATTTTAAAACACAGAGAGGCCAATTCCCAGATTGGCAAATCATTTTTCCCCACATTTATATTGTTCATCATCAAGTCAGGCTCCATGCACAGAGGCACTGGGGAGCTTCCAGGGAGGGAGGTTTCTGCTCTGGCACATCCGGCTGGGATCTGATCAGCCATGCTTCTGATCATTCAGCCAGAAACACAGACTTTGAAGAGAGGCATTCACATGCCAGTAAGTTCTAGTGTGTGGGGATATCACTTCAAGATCGACTCCAGTCAGTCTCTACATCTTTAATCTCCTATGCCCTTAATTTAAACTCCTTTCTTTTAGCAGAACCTGGGTAGGGGCTGAAATGCTGAACCTGAGTCACCATCTCTACCCTGAACTCAGATTTCTGACCCTCACTCTCTAGTACCTGGAAAAAATGACAGCCAAGCTCTGAGCACCAGCAGGTGTTGGGGCAGAAATAACTCCTGGGGTCAACTGACAATGAAACTGTTGCTCTTTTCTTCTTTACAAGGTGAACAAAGGAGGACAAAAAAGACATGGGCCATAAGGTATATACAGATAAAACATAGTTAATAGTGACCATGGGCAATGGGCAGATAAGCTTGGCTTCAAGTCCCCAATCTTTCTCTTTAGATTATGTGATCTTGGATAAATTACTTAACCTCTCTGATCTAATTAGCTTCTCTGATCTAATTAACCTCTCTGATCTCAAGCATTTCATTGGTGAGATACAGTAGGAAATAATAAGTGACATTTACTGAGCAATTACAATGTATGACTGGTTTCAGTGTTACATATTATTAACTAAGTTAATCTTCCAATTAGTTTTATGATATAGGAAGTATTATAGAAAGAGGGTGAGAGGGAGAGGTTGGGATGCATATCTGGGCAGCCTGTATTCAGGGGCCACCACATATCCATGGCAGCAGGTATTTAGCATATGCTTGACCAGTGGTCAGTACAATACCCGTTGATGGGGGTGGAGGAGGAGGAAGAGCTGTTGTATTTAGGAGCATCAAGTGCTGGGGCTTTGCTGGAATAAAGCTGCTTTCACTGATATGGCCACACTCAATATTCAATTCTTCCTCCTTCCTGTGGTTTCCTTCTGGACTTCCTCCCCAGCACCAGGAAGAGAACAAGTCCAGGTCACATGATTCCTCCTGCTATGGGCTCACAGAAGGAGTAGCAGTTATTGTCCCAGGTGCATGGTGTCCTCCCCGCATCCCATGTTCTGTCTCCACACCCTTCGGATACCCTTATACTCATAGACCCATGAGAAGTTATCCCAAAGTGGTTCTCATCCTCTTTTCTGTCTTCATTCAGTCATGAGCCCAGCATGCCTCCATCAGTTGCATACTTCATTTAAAGTGATTCCTGTGAGAGATGGAATTGAGCAGCCAAACCTCAGGGGAAAAAAAGAGGAGGACACTGATGGACAACGCAGCCTCCATTCTTCCCCTATCCCTTGTAAGAGTGGTACTCAAAGCCCCCAAACTGATCCATTCCATCAGATGCTTAGAGGTGTCTTCCTGGTAGAGGTATGGTGGTGCTACATGGCAGGCGGAGGGAGGCCAACTCAAACAGGTCACAGAAGAAATGAGGACTGAGATGGAAAACAGAAGTAGTGTTAATTAGAGTGTGAACTCATTCTCCCTAAGTGGCTGTGGGACCATGACAAGTAAATAAAAGCTAAGCTTCTCTATAGGCTGAAATGAGCTGAAGTAGTGTTGGTGACTTAAAGGATAGGAAGAAGAATTTGGATTTGCCATTTCAGTTTCTGTTTTCCTCAGTGATACAGGTGGGAGCTAGTTTCATATTTCCTTGGGATCTTTTAATTCCCCATGATGTTGAATTCATTGTAGAACATGAGGCCAAGTACACAACTCACAGTATACCAAGGACATAGCAAACAGGGCCATGACTCAAAGGGACCAGAGGAGGTGGAGCATGAGACTCCTCAGGATCCCAGGAAACTAGCTCACTAAGGAGCGAGACTCAATAGTAGCTGGTTCCAGGGGGCCCATATCCCAACCATCCTGAGAAAGACCACTTCAGGAGAGCCTCACTCCTTCTCCTTCCAACCAGCATAGGCAGAGTCTGGGAGCTATTGTGCACCCACCAATGACCTGATAAGGATGTGAAAGGCATTTGAAGCATTTGAAGAACCAGAACCAGACTGCGTTCTCAAGGTTCTAACTCTTCTTGGGGTTCAGAGAAGGGCATCAAGTTTACGAAGAGCAGAGAGTCTGGGCAGGATGCCTGTTCAGACACTAAAGCAGGTCTGTGTGGACATTTGCCACTCATGGGCTACTTGGGCATTGAGAACTTGGGTGGGATGAGGAGGACAAGATGGCAACCCAGAGCTGAGACCAGTCTCCCAATCCTGGGTCTGAGGAGGATGACTCAATCCCCAACTTGCCTGCATGGTAGGGCTAAGTTTCCGCCCCCCCCACTTTTCCCTCAGCATTGGCTCAAGGACTGAGAGCATAGAATATCTGCACCAAGAAAGTATTGGGGTTAAATAGAGGTAATTATAGTAACAGTGGAAAGAAGTAATGCAGAGGCTGACATCATCATGCTTTTTAAGTTGGAAGTAGGTGGTAAGAAGTTGATAGAGCATCCAAAGTAGTGATTCTTCTCTAGATAAATATTAGACTAGTAGTAAATAGTCAACCCTCTGTATCTGTAAGTTCTGCATTCATGGATTCAACCAACCATGGTCTGAAACTATTTGAAAAAAAATGTATCTATACCAAACATGTACAGATTGTTTTGGTCATTATTCCCTAAACAATATAGCATAACAACTGTTCCTATAGCATTTATATTAAATTATACCAGAGAATGTCGTGTGTAAGTTAAATGCAAATATTATGCCATCTTATAACAAGAACTTGAGCATGTTTTGATGTTTGTGGGGGGCCTTGGAATTAATCCTTTGTGGACATTGACAGGTGACTGAAGAAAAGACCTCAAGAAAACCTATTTGCCTTTAGTGAAAGACCATTTTTCCACAGTAATGTTCCTTGATAAGCCAATTAACAGGGGATACTTCCACAATTTAAAAAATGGAATTCACTATTAAGTTTGAAATACATTTATTGGTCTTGACACATAAAAAATAATATTTTTTTTAAAAAGCACAGAATACATTTTGCATAGTAAGATAAAATACTTTTTCATGAAACTTTTGTTCCAGTTCTTACAGCAAGGCCTATGTGTGTGTTTTGTGTGTGTGTGTGTGTGTGTGTGTGTGTGTACTGAGCTGCTCTTAAACTGTCCTTGTGACTGTGAGCTCTCAATAAAATAAGGTTGAAAGACACTCTGAGTACTTGATGTGCACCTACTATGATCAAGTTGTTTGCTAAACTTAAGGGCTCAACTCTGTCCCATGGCAAGCTTGGTAGGCAGAGGGGAGTGACACATGTTAAGTGTCCTGCCAGGAAAAGAGGCAAGCAAGAGAAGAACAAGTGGGGAGATTTAAATTGGAAGAAATAGGGAAAGAAAGTTTTTTGGGAAGGGGCAGTTCAGGATAGAAACCAGTGGGGGGACAGTTCTAGAAAATCTTGACATTATGCATTCAGCATAGAGTTTACATGTTGACTCTACCACCCTCCGAACATTCTGGTTCTACTTGGGTGATCTTTAGGGCACCAGATTGCATAACCGTTTTTTATTAGTTGGTTTCTAGAATGATTTTCTGCAGGCTCAAGAGCTATAGCAGTCCAGGCATTACATTATGCCTGAGATATCACAAATATTAAATATTTTCCATAAAAGAGCAACATCAAATATACAAAACTAATCAACTTTACCATTTTATGTTTGTAGTGGTGTTGAGAATCTTTCCTTGTGAAGTAATATGGTAATATCACAACATCTTTTCTTCCAAATAAATGTTACCAAAACTAGCTTTATTTCACAACCAGTGTTACTCAGTCTTTGAACTTGTCAAACACAGTGTCAGTAGTCTTGTGTGCTGCTCTAAGTTTTGTTTTGCATGTCATCCTAACAGCCTCCCTAGAGAAGCCCTTGGGCATTTAAGACTAACTCATCAATTTAGCTCTGCAGAAATATGTGTGAAGGGGAAAACTGGAAATGTCAATCAGTCGAGAGAGGTTATCTCAGGTAGGGCCTGTGAATATGGTTCAAGAGATATCTACATACCATGATACCAAAGGAAAGAGCTAGAGGCACAGAATGTTAAAACCTACCCACCTACTGTCCGTGAAGGTGGCAATTACTAACTAGTAGTATGCTGTTTTAAAGGGTTGCTTCTTCAAAACAAAATGAACAGCTTGAGGACTTAAGGACTTAAGGAGATTTTAGTGTATTTGGAGATAAATTAGTTCATAAGCTTATATAAAATTTATACACTGTTCAAAAATAGCTATTTTTATCTGAGAACCATGGTGTCTACCTGCAAGCCCAGTGACACAGGAGGATCACAAGTTCTAGACCAGCCTGGGCAATTTAGTAAGACCCTCTCTCAAAGTAAAAAATATAAGGGCTGGGTATGTATCTCAGTGGTAGAGGACCTCAGGTTCCATTCCTAGTACCACACACACACACACACACACACACACACACACACACACACATACACATACAATTTATATAGTGACCATGAGTGACTATTTTATATGGGCTCTCTTCTAAGAGGATGTCACTGTGATACAATTGTGACATTTGAATTTAATCTAACAAATTGCGGGGAGGCCATACATTTTCCTGCAACCTTTTTGTTATGAAAATTTCTAAAATAGAAAATTATTGTTGAAAGCATGGGACAAGGAAAAGCAATTTAACTTAAGTCTAGATTCAATAATTGTTAGTATTTTGCTATATATGTATATATACAGATATGTATATAGAGATACATGTAAATGTATCAATGTGTAACTATATAAACATAAAAATGATTATATGCCTATATTATGTGACAAATCAAATATTTAAACATAATATTATTATTATAAAATATTAAATTGTAAACATATATTGACACATATTTGAAAATAAATTTAGCCATACTTTACCTTTGTTTCCTTTAACATGTTTGTCTTAAGAATAAGAACAATCTCCTATAAAACTAAAATATTATTATCAAACTAAGAAAATTAACAATAATTCCGTAATTTCTCATGCCTTACCCATATTAAAATTTCTCCAATTGGTTAAAGAATATTTTTTAAATATATTTTTTAGTTGTCAATTGACCTTTATTTTATTTATTTATAAGAAGTGCAGAGGATCGAACCCAGTGCCTCACACATGCTCAGCAAGTGCTCTACCACTGAGCCACAACCCCAGCCCGAAGAATATTTTGAAATAATTCTTTGCTATTTCTTAAGCCAGGATTCAATCTAGTGCCACACATCACAATTTGCTAAGCCTATCTAGTCTTTTATCAGCTAAACTAGTATTGTTCAAATATGTGATTTAAAATAATCTATGCATTGATGAGTGAAAACATAAAACAGTCAAAGTTAATTTATTTAATCAAACATATCCCGATCATGATTAAAACACATAACCAATATAAGCACATACATAAGTAATTATATATTTCTTTCTTTTCTATGCTGTCTTTAAAATCTGGTCTGTGTTTTACATTCACTGAAGCTCTCAGTACTGAAGTTCTCAGAGCCACATTTAGGTGCTCAATATGCATTGGAAAGTGAAGATCTTCCCACCTCTTTATTTTCATGGTAGAATCCTTGAATTTTTGACTGATGTTAATATTCTGCACTTTACTTTTTATGGCACATCCAAGGAATAAAAGCAGTGTTCCCTTTAGTGAGATCATTGAAATCATACTTTAATTTCAAGATATGAGAAAGTTTTGTGCTGGCAGTAGTTATTAATAACCATGCATTCTGTGCAGCATTTTAAATCTTCAAATCACCAGGACTTTTCATTATACATGCACTATTTTAGATGGCAGTGTGAGATCATGGCAAACAAAATATAAGCCCTATATAGGCATAATAAACAGAAATTTTATTAAGGAATTGATAGTTTTTAAATGAATGCAAATTAGGAAACTTGAGGTCTCTTAGAATCAACTAAATAAAACACTTTTTTAAAAAAAATTGGAATACTCTGACCTGTTAATGTGCTATTGAAAAAGGCACATTTGCATGATGTCCCTGGCATTCATTTACTCAACATAATGTATAATGTTTAAGACACTGGAGATAAATAAGTGAACACACAAAAATCCCTGTTGCCATTTAGTTTATGTTTCAGTGGAGTGGGATGAAGGATAGAGTATGAATGAGCAATTTAATAATAGGAATTTATATGACATGTGATATAAAGAAAATTAGGACATGTGAAGGACATACCAATTTGTGAGACAGATGGTGTTATAATTCCAGTAAGATGTCAAGGAAGAACTCATTGAGAATGTGACATTTCAGCAAAAATTTGAAGTAAAAGGAAAGGCTATGAATACTGGGGGAGGAGTGTGCCAGGTGATGGAGTCCACATGTGCAAGGGCCCTGAGGCAGAGGTGTGCCTGGTTTATGGCAGGAACATAAAAGTAACTGGGCTGGGGGGATGAAGGATGGGGAGGAAGGGGACTCTCTAGGTAGAAGGCCGGCCAGATGTTTAGAGGACACAAATGTATAGCTAGTGTTGAAAGCTGAAAAATTTTATAAGACCACCAAAAGAATGAGTATATATGAAGAAATAAGGATGTCCAAAGAGAGCCTTTGGGATCTCCAATATTGAGACAGTAGGAAGAAACAGTATGAGACTGAGAAAAAAATGGACAGGGGTAGGAATGAGGCCCAGTGGTTCAATGCTACCAAAAGCAAGTAATATGAAGACTGAATTGACTATTGTTCGGCTCTGTGAAGACTTTGAAAACAGCTATTTCAGTGATGGCAATGGCTTGGTAAGAGTGATTGAAAGGATAATGGGAAGAGGGATTTAAGACTCAGCACAGAAAACTTTAGAGAAGTTTTATTCCAAAAGAGAAGAATAAAGAGCTGGTAGCTAGAAAGGAAATTAAATTTAAAAAGTTAAGTTTTAAAAAATCATTATTATTTTCTTAAAAAAGAACAGCAACAAACTTCCAAATATGGAAGAACTAAAGGCCATGATCCAATAGTGAAGTTGTGATTAAAAGGGGGGATTTGCAGAAACAGCACCCCTTGAGTAGGTGAGAAGGGCTGGGAGGGGCCTGGGTAGTGCAGATAGAACAGGTGATTCATCTGGACTGTGAGGGGGAGGTGGAGCTCATAGCAAGCTGTCCTGGTGGCTGTGTAGATGGGGTGGCAGGTGCATGGGAAACTTCTTAGCTCTTCTGTTTTGCCATTTCAATAGGAAACAAGATCTTCATCTCAATCTTAGGAAAGGAAAGCAGCCATTGGAGGCTGGCTGAGAATAGAAGGAATGAAATTGTCACCTAACAGAAAGGATAGTGGATGGGTGAGGGACATTTAAGGGGTGGCCTAGTAAAGGCCTTTGGAGGTTTGTGGTCATACATTCAATGTGAGATCTGTCGGCATCATTTTGTGAATTTCTCTAGTCACATTCAACTGCACAAGTACAAGTAGAACACTGGCAATGGATCGTACTTAAGCAGACTTTTTTTCCCCCCCAGAGGGAATGGGGGATGATGCAGAAGGACAAATAGGTAGAGGGATAACTCCAGAATTCTGGGAACCATGGAGTATACGTTGGGAAAGAAGAAGATGGATGGCAGAAGGGATTCTTCTTTGAGGTTGAAAAAGAGCATCGTGGTTCCAGTGGGAATTAGGGGAGATGGTCCTGCTTGGAGAATGAATGCTTGAACTTGAGATCATGGGTGACTACAGTTACTGATATGGTGAGGTCAAGGAAAGGTCATTGGATGAGAGAAGATCAAGAAAGTGGAGACCACACACTGGAAAAGGATCGTCTACCTGGAAGGACCATCATGAAGAATCAGATTGGAAGTGGCTACCATTGGGAATGGGGTATGTGGTCTGCATTATGTAAAGCTCAAAGTCACATTTGCTCTTTGGTTTGGTTTGCTTTGTTTTTGTAACAGAGGAAGAAAGAAATAAAAAATAGAAATGAAGAACAAGAAGACTCCTTCAGTTCCCATGGTATGAGGGGTACCAGAGGGAAAAAAATCCACCCTTGAAAAGGTCAGATGTAGTATCATCCTAGTGGAAGGAGGCAGACTACCTTACAGTAAGGTGAAAAGAGTGTTCAGTGCAGCTTTGGAAACTGTTTTTGAAAAACAATATGATTTATTTTATTTTTATATTATTTTATATTACTTCTTGATGATTTTAAGTATATGCAAATAGTTGTGAAGCTGTCACTCAAAGAAGAAACACTGTACTCAAAAGGAGTCACTCCTCCCACCACCCCTGCCTCAGCCTTAATCAATTTTCTATCACTATGGATTTGCCAATTCTGGACATTTCATATAAATAAAATTAGAAAAAATTTGGTCTTTTGTGACTGGCTTTTTGCTGTTAAACAATACGTTATTGAGTACAATTTTAAAACATCAATAAATTCCACTTAAATACTTATAGAGTACACTTATACACATGAACACGTGTATGCATGCACATGTAAATTTATTGTAGCATTGTTTCTAATGTCAAAAAATTATAATTGATCAGATATATTTTCCTAGATTTATTTATCCATTTCCCTAGATAAATAAATCATGGTCTAACCATAGAAAGTCATCTTATGACTCCATTAAGGAGAATGAAGGATTGACATGTGAAAAGAACATGATAAAAGTTTCATATAAATTGTTAGTAAGATGTCAGTGCACGTATTGAAAGGAAAAAGTGATTTAGGAGATAATTACAAATTGTTGACAGTGATTCCTTTTGGGAGTCTAGATCTTGGGGAATTTTCTTTTTCTCTCCTTTGTAGTTCTAAAATCTTGAAATTTGCATGATGTCCAGATAACTTTTGTGAACTGAACAAAACAAAAATAAATATAACATGGAAATGAAGAGTTAAAGATTGTTCAAATAGTTTGATTTGGTATCCTGAGGGTTTATCCTAAGCGAGATAATGTAACAAAAAATTGGTATATGAAGATGTTTATTGTACTATAATACATGGTGGAGTACTATTGGAAAGAGTTCAAGTAAATCATGTGTTGTGATGCTACAACTCAATGGAATATTTTGCAACTATAAAAATATTTTTGCGAAGATTTTAGAGTTTGGGGGAACTTGCTTGTGAGGACATAATAAAAAAAACAGAATGCAAAATTCCATATATAATTGTAGTCACGTGATACACACAAAGATACTATCAAGGACAAAAATGGAATATGAAGAATAAAAATTGTTCATTTCTTTGTGTGCTGGAGTTATCTTCTGTCAAAATAAAACTTGTCAAGTCTCTCTTAGATTCTCAGCTTTGACTTTGAGGAACTCCAAGACTTTGTTATAATGGCCTCTTAGATCTAATCAGATATTTATATTCCCATTCCAAATTTAATACATCTCAAACCAATTCCCTTCTGCCTTTCTTGCTCCTCCTGGGATCTACTATATGCTACAAAATGGAAAAAAAATTGTATGACCCTTTGTCCCAACCTATCCTATACAATTTTTAAAAGTATAATAAAATCTAAGTTATAATGTTCCCAACATAACAACTTGGAAGATTTTTTTTTTTGCCTAAAAGATTACTATTTTGTATGATGTTGGTGTCTTCATGTTGTTGGTATTCTGTACTTATGATTGGGTTGTGTGGCTTTTCTCCAACTTCTTCATTTAGTTTAATGGATTTTTAACTGTCTTGGGAAATCAGATTTGAAAACTGGAAGAATTTTCCCTGTTGTGTTTGCTTTATTCCCTTTATTTGAGCCAGTAACTAACTCAGCTCATTCTTTCTCTGAAGTGCCTGCTGGGGATGCCATAAAGGGCTGTCTTAGTTAGCACAGACACCATCCTGGGCCATGTTCTCCTCATCTCAGCCCTAGAAGGCTTCTCATTCTCCTCTTTCTCCCATCTTTCCTGGTTCCAGTTCAATCTACTGTCTCAAACAATGCCACCTCTAGCATCATACTTTCTTGCTCAAGGTCTTCCAGTGGTTTCTCCATTGCTTACTCCTCAAGTCCAAAGTCCCTCTTACCACTCTCGATCATCTTCAAAACAGAACTAGCTTGCTAGATCGAGTTCACCTGCCTGTTGTCCAGCATAACTCCCTGCCCCAGGAAGTCCTCTGAAGAGTTGTCAAAGACAGAATGGCTCCCCTTGTCTCAGTTTTGCTCCTTGATCTTTTTTACTTCCATTTTTGTATTTTTAAAATTTTATTTTATCCTATTTTGGTTGAACACATAATATTTGTACTTATTTATGTAGTACAATGTGATATTTTCATTAACATGCATATGAATGATCTATATGCATATGTAGCTAGTAATCACCTCAGGGTAATTGACATTTCCAACAACTTAAACTTCTATAATTTCTTTCTACTGAGTACATTCAAAATCCTCTCACCGTACTATGCTATAGAACACCAGAACATATTTCTCCTTACATTGTACCCATCAATGAACCTCTCCTAATTTTTCCTCCCAGTCTCTGGTAACTACTATTCAACTCTCAATCTCTATGAGAGTCAAGGTTTTAGATTGCACATATGGGGAGAAATCATGCAGTATCTGTCTTTCTGTGTTGGCTCATTTCACTCCTTGTTTCCTTGTTACTTAGCATGATTTCTTGCCCTTTCAAAATCCTGCCCATAATCTCACTTTCCATTATTCTATTTCTATATCTCTCCCTCTAATTTATTGCACAAAATGCTCATTTTCTGTGTCACATTTTGGTACTTCATTCATTCCTTTCTTCATCATACATTAATAAACAAGCATGCCTCCAGTAGATGAAAATTTTTTTCTAAATGCTTTGCTAGTTCTACATCACCATAGTTCTTTAACTGCTTAGTGTCAGTATCTTGCCTATATTTGATATATTCTTATAATAAGTTTAACTTACATAGTTAGGCTACTTGTTTGATTATAAGGAGACAATGAAACCCAAGAGGAAAGCAATTCCATGTGAAGTTTCAAAGAGGAGATACAATAAAGATCAAAGATACCTTGGTCACCTTGGTCACGTGACTATGAAATATAAGAAAGCTGTCAGCAAAAAAAAAAACACTTTCTTCATTATATCAGTTCAGTTCCTTCTAAGGTAGCCTGGAGCCACTGATAATAAAAACAATCATATTTTTTAAGGTTGGGAGGGAGAAACTGTACAAATCTTAATGTTAAATCTCCACAGACCATTTAATTTTATGATATTTAGGCACTGGGATATTATCCATTGATTTAGCAAATAGTGAATGAGACAATTTGTCAAGATACAGTCAGCAAATATTCACTGGTCCTGTCAATCAATAGTGGTTAACTACCATGAGAAGACATCAAATTTAGACAGGAAACCGGAGGGTGGTGGCATTAGCTGGCTTTGCTCCATCCCAATACACTTTATTGTATGTGCATCTTTTCTTTTTCTTTTTTATTCCAAAACTGCAGCTTATAAATATGTATTGCTTCCATGGATGTGTGAACTGGGTCAATATAAAATTCCCATTGTCAAACTATGTTGGAAGTAGTATCTTTCTTCTACAACAAAAATTGAGAAACCTCAGGGGAAAAAAATTAAACCCTATTCTGTTAATGACTCAGTTTTATTCTGTGGCTTTTATTTTTTTGCCTTAGTTTGTATTGTGTTGAGTTTCTGCATCTCTTATAAGTGCATTTACTTCATTTTTGCTCCTCTTCCATCTATGATGTAGCCACATACACACACACACAGAACACACACATACATATGCACACAAATATCCATTTGTTTAGAAATTGTTTTTATGTTCACCAAAGTAATTGTACTCTTTGAAAAATATATGGACAATATATAAAATAAAAAGGAAATGCAAAAAAAATCATATCTCATCTATCTTTGGATGATCTTTCTAGGCTTACACAGTGTTATATAATTGATTAACTTCATCGTATCACATGAAACACCCAAACTACAAAATATTTTTGAAGGACAGATTATAAAGTTAGAAACCGAATAGATATTATTTGTATTTCTAATATCAACTAAGAGGCCTGTCTCCGATTTCCAGCATACAGTGTGTGCTTCAATATATTTTTTAATATTTGCATGATTTAATATTTTATATTAAATTTAAATTAAATTTTATATTTTACATTAAATTTAATATTTGCATGATTCTATATTCTGGTACATGCAGTGTTTTCTTGCCTTGTCTAATATGTGATAGTATGTATTAAACTTCATGTGCATTGTTTCACTATATTTTGAAAAAAGTCTTTAAGATTTAATTTAATCTAATTATTTAGATGGTGTTAAAACCCTTATCAATTCCACTTCTGACCTATTGCTAACCAGTAGCTGGGAAAATGAAAAGCATTAAAATGTCCTACCCAGAGGATCCCAGAACACAAATGAGTAGTGTTCCATGAATAAATGACTCACAGTTGGTTGGATATTTTGCCTCTTTGTCAAAAATGTTCAATTCTCAAACATAAGAAAATTAAGTCATAAATTCTTTGGAAAAACTGAAAGGTTTAAGAGTTAGTGAAAGATAATATCTTCTAGAATAATAAAAAGATCCATTTACAGGATAACACATGATCTTTGGAGAGGGATCTTTCTTGGTAAATTTCAAATGGTTAACCATAGATTGGTTGGCCATGATTTTATTGTTATATTTGAACTTGTTTTGCAAATGCTGAGTATAGTGGCTTTTCTTTTGTTCTTTTTTCTTTTTTATTATAACTCTTTTTTATTATATCTTGAAGTGTTCTAGGAAGGATAAGTCATTTCACATATCACGTGTAGTTTCATGGGCAGAACCAGTATGGTTTTCATTGACGTGAATTCTGGTGAACAGATCAATGACTTCCTGGATACTAATATCCTTTCAAAGATTAATACCCTAAATGTATGCACCTGTCTTATCAGGCAAGTTAAACAATCGTTCTGTGTACTAATTACTATTGAGGGTTAATATTATTTATAAAACAAAATCAATATAATCTCTTTGCTCATTAACTGAGATATTATGGCCTCAAATATGTTTTACTTTCCAATTACTTTCTATTATTTTTTCTTATTGACTCTTGAAAAACAGCCATGGAAACGAACTTCATGGTTCTGAAAATGACAGAGCCAAAAAAAAAAAAAAAATCTCCTAATGGAAAACCCTATGAAATTCTATGATACCTAAGTCTAGAAATAAATTCAGTAATTTGGTCATTGGAAATTATGACACTGTTTATTCTTATACATATATCCCTTATTCAGTTTTTTTTTGTGGGGTAGAGAAGTGAGTAAGTTAGGCAGAAGCTTTTTCTCAGTTGTGTATTATATTGTCAGTGAATAAACCCAAAGTTTCATGGTGCTTCCAAGAAGAGCTATCAATATGGACTAGTGAACAGGCAAACCCTCCAAAAATGTGCAGGTGCACTTCTAGTGGCCCTCACTACCTGGGGACAGATGGTCAGAAGTTCTGCTCTAAGTCCAGTGTTGGTCTCCCATCTTTAGGCCTTATGTTTAGCTGGCCTCGGAGATGTCCATATGTTAATATTT
Source organism: Ictidomys tridecemlineatus (assembly GCF_052094955.1). Taxonomy (NCBI): domain Eukaryota; kingdom Metazoa; phylum Chordata; class Mammalia; order Rodentia; family Sciuridae; genus Ictidomys; species Ictidomys tridecemlineatus. Next base: position 132,903,836 of record NC_135484.1, read on the forward strand.
AGAACTTGGATCTGTCCCATTACATTGCAAAGAGACTTTGCACGTGTCTGAGAGTTAAGAATTCTGAGATGGAGCTAGGATTATATGAGTGGGCCCATGAGATCATAGAATCCTTGTAGGAAGGAAGCAGGGGGTCAGAGAGAGAAGGAAACATGGCAACAGAAGCAGAAGGAAGCAGAGGCCAATGTATTCAAGGGATGCAGGGGGCCTTTAATTAAAAAGGTAGGGAAACAGGCTCTCCCCTAGAGTCTCCAGAAGGCTGACCCTGCCAACTCTTTGATTTTTAACCTATTCTGGCTCATTTTAGACTTCCAGCCTATAGAACTGTTAGATGATAAATGTGGTGTTTTAAGCCACCAGTTTGTGATGATTTGTTATAGCAGCCAATAGAAACTAATACAGGGCTCGGGATGCAGTGCAGATCTGAACTGAGCATTAGAGCTAGTCAGGGAAGAAACCCCTCTGGACATTAAGAAGCTGCCTATTTAGTGCCAAGGAAGAAACTGTTGCTTTTCATAACCTGACTCATAGTTTCTGAGACACACACCCAGTGTTCCAGGGCTGCACCAGGTGAACATTCTAGAACTTGCCTTTTCTTAGAGTCCTACTTAAAAACTGTCCACTAATAGTAGGTAAGTATGATAAATTTTTAGGAGTAGGTTTACCTGGTCTTTAGCTAGATTTTCCTGTTCTCTTCATGGGAATTATTTTAGCTTTGAGAAAGATTTTAATCAGGTGGTGATGAGGGCTGATTTTATGAAGATTTTTCTATCTACCATTTTTACCTTTCTTCGGTGAATAAGTTTGGTTTTGTTGCTAGACTAATAATGTTTTCTTCTTCAAAGAGAAACACCTATAACTCTGTATAACAATCACAGTGTGAAAAGAGAACAGATTTTTTATTAATACATTAGGACTTCTTGGCCAAAATGTCTCCAGGGAGAGACTTTTTCAATCATCTTATTAAAAGGGTAAATAGCCCTACAACCTGGGTAAAATGGTGACTGAGGCTTGTTTCTGCTAAGGTCCTTCTGTGCAACAGCTTTGGTCTTGCTGTGGAAAAGTTAATGTCATACAGAATTGTGGTTGCAGTGGTTCTTGGAGTGAAACTTCCACCCCAGCTGAAGTCTGTTTCAGCACTCCCAAGGACAATGGCTTCACCCACAGTCTAGGTAGCACCTTACACAGATGTAAGGTGCCTGCTGCTTGTGTTCAAATTGTGTCTGTGCAGTTAGCCAGGTGTGTGACTTTGGACATGTTGCCTAATCTTTCGAATGGACTCAAGTAACAGGAATTCAGAAATAGCAGGTATTACTGTCACTTTTTTTTTCACACAAAAAACCTTTGGTTTGAATTCTTCAATTGTCAGAAAATAGGTTGAAAATGCTTGTTAGTTCCATGTCAGGCACTATGATAAACATTTTCTAATTTTTCTCAATGATAATAGTTTGTTCTATTTTGATGTCCAGTTCACAGTTCTAAGAACTGAGGCTTCAAGAGGTCAGGCAATTTGTCCAAAGTCACACAGTCAAGAATTGAAAGCACGCAGCAAGACTTTTGCATGAATGGTCTTAACGATATCCCTATACCATGTAGAACAAGGCCTGCTCCAGAGTGGACACAGACTCACTGTTAATCTACAAATATTAATTGACATAGAAAAAGCACTGCAGGAGCTTCTTCCTAACCACACCCTACCTGTTTCACCTCCTCTGCCACAGGGATACATCATCATAATCATCAACCAATGGTATGCCTTTCTGAAGACAAACCCCTTGCTATGTTTTTCAAATCCAAGAAAACAGAAAGAGAGGTGATGTAACTCCCCAGTTGCTGCTGCATCTCAACCCCCAATCCATTCCTATAACACATGACCAACTGGTGACTTTTGCTTCAGTGGTTATTTGAGCTGGAGGGATCTCACAGAGGGCAGGTGCTGGTAACAAGATTCCTTCTCTGCTGTCCTCCATTGCAATGTACAGGTTTAGAGGACTGGAAATCTGATGTCCACCAGTCCATGTGTCTTTGGTAGAGGCAAACTTTTTTTTTTTATAGAATAATCCCTGGAAGCAAAAGCCTGTTTTCAAGTATCTAAAGGGCCAGAAATATGCACATACGTCCTCCCTAGGCTTCATCTGAGATGCTGATATTAGATAATCTGAGATGGCATAGGCTAGGTATGTGGCATAGGTTAGGCATCTCAATGCCCAGAACTTAGATGGTCAGTCCACTTATTTAATACTAACAACAAATAGATACCCTACAGGTATAGGTGCCAAAAAATCAAATGTTCTGACAGAATAATTTGGGTTGCTTTGGCTTTCTGTTTTGGTAAATAACCTTAATGGTTGTCCCCCTCCTCCTCCAAATATTCTGTGGTTGGATAAGTGTCCCTCAAAAGGTTTTGTGTTAGAAGTGTGGCCTCCTGTCCATGGTACTTTGGGGAGGTGGTTGGACCTTTAAGAGGCGGGGTCTAATGGAAGACCTTCAGGTCATTGGGGGCATGTCCTTGAAGGGGATTATGGAACCCTAGCCTCTTCCTATTCCTGTCCTGTGTTTCCTGGACATGAGGTGAGAGGCTTTGCTCTGTACCTATTTCATAACAATGTACTGCTTCACCACAGGCTCAAAAGCACTGGAGCCAACTGACCATGAACTGGAATCTCCAGAAGTGTGAGCCCCAATAAACCCTTTCTCTCTCTCTCTCTGTCCCTTCCTTCCCCCCCCCCTTTTTTTGGTGTTAAGGATTAAACTCATGCCCTTTCATGCTAGGCAAATGCTCTATAACTGAGCTATAACCCAAGTCCAAATATTTCTCTTCCTAAGTTGATTGCCTCAGGTATTTGTTATAGGTGATGAAAGGTGACTGACACAGTAAAGAAATACAAACAATGTTTTAAGGCTAATTGGTGAATTAATTAATTCATAATAGCTGCTTCCATTTATTGCTACAATTTGTCAGGCAATACTTTGTAGATGACATCTCATATTCCTAACTTCTTTATGACGTAGATGCCATTTCTATATGGGTGGGAACACAGAGAGAGGGTCAGGTCATGCTGAAACTGAAAGTTGTACAATTAGTAAAGAACTTAGGTAGGATTTGAATCTTGGGTTTGCATGACAAAATAAGCTATTCCCACTGGGGCCACTTACAAATGAATTATGTTGTTCTTTGAAATTCAGAAGTTTGGAGACTTTGTGGAACCCAGACCAATCATTTCCTGTTGATTTGATGCTTGAAACATCACTGGGTTTTTACATCATCAATTGGAGTTTTTCCTTTAGATTCAAGGATCTCCAGAAACAGAAGAATTTACACTGTACTCAAGTATGCAAAGAGACATAGGCACTCTTTGCTCCTTCTACAAACAGCTGAAGACCTGTAGTCACATGTACAGGGGCTTCAGGACAGTTTTCAAAGCTTCACCTGAAATATTTTCTCTAGGAGACAACGGAAGGGGAGGAAGATCTGAAAGATATGACTTAACCTCACAGAGACTGGGTTTTGTTTGCAAGAAGCCTAAAGCCCACAAAGTCATTGTCTCAAGTGAAGAGCTTTTAAACCACTGGATGTTACCCTTCTCTAATACGTTAGACCATGATTCTACTAAGGAGAAGCATAGGAATCAAATCCTTCCATCTCAAGCTTTAATATGGTTAAATACAAATGGAGGCCATCGTACACAGGTGTTATTCCAAAGATTGCTTTACTCATGTAATTTTTTTTAAAAAAATTGATCATCATCTTTAGTTGTTTCTATGTTGATAGGATGGCATTTAATTTTTCTCAAGGGTGTATGTTAAGACATGGATCTGAAAATCTTGCTATTATTTATAGCTTAGAAATTATTTACCATTAAATTGTAGTTACATTAGAAACCTCCAATTGAAATTTGAAAGAAAACTGCACACATATCTTTCTGATCAGATGTTTTCCTGTGTAGTCCATCTATTTTTATATGAAAGGAATGTGACAGAAAATGTCATCTCTAATTAATCATTTCCATACTTAGAACGTTAACACTATGTTGTATTTCCAAATATGGGTATGTTCTGAAGAAGTAATTAAATAATAGGGTTAAAATATATTTAATCGTATCAGTCTCCTTCAATCTATTCTGGTTTTCCCCACAATAAAAATTTTAAAACCAATTGATGATTGGAATAGTAATGTATTTGTATGCCTTTTGGGGGGTAACAAATTACTGACCCAGAACTAATTAATATGCATTCTGGTACCAAACTATTAGTATAGTAATATGGTAGCTATTGTCAACCTTAAGTGTGGCTCATTCACATTGAGATATGCTACAAGTGTAAAATGCATACCATATTTTGAGGGTAAAACATGTTAATATTTTCTAATTGACTGAAAACTAAAATGATAATATTTTGGATATATTGGGTTAAATAAAATGCAGTTTTGAAATTGATTTTAATTTTTTCTTTTCAATTTTTAAAAAAGTAACTACTGGAAAAAAAATTTCTTTTGTTTTTGTTTTTGGTGATAGAAATTGAACCAGGGCCTCTTACATGCTAAACACAAGCTATGCCTCCAGCCTACTGAAAAATTTAAAATTCACCTGTGGCATGCATTTTTTATTTATTGTTCTGTTTCAACTAAATAGTGCTAAAGTCTTGACATAAATGGAAAGTCTTTTCTGTTTTTTCAGCTCTCTGAAATATCAGAGTGACTCTTTTCACTCAGTTTGACTAAAAAATTCAGTGCAACCATCAGTTACTAAATTATATCTTAGTTATAAAAGAAAAAAAAGTTGTTAATTCACCCTCCAAGTGGGCTCTTTTTACAATCAGGAAGTGACTTTCTTTAGAAAAGTTTGCTTAATAAATTTTAATTGATAGTAATTCTAATAAACTAAGGGGGAATTAATTCACAATTATGGTTTATAAGGAACAAGTAGTAGAAAACTCTGAGAAAGTATTTATACTTAAATTTATAGGTACTATAATATATACTACATGTAACTTAATACTACACTATTATAACATAAAACTTCATAATTATACATCTGTCTTCATGCTTACCTTCTTAGTTACTAGCAAATTGGCAGAGGCTTAAAATATAAACTTAGCTTCTTAACAGTGAGGCATGGTTATGAAATTCTTCCCCTATCAAATCATTAGAACACAAATACAAGCAGCAACTTGTAACTCCTTCTTGTTTGTTTATATGCTAGCAGGTATTTTTTTTTTCTTTTCATTAGTTTCCTAGTTCAGTCTTGAAGAGCAAGTGCTCTTTGAACTGCAGTGAGATTGGGTCTTTAATTTCCACAACCACTCTTGGTAGAATAATATAAAATCTTTTTTATTAGTACATAGTAGTTATACAGAATAATGGCTTTCATTGGGGCACATTTGTGCATACTTTGATCACATCCACCCCCTCATTACCCTCCCTTACTTTACTTGAGTCCTCCCTCTGTCCCTTCCTCTTCTCTGGTAGTCTCCTTTCTACTTTCATATATATATATAAAATGACACGTCTTTCTGAGTTTGACTTATTTTGCTTAATAAAATGATCTCCAGTTCCATTTATTTTTCTGAAAATGACAAGATTTCATTCTTCTTTATGTTTAAGTAATACTCCATTGTGTGTATATATACCACATTTTCTTTATTCATTCATCCATTGATGGGCACTCAGGCTGGTTTCATAACTTGGTTCTTGTGAATTATGCTGAGGTAAACATGGGTATGTAGTTATTTCTATATTATGTTGACTTTAAATCCTTCTGGTATCTACCAAGGAATGGAACACCTGGATCATATGGTAGCTCTATTTTTAGTATTTTTGAGGAACCTCCATAATGTTTTGCATAATAGTTGTACTCATTTACATTACCACCAACAGTGTATAAGCATTCATTTCCCTGCCAATCTTGCCAACATTTTTTGGCTTTGTGTTACTGATGATAGCCTTTCTGACTAGGGTGAGATGGAATCTCAATGAAGTTTTAATTTGCATTTGTCCAATGACCAAAGTTATTGAACATTTTTTTCATATAATTATTGGCCATTTGTTACTTCTATTGAGAAGTGTCTGTGCAGTTCATGGATCTCGTTATTTGTTTGTTTGTTTTTGATGTTAAGTTTTTTTAAGTTCTTTGCATATCCTGAATATCAACCTTTTGGTGTAAGAGTAACTGGCAAAGATTTTCTCCCTGAATGATATAACGCTTGAAGGCCAAGTTCCTGAGTATCTGAGCCCATCCTGATACCTGGAAGGCCCAGTTTATGTGGTCTTCTCATTTACTTAAGATGCTATTTTTGTTCTAAAACCAATGGTTTGTTTTCATGTACAAACCAGAAGGTGATCTTGCCAGTGACTTTCTTTAGGTTCTTTTGCAAGTTTTGTTATTATAATTTATCTCTGCCCTCCGTATACTTTCACCCCTTAACTTCATTTCCTCCATAAAAGACAAACTTTCAAGACTGTGCTCTGTTCTCCCACAGAACATTAAATCAAGACATAAAGAGAGGAGGGGAAAGCCTAATCAGTTTAGTAAACATGATTAGTTTAAAATTATTATAAAGTGTGAGACATTCAGTGGTGTGTTAAAAAGCAGTTTTATGAAATGACATGCTTTACTGATTAAAACAACCGTAAAATGCTCCATTAAATAGTAGCTATTTTCATTATAGACTAGAAACTTTTTGGGACAGATTAGGTTTATTTACAAATTTAGATTTTTATTATTTTATTTTTTTGGCTCATTAAAAAATTCATGTTTGAAGTAGTCGGAACACTGTCCATGTTGTTCATACCCCAGAGTGACTGCCAGACAGGATGTCATGTTTTCAGGTCAGCAGGATCGAACTGACCAAGCCGTACTTCTCTGTTTCTATTGGAAAGAGACAGGCATAGACATGACTTTTTTTTTTTTTAAGATATGGAATCAATGATACAGTGTTCTAGAAGGCCCTTGGCTTAAAGCCAAGCGCTTTTGAAGTATTAAACTGGTCAGCAGCCCCAAAAGTTTCACTAAAATGCTTCAGAGGACCTGAGTCCCTTTCAGAAGGAAAAAAGCAACAACTGGTTAACACAAGGACTTGGTAGGAGTCGGCCTCATTTACCCCCACAGGTGTGATGTCTTAGGCTTGGCGCACAGCGGGCTTCAACACCTCCACCTGTCAGGTCAGCTACCCTATCTCCTTGCCCTTTTTGGCTGACTGTTTGCAAGGCTTTTGACATATCCATGTGGAGAAGATGCCCAAGGAGCTGGACTCAGCAGGAAGTGAAGGCACCTGTACTTTAGCATGTCCCCCAGGATGCCAGACTCTACTGTGCCCCTGAGCCAGAGGCCACCTGGGCTTTGCCAGTACCAACTGAGGTTTCCAAGGAGGCTCTTTCATGGGCTGTGAGGGGCATTCCAGACACAAATGGAAACTTCCAGCAGAAAATCCCTAGCTGGGACGGTTCATATGAGAAGGGAGAGGCTGGGAAGACATGCTCTGAACATGAGCTCTGTTGATTTTCTGATGTTGCCTGACTTTTCTTTCATACTTTTCAAACTCCGTGTTGTGCATTTTAGCACACAAGCTGAACTTCACCTGTCAACTTTATTTACCAACTCTGTCTCCTACAGCTCCTTTTCCAATCAGGATGTGGTAATATTTCAATTTTTCCTCACTTTTTATTGGTGCATCACAGTTGTACATACTGATGGGATTTGTTGTTGCATATTCGTATGTTCACACAATGTAATTTGGCCAATGCCCCTCCCCAGCCTTCTACCCCACATTTCTCCCACCGATTGGTCCCTTTCCTCTACTGAACTCCCTTTGATTTTTAGGAGATCTACCTCCACTTTGTTTTCCGTTTTCCTCTCTAGCTTCTTCATATGATACAAAACATACAACTCTTAACTTATTTTGCTTAACATGATGGTGTCTAATTCCATTAATTTTCCTGCAAATGTCATAAGTTTGTTTTTCTTTATGGCCAAATAAAACTCCATTGTGTATGTATACCATATTTTCTTTGTCCGTTCATCTATTGATGGACACTTTGGCATATTACTTAGTTGGTTATTGTGCATTGGGCTGCTATAAACATGGGTATACTTGTATCACTGTAGAAGATGCCTTTAATTCTTCAGGGTAAATACTGAAAAGTGGTACAACTGAGTCATACAGTGATTCCATTCCTAGACTTTTGAGGAGCCACCATACTGATTTCCATAGCAGTTGTGCTAATTTGCCATGTTACCAGTGTAAACAGTGTAAAAAGTGTTCCTTTTAATGCATATTCTCTCCAGGATTTATTATTATTTGTATATTGATGGCTGTTATTCTGACTGGGGTAAGATGAAATCTCAGTGGAGTTTTGATTTGCATTTCCCTAATTGCTAATGATTCTGAAAATTTTTTCATGTATCTCATGACTATTTGTTTTTCTTCTTTTGAGATGTGTCTATTTAGTTTATTTGCCCATTTATTAATTGGGTTATTTGATTTTTGGAAGTAAGATTTTTTTGAGCTCTTTATATATTCTAGATACTATATACTTTGTCAGAAGAGTGGCTAGCGAAGATTTTCTCTCCTGAGGGTTGGTTCTCTGTTCACATTCCTAATTGTTATATTTCATTTTCACTGCAGGATAATAACTGACACCTTATTTACCTTTCTTATCTCCCCAACTTCAAGTTGAATCAATTGCCGAATCTTGCAGATTTGCACTTAACCTTTCTGCTTCCTCTGTCATCACTTGGTTGGACCAGAGGCCTTATCATTTTAAGCATTACAATTCCTCTTGACTCTTAATCCCTACCTTCCTACAGGTCACTACCCAAATCCATCCTGCATCCCTCTGTTCAAGTAACCTTGCTATGGCCCACCACCATCATGTCATTGAATTCCTGCTGAATAGGTTCTATCCTGACAATCAGAGTTATCCAGGCACGGCTTTAGTCCTCATTCTCTCACCTCCACAAGTGAAGTCTGCACCTAACTCCTCTTGTATCTCTTTCTTGGGACTGGGCTTCCCTTTTCACAATGCTTACTGGCTGAAATACTGTTCCCTGATTTTTGCCCATGGCTTCTTCATGCATGATGGAGGCCAACATTTTCCATGAAGCTTCCTGGATGATTTAAGTCTGTAATGATGTCTTCTTACTTTTAACTTGTGGCTAAAATTAGTGATTCCACACTTCTTTAGCAAATAGTTGGGTACCGATCTCTGATTCCTCTTTTAATTTTGTCTTGAGAAGTCTCGTTATTTCACTTATGTATCATTCTTTAGTTTTCACCTCCGTAGTCTTTCTTCTCCACAGGATTATGTACTCGTTGGGGAAATTTCTTGAGGTTCATAGATTTCAGGGATCTGTATTTCAAGTGGCCAAGTCTCCCCCTGTGAACATCTACGACACCCTCCCTCTGATGCTTTTGTGTGTTTCTTAGCTTTCTTCATTCCTTCTTCAGACACCAAAAAATTGTTTGTTTAACGAACAGATGTGATTTGCATAATGTTCCAGTAAAGTAGTCAAAATTTCTCCTGGTCCCTTTTTTTGTGTGTAAAGGTTTTTTTTTTTTTTAACTTTTTTTTTATTGGCTATTATTTTTTTGCTCCATTGTGCCAAGTACTTTCCAAAGAGAATGGATCCTATTAATTGAAAGGGCATGGTGTCCCTGGGCATCTTGAAGGAATTCTGTTTATAATTGGGGGTGGGGAGTAACTGAGAGAGCAGATTGTTCCATGTGGCACAGAGAAAGGAGGAAGGGAAGAGAGAAAAGAAAAGAGCCCGTGAGGGTGGGTGTAGAAGAGGGAAAGTTCAGCTGTGAAGAGTGATACGGCATTACGAGATTGCTTTAGTCAGCTTTTTCACTGTAACGACCCAAATCTGACAAAAATAATTAGAGGAGACAACGTTTATTGGGGGCTAGTGATTTCAGAGGTCTTCAGAGAGGGCAGTTTCACTGTGGTGATAGGGTGGGGCAGAGGAAAGCAGCTCAGGAAATGACAAACAGGAAACAGAGAGTGCATTCCTCACTAGGGACAAAATATATATCCCAAAGGCATTCCCCTGCTGATGCACCTCCTCCAGCCACAGCCTACCTGCCTACAGTTACCACCCAGTTAATCCCTACTAGTGGATTAACACACTGATTAGGTGAAGGCTCTCAGAACCCAATCATTTCACCTTTGAATGTGTCCACACTGAGAGCTTTTGGGGGACACCTCATATGTAAACCTAACAGGGACAGAAGTGCCACAGGATTTGATAGACTGCTGGAAGCTGAGTGTGTGGCTCACCTTCATCTTTTCAACAAAGATCTTCAATAAAGATGGTTTCCTGATGCTCTTGGACAAAGGAATTCAAAGGAAACTTGACATTCACATCGGGGTCCACAGAGTACAAAGACTGGGAAGGCTATTCTGTGCTCTGGGTGTATTGAAGGTTTTCAGTGCTGGTAACTCCTAAAGCTCTTCCTGGTCTTCAGTTGAGAGACCACTCACACTGATAGGGCGTTTTGCAGTTTACAGATATCCTCTTCCTAACAGAAACTGAGTTGCAAGTGATATAGATTTTATTCATTCTATATTACACACTTAAAAAAATAAAATTCAGAAAAGTTAACTTATATTTTAATAAGCAAACGATTTGAGGCCATGATCTGCTTTGTTAATGTAAAATCTACTGCTACCTCAATAGCTTCAATTTCTTTCTCCTCTTCCTCCTTTTGCTATAATTTATCTAAGATGAATAAGCTTGTTCTATAATTAATGACATTATTCTTTATGTTTATTGTTTGGTTTCAGAAAAAAATGATTGTTCTGATTTTCTATTGCATATGAACTTTTGCCCTGATTCATTAAAGTGTTTGGTTATCTGGTCACCCTCTGGGTTTCATGATATATGTCATCAAAGTTTAAAACGTTTGCTCAAAATTGTCCACACATGATTGCTCACATTTTGCCTCTTGTTAAGTCCTGTCCTTTGGTCTCTCATAAATACTTGAAAATTTCCATCATTGTTTTCCTTTATCTTCTTATCAAATGCACATCTTACAAACAATTGTGATATTATTTGCTTTTTGAATTTCATTCCATCATATTGGCTTATTGATTATTATTTTTCTTCTGTGTCATTTCTGTTGATGCAGCTGTCAGTTTTTCTCTCCCAAGCCTTTGGGAATCTCATATCTGTCATTCCCAACATCCTATTTATAGCTCCACTTTGAAATGCATTATTAGATAAAGATGTTAAAATTTTTTTTTCTTTACACAATTTAATTATTTTGGCTAGTTGCTATGATTAATCTCATCATTGGAGGTTGCCAGTTATATTTCTAAACAGAAATCATTATAGTTGAGTGTCATTTAATGATGGGGATATGTTCTGACAAATGAGTCCTTAGGCAATTGCCTTGTTTTGCAAATATCGTTGAGTGTACTAAAACAAACATAGATGGTATAGCCCACTATACACCACTGATGCACCTCCTCCAGCCACAGCCCACCTGCCTACAGTTACCACCCAGTTAATCCCTACTAGTGGATTGACACATGGATTAGGTTAAGGCTCTCATAACCCAATCATTTCACCTTTGAATGTGTTCACACTGAGAGCTTTTGGAGGACACCTCACATGTAAATATAACAAGGACAGAAGTGCCACAGGATTTGTTAGACTGCTTGAAGTTGAGTGTGTGGCTTACCTTCATCTTTACAACAAGGATCTTCAATAAAGATGGGCTGTGTGGTGCAGCCACCATTGTATATGTGGTTCAGTATTAACTGAAATATTATGTGGCATATTTCTCTTTTATTTTTTTCTTCAAGTATACTAGAGAGGATCAGAAAATGAATCTTTAGCTATTTCAGTCTCCATCAAAGAGTAAAATAAATGTGCTTTAAAATTAATACAAAAAGGATCACTATAATTGGTAGCAGAAGAATCTATAAGAACTGAAATGCTTCTTGACTTCTAGGGAAACTGCTAAGTTAAATAAGTCTATAGTTAAAGGTCTTAAAGCATACAATGAAGAGTAATTTGGCAATGTTGAAACTGTTTCATCTATGAATCCTAGCTCTAAGAATCTATTCCATGGAAGTTATATGGGCAAGGATTTTCCAGACCATGATTTATAAAGATAAAAAATTGGAAAGAGATTAAAGGATAATTGTGCCATTAAATGCTATACAGCCATAAAATCCTGTTTTTCATGTTTTTGAAGATAAGGTTTAGTAAAATTTGCTCATGATGCAATGTTGAATGAAAGATTTCAGGATACAAAAATATATTGGTACCAAGTTCTTTTTTATTCTCAATAATTATTTTTAAGTTAGTATGACACAAACTACTCCCTATTATATAGGATTCTTATTTTGCTTAAAGTGAGAAGCACAATATCATTATATTCTTCTGACTTTTAATTTTAACATATTAATATAAATGGCTTCTGTTTTTATAGCATTCTGTGTTAAAACACAGAAAAGTATACAAAAAAAGAAATTCTGACTGTACTATCCGGCAATAAATCTCCTAAACCAACAGAGAGTAGATTAAGAATGCAGAGGGAGTAGGGTTATTTGGGTCAGTGATACATTTATGCTAAAATGGCCCCAACCCCTCTGGACTCATGTGCCAATTAACAGTCACTGGTGAGCAGGTGTGTGATCTTAGTGGAAATGGGAAAGGCAGTTGGTCAAAACGAAATGTTCTAAAAAGATCCTGATTCTGCCGACCCTTTCGTTGTGAGGTGTTTCAGAGAAGGGTGTGGAAGGCTTAACCAGAGATTTAAAAGACTTCTTGCACTTTGTTCCTACCAAAGAGAATTTTGAACAGGGAAGCCAAGGAAACAGAAACAGATGGCTCAGATTTTCTTTGAAACGTAGACAGATTGAAGAGGAAGGAGTTTGGCAAAGATACATTTGGGGTTTGGCCAGAGTGAAAACATTTAAGAAATGGGATGAAACACTGGAAAAACATTAGGGCTCCCAAAACACTCACATTAAGTTTAATGTGATGGATACACAAAAAGAAATGGAGCTTATAAAGACAAGGCCACTATTTCTGGTCAGCCATCACAGCGATCATTTTGTTCTGAGGGAGTATGGACACTGATGGCCAGTAGTTCTATCTCAGTTACTGAAACTACCTGTGAAACGGAAACTTGTGGAACTATAATTACCTGCACACTGAAACGCACTGTGCAAACTCAATGGCCCATATGACTGACAGTACCCACGTAATGCTCTGTGTGGATCAAATGACCTGTGGGATTATAAGGACCTGTAAAACCGAAATGACCTGTGCAACTATAACTGTCTGTGAGAGTGAAATGAACTGTAGAATTACCTGTGAGAGTGAGCTACCTGTGCCACTCTGCCTGTCCGTGGGACTGAAATGACTTGTGTGACCGAATCTACCTACATGACAAAAATTACCTGGGCACCTGTAACAATCAGCGTGGCTGAGATGACCTGTTAGACTCTGAAAATCTGAGCAGCTAAAGTGACTTGTGCAACTGTGACTACCTATGGAACTAAAATGCCCTGCGTGATTGAATAAGGCTGTTGGTGTTCAACTGTAACAACCAGTGTGGCTGAAATGATTCATACAATTGTAGCTACCTGTACAACCGAAATGACTTGTGTGACTGTAATGAATGTGACTGAGATACCCCATGTGACAAAACTACCTGTTGTGTGACTGTGATGATTTGTGTCACTGTGACTACCTGTGGGACTGCAAGGATCTGTGGGACTATAATGACCTAAGAAATAGAAACAACTGGTGGGACCTACAGAACAGAAGCAATCGGCTTCTCTGTAACGAACCCACGTGACTGTTACAAACTGTTTGACTGACTATAACTCCTGTTGACATACCTGGGTGAATGACATGATCTGTGTGACTGTGACTTCCTGGGACCCTTTCCATAGTTCTAACTTGCAGGTATTGGAGAAGATGATCTAACATTCTTTGACAGAACAAGTGCCCTACCTATTACTGTGTCTCTTTTCCTTCCTTTGGGAATGTGAAATATTTAAGCTGCCCTTATTGAGGAGAGCAAGAAACATTCCTGAGATAAATATTTGCCTGAGAGCTTCAAAATCTTTGATCTCAGATGTGTGTAGCCAGTTTTTCATCAGCCTTTCCCTAGTAGGATCTAAATGCAACAGTGCTATTGTGGGGCTATGCTAATGGTCAGGTAAAAAGGAAACAGTACTCAGAGATGAAGGGCAGGGAAATAAAAATTTCAGCTTAGATTTCCAAGAAACTGATCTTTGCATTGAAAAGTCTGAGTTGGTGGCGCTTGCATGAATGCATTTGAATTGGTTTGGGAAGAAGAGAAAAAATGCCATTTTGGATTGAATAATGACCATAAATTGGAATGACCTTCAGGTACCTAGGAAAGCATGTGGAATGCAGTGAAAGAAAGAAGACCTCTGTGATTTAATTTTTAAAAAATTTTTTTAAATTGACGCTATTTCCCCCCGAATTTATCAGGCTTTTTCTGGGAGTGGGTAAAACATTATAAATAAGCACAAGGCATTAATTCTGCTCTCCAACTTCTATTAAGCCATAGAAAAGAGGCAGAAGCACAAGAGGACAGTCAAAATGGGAAATAACAAGAGAAGCCGAGTCCAGGAAGCTGGGGTTGATAGAGAAGAGGGAACTGGCTTCATAGTCCTGAGACGGGGCAAGCCTGAGATGGCAGTGTGCCACCTGAGAGGGAGGAAAACTAGCAAGACTCTAGAGTCCTAGAAGAGGGATGAAGGGGTGGGTGGGTAAAATAAGAAAGGATTATATGCCTCATTACCAACTCCACATGACTCACTCTCTCTCTCTCTCTCTCTCTCTCTCTCTCTCTCTCTCTCTCTCCTGGAATGAATGTATTTTGGAGGTATTTTTTCTCTGAAGAATTTTTTCTTCTCTGTTCTGAGATGGGGGCCTCACTATGGTGTCAAAGCTAGCCTTGAACTCCTGGGCACAAGAGATCCTCCTGCCTCAGCCTCACAGGAGTTGGCTGGGACTACAGATGCCCACCACTGGGCCCAGCTTTTCTGAAGAGTTTAAAGATGAAGTTCCTGGTCTAGGGCTCTAGGCACAGTTGTATTACATCCAAAACACAGAAATGAACCGATGACATAGTTTAAAAATATTCATATAATTTAGTGAAAAACATGAGCCATACTTTTATTTCAAATTCATTCTAAGGAAAAAGACCTGAAACAGGCCTACATAAATAAATTTTGCTAGTGTTACAAACTAAACAAAATATCTGAGACCAGCTAAATATAACAAAGTTCATTTGGAATAAAAAAATAAATAAATAGATAACTCAAAAAATAGTTAAATTAATAAATAAATAGAAGTTCTTAGTTCTTGAAACTCAATAGTTAAATTAATAAATAAATAAAAGTTCTTAGTTCTTGAACCAGACACCGTTCTAGGCCAAAGATGATACAGACGGTACCTACTCCAACTACTGAGCTATATTTATGATAAGAAAACAGACGGTGAGCTGGGCGTAATGGCACATGTCTATAATCCCAGTGGCTCAGGAGGCTGAGACAGGAGGATCAGAGTTCAAAGCTAGCCTCAGCAAAATCGAGGCACTAAGCAACTCAGTGAGACCCTGACTCTAAATTAAAGTACAAAATACGGCTGGGGATGTGGCTCACTAGTCGAATGCTCCTGTGTTCAGTCCCCAGTGCCAAAGGAAAAAAGAAAACAGGCAGTGAGACAGATTATCTGATACAGTTCAACATTTACCTTATTTGGGCATAATTTTGCAATTTTAAGCCTGGGCTTGGCTGAGGATTTAGCCATTATGATTGGCTAAAACTCAGTTGCTTAGCTATGAGTATGAGCAACTAGGTTAAGTTACAATTCCTTTAGACCTCAAGCTACCACACAGTTCACTATGTACAGAGGCCACTTTGTAGGGAGACAAGGTTTCGGCCAAATTTAATCCAATTTAATAGTAGTAACATTTTAGAGACCAAAAGAAAGTTGTACATCACTCATCCTGACTGTGAAGTAAAGAATGTCTGGTTAGAGATCATCAAAAGTCCTGACAGAGAGCTTAGAAGCTAGTGTCCTAGCAGAGATCTCAAGACCATTAAACTTTATTGGCTAATTGCTTAAACACTTGATCAGGAATCATAACTTCTTCCAGAAAGAAGTTGTGATTTACATCATCTAAAAAGTTCTGTCCCAGACCAGACTTGGTATAATTTATCCTTATCAGTGTCTAAACTGAGTGATACAGGATGAGACCGCAATTCCCTGCTCTCACTCAGCCTTCAGACGTCTGGTGATGCAATTTCTATTCCCTAGACAGGATTTTTCTCTGGGGAAACCAGTTGACCAGTTAAAGAGGTACAGTCAAACCATTACCATCAGGCTTTCCCTAAAAACCCAAGAGGATGTTAGATCTGGGTCCAGGGTGTAGCTCGGTGGGAATGCACTTGACCAGCATGCCCTATCCCTGTATTCACTCCTCAATACAACACCCACACATACTCAGGCAAACATGCACACACACACTCACAGACACACATACACACAAAATATTGGACCTGCTCCAACACAACAGAATGCTGAAGGTAATTTTTGCCCAATAAACGTAAGATTTTGAAAATTAAAAATAAGCTAGAAGAAATGAGAAAATAAAGTAATAGGATGTTCTGGGAAGGTGGTAATGGGAAAGCGCCAGGAATCCGCCTCCCCACAACAACTGCACTGGCACAATCTGTCCCTTGTGGCTGTTGGAGTTCTGGAGTCTATTCATTCAAAGGCTTCCAACTTCCTGAGTAAGGTTGGTCAAATTCAGCTCTTAACTTGGCTATCCATCTCCCACCCTTTGGCACCAGAGCAGACGGCCATGTGTGCATTCCTTTTAAACGTTGGCCCTGTAATTTTCTTAACATTTGTCTCTCTTTTTACATCTCTTTGTCATTTGCTTGACTTTTAATGTATTTTTACCTCCAACACGATTTCATTGTTTAAGCTTCCTATTACTTTTAAAATGAATTCTTTCCTAGAGCTCAACCTTCCCTCCTCACCACCCTACCCTGGGGATTCTGGAGTCTTGAGATTCAATCCCCATTGCTCTGTAGGACAATGAACCATGTCAGCCTCCACAGAAAAATATGTTGGCTACTTTGCCTTTTGTTTTGGGTGTTCATTATTTCTCTTCTTATTTCTTGTTCCTGTTATTTCATAGAATGACTTCAGTTTTATTCTTTTTTTTTAGTAACAAATAGGTGGAGAGTATATTTCTGGTGCACAGCTTTCCCCAACCGTGCTCCAAGGGTACCCAATGTCTTATGCATGCTTCCAGAGATGTCCCATTTATAGAGGATCCCAACTTACAATGGTTCAACTGAATGATTTTTCCTCCAGCTTTATCATAGTGCAAAAGCATACCCATACAACCATCCTGTTTTTAACTTTCAATATAGTATTTAATAATCATGTGTGATACTAAATGATATAAAATAAGCTGTGTACCAGATGATTTTGGCCAACCCAATGGGTTAATGCAACTGTTCTGAGCATATTTAAGGTATTCTAGCTTAAGCTGTGATGTTTGGAAGGACAGGTGTATACATTAAGTGAATTCAATGAATTTTTGGCTTAACAATACTTACAGCTTATGAGGGGTTTATATTGAGGCAACACCATTGTTTCTTTTCATAGTCTCTGAAACTTAATAGAAATAATTGCTCACCTCCTATATTTTCTCTCTTAATTCATTTCTTAGATTTTTTTAGTTCATTAATCATTTTTATAATCAATTTTTGTAGTCTTCCTCTAGAATTTCATTCTCTTTAGTGTCTGAGGGTTCCTTTGTTGGGGGGCTGTAAATTTTTGAGGGGAGACTTGTTTGCCTGTTTCCTCATGCTTTCAGAGGTCTTAGACTTGTGCATCTGTTGAGGTGGACTCCTCTTCCTCTTTTATGAGGAATCCTTTTATGCTGTCCTGTGCTATCAGTATCTCTTAACTTCAACACATAGACTCGGTGTAATTGAAGTAATAATGTCAGCCTTCAATGACTTTCTGTTTGTCTTTGCAGAACGGCTAATTCAATTCCCTCATGGAGAGCTGCTGCAACACTGTGAATGCCTCAGAGCTACCTGGATCTTCTGGTGTCTAACAAATTCTAGTCTTTGCCTTTATCCTGTGGTCTCTAGGGCTGCAGTGAAGAATGGCAGTAATCAAGGACTTCTCAGAAGCATCAAGAACCACAAGCCCTTCAGGTCAGAAGAGAGGTGATGGCAGCATCCACCACCCACTGCCCAAGGCACCACATCTGATATAACTCCATTGTACGCCAAAGATCATCTCTCTATATAAACAATGTTGTCTTCTCCTGATAGATTTGAGTTTTCCTCCTCATTGCTGTCTGTAAGGAGGAGAAAGCTCTTGCCAACAGAAGGCATCCGGTGTCTGTGTAACTACTCAGATTAGGAACATATTTTTGTCTTTCCATTTGGACCCAGCTACATGCTATCATCTTTTTGAACTTGCTCAGTAGAACAGATGGTTCCATTAACTTCTATCATGTCATGTTTTCAGCCTGCAGGTTGTCAAACAATAAAGATTCCTGAATATTCTTCAATCTCAAATATTTGAACTACTCCATCTGAATTACTTGCTCTTCATTCCTATATAGCAGTCACCATCCCCACATACTATCCTTATTGACAGTTGTTTAATCACATTCTGGCCTCAGATCCCACGTTTTCTAAGTCACATATAGTTTTGTTAGTTGATTGGCCTTATTTTGTGGGACACTTTTTAAGAAAATGTCTGAAAAGATGTGTTCTACATTCTCACTCAAGTTGATAGTTTGGCTGGGAATAGAATTTTGGATTGAAAATCATTTTCCTTCAGAATTTTGAAAGCACTGTTTTTTCTCTATCTTCCAGTGTTGCTATCGGGAAATGACAAACTAAAATCTAATTCTTACTCCTTTCTTTTGACCTGTTGATATCATTGCTACCATTGTAGCTTTCTTTCAGAAAACTTATGGTATCTTACTTATGTTATATTCATTCTTTTGAATTTTCAAAATGACTTGAGTTGATATGGAACTATTTTTATTAATAATTTTGGACTTTCTGTCTCTACAATCAAGAAACTCACACACTTCTGTTCTCTGAAATTATTAAAATTCCTGATGTTTTATCTATATTTTCTTATTCTGATTTTTGGAAATCAAGACAGTTAGGAATTTGAGGCAGGAATTAATGAGCAAAAAGTAATCAATAAAATCTACTACAAGTGTACAGCTTTTCAGATTGTTCTCTACTTATAATACATTTTTTCCCAAATGGGGCTGTAATAGTTTCTTAAAAAAAAAAACAAAACTTTTTTTTGCTTACATATGTATGACCAACTTATAGGGAAACCTTTTATTTGTCTATTTATTTACTATTTGGTTATGGGGATTAAATCTAGGTATTGGGAAATACTTTTAACTTTTGATAAAATGATATGATTTTCATTAGGAAATTTGCATTACATTCCAGTATAATATTATTCAGTAAAAACTCCTAAAAGCAACCTCAGTTTATACTTTTTTGTCAGTTAGAAGCCATGTGGACAAAACAAGGCAGATAAATTGTAATTAAATGAGTGACATATATAAAATAATTTGTAAGCAATCACACAGTGCCTCAGGGGTAAACATGTTCCAAACTGAGTACTGAATAGTTCAATGTGGGGATGGTGATATACAGAAAGTCTGTATTTTCATTTCTAATTGACATCACATGGAAGTAAGTATTTGAAATTGGAAAACACAATAATACATATGGTATAGGTTCTGGAAAAGAAAAAAAAAGAAACATCTGATTTCTATTTAGGAAAGCATGTTCCAGAAATCATGCTCTCTAAAGTAGGAAAAAGGGATGTGTCTATGAGTCCAAATTTTTGCTATTATAAACACAAATAAAATGATAAAAATTTTTTAAAAGAAATAGGTACTCATTTGTTAGGGCTGCCATAACACATACCACAGACCGAGCATCTTAAACAGAAATTAAATTTCTCACAATTCTGGAAGCTGGCAGTCCTAGATCAATAAGCAGGCAGGGTTGGTTTCAATTGAGACCTCTCTCCTGACTTAGAGGAGGCTGCTATGTCTTGACCTGGTCTTCCCTGGGTCCTGATTTCTTCTTCTTATGAGAACTCTAGTCAGTTTGGATTAGAGCTCACCCTAATGACCTCAATGTAACTTGGTTAACTTCTTAAATGCAGTCATATTCTGAGGTGATGATAGTGGAGGAGGACCTCAACATATTAATTTTGAGAAACACAATTCATCTCATAAGACAATGAATCAATTGTGAAACTATGGGGAAAATCAGATGAGAAATAAAACTCCTAGGAAATTATTAGGAAGGTTTGCATTTCCTTTAAAGGTGATTTTGAATTTCATGGTTTGATGAGAATAAGGCAAATATGCCCAGAATGAGTGTCTGGGCTTGCCTGGGTTTTCCTGAGTAACAAAAGCAAGCCCAGGGAAGAGTCCTGGTGATACTTGCTGACCTTAAAATGTGTGTGTGTGTGTGTGTGTGTGTGTGTGTGTGTGTGTGTGTGTGTGTGTGTGTGTAGAGGACCCTCCTTGCATGGAAACCACGAGATTATGACCCAAGGCCTTCTCACAACTGGTGACATGCCTAGGCAAGATGAAATCAAGACTTAGATGTCTGGCTTTTCTGAAACATTTTTCTTCCTCACAGACCAATTGTGTTACAAGAAATAACACCTTATTTGGATTTTATTATTCAGTTACTATCCGATAATAGGACAGATACTCTCCAACTCTGCACCATCATTCTCTAACTTGGTTGTGTCTTGGAATCACCTGTGTGTTCAAAATTCCATGCTGCCTACGTTCTAACCTCAGTTTGGGTTGTGGCCTGCACACTGGGGTGTTTTAAAGCTCTAAGGCTGATTCAAATGAGTTTAAGAACACTGTCAATGGCTAATCTACATGGATTTCCTGCCGCAGATTAGAGAATATTTACTTCATGGCACTCACTTCCCTTCTAATGACTGGTTTACTGATCTTCTTACTCACCATACTGTAACCTTTCAGTATATGGATTGAATCTATATTCTTCATTTTTGAACATCTCGCACCTTACATTGTACCCATTCTGCATAAGATATGAGAATAATTATGATGAAGAAATCTGTCCCCAGACTCATCTTTCACAGGCAGAGGAGGTGGATCTTGGTCCCAAGTGGTGTGCTGGACTCCAAAACAGAAATCTTCACCATTTCATCTGACCTTTACAAAGATCCTTTAGCCGTTTAAAGTTGGCCTAGCAGTATTTTGATATGCTTAGTGGGAGGGAAATGGCACAAAATTAGAAATTATTAGATCTGTGGATATTTGTTGAAAATCTTAACCATCACAGACTGTGGCACTCATTTATAAACACAATTCTAAGGTATATATTTTGGAAGTACACCTGCTTCTTTCTCAATAATCAAAATCAGAGCAACCTTAGGATCTTGCTCATTAGAATACTCACTGGGGTTTTTCCTTCATCCAACAAACATTCTCCCCACTTTTTTTTTCAAAAATTAAAAAAAATATCTCCTGCCCCACAATTTTGAAAATGAAGTACAACTATTTCCCTGTGAGTGAATAGCTCCATTCATTCATGCCAAGCTGCCTGGATGAATTTGGGAGTAGACTTGTTTCTTCAATAAACCTGCTACAACTTAAAAGTTTGTGCTATTTTTCTCTTTGTTTACTTGATCCCACAAGGCGATTCTTTACTTTCACACAGCTGTTATTCAGTAAATGAAAACGTGTGAATGTTGTGTATAAGGAAAATCATCCTGGAGACTGCCGATTGGAGAATGCAGTACCGTTCTGATGGGCAGGCACTCTATCCCTCTCCCCAGGCTTGAAGGCCAAGGTGCAATTTGTGCTGCTTCTGGACAGGGAATAAGGAGTGAATCCATCTAGGGAATTTTTCCAGATCTGAGAGTAGCCTGAGGGAGACTGTAGTCAGGGTCTTGACAAGAACAAGAATAGAAGACAAGCAATGTAGGGACGTGTCTCTAGCACAGCCTGGAGGAAGGCCTTAGGCGAGTGATGATAGCTGAGTAAGGAGCCTGTTATAGTTATGATCTAGCAGGTCCCCTAAAGGCTCATATATTAAAAACTTGGTCTTCAATGCAGTAATATTTAGAGGTTATGGATTCATAACTTGATGACATTATTGAGAGGTGCTGGAAAATTTAGGAGGTGGGGTGTAGTTGGAAGAAGTAGGTTATTGGAGACCAATCCTTGATGAGTATATCATGGTCCCAAACCCTTCCTCATGCTTCTAGCTGCCCTGAGGTGAACAGCCTTGCTCTGCCACACCCTTCTGCCACGATATTCTGCCTTACCACAGGTTCTCCTTCTATAGCAATGCAGTCAGCCAACCCTGGACTGAAAGCCAAAATAAACCTTTGGCTGTGAACCAAAATAAATCCTGAAAAATAAGAGTTTTCAGTTGTTAATGTCAGAAATTTAGTCACAACAATGGAAAGTTTACTAACACAGAGTCTGACTTGGATGTCTATGGAGGATGAAAACAGGTAATGCAAAAAATATTGCCTTACCCCACCCCAACTCCAAACTCTTCCACTCTTGGAAGCAGGCAAAACTATGATACACAGATGGAACTATGCTCCTAAGTTGGATTGACTTGTTTTGATACATATGTGCTGTAAAAGGAAGGTTGAAAAAGAAGAGAATTCTCTATTCTTCAGTTAATGTTGTAGAGTGTCATCAACAGTTATTATATTACTAATAACTAACAAACTATTAATTAGTCAGTTCCATACTGTTCTAGAGATTTGTACTCCAGACACACCAATTTTTATTTAGTGTGTGTGTGTGTGTGTGTGTGGCGGGGGTGAGGGGTGCTATAGCAAATAATCCTGCTGTATTTTAATCACAAAATTGGCTGGGCTTACATAAGTTATTAGACTAGAGGTTCTCTGAGGAAATTAATCATATTTCATTCATTTCTGTATTTCACACACAGGCCACCATGATGTTGGACATGAGTGAAAGTGAATTGATTTTATTGAATGGAGTGTCAGATTAGCATTACGTAAAAGAAAGAAAATGATCTCACATCTCATTATTACACCTACCAGATGTGTTTTTAAGTCGCATCACATGGTAAAGTAAAATAAAAATGTCAGATGTACCTACAACACTGACCTGGGGCTTCTACTTATTTAAGATGAGATCAAACTATGCTGAATTCACACTTTTAAGTATTTAAAGGACCAAGACATAGAAGGACAGACTAATATTTTTGAGGAGACATTTTGCTTAAAAACTTTGAATTGGTGGAATTAAAAAACAATTGTGTTTTAAGCTCCCCTAACTTCTTAAAGAAAATGCATTTAAAAGATTATTTTTCTCTTTAAGTTACCTCTATTCCCATAATTTAAAAAATATATAATTGTTTCCCTGTGAATGAATATTTTCATCCATCACCCATTCAGGCTGCTATGATTAGCAACAGGCAAAAACATATAATTTAAATAAACTATTAAAGCCAAGTTAGATATCCAACTTCAGTACTTACTACAATAATTAAGGTCATGAGGGGAAAGGAAGAGACAGTTTGAAAAATGGAAGAGAATAGAGAAATCAGAAATAGACCCTCACAAATACAAGTACAGATGGTCTTAATGTTTTTCAATTTTATGATGGTGGAAAAACAACAGGAGTTCAGTGGAAACCATATTTCATTCAAGTTTTGATCTCTTCCCAGGCTATCAATATGTGGAATGACTCTCTGTAATATGCAACAGTAAAAATCCTAAAAGATATCAAAAGAAAAAATCTAAGTGATCATGGCGTTGGCAATGAGTTTTTATTTATTATTTTTAAAATTTATTATTTATTTATTTTTAATTTGTTTTAATTAGTTACACATGACAGTACAATGACCTTGACATATCATACATTTGAATCAGATGGGATATAATTTCTCATTTTTCTGAGTATACAGGTTGCAGAATCACATTGGTCATGCAGTCACATATATACATCCAGTAATAATAATGTCTGTTTCATTCTACTATCCTTCCTATCTCCCCAACCCCTCCCCTCCCCTCCCATTACTTCTCTCTACCTAATCTAAGGTAGCGCTATTCTTTTTTTTTTTTCCTCATATCTTCATACGTGTATTTTGTATAACAATGAGGGTCTGCTTCCACCATCCATGCAATTCCCTTTCTCACTCCCTTTCCCTCCCACCCCTCTTCCCTATGTAGAGGTAATCTTCTTCCCATGCTCTTCCTCTCTTCTCCTTTTTGAGTCACTCCCCTTATGTCAGAGAAGACATTTGGCATTTGTTTTTTTGGGATTGGCTAACTTCACTTAGCATAATCTGCTCTAATGCCATCCATTTCCCTGCAAATGCCATGATCTTATTATTTTTTAGTACTGAGTAATATTCCACTGTATGTATATGTGTGTGTGGTTTTTTTTTATCCATTCATCCACTGAAGGGCATCTAGGTTGGCTCCACAGTCTAGCTATTGTGAATTGTAATGCTATAAACATTGATGTGGCTGCATCCCTGTAGTTTGCTGTTTTTAGGTCTTTTGGATATGGTCTTAGAAGAGGAATAGCTGGGTCAATGGTGGTCAATAGCTGGGTCATTCCCAGATTTCCAAGGAATCTCCATACTGCTTTCCAAATTGGTTGCACCAATTTGCAGTCCCATCAGCAGTGTATGAGTGTGCCTTTTTCCCTGCATTCTCGCCAGCACTTGTTGTTTGTCTTCATCACGGCTGGCAATGAGTTTTTAGATGCATCACCAAAAGCATAACTGTGAAAGGAAAAAAAATGATAAGTGGGATTTTGGTAAAATTAAATACTTCTGATTCTGCAAAGGGATAATTAAAAGCACGGAAATCCCAAATATTCTACTATCAAAAGGCAACTAACCAAATTTTAAAAATGGCCTGAAGAGCTGAACAAACACTTGAACGAGAAAAGACACATAGATGGCAAACAAGCATATTAAAAGATGGTCAACATCCCATATCATTAGGTAATTGCAAATTAAAGCAGTGAGATGTCACCACACACTTATTAGAATACCTAAAATCCAAAACAGTAACACAACCAAATGTTGGAGAAGATAAGCAGCAGGAAAGAGCTCTCAGCTGTTGCTGGTGGGAATGCACAATGGGACAGTGATACGTGGTCTTATTATTTGATTCAGCAATCACTTTTACTCAAATAATTGAAAACTTATGTCTACACAAAATCCTGCATAGGGATGTTTATGGCAGTTTTATTCATAATTGCAAAAAAAAAAAACACCCTAGAAGTAATCAAGATGTCCTTCTGTAGGTGAATGGATAAACTATGGTGCATCCAGATAAAGGATTATTTAGTTCTAGGAAGAAATCGCATCAAGCCTTTAAAAAAAAAAAAAAAGAGGAATCTTAAACACACAGTACTCGGTGAAAGAAGCCAAGGTGAAAATATTGTATGATTTCATCTATATTTTAGAAATAGAAAAACACTACAGCGACAGTCAAAAAAATCAATGATTGCCAGACACTCGGCCAGATGAACAGGCGGAGTACACGGGACAATAGAACTATTCTATAAGATGCAGTGATCTTGGTTACAGGACATCACATATTTACCAAAATTCATAGAACTGTACAACAGCAAGAGTGAGTCCTAATGTTAACTATAAACTCTAATTAAAAATGTGTCAATGTTGTTTCATCATTTGTAACAAATGTACCATGTTAATGCAAGAGATGTTAACATTGGGAAAACTGTGGGAAAGGAGATCGCAAGGGCATGTGGGAATCACCTATACCTAAAACATATAAAAGCTTATTGCTTAACAATAGCTAGCATAATTCACTTGCTTTATTTTTGGAAGTAGTTCAGATAGGCACCCTACCTAAAAGTAATTTAACTTTCACTCTTATACAGAATTAAAAATAATTATATTAAATACTCCCCATTTGGGTTGTGAAAGGAGAGTCGATTTTAACCCTAAATATCTCTGACATGAATCATACACTTCTTACTGTTTCAGCATAAGTCTGAAGTGTTGGCCCAAATATCTTCTTTTATTTCCAGCCCTCAGTTTAATTTTTATGTATATATTGCATTAATTTTCCAGCATGAAAAAACATACTATGTACACTTAGTAGAAACCTTAAGGTTTGTCAATTAATGTATATATGAAGAGGGTTTAATAGAGAGTAAGCCTTGGCAGGTTGAAGCTGGAATTATTATTTTCCTTATCACCAGGATTTCTTGTGTGGGTTAAACATGCATGTGATCTACTTAGCACCGTACCTGGGTTCCTAGGAGGAGTTTAAGGAAAACCATAGAGTTTTGCACTGAATCACATGTGCACATGGGATAATATCCCACAGGTCTAAAGGAGACACTTCCTCCTCTCTGTTCACAATCACTCAGTGCCCCTGCTCAGAGGAGTTAGCAGGCACTTTGGGTCTCTTCATTGCTCTCAATTAATGGGGTACACGCTATTTTCTTCATTTCACTGTAAATGGGCCTAGTGCTATTTGGGGATTAGTTCTGCTTCTTTTGTGGTCTATTAAAAGTTTCTCCTCTTCAGAAGTCTCTTTTGGAATTTCACATGTTCCAGGAAAACCATCCATTTCAGATCATTAAGTTTTTTCATATTTATTTGCAGAGTCATATTTTATAATTTTCTGAAGGATTTTTTAAAAGAAGATAATTATTAGGGTCTGTTCCCCATTCATCAGATATAAAATGAAATACTGTACAAAACCAATTCTTCTAATACAGTCCCTCAAACCCTTGAGTATTTGCTGTCAGCAGTTTATTTTGTAACCTTAAATAATAATCTATATAGTTGGTTTGTGATCCATAAATGTTATCTCAGGTCGGGCTGGGGATGTGGCTCAAGCGGTAGCGCGCTCGCCTGGCATGCGTGCGGCCCAGGTTCGATCCTCAGCACCACATACAAAGATGTTGTGTCCGCCGAAAACTGAAAAATAAATATTAAAAAAAATTCTCTCTCTCTCTCAAAAAATAAATAAATAAACAAACAAATAAATAAATAAATAAAAGCATGTTGTCCATCTACAACTAAAAAAAATAGATATATTTAAAAAAATATTATCTCAGGTCAATGGGTGGTGTTCAGAATGTATACTCACTTTATTATTCTTTCTTAATGAAGTTACTAATCCCATAAAGCAATGTGTGTTTGCTTTGCCCTGCAAAACAACAAAAAAAGTGTTACATTCATTTCTTCATACTTCCTGCTCCTGTTCACCAAGTAACTAGCTCCTTGGTTTGATCTTGGATTCAAACTCATATGACAATTGGATTGAATCTCATATGACAATTTAGGGAAATTAGGAAAGTAGACACTTCCTTAACTAATGCAATTATATTTAATCTGCTCAAATGTATTTTGCACTGAAAGTTTAGAAAAACTAAAGCACTTCCACATTATGTAACAATTTGTGGTGGCACTGTGAATCTTCTGAACGGTTTTGCTTAGTTAGGTACATTGCCAGCATAGATTACATAGGAAAGTTCCTCTCAAGGCACATTTGGGAGACAGCATTAACTATGAGTAGGGTTATATGGCAGGGTGGTAAGGTAAAAAGCTAAAAAAATAGGCTTATTCGTTTCTTAGCATTTATGAAAAATACAATTGATACTTAAATAAATGAAATGGGCTTAAATAGACTAGTAGCAGGTGAAATTATGAGTTGTTAATCCTTTGGCCAAACAAATGTTTCACAAAAGATTCAATATTGAAGAAAGAAGAAAAAATAAGCAAAGGAGAAGGATGTACTAAAACAAGATTCCTCAACAGTAGTGAAAGTTAGGCTATGATATTTTCTGTTTATGAATATTTGACATATAATTAATTCATCTGAGCTAGAGATTCCAAATTATTCACATTCAGATTTGAGAGTCAAAGGCTTCAAATGGTAATGGTTCAAATTTAATGCATCTTAATACATTCTAATTGAAGTAAAGAAATAAGAGAATTGGGGAGTAAAGAATCTCAAGAAAGATTAGAAAAGATTTCATTGTTTTTGACCAATTCTTGAAGACTATGACTTCTTAGAGCTTTAATGGACTTCCCTGGTAATTCAAACAATTCCAAAAGTGTTCTTCAAATTTTTTTTTCAGTAGCAATATTTATAATAATAACAATGATATTGCTTTACTGTGAATGTATTATACACATTAGGATAAAGCAAAAAAAAGCAATTAGTTTAATGTCATTAAGTAACAAGACTTTCAGAACAACAGACAAGAGATCCAAATGTAAATTGAAATGCTGGTACACATCTGTAATCCCAGACTCCAGAGACTGAGAAAAGAGAACCACAAGTTCAAGGCCAGCCTCAGCAACTTAGTGAGGCCCCAAGAAACTTAGCAAGACTCTGTCTCAAAATTTTATTTATATATTTGTATTGATTTTTTAAAAAATAAATGACAGCCAAATGCATTACAATTCTTATTACACATATACAGAACAAGTTTTCATATCTCTGGTTGTATTTAAAGTATGTTGACACCAATTTGTGTCTTCATACATGTACTTTGAATAATGATGTCCATCACATTCCACCATCCTTGCTAACCCCCTGCCCCTTCCCTTTCCCTCCTATCCTCTGCCCTATCTAGAATTTTTGATCTTAGGTTAATTGTTTATCCTTGATTTTTAAAAAAAACTGCAAATGTTCTGTGACAAATTGGGAAATATATCACATTGAGTATTTGATTTATAAAAAAAATTGAAGGGGGTACATTTTTAAGGAAAGCAGCAATTATGTCTACTTTTGGTGATGGACCTCTTGGTGCACATGTTAATTATTTTCTATAGACCTCTTTACAATCCTCTTCTGTGAACTTTAAGCATTGTGAAATATCTTTGGATGCCCCCCTCCTCATCACTGGAAGGAGACATGGAACATGCCCTGAGTGGCTGGAATGTAGCTCAGCAATGAGTGCTGGCATAGCATGATGAAGCCTTAGGTCCAATCCCAGAATTGTAAAAAAATAAAAATAAAAACAAATTTTAAAAGGAATGAATATGTTCTGTATTCTACCTGAAATATCAACTGTTCTGCTTTTTATATAAATAGAGCATAAATAATTTTCCACATTTTTAAGTTACCCGTGAATCTGGCAAAATGTTTCAAAACTTCTTGACCATCTAGAATTTGAAAAGTTGCCCTTAGGCCAGCTCCACAAATGAGGAATCTCATTACTTTTGGTATTCTCTGTAGCTCTTAGGTATCAAACCAAATTCTCCATGGCTCCATATGTGAAATACCTCTTTTTAAGTGTTTGTCATTTTTTTTTTGTGAGAGAGAGAGAGAGAGAGAGAGAGAGAGAGAGAGAGAGAGAGATTTTTTTAATATTTATTTTTTAGTTTTCAATGGACACAACATCTTTATTTTTTTATGTAGTGCTGAGGATTGAACCCATCGCCGGGAGCATGCCAGGCGAGCATGTTACCACTTGAGCCACATCCCCAGCCCCAAGTGTTTGTCATTTTTAAAATTATATTTAGCTAATGTAAAAAGTTATTAAACAATGTAATAATGGAAAGTCTCTCTCCCAACTCCACCCCACCCCCAACCAGGCCCTTTCTGTGTGTGAAATCCCATGGTGCCCCTTGGATCCTACATAAGTCACACTACGATCCTGGGCTACCATTGGAAACTAGGTATTCTTACATCCATATTTTCCTGTGGGGCTGTGATCAGAAGCATCTGTACGACGTTAAAAATAGTCACCACTACAGAGATTGAAACAGGCCTGGGCATATCATAGAGATCCAGCTGAAAAACTTTGCACAGTGTCAAATCTCCTATAAACCCAGAGTCCAAAATGGGCTTGTGATACAGGTGAGGGACCATGATGTACCATGAGTGGAGCCTCAGTGTGTCCAGAGGTGACCATTTAGAATATGCATTTGGCTTGTTGCTGACCAGTATCTTACCAGTCATATAAACTTTTCTCAAAGAAAAACAACAACGACCACACACACACACACACACACACACACACACACACACAGAATATATCATATATATTTGTGATTATAATTGTTTATAATGCACTAATTAAAACAATAACAACAATTATATATAATTATAATGCACTCATAAAGTAACAATAACAGTAATAGAAACGGGATCAGTAGAGCAAAGCAAGGGGGTTGAGTGGGAAGAGGGAGGGAAAGGAAAGATACTGGGGAAATAGATTGATAAAGTTATGGTATCTGCATCCATGAATATGGCATGATGAATCCTACTAGCACGGGTAAGTATAATTCATTAACTTAGAAAAGATTATATGGACAGAGAGTAAAACTTTCAGCCTAAACTAAAAGAGAATATAAAAATTTAAAAGAGAATATAAAAATACAAAGAAAAGCTGAAGGGAAAATTTTTTGAAAAGCAATTTGTAAAAAGAAGATATAATACCTGAAGACTAATGAAACAAGACTGAAGATGCCACAGGCCACACACCCCTTCTGTCCCACCCTCAGCTGGGGCACAGAATCACATGACTAGAGAAAAGCATGCAGCTTAGTGCTTTACCTCCTCTCACCCCTGGGTTTTTACCTGTGAGCACAGGTGCCTGCATGCACTGTGATTAGCAATGCCAGCGGCAGCTTTTGATGCCGTCTTCCATATCTTGATCTCTCTCTGTCGATGAGTTTATATGGCTCTTACCAAGCTACAATCACCCTGGTAACTTGACTTAATTCAATATTTTGGTGTTTTTTTTTAAACACACAAAACATGTTCCAACAGTATAAATTCATGATTCAGTGACTCTGCCCCAAAGCCTTGGGCTAACTTTTACAGTTAGGACAAGGCAGCATGGGAGATGGGTGGGGCTGGTAGGTAAAATCTAATTAGGTTTGCTTTATGGAATAGCTCCCTTTTGTTTAAGGACAGGGTTTTAGATGATAATGACAGCAATCTAGTCAACTTATGTGGAAAGCAATTCAGATGATATTAATAGATTTAAGCAATGCCTACATCTTACATTTGGGGTACGGTCCCTATGGAGACACAGTGTTCAGCAGAAAACTACTTTTCATCTACTTCCACCTGGATCCAAAATGCAGTCCAGTACTCCAGTTATACTTTGGCAACGTGAGTGTTTATATTCCATGGCAGCATTTTAGCGTTTCCTAGGGTTTTAATTGTT
Source organism: Ictidomys tridecemlineatus (assembly GCF_052094955.1). Taxonomy (NCBI): domain Eukaryota; kingdom Metazoa; phylum Chordata; class Mammalia; order Rodentia; family Sciuridae; genus Ictidomys; species Ictidomys tridecemlineatus. Next base: position 132,935,090 of record NC_135484.1, read on the forward strand.
TTACTTTTTAGAGTGTTGAATAAACTCAAGCCATCATATTTATAGCATGAAGTTAAAAACATTGCCTTCCTATGCCTCAGTATCACATGCCCACTCGCCCCAGAATGTTACAGAAGCTGTGAAAGTGATGTGTGGCCAAAGTTCTAAATTCCATGGGACAAATATAAAAAGCACATACCTTACTCTCTGGCATGAAGTAGATACTCAATGGCTAAGTGTTGAAGGAACAGAATTGAAACCAGCTGTCAATCTCTCAATTCCCTGATAATTTGCTACATTCATTTTCTCCCAAGGAATTTACTTGTTTGTACAATTTTAACCAGTTCTCCTGAATTTTCACCGTTTTTTTTCTGATATGGCCTGTGTGGTTATCTGCAACAGGAAGGGTTCTCCACAAGCAGGCTGGGTTAGCATGGCAGAGCAGGTCTTAGGTACCCGGGCATGTGTTCTTTTTTTTTTTTTTTTTTCAGTATCATTTTTGTGCTTTATTCTAATTGATTTACCTAATTAGACTAAGATATATTCCATGCTTGTACAATTATGTCAAAATGGATTCTGTCACATAAAATACAAAGAAACAATAAAATAAAAAACAACAACAACAAAAAAAACCCAATAGACATATATTTTTTCCAAAGATAGGCAAGCCCAGTAAAGTCCTTTTCACAGTGAATACTCTCAAAATACAGCCATAACAATGTTATACAATTCTTCTTGGTTCAAAAAGGATGTGAATAATGTGAGCAAATCTACAGTGAATTTTGTTTAAATGTGCTGTGTCATCAGTGTGGTCTTTCTTTTTCAATTAAAAGAATTCCCCAGATTAAATCATGGTAGTATCTTAATAAAATATGCATATTTTATAATTAGAAAGAGTAGCATATTTATTTAAATGGCAATTGTGAATTGTTAGGGTAGAAACTGGACTAAATCTACATCTTAAATATTTTACACTACAGTAGACACTAGATGCAGAACGTCTTTATCTAAACGATAAAGAGCATGGAAAATTGGATCAAATTATTTTCCAATGACATTTTTCATAGGTATGTATTATATGACATTGTATGTAACACTAGTTTATTTTGAACTATTTTTAGCTATTATAAAATATTATTTTCATCTAAGAAAGTTTCACAACTGGGTTAATATGACAGAAAGTGAAAAAGTATAAATTTTTGAGTGGTTCTATAAAGAATTTAATCATTGACTAATAACCAGTAATTGAGTAATTGGATCAGTAATTGCCCATGTCTGTATGTCCAAACTTCAAAATTCTTAAATTAAGGAATAAGAAGGATATTCTACTAGTTTGTCAAAATCATCCACTTAAATCTTATTTTCATAAAATTATACATGCTAATTTAATTGATGATTGATTATAAGTGTAGGGAACCAAAACATTGATTTAGATAAATTTTGTCTTATAACCTTTGTATTCTTCAAAATAGTAGATTATCTAAAGCTGGAATATGCTTAATGTATTTATTATGAATTAATGAAAAATACTTTTATTAACATTTTAAAATAGCAGAAGATAATTAACCCATATTCTTATGTATTAATGTTTAAAGAAAATTTCCTTAAACAAAACATAATATAAAAAAGAATACTTTGCTTTTACCTTTGGAATTGATAAATTGTGTACAAATTTTGAAAATACATAGACAACTTTTGTGAACAATTATATTCTTCTCATTGCTACAAAGCACATGAACACATAAATGTTGTTTGAGAATAGTTGTGTGTGTGTCTAAGTGCTTTTAAAAAAAGGGGCCCTGGGGGCTGGGGATGTGGCTCAAGCGGTAGCGCGCTCGCTTGACATGCGTGCGGCCCGGGTTCGATCCTCAGCACCACATATCAACAAAGATGTTGTGTCAGCCGAGAACTAAAAAATAAATATTAAAAATTCTCTCTCTCTCTCTTAAAAAAAAAAGGGGGCCTTAAGTATAAAAAAGAAAAGATTATTTTGAATAAAAATTTTAAATAGATGATATTTAAAGGTTTTAATCCTTTAAAACACTGCTCAGCAATATTTCTGTAATCATTTTTTTCCTCTCTACAAAATAATAAGTTGATAAAGCTGATTGTATAAAACAAAGAAACTACCTAGCACTGACACTTTTTGTATTGTCAGGATGCTTAAAAGTGGGAGAAGTTGAAGGATTTTCCTCTTGAGTAATTTCCTCATGCATTATATAATTTTCATTTTTTTTTTTTAAATGACACCTAAGTCTCAGGACAAATAAAATTTGATGCTAGTGTATCTAGTAAAAGAAACAAAGGTTTTGGATTACACAGTCATGTATCCCCAGCACATAGAGGAGAGCCTTGTGCCTAATAGGTCTAAAATAACTTAAAATTATAAAATTCTATGAGTGGATGTATCTAAGGACTTTGGGCTCATCCTCAAGACAATCCTGGGAAGCCTTTGGTGGCTGACAATACTTTCCTCATGTAATAGAAATCTTAGCACAGAAAAAAATGTTTAAAAAGTTAGGTTTTCACATCTTATACCCTTTGGATTTAAATTGGTACTTGGGCTGTCCTGGGAATGTTCCCTTTCTTTTAGCGTGAACTGGAGGAATCAAAACTTGCAAAGATATAGTGTAAACTGGAGGAATGGAACCTACTAAAGAAATCTAGTGCTCTATAATCTTAAATGCAAATTCATGTTGCCTGAACAATCTTAAAATAATTCTAGGTGATAGTTCAAAGATGTGTTAAATGAAAGATTTTCACAAGTATACAGTTCAGTTTGAGGAAAGAATTTAGAGCATGTCAATGAAATTCTATGGGAAGTAAAATATCTGGAAGTCAATGGCCAGTGTCATATATGTGTGTGTGTGTGGGGGGGTTCTTCTGCCCAGAGGAATCCAAACCATTCTAAATCTTAATATCTCAAATAATCAACAAATAATAAAACACAGACACTCAGAAATATATTTACAGACAGCAAAGCCCCTAATAGATCTAGTCCACACAGGATCTTGAACTAGACAAATAAAAAATGGGACCCGTGGTTTATTTAAGGGAGTACATCAAAGGCAGGGATAAGGTTTCAAGGGCAGAGTCTCTCTTACTGATGTCTTGCAGTCAGCAGGTTGTTTGACATCTCGGCAAGTCACACCCATCCTAGGTGCTGTGTGGGCCACAGCAGAGCAGGAAAGAGATTCACACTGGGCAATTAACCAGAGGACATGTCCAGTAGCCATTCCCAGACACCAGATATCTCTATGCACACAGCTTCCATGTGCAATAATCCACATGCAACCCACAGAGGGCTTGTGACAGTGAAGTGCTTTGTATAAATTTCTTCTTAAACATTTTCCCATTTACAGGCTCCAACTAAAGGGAATCAAAAATGTATATGTGATTTTAAAAATAATACAAAACCCTCACATTAAAATATACATTAAATAGAATCTAAAACGGATACTCTATTAAATAAATTTTAGAGATACAAACATATTTTTAAAGTAAATACTTTCCAAAGTTATACATACATATCATACTTTTTAAATAATCATTTCATATGGAACAATGAATTTCAACATTAGTTTATATATTATTTGATAAAACAGTTTCTTGTATCTGTTTAGCGTTTGAGGCCTGCATGAATCATTTAAAGACCATCTTTACTCATGTTAATACCATAGAGATCTTGGATTAATAGTATTTGAAGAAAACTCTTGTTCAGTCATCTTACACAAAGAATCTACACATATCACCCAGTTCACTGGAGTTATTCTCTATTAATCCACTTAACAATGTTTTCAGGTTGCATCCATTTTCATTATTCTTTATGCTTTTAAGAAAGCCTTCATTCTAAATTTAAACCACATTTTCTTTATCCATTCATCCATTGATAAATTTCTTACACTGGTTCTATAGTTTGGCTGTTGTGAATTATGCTGCTGTAAACATGTGTATGCGTGTGTTCCTTTAGTATTCTGATTTTAACTCTAAAAGATTAATTTATCTCTTCATTATCAGAAGATAGATATTTGGTTTAGTCAGATCAAAATATCTCATAGGTGGTAATTTGTTTCTCTTATGAACTGTTGGCACAGAAGGACTTATTTCCATTCTGCTTCCAGAAGGCAATAAAAAGGTACATTTCCAGAGAATGAGAATATCAGTAGATATTAATATAGATTATAAATAATTCATATTAATAAAATATTAATCTATATTAATTATATATATTATCAATATTTTTATTCTTATTTTTGTTATTCTACTCAGAGAAAGTTTTTAGAGATTATGTTTTGGGTCAAGTTAATTTTATAAAAGTTTAACAATGAAAATAATAGCAGTAGAAAAATGTCAAGAAAGTTTCACCTGCTTATATGATTTCTACATAAAAAGAATTTTCAGAATAAAATGGGAACTATAAGGGAGTACAGAATTAAGGAAAAGAGAAATAAAATAAGACATAAACATCAAGGCAAATAATGATTAGTGAACTAAGTAGGATTTTGGAACAGTGATAGTATCCAACAAAATATGAAAAAATTTTTAATCTTGCATTATACATTGATTTTCGGTGTATCTGATACACTCAAGGTTAAAAAAAAAGATGAGCATGTATTCTTGAAGGAAGATGTTGGGGCATGGTTACTTCCTTTCTGTTTTGCATGCTGCCATGAGATGAATAGGTCTCCACCAAGCACTCCCACCATCATGTACTGAGTTGCTACAAGCCCAAAGCCATGGCCAATCATTCATAGACTGAAATCTCCAAATGCATTTGTCAAAATGAACCTTTAATCTTTTTAAGTTGATTATCTCAAGTATTCTTTTTACAGTAAGGAAAAGTTGACTAATGTCGTGCAGATAGGCCATGGTATCATCCCTCAGTTGATGGACATTTGAATTGTTTCCTTCTTTTGGCTATTGTGAATAATGCTATGATAAGCGTTCATCTGTAAGTTTTGTATGAGCATATGTTTTTATTTTTCTTGGGTTTATATCTAAGAATGAATTTCTTGGGCCATATGATATCTCTCTGTTTACCCTTCTGAAGGAATGCCAGACTCTTTTCCAAAGTGATAATGGCATTTAAAATTCATATCCATGGTGTTTTCAGGTTATGATTTCTCTGTATTCTTACCCACATTTGTTATTATCTGACTTTTTGATTCTAACAATCCTAGTAGGTATAAAAGATCACCTAATTGAGATTTTTAAGGTATTTTTCTAATAAATGATGTTGAACATCTTTCATATGCTTATTAGACATTTGCACATCTTTCTTGGAGAAATATTTGTTCATACTTTTTGCCCATTTTAAATTGACTTATATGTCTTCTGAGGATTGAATTGTAAGTGTTCTATGTAACCTGAATGTCAATACCAGGATGTTAATACTTTCTACCACTCTGTGGGTTTTCCTTTCACTTTCTTGATGGTGTTCTTTAGAACCCAAATGTTTTTTCAAGTTCAACTTGTGTATTTTTATTGTTGTTTATGTACTTGGCATCACATCGAAAAGTCCTTTGCCAAATTCAAGGTAATAGGAATTTAACTTTATGTTTTCTTCAAATGATCCAGCCCTACTCCGGAGAATGTTCCTCAGATCTTGGCAGTTGATTCTCTCTCTATACAGCTTCCTGCTTTCTGGCTTTTAGCTTCAGAAATTTTAATTGCTTAAAGGGGAAGAATAAATCTGGTCGCTGTTACTCCGCCATGAATGAAAACAGAAATATCTAAAAATGTGGTTTCATTTCACTCTATAGTGGAACACTGTGCATTCTTACAGAAAGAATGAGAAGTTTTCACTAGACCTGCTGAACCACCTCTAGGTCTAGAGTTCCATGCAAGAAGGCAGATTTTGTTAGAATTCAGCACAGAAGTACATGGAAATAGATTTTCATGTTTTCTTGTATTTACATAAAGATATTCTTGAAGTTCATAGAAGAATTATTAAAGTGGTTTTCTGGATACCTAGGCAGGGAAATGGGTTGTGAGGCAGAGTAAAGTAAGAATTTTCAGTTAGGTAATTTGATATCACTCTGATTCTTTGATCTGTGTAAGTACATTATCAACTAAAATTATTTTTATATATTAATGTTGCTAGTGGTCCAAATGAGGGAAAAGTGAATTTCTCTATAATACCACTCATAAAAATGAATTTCAGATAGAATAAATAAATAAATACAAAAACAAACCTAAAATGTTCAGATGATTATGTAGAAAAAATTCTTTACAAATTTAGAACAGGAACAGATGGCAATAACATAAAAATGTTAAAGACAGCATTTTATAAATCATACCACATTAAAATTTAAGAATTTAATTTTTACTTAAATAACTAGTTTAATTTAGCATATTTATCAAAAGACAACAAAAAGGGGGATAGAAAGATAAAACATGGGATAAAAATATTTTGTCACTGCAAACTAATAATTTGTGTGCTGAATATTTAAATAACTTCTATGAATTATAATAAAAAGTCAAATAGCTCAATAGAAATTTATGGGATCATTGAATTCTCACTTAGAAGAGGAGAAAATGTAAATGGCCAATAATCAAATAAAAAGATGCTTTTCATTGTTGGTAATGAGTGGCATTCCATTCCATTTCCTCCAAATTGTCAGGATATTAAGGTCAGGTGGAACTATGTGTTAGTGAGGGTGCGCAGAGATGCAGACTCTCATCTGCTATGTGTGAGAGTGTGAATTAGGACAAACACTTGGGAAGGTCTGGAATGACTTGTCAGAGTGAATGTGCTTATATCCCATGCACTAGGATCTTTATTCCTAGATACATTCCTAGAGAAAAGGTGGCACACGTGTGTCCAGAGACATGAGTGCAGTGCTAATGGTTAACACTGTAAAAATTTGGAATAAACACACTTTGTGAAAAGAACATAGTTATCAAGAAACTGGAATCCACCGAAATGTCTGGCAACAGTACAATGTATTTATAAATCATGGGGTAATCATATGTGGAGTACTATACAGTGATGAAAGCTAATGGTACTAACAATAATTTAGTAAAAAAGCAAATCATTTATATTTGTGTAATATAAAACCCGAGTTAAATAAAATACAGAAGAACAAAAACTTAAAAACTGCTCTAAGTGTATACGTCTCTCTCTCTTTTTCCTCTTTCATCTCATTTGCTGTCACCTCTATTCTTTCTATCTATCTATCTATCTATCTATCTATCTATCTATCTATCTATCTATCATCTTTAAGAAAATTACCACCAAATGATTCAGGACCACAGTGAATAGACTATCAAAGAACTTCAATAGATGTTATTGTCTATGTTCTAACTCTTACGCTGTGTGGAAGATATAATAGTATTTGTCGGACTATTATTCAAATAGAACATATATGCTATATTTACTCTTCTGTATAAATATAAATTTTATAAGAAATAAATAATAGACTATATGCATGTAAGCTTGCTGATGAAGCTAGTTTGTTTGGTTGTTCCCTTTGGGGTTTTATACCACCATTTATTTTATAAGGAAATTTTTTTAATTCAATATAAAAATTCATGGATAAAAACCCTGAATATTTAAAAAAGTAAAAAGTCTAATTTGGTCCCCAAGATAGAGTAGCAAAAATATAAATTAACAATTTTTACCTAAGTAGTCATGAATAATTTTATGAGGCAATTTTTTTCTTTCCAAATTATAAATGGTTTTTAGTCAACATCTGTGTGAGTCAGATTTCTGTTGCTATTACAAAATACCTGAGAACACCAACTTAGAAGGAGGAAAAATTTAGTTTGGCTTATGGTTCCCATAGTCTCTGGTCTTGTTATTTTGGGCCTAGGTTGAGGAAGAACATCATGGCTGGTAGTGCATAGTTGAGATTTATCTGGAAACGTTCTCAGGGCCAACACCTGTGAGAAAGAGAAAGGAGTGTATAAGCAGGAGAAGTTGGTCTCCCTTGCAGTCTCACGGGATTCTCCTTTTTCTCCATGGGAGAATCTCTGGAGCTGGAAAGCACTCTGAAGTTGTGCCAGATCTTGAAGAGGGCAAGGCTTTCCTGTCATAGTGATGCCATTGGATCTGAGGAGGTTCCTTTTGTTCTCAGAGGCTCACAGGTGTCACCTGTGTTCTGTGTGTTGCCATGTTGCACAGGTGAAATTTGGCACAACCTCCTCACACCCCTCACTACTAGTCTCCAAATGTACGGGTCTCCGTTCCTCTGCTGGAGCACCAAGCCCCCGTGGCACTGCCTGGCATGGGGTGGGGACCCCAATAAATTATTGCAGAGAGGATCAATAAATCCCGCCATCTCAGCATCCTAGTGAGTCACATTTCCCACATGCTTCAGTGGATACCGCTGACAAACACTGATGTGGTCTGCAGGCCAACAGCCTGTGTGCAGGGAAAGAGGAGTACTATTGATAACCCAGGCTAGCACTGACTGAGGCGTTTTCTGTGCCCGTTAACTTATCACCTATCCCATTGATACAAAAGCTATTTTACCTACTGGAATATACAGTAGAAAACCTTGTACACCATATAATGCCGATTTGGGGATCTCCCGTTTACTCTACACCAGATGTGCATAATCTTGTTTAAAGTTGACAACACACAGGAAACATTTTCAAGATGGGGAAACTGAAACCACAGGGTAACAGAAGCACCCTGGGTTCTACAGCCAGTAAGTGTCCGGAGCTGGATAGTCCCACCTCTCTCTGAAGTTTGGAAGGAAGGGCACACATTTCTCATTTTGCTGATAGTTTTTCTCCATGTTCCATGCACTTTAAATTCCAGGTGTCTTAGCGCTCCACCAGGGGCTTCCAGTGTACCTGGGTATACCTATGCTGTGCCACTCACAGACAGCCTGTCTCTACCACATGTGGTTCCTCTATCAGGCCCTGGGAAGAGGACCTCCTGTCTTCTTACCTCTATGACCTATATTTTCTCTTTCCTTCCTAACTTCACCTATTCAAAGAGTTTCATGGCTCTGGCCCAGGCTGCAAGCCAGGCCACCACACCATGATGATCTTCACATTGTCTTTTCTCTATGCATTTCTGTCTCTGTCCTGATGTTACTTTTTTAGAATTATAGCAGTCATAATGGATTAGGGCCCACCTTGATGGCTTCATTTTAACCTGATTGACATTTTAAAGGTAATCAAGTTTCCTAAAAATAAAGTCACATTCTGAAGAATCTTATTTCTAGATAACTTATGATAAGTAATACACTGAAAAGGCTATGTAAGTAGTTATTATTCTGCATTGTTTAAGGAATAATGATAAGAAAAAAAACGTGTGTGCTTGGTCACTATAGATGCAATATTTTTTTCTTCTGAAAAAAAAATATTTGGGGAAGGTGCATTGGGGATGGAGTCCAGGGGCACTTCACCACTGAGCTGCATCCCCAGGCTTTTTTATTTTATTTTGAGACAAGGTCTTGCTAAGTTGCTGAGTATCTCACTAAGTTGCTGAGGCTGGCCTCAAACGTGCAATCCTCCTGCTTCAGCCTCCCGAATTGCTGGGATTACAGGCATGCACCGCTGTGCTTGATTTCTCAAATATTTTTGATCCATGGTTGGTTGAGTCCATGGATGCAGTATCTGAGGACTTGGAGGGCTGATTGTACTTGAAAAAGCAGTACAAGCATCAAGGAGCATCCAAGCTGGGTGAAGTCAAACAGCTCGTAGATCTGAGCCATCCATAATGGAAGACTCATGATTTGTTCATCTGTGAGACTTCCTCTGTTTCTTACAGAAGTTACCCATTTCTTCCTTGGGAAGCCTGAGAGGAGCTTTCAATGTGCCATTTCATGAAACTCTAACCTAACTTCGTCATAGAGAAACCTGACCTCTTAGGACATTCTCTGTCTTCCCTGTAAGCAGTGGAGTCAGAAACATTTGTTAGCAAGATTTTCTAAACTCTGTTCACAGGAAAGCCATGCAGAATTCCTTTTGTGCTGTGTTTGTAGACTGTTTTGCACTGTTTTATGGGAATATGTCCACTAGCAATGGGATTACTTCAGAGAAATGGTTAAAGGAATCATCTCCGAGGTCAAGGTCTTCAAGTCTGAGCAGCAGTAATAGGGTTCCCAGTCTATGCTACTGTAGGAAACTAAATAATGCTATGTCCTTCTGATCATCAGCTCTTAATTCTGATCTTATTTACTTTCCCCAGACAAGCACTTGACATGATTGTAGAAATCAAAACCTCTTATGTTGATAGAAAAAAATCCATATTTTAGGGACGGGGAGAAACACTTGCCGAGCATATGTGATTCCCTGGGTTTGGTCCCCTGAAGCACAAAAAATGATTTTTAAAAATCCACATTTTTCAATGACTTTTTAGGCTGTATGGGTCTATGCTGGCAAGCTGAATTGTTAAATTTTTGAAACCATGTCTTCAGAAATGTAATCCCCAAAATACCGAAGTCTGGAGAGAAGAAGCTGAGAGCAAAATTCCCCTGGGTGGATCTCAGGGCTCATGAATCGCTTTGCTTTTCAGTTTTATGCATAAGATAATTCTTGGAACTTTGATCTTTTTCTGCTTTTGTAAACCTGGATTGTGGAGGGTGGAGTGAGATTCAGAAGCCTGTGATGAAGGTTCATGCCCTTGAAATGTGGTGCCTGTTCTTGTCTGATGAGCTTTCAGAGAAACTGCTAAAGATGTGCCTGTTTCATAGAAAAAAAAAACATAAAAAGACATATAGCCTATGCCCTCATAATTGGTTCTATAAACGTCTGTGATACTTTTTTTTGATAAAAAAAATCCATATTGATCACTTTTGGAAATAAGTCTTTGTAAAAATAGGGTAAGTTTGTTTTACCTTATGTCACAGGGAATATATGAAACTTATTATTCATCTGTCTTCTGTGTACCCAGTCAGTCTCTCTCCCATCCTTCTGGAAAACAATAAACCCTCAAAACCATGCAAAAAGCGTTCTGTGATGTGTTAGCCTCCCTACCCACCCCCATTCCCACTCCTCAATAGAAAATGTATTAGGATATTCCCACATCGGCATCTTCAGCATTTCTTTCTGCAGTTCCAGTCACTCTGGTCAACCACGGTGGGAAAATATTAAATGGAAAATTCCAGAAATAAATAATTTGAAAGTTTTAAATAACTTTTATTACAATAAATTGTTATACTTATTCTGATTTAGTTTTGATTACTATTGTGGATTCTTATTATGTCTAATTTATAAATTAAACTTGGGCATAGGTGTGGTGTCTAGGGAAACTCTGAGTTCACTATCATCTGTGGTTTCAGACATGCCCTGGAGATCTTGCAAGGTATCCCCTACAGATAAGGAGGGAGCTAATGTATTATGTTCCAAGCCTTTTTTTTTTTTTTTTTGGTAGCATATTGGTGCTACTTCAAGGTTAAAACAAAAACAAGAAAAACAACAATTCTCCATTCTGTGAGTTTGATATGGGTAGAAGGTTCATGGGGCAGCTCTAGACCAACATTTGAACTCCTACCCATGAGGTGTACTTGGCCGTCAGATGTCCTCTATGAACCAGGGAGGGGTCCTCTTCTGGGTTTCATCTCTGATGAGAGGTGAGCGATGTGAAGTGATGTGAAGAGACAAAGCCCGGGTTGGCATTCCCATGGCCTCCTGTCCACCTCAAGCTGTTTGCTTTCTGCAACTCAGACAGCTCTGTATTCGTGAGCCTGTTTCTTGACAATCTGTAGGTTCTCTCAATACCAATCCTTACCTGATTTGACCTCAGTCTAATAACAATTTTGTCAAAGAAGGAATCCCAAAATAATTCTTAAAAACAAAACCCCCTCAACCTTGTTAAACAAAACACAAACATAAGCCATTAGGCTCCAGTTGGAGATAGGAAAGTTTAAATGGGGGATGATGCTCCCAGATAATCTCTTTCTGCAGAGTAGAGGACTACCCTACTTGGAAGGGCAGGCACTGTGCCAAATGGAATCCACATTAGGACCAGTATCAATTCAGAATGCTTCACATGGCCATTCAGATACTTTGTTGCACCAAAATTTGGTTATATAAAAAAAACAAAAACCTGTTTAAATCAACTAGGTGACTAGAGGTTGAGATATCTTTTGTCAAATACAGACATTATTTCATTTTTGTACTGGGAGATGATCCATAAAGTTCATGTTCATGGTGGTGAAGTGCATTGGGAGGACCACCATGATTTCCCATAAATCCTGGTGTTCAGGGATCACTTGAAGCTTTGAAAACATACAGATTTCTTCTGAGGTCAAATTGAGCAAAATCAAAGCACTCTGAGGTGGTCTCTGCTGCTGTTTTCAAAAGATCACAAAGGAGAAATCTTGTGTTCATGGAAGGGTTCCATTTTAATCTGGTAGACTAATGATGCTGGCATAAGCATCAGAGAGTAAGAATGGTTTGTTGGACCAGCTTCTGCCTCACACAGAATCTTCTGATGTTCACTTAACCTCCACTAACCATGGTAGGGAACACACTAATATAAACTCCATGATGAAACCCAAACAAGCAGGGGTCAGGGATGCAGAACAGAGCACTGGGCCAAGAACCTAAAGAGCAAGTTGTGTGGCTCAATAACCCATGAGTTACTGAGTAAGCTTGATCTTGGTTCAACCATCTGAGAAGGAAGACAACAGAACAGCTCAGACACAGGCTTTGTAGCTGTGGCAGTTAACCTCAAATCCCTCTCAAAACAGTATGGTTCTTCCCCATGTTGATGTGAATTTAAGTTCAGCTCCTGAGAACTACATGGAACAATGGTTCTATAGGCCACAAACAATCATTACTTCCAAGTTTATAGCAAATTTTGCCTCCCATAATAATCTGCATTGGTGAACTTTCTCTAAAATATGGGAAAATGTGGTAACCATCTGCCCTTTGTTGCCGGCATGCTTTCCAGCGAGGGAAGTAAATACATGCTCTGAGTCAAAATAAAATAATGCACAGGATATGAAACAAATCAACAGTCTCACTTTTCCACCGTTGGTACTTTAATTTCATGAAAATTTATGCTGCTACATCGATGCTATAATAATTGAATTGCATATACTTTGGTGTTAGGGATATGACAAATGGATATAAGATGACCAGGATATGCAGGGCTTTTGAGAAAAATTAAACTAAGGCTTTCTGTGACTGTATACTACCTCCAATATAAAATCTTCCCTGCTGTAAAATTACATTATTAAAGAAAAGGAAGTCCTTAATCTTGGCACCTTCCATATCAGTTAAGAACATGTGGTAAGGGAGACCCAAAGATGGAAAAGAATAAATTCAGAGGGGAAAAAGGTAGACACTAGAAGTGCAGGGCTGGGACCTGGTCAACCCAGCTCCAGAGCTGGCAGGTCACTCACCCCTGCCTCCTCACTGTAAGCCACTTATTAAAATACAAAATTTTCCTTAAAACAAGCTTACCCAGCAGAAGCAGCTGCTAGGAAATGTCCTATAAACCATGTATTTACCATTTTCAGGCTTGGGTATTTTCTTTCTTGTCAGCCAAGGTAAACCTGCAAAGACCTTATATTCTTCAAGAAATAAACAATATATATATATATATATATATATATATATATATATTGTTTATTTAAATATATATATAAATATATATTTTAAACAATATATAATGTTTAAAATATATATTTATATTTAAATATATATTTAAATATAAATATATTTATATATTTAAAATTGATTTAACATTCTGTGTGTGCAGATTCCCCAAATGTGGATTCAACCAACTACAGCTGAAAAATATTAGGAAAAAGAATTACATCCGTATTGAATATGTTATCCCTTGTTATCATTCCCTCAACAATAGAATATAGCAACTATTTACACAGCATTTGCATTATATTACATTATTGTAAGTTATGTACAGATGATTTAAAGTATATAGGCGAATATGTCTAGTTTATATGAAAATATTATACCATTTTATATATGGCATTTGGGTATAGGCAGATTTTGGTATCTATGGGCCCTTGTGGAACCAACCTCCAAGAATATTGAGGGATGACTGTTTATTGAAAGTATTATTTCAGGTGCTTTAATTTTTTTGCCCAGACTTAAATTAAAAAAAAATTGAATGTTTCATTTTGAAACTATTTCAGACTTACAAAAGATATAAGAGAGCATTCCCTTTTGCCTTCATCCAGCTTCTCTGAATATTATCACCCTTATACAGACAGCACAGGACCAAGGTCGATCAATTAATAATGAGAACAATATTGTCAACTAATCTTAGACTTTACCCAGAGCTTTCCAATTTTCCCACCACTGCCCTGTGTCTGGTCCAGGGTCCCTCCAGGATCACATTCTGGCTTCAGGTGTCCTGTCTTTTCAGGCTCTTCCAGTCTTGGACAGCTTCTCTGTCTTTGTCTTTCATAATATGAATACTTGTGAAGTTCTGTTGTGAAATGTCCCTCAACTTAGGCTTATTTGATGTTTTGCAGGTGGTACCAGGAGACATTTGGTTTTAAGAAATCCTGTTTCTTAGATTTCCAGAGAACAGACACCATTGGGCTGTCAGGGAAGGACATGGGTGTCCCTAGGAAGTGGCCAACAGGCTCCTGTTTTATGATCAGGACAACTGTAAACAGGATGAGATGCTGTAGATCCTATAAACTCAACCTGTCATGCATGGTCCTTGCTTGGCCCATCTTCTAGTCATCATCCCAGTTGCCTCCTTTGTTTCAAGGTTAAGATGAATGAATGAATTTTCACATCCCTCACCTTGCATTCTCAGCTTTACCAGTAGACCACCTGGCCTTCTCCCGTGCTCCTCTTCATCCATTCATGGTCATGTGTTACCTAGCAACAGGACACATTCTAAGATATGTGTGAACAGGCGATTTTTTGCTATGTGACCAAAGGTAGAGTGCATATATATGATCTAGGTGTTTATGTCAATCACTTGACATGAGCACTTGATGCAATCCAGAGAAGATACCTGTGAATAGATGAAGCTGCTGCGGGTGTCACACAGCAGCCTTCTGTACAGGAAACTTACCTCCCCCCTCCGAAAAAGTGCAAAGAGTATGCTCCAAAACAAGGATAGAAAGGACAGTGTAACAAATACATCACCCAATAAATAGTGTTTGATGGTCATTATCAAGTATCACGTATTGAGCATGACTATACATGCTGTACTTTTCTATAGTAGGTCTGTTTACATCAGCACCAACACAAATGTGAGGAATCTGTTGTGTTCTGATGCCACAACAGCTGTGACATTACTAGGCAATAGGAATTTTCAGCATAGTATAATCTTTTAAGATGACCATCACATATGGAGTCTGTCATTGATTGACTGGTTACATGGTGCTTGACAGTAGTAGTTGTCTATACCACACCTCAGGTCTACCTGCATCTGTGCCCTCTGTGGGTAACAATGCCTTCCTAGGCTTTCTTCCTGTCTCTCATTCCTTCACCTCCTTCTTGGGCTCCTTTTCTTCTCTACCATGAAACTATAGTCAGGAGCTCCTAAAGAGGGATGCTAGTTTCTCTCCCCACACAAAAGTGATTTTTGGTAGGAATGCTTATAGCCCTCCCTCCACCTAACTCCAACATCCTCTTTGGCTGGAAGTGGCTTCCCTTAGTGAGGGTCTGTCATTGCATGCTTGCATGGTACCCAAGGTAAAGACCATGCTACATACTCAGGCTCCAATCTAGCCTTGCTGTAAAGGTTGGCACAGGTGGGCATTGAGCACCTGCCTGACCATCCCAAACACTGGCATTTGTACTTGTACCTCCTGTGGTTGTTAAGACGCTGGCTTAGAGCTCCACAGGACAGACTCAGCATTTGGCCCAACCCCAGCCTTCCAGGACATTATCCTCCCTTCCATCCTGTTTATATCACCATAGAGAATTCCCACCAGGTAACTCAGTCAGACCCCTAACTTGACTGAAGACTGACTGCCAACTGCAGATCCAGGTGCTCCTTAAGCTGAAGATCTGTACCTTCTACAGCAGGGTGGCAGATCTGCCAGAATGTTCCACTGGATCTCAACTTTTAAAAATCTAAATTGTGTTATATAGCATTTTCCAGAATAGACAAATGGGATTATATCAAATTTAAAACTTTCTGCATAGCAAAGCACACAATTGACAGGGTGAAGAGACAACCTGTAGAAGGTGAGAAAATATTTACAAACTTTGCATCTAACAAAGGATTAATGTCTAGAATAAATGAGAAACTCAATAACACAAAAAGTGAAGAATGTAATTTAAAAATGGGCAAAAGACCTGAGTAGGCATTTAGGCATTTCTCAATAGAAGACATACAATTAAAAAAGAAGAAGAAGACACACAAAATTGACCAACAGGTATGTGGGAAAATGTTCAGCATCACTAATCATCAGGGACATGCAAATCAAATCAAAACTACAATGTGATACTATTACCAAAGGACAAAACACAATAAAATTTTCATGAGGATATTAAGAATGGGGATATCTTATGTACTGTGGGTAGGAATGTAAATTACTATAGCCATATGAAACACAGTATGGAGATTCCTCAGAAACCTAAAAATAGAACTGCCATATGATCCAGTAATCCTACTACAAGGTATTTATCCAAAGGAAATTAAATCACTGTGTTGAAAAGACCTCTGTGCTCTTATGTTTATTGCAGCACTATTCATAATAGCCAAGATGTGAAAACAACTTAAGTGTTCATCAGTGGATGAATGAATGAAAAAAAAAGTGGTATATATACACAATCAAATGCTATTCAGCCATAAAAAAGAATTAAATCCTGCCATTTGCAACAACATGGACGGACCTGGAGAACATATGTTAAGTGAAAGAAGCCAGGCACAGAAACACAATTGCTATGTGTTCTCTGTCATATGTGAAAATGTAAAAAGTGGGTCTCAGAAGTAGAACAGTGATTACAAGATGCTATGTGGAAGGTAGGGGATGGGGAAAGATTTGTCAGTGGGAACAAAATTCTTTTGTTAAAAATGTGTGTGATACAGTAGATTGGGTAGAGAGAGGCGATGGGGGCATGCTAAAAGGGACACAGGGGCTAGTTGGCAGGTGCTGCCACTGGACAAACTTTAGACAAATCGAGTTTGAACTTGAACAGTGACTTTTGTGGATTACAACTCAATGGAAAAAAAACATCCTGTGGATACTTAATAATGGCAGAAAATGAACCAAGGAATCAAGAAATGAAAGGGAAAGCTCTTCTTCATTCTAAGACAGCTATGAAGAAGAAATAATGACATTTGGAAAATGCTATTCTGAAATCATCACAAATAATAATTGGTTTAGGTAAGGGTCATCATAGTCTCTTAGCATCTGTCCATAGATTATTTACTAATCAACGGGTGGTGTCAACTCTGGATGGGAAAAAGAGGTAGAGACAAAGATAAAAAGAGAGCCAGCAAGGCAAAGTATTCATGTTGGAGAATGGAGAAGAACATGTGAGTGTCAACTTGAAGCATTCTTACGAACTTTTATGTGAGTTTTGAACATTTCTAAAATAAAATTTTAATTTGAAAACAACTTCCTGAAAGAAGTCATAGGGAGGATTATTTCTTTCTTTATCATGAGTCTTTAATGATAATATGTGTTTTTTGTAAAAATATTTGAGTACTTGATCCAAAAAGTATTAATTATCCATTCTTCTACCACACATTTAGCACTGAAGGCAATTAGAATTAATTTAGTAGTGAATATATTGCTTAATTATGCTTTTTCACTTAATATTCACAAGCACAGTTTCTCAGAATTTAAATTTGTCCTAATGACTTAAAATTTTTCATTGTTTTATTTTGTTTAGACACATTTTTCCATTTATCATGTTCTTACTATAAAGATCACCAATTTGGTGTTCAGTAAAGTAGTATATGATTCTTAGAACTATTATTTCCTTTGCTACATTTTTTTTTATACTGGTGATTGAACCCAGGCATGCTTAATCACTGAGACACATCCCCAGCTCCCTTCTTACGTTTTTTATTTTTAGGCAGGGTCTTGCTAAGTTGCTTAGGGCCTTGATAAGTTGCTGAGGCTGACTTTGAACTCGCCATCCTCCTGCCTCAACCGCCCAAGTTGCTTATATTACAGGCATGCGCCATTACATCCAGCCCTTTGCTACTTTAAAAAATTTACTAGAATATCATGAGCACTGGAGATAAGATAAAAGAATGAGGTCCCTGCTTCCTTGAGGCCATGAGGTAAATGCAAGTGGAAGATCAGATTTGATGGGAAAAAATAGGTAACTTTCATTTAAAAAATATGCATATATTCTCTTCTTTAGACTTTTTCTTCATTATTTTTCCAGTGTTGGGACAGAACCCAGGGGTTCCTGCATGATAGACAAGCACTTTAACCCTGAGCTACATCCGAAGCCCAGATACATTTAAATGCAACTGCCTTTATATTTTTCCTCTTAAAATGAAAAAAGTAAATGTTTTTATTAAAATATGTATGTACTACCTTTGTATCTGCTTGAAAAACAAAATATCAAGCTCCTTTGTGTCAGAGCTTTCCTAAACTTTTTATATTGTTCAAAAATGAAAAATAATGAATTAGATGGGGTTTCCAACTCTCACTTCCTTAGTGGAGACTCATCTATTCCTCCAATGAGTGTCTACTTCTGTGATGTCTAAGTCCTACATTTATTTTCCCTAAAGCTCTCTTTGTGGTGGTCTCAATGGGACCATGGATATCCTTGACACAAGGACAAGTCAGAAGGTGACAGGTTTCTTTGATGCCAGGGTTCATGGATATTTAGTAAGGGTATTACGCAAAGTGGAAGATAGTACAGCAGCTCCTTTCCAGGCACAGGTGTGTCTTCCCAGGAGTTCCAAATATCTGCAGGTAGGTGAACTCTGGAGAAATAAGGGTCCCACCAGGTATAAGAAATCCTTATTACATGTTTGCCTATTTATACCCCTGGCTCTCCTCCTGCCTGATGTTTCTGAGACCTTGCAACCTCACCTGCTTGGGGACCAGGTAGAAGTAATCAGTGTGTCTCCTTCCCACACATCCCTCCCCTGAGTACTTTCTGCAAAATGGAGGAGGATTAAGTTTGCTTCATGCTTATAGGCTCAGCACAGCCTAGATGCTCATCAGCATTGTCAGTCAGATGTTTAAACTCAAATGATGAAAGAAACTGTTACAACAGTACTGAAGCCATCCATTGTTACCTGTTTGAAACGGTTAATTGAGACAGAGTGAAATGGGATGGGGAGTTTGAAAGGCTTATTACAAGACTCAGAGGACCCAGAGCAGCCCAAGAACATTCTTGGGGCTCACAGAAAAAAAAAATGAAATTAGAATTTAGGAATATTGTTTAGGTCTGAGGCTCTAAAGTCATGCTTCCCTGAAAAGAAGAAACAAAAACTTTGCCCTCACATTTAGTTGGATAAAATTGTCAAAGAGTAACTACAAGACATTTAGTTAAGTACCATGAGTTGTTTACTTGTATACAAGTGACAGGCATCATTCAGTTTTATCAGTGTTACTCAACAAGGGGAAAAAATATATATATATATATATATATATATATAAACAGAGAGAGAGAGAGAGAGAGAGAGAGAGAGAGAGAGAGAGAGAGAGAGAGAGAGAGAGAGAAAGAGAGCAAGCACCAGGAGTAGCAGGAAAAATGCCTCCTGCTATTATAAGCTTTGCAGCAACCTTTGGTGCCTATGTGAGGAGCTTTCCCTATACCTACCAGGTCCCATTAACCCCTGCTGAACCATATCCCTCAATGGTATCGCTCACACTAACTTGATACTAGCAAGTACAAAGAGACAAGACTTCATCCTATGGACAATGGGAGTGTCATTGTCATTCTTCTTAGAAGGGTGGGGGTCTATGCAAAGGAATGGCATACCAGAAGGTTGACTCAAACATAATGTGGCCCCTTCCAAGATTGTTAGAATAGGCTGAAGTCTTTTTCTCCTTCTCTTTCTTCTTCATACTGGATATTGAACTCAGGAGTACTTAATCACTAAGCCCTATCCCAACCTTTCATATATGATTTAGAGACAGGGTCTCCCTAAGTTGCTGAAGCTAGCTTTGAACTC
Organism: Ictidomys tridecemlineatus; assembly: GCF_052094955.1. NCBI lineage: Eukaryota > Metazoa > Chordata > Mammalia > Rodentia > Sciuridae > Ictidomys > Ictidomys tridecemlineatus. Next base: position 132,955,068 of record NC_135484.1, read on the forward strand.
AGGATTCTTCTGCCTCAGCCTCCTGAGCCACAGGGAATACAGGTCACAGAGAACACCATCTGGGCTCCTGGGCTGGGGAGAAGGGTTTCCCACTCTGGGTGGGCAGGATGCAGCCTCAAAGTGGTCTCAGAGCTCTCACCCTGCAGACTGGGACACCAACCCCAGACAGGGCTCCAGTGAGGCAGTGGAAGCACTGTCCATCTGAAGAGGCTGAGAGGTGTGGGCGTCTCATGGCAATAGCACCAGTGGATGTAGAAATTCCTTGGCCACCCAGAAGGTTCGGGAGCTGCCAGTGTCCTGACAAGGAGGAAGAATTTGGAGACCAGCCTTTGTGAAGTTCTACCAGATTGAAAGAAATTAGCCCTCAGGTCTGGAATAGCCCCCATGCCTCTCAGTCCCAGCATTATTTTGATACTCATTCATGCTTCACAGGTGAAAAATCACCCCTAAAGGCTAAGACCAGGTAATCTCCCTGGGAGTCAACCCATTACAATTTGCATTTAAGCCTCTCCTCCTACTTTATTTCTTGCCTCTCACACAATCATCCTTCTTCTCCTCCCTCCTTCCCTTTCTCCTCTTTCCCTTCTCCCCTTCCTCTTTCCTTTCCTTCCCTGGTCATTTTTTCTACTGGTTCACGGGACAAGACATGCATTTTCCTACCTCTGGGCTTCAGTGCTCTGTTCCCAGTACTGAAAGGTCTCCCATCTTCTTTGCCCTCACATTTAGTGGGGGCCGTTGAAATCACTGGATCCACTTCCCTCCATTCCTCAGTCCTGCTTGGCTCTTAGGACACATATTTGTGGGCGACCCATCTACTTTTCATCTCGATTTTCTTTGACTCCACAGTAGGCTGCAAACTCCTGAGGCAAGGATAGTGCCTTACTCACCTAGAGACCAGGGGTGGGAGATGGCAGCTGAAAGGCCATTGTCTCAAGGCATAGACTTCCTGTCCCCTTGGAGCCCTGCTGCACAGTAGCTAGAGAGTTTTGAGTTATTTTTCTTATCCATTGACAAGAAAGTTCTGCTGCATGATCAATGGTTACTGCCATCACCTGCTCTGATCCCTATTATCGTTTATCTCACATAGTGTGACCCTCAGCTTCATAAACCTGTGTTGCCTAATTGAGGTTCTTGGCTTCTGTGCTCCTGTAATGTCAACTCTGAAAGCTGTCCCTGCAGGACCGAAGTCCAACATCCAAGTGCCTGTTTTATGTGCGTCTCTGCCCTATAAATAACCCTGGTTTCTGGCATTTAGAGCAAATGAGCTATAACCTGTGTCTTTATGATGCAGTAACATGCAGACCAAAGAACATGTGCTTCCCAGAGAAAACCAAGGACATTTCGTTCCATCTTTAAATGTATATATAGGCATTGTAAAAGATTTCTCCTTTAAGTGCTTTGAAAAAAATCCAGTCAGTTAATTTTAGTGACCTGAAGATAATATAGTTCAACCCTATTTTCCAGGTTTTCCCCAGAGTAATTGCTTTGAGTGAGTGTGTGTGTGTGTGTGTGTGTGTGCACATGCGTGTGCATATGTGAATAAGCTTTTCTGTCAATTAAATTCTTTTTCCACAGTAATTTGCTCAGTATCCCAAGAAATAAAGGAGCTGCCCAGGTTGGAGGTTCTTCCCCTGTTTAGATTGCTACATCAACTTAGCTGGGTCACTTGTCTGACATTCTCCGTGATCCCACCACCCAAGTTCTCTGAATTTTTTTTGCAGAGTGCAATCCTATGGATCTCCTCAGTCACATTTGCTACATAGATTCAGAAACCATGGATATGGACGACTGATTGCATCTTTAACTTTCAGTATGTGTTGTGTTGATTCTTTAAATACACAATGAGAAGATCCTGTGAATTAAATAATGATTATAAAAGAGTTCGTTTTTTTTTTTTTCATCATAACAATGGTATCCACATAATTTGAAAGGCAATAACAGGTATAAGTGAGGGACATTATTTATTTGATCTCCAAGCTGTGCTTGCTATGTGTGTGGATTTATAGGCACCAAACACAAGTCCATGACCTTATGAGAAAGGCTTTATCTGAGCATGGCAAATAGGGTCCCTACTCTCTTTGTGAAATAACGCTATTATTTCAGGATTTCCGAGACCTTTCCCAGGTTCACTCCATAGGAACAAACTGTGACAGAGTAATTTCATAGTCATGTCCCTAAGCCTGTGGAGTGGGGCATGAGAAAGACCTCCCACGGAGAGTCATGTGGCATCCTCCTGGATGCTCATTTTAAAAGAAGGGAATTTATCTGTGTCTTCAAAATATTCAGCATCTCCAACAAGGAAGAGCCTGTCTCATGACCTTTCATAAGGACCCTAGTTCCCCCTCAGACAGCTGCTGTCCACCTCCTAATGCCTTGTTCTTCCTGGTCATGGGCCCCCACTGACCACCATGACCTTTCACCCTCACTTTCCAAGTCTTATTTACCTGTCTAACACTTAATTTCTCTCCTTCATTTGTAGAATCATCGCTCAAGACACTTTTTATAAACTGATATTTTTTTAAAAAAAACTGCAAGAAATGTTACTTATCTCTACTCTTTTTAAGTCCTGGTGAATTTAGACATTTTCCCCACCTCTTAGGCTTCCGCTCCACCCAGTCTCTTCTGAGAATCCATTATGGGCTTGACATGAAAAAAAGTGCTTCAGTTAAAGCTTATGAAATCATACTGTATTTATGATTTTTTTTCTTTTGATGTAGTTAACCATTAGGCCAAGTAAAGCTGTAACAGACTCACAACTCATAAAAACATTTCATTCTCAAGTTTATGTTTGCTTGAGATTATTTTCCTGTCTCTGCAAGACAGACTTTTCATGAGCTTTAGCATTTTGTAATAAATATTCTCCATTTTAGTGTTTTCACTTACCACTTGAAGCATAGACTTAAGGGGTGGGGAACTCCAAATAAAATTCTTTTCAGAGTCTTTATTCTTAATAATATTTCCACTTAGAGTATTTCTTCTTAGTATTCTCAACTTGCATATTTTTTAATAAGTGGAGTTTCCAGAGAAGACTACAGTGAAGTAAAAGTTCTCCAGGGATCTATTCATTTGTGAGCTTTAATTAAAATCCATTACAGATTTTTTTCCCCGAATATAATTTAAGGGTATCATGGTCCTTTTCACGGAGCTGTAGATCCTCAGGAGACTGAATATCAATGACAGCCTCACCTGGTTAGAAGGTTTGCAATTGTAGATACATTTCACAAGTTTTTCAGATCGGCTTGGAGCTTTCAGTTCCTAAAACAGTTGTGAAAAGTAAGTTGGCAGAAACCTGAGATTCAGAGAAGCTATATGACTTGTTCAAGAACAGAGAAAATCCATGTGAGTCAGGACTAGGTAGGTCTTCCAGAAATGAGTTTGGTCCCTGCTATGGTCTGAAGGTTTCATTCCCCCTGTCTAAACTCCTATGCTGGAAACATGGTTTAGATGTGTCTCCCAAAGGCCCAGGTATTAAAGACGTGATCCCCAGCTTGTGGCATCTATGGGAAGTGGTGGAACCTTTAAGAGGTGGGGCCTAGTGGGAGGAAGTTAGGTCATTGGGGGCAGACCCTTGAAGGATATATTGGAATCCCAGAAATTTCCTGTCTCTTTCTGCCTTCTGGGTGTGAAGAGCAATTTCCTCTATCATGTCTACTACCATGATGTCCTGCCTCACCATAGTGCCAAAAGCAATGGGGCCAACTGAACATGATAACCTTCAAAACTGTGAGTCACAATAAATTTTCTTTGAAAAATTATTATTTCAGGTATTTTGTTACAGTAATGCAAAGCTGACTAACACAAAACCCAATTACCAATGGAATGGTATTAGAAGTTCTAAGGTGATTTAAGTCATGAATGGAATTAGTGCCCTTATTTAAAAGGTTCAAGGGAGCTGGATAGCCCTTCTGTCATGTATGGACACTGCAAGAAGACAACAAACCCTCACCAGATACCAAATCTTCTGCCACCTTGATCTTGGGCTTCCCACCCTCCAGAACTGTGAGAAAACTTTTATGCAGTTTGTAAAATTACTCAGTCTAAGATGTTTTATTATAGCAGCATATGTGGACTAAAACAGTCCCCTTGTTACAAGGTGTGGCTACGAAACCATCCAGGTAATGGAAGCTGCTGCCTTGAAATCACAGAGGAACTGAGAACAACCAGCCTCCCTCAAACACCCCACCAACATCCACAATGAGAATGTGAAGGGGACATGTAAACTATATAGTACAAGAGGCCCACACTATACAAACAGCTTCCTGCATTTGGAATAAGTCTGGAACTGCTGCATTCAGTTTGGAATATTGAGCTGTTTTGGCCATGGTCATCTGAGTTTCTCTGTGAACCATCAAGGGAAGACTGAGGGTTAAAAAATCAATCCAACCTCAGTGAGCTGAGCCCTCCCACTTGAAGATCTATAACTATGCCATCTAAAGTCCAGGGACATATTGAAAGATGAGGTGTCAGTAACTGTTAATGCACTTAGAACCATGGGAAATCTTGTTAATTGTTTATTTGATTAAATTTTTTACTGTTCAGTTCAACACCAGGGAATGTAGGCACACACACTCACTCACGTACTTAATTAAAGACTAGCACAGTGACTGCCTCTAAAGCTTCTGATACAGAAATTAATCTAAAGACAGAAGACAGGGCATAAATAAAGGAAATAAACAGACCCCTGGTTGTCACATTTGTTTTCCTTTCGCTTATTTACTCACCGTTTATGGCAGTCCTATAAAATCCCCTCCTAATAATCCCTCCAATCAAAAGGCTATCAAGACAAACCAGCATTACAGTGACCAAGTTTCCAAGTTTCCTTTGAATACAAGTCTTAGATGACATTACAGATAGTACAAACCTTCACTTTTCCCCCTCTTCAAAATTATTTAGGAAAAAAAAAGACTATCTTGGGGCTTTTTGTATCTTTGAGCATTTTATGCTAATTCACATATCTATTTGTTTACTCATTTATTTTTATTATAATTATCCAATCGTATTAATTGTAAAAACTAATGGGTTTCATTGTAATGTTTTCATACATGCATGTACTTATTTATTCATCTCCATACTTCTATACTAAATATATAAAATATATAAATATATAAAAATAAATATACTTATTTATTTAATGAAAATGAGCACAGGTCAGGCACAGGGATGATGCTGAAAGAAATACTGGTCTTCATTGCCCGATGATTTATGATCTATCAAGAATCCTAAGACAGTTCATGGGTTATTGTAATTGGGCAGCTTAAATCAACTGCTGTCAGAGAAGAGCAAACCATGAGTCTGAGAAGACAGAAAAAAGGAGCAATTCATTGGATTCAGTTGCAGAGACTTTATTCTTCACATGTGTATACAAACTAAAATCTGCAAGGGTATATGTAAAAAAGATAAGTGGAAAAATGGCCTTTGAGTTGAGTCTTGATTGATAAATTCTGGTGAGTCAACATCTTGAAAGAAAAAGAGTAGAAGGCTCAGAAGAGGTGATCATGGTTGGAGGAAGTGCCATAAAGCAAGGAAGTGTACAGAGATGAGGCAATGGATGATCTTGGGAGGGGGACTGGGGAGATGTGCACAGGAGTGATCCAGCCAGACCTCAGCTCTCACTATGGAGACAGTGGGTTTCACACTTTTTTTTTTCCAATACAAGGGATTGAACCCAGGGGCACTCAACCTCTGAGTTCCAGCCCTTTTTATTTTGAGACAGGATCTCATAGTTGCTTAGAGCCTTGCTGAGTTGCTTAAGGCTGGCCTCAAACTTGTGATCCTCCTGCCTTAGCCTCCTGAGCTGCTGGGATTGCAGGTGTGTGCATCACCACACCTGGCTCTCACATTTTGATCCTCCCAATCTGTAATGTATTCTATAAAGGATGGTTAATTAACATTATATGAGACTCTACCTACTTCATGCTCCATGTTAGACTGTTAGTGTCAGGCACTAACACTGAAGGTAGAAAGAATGGAAATTAATTGAATTAATTAAAGTTAACACACACAAAAAATGCCCCTCTGAAAGGCCAAAAATGAGAGAAAACATTGGACTTAGTAAAAGATCCAGAGGAAAGGGACTTACTGATTGTGACACCAGTGGCAAGTTTCACATCAAGAAAAGAAAGAGGGTGTTGGTGATTCTTTTTTTTTTAATTTTTTTTTATTGTTGGTCGTTCAAAACATTACATAGTTCTTAATACATCATATTTCACAGTTTGATTCAAGCGGGTTATGAACTCCCAACTTTACCCCGTATACAGATATATTGCTGTATCACATCAGTTACCCTTCCATTGATTGACATATTGCCTTTCTAGCGTCTGATGTATTCTGCTGTCAGTCCTATTCTCTACTATCCCCCCTCCCCTCCCCTCCCCTTTTCTCTCTCTACCCCCTCTACTGTAAATCATTTCTTCCATTTGTATTATCTTGTCTTACCCCTCCTTTCCTCTTATATATCATTTTGTATAACCCTGAGGATCGCCTTCCATTTCCATGCGATTTCCCTTCTCACTCCCTTTCCCTCCCACCTCTCATCCCTGTTTAATGTAAATCTTCTTCTCAAGCTCTTCGTCCCTACCCTGTCCTTGTTTACTCCCCTTATATCAAAGGGGTCATTTGGTATTTGTTTTTTAAAGATTGACTAGCTTCACTTAGCATAATCTGCTCTAATGCCATCCATTTCCCTCCAAATTTTATGATTTTGTCATTTTTTAATGCAGAGTAATACTCCATTGTGTATAAATGCCACATTTTTTTTATCCATTCATCTATTGAAGGGCATCTAGGCTGATTCCACAATCTTGCTATCGTGAATTGTGCTGCTATGAACATCGATGTAGCAGTGTCCCTGTAGCATGCTCTTATTAGGTCTTTAGGGAATAGACCGAGAAGGGGAATAGCTGGGTCAAATGGTGGTTCCATTCCCAGCTTTCCAAGAAATCTCCATACTGCTTTCCAAATTGGCTGCACCAATTTGCAGTCCCACCAGCAATGAACAAGAGTGCCCTTTTCCCCGCATCCTCTCCAGCACTTATTGTTGTTTGACTTCCTAATGGCTGCCAATCTTACTGGAGTGAGATGGTATCTTAGGGTGGTTTTGATTTGCATTTCTCTGACTGCTAGCGATGGCGAGCATTTTTTCATGTACATATTGATTGATTGTATGTCCTCCTCTGAGAAGTGTCTGTTCAGGTCCTTGGCCCATTTATTGATTGAGTTATTTGTTATCCTATTGTCTAATTTTTTGAGTTCTTTGTATATTCTGGTTATTAGGGCTCTATCTGAAGTGTGTGGATTAAAGATTTGTTCCCAGGATGTAGGCTCCCTGTTTATCTCTCTTATTGTTTCTTTTGCTGAGAAAAAACTTTTTAGTTTGAGTAAGTCCCATTTGTTGATTCTAGTTGTTAACTCTTGCACTATGGGTGTTCTATTGAGGAATTTGGGGCCCCATCCCACAGTATGTAGATCATAACCAACTTTTTCTTCTATCAGATGCCGTGTCTCTGATTTAATATCAAGCTTCTTGATCCATTTTGAGTTAACTTTTGTGCATGGCGAGAGATAGGGATTCAGATTCATTTTGATGCAAATGGATTTCCAGTTTTCCCAGCACCATTTGTTGAAGATGCTATCCTTCCTCCATTGCATGCTTTTAGCCCCTTTATTAAATATAAGATAGTTGTAGTTTTGTGGATTGGTTACTGTGTCCTCTATTCTGTACCATTGGTCCACCCGCCTGTTTTGGTACCAGTACCATGCTGTTTTTGTTACTATTGCTCTGTAATATAGTTTGAAGTCTGGTATTGCTATACCGCCTGATTCACACTTCCTGCTTAGCATTGTTTTTGCTATTCTGGATCTTTTATTATTCCATATGAATTTCATGATTCTTTTATCTATTTCTACAAGAAATGCTGTTGGTATTTTGATTGGCATTGCATTGAACTTATAGAGAACTTTTGGTAAAATCGCCATTTTGATGATGTTAGTTCTGCCTATCCATGAGCAGGGTATATTTTTCCATCTTCTAAGGTCTTCTTCTATATCTTTCTTTAGGGTTCTGTAATTTTCATTATATAAATCTTTCACCTCTTTGTTAGGTTGATTCCCAAGTATTTTATTTTTTGGGGGGATATTGTGAATGGAGTAGTTGTCCTCATTTCTGTTTCAGAGGATTTGTCGCTGATATACAGGAATGCCTTTGATTTATGCGTGTTGATCTTATATTCTGCCACTTTGCTGAATTCATTTATTAGCTCTAATAGCTTCTTTGTAGACCCTTTTGGGTCTGCTAGGTATAGAATCATATCATCTGCAAATAGTGATAATTTAAGTTCTTCTTTTCCTATTTTTATGCCTTTAATTTCTTTCGTCTGTCTAATTGCTCTGGCCAGTGTTTCGAGGACTATGTTGAACAGAAGTGGTGAGAGAGGGCATCCCTGTCTTGTACCAGATTTTAGAGGGAATGCCTTCAATTTTTCTCCATTCAGAATGATGCTGGCCTGTGGCTTATCATAGATTGCTTTTACAATGTTGAGGTATGTTCCAGTTATCCCTAATTTTTCTAGAGTTTTGAACATAAAGGGATGCTGTACTTTGTCGAATGCTTTTTCTGCATCTATCGAGATGATCATATGGTTCTTATTTTTAAGTCTATTGATGTGGTGAATAACATTTATTGATTTCCGTATGTTGAACCAGCCTTGCATCCCAGGGATGAATCCTACTTGATCATGGTGTATAATTTTTTTGATATGTATTTGAATCTGATTCGCCAGAATTTTATTGAGGATTTTTGCGTCGAGGTTCATTAGAGATATTGGTCTGTAGTTTTCTTTCTTTGAAGTGTCTTTGTCTGGTTTCGGAATCAGGGTGATGTTGGCCTCGTAGAATGAATTTGGAAGTTCTCCCTCTTTTTCTATTTCCTGAAATAACTTGAAAAGTATTGGTGTTAGTTCCTCTTTAAAGGTTTTGTAAAACTCTGCTGTATACCCATCCGGTCCTGGACTTTTCTTAGTTGGTAATCTTTTGATGGTTTCTTCTATTTCCTCTATTGTTATTGGTCTGTTTAGGTTGTCTATATCCTCCTGACTCACTCTGGGCAGATCATAAGACTTAAGGAATTTATCTATGCCTTCACTATCTTCTATTTTATTGGAGTATAAGTATTCAAAATAATTTCTGATTATCTTCTGTATTTCTGAAGTGTCTGTTGTGATATTACCTTTTTCATCCCGTATGTTAGTAATTTGAGTTCTCTCTCTTCTTCTCTTCGTTAGCATGGCTAAGGGTCTGTCAATTTTATTTAATTTTTCAAAGAACCAACTTTTAGTTTTGTCAATTTTTTCAATTGTTTCTTTTGTTTCAATTTCATTAATTTCAGCTCTGATTTTAATTATTTCTTGCCTTCTACTTCTTTTGCTGTTGTTTTGCTCTTCTTTTTCTAGGATTTTGAGATGAAGTATGAGATCATTTATTTGTTGGTTTTTTCTTTTTTTGAGGAATGAACTCCAAGCAATGAATTTTCCTCTTAGAACTGCTTTCAATGTGTCCCATAGATTCCGATATGTTGTGTCTGTGTTTTCATTTAACTCTAGGAAGTTTTTAATTTCCTCCTTGATGTCTTCTAAAACCCATTGATCATTCAGCAACCTATTGTTCATTCTCCAAGTGATGCTTGATTTTTCCTTCCTTCTTTTATCATTGATTTTCAGTTTCATTCCATTATGATCAGATAAGATGCATGGTATTATCTCTACCCCTTTATATTGTCTAAGAGTTGCCCTGTGACATAATATATGGTCTATTTTTGAGAAGGTTCCATGTGCTGCTGAGAAAAAAGTGTAACTACTTGATGTTGGGTGGTATAGTCTATATATGTCAATTAAGTCTAGGTTGTTAATTGTGTTATTGAGTTCTATAGTTTCCTTATTTAACTTTTGTTTGGAAGATCTGTCCAGTGGTGAGAGAGGTGTGTTGAAGTCTCCCATGATTATTGTATGGTGGTCTATTAGACTCTTGAACTTGAGAAGAGTTTGCTTGATGAACACAGCTGCACCATTATTTGGGGCATATATATTTATGATTGTTATGTCTTGTTGGTGTATGGTTCCCTTGAGCAGTATGAAGTGTCCTTCTTTATCCCTTTTGATTAATTTTGGCTTGAAATCTATTTTATTAGATATGAGTATGGACACTCCTGCTTGTTTCCGCAGTCCATGTGAGTGGTATGATTTTTCCCAACCTTTCACCTTCAGTCTATGAATATCTTTTCCTATCAGATGCGTCTCCTGTAGGCAGCATATTGTTGGGTCTTGTTTTGTGATCCATTCTACTAGCCTGTGTCTCTTAATTGGTGAGTTTAAGCCATTAACATTTAGGGTTATTATTGAGATATGGTTTGTTCTTCTAGCCATATTTGTTTGTTGATGTTACTAAACCTGATTTGTTATCCTCTTTGACTACTTTCCCCTCTTTACTGTCCTACCTCCCATTGTTGGTTTTCAATGTTATTTTCCATTTCCTCTTCCTGTAATGTTTTGCCAAGGATTTTTTGAAGAGATGGTTTTCTAGCTGCGAATTCTTTTAACTTTTGTTTATCGTGGAAGGTTTTAATTTCATCTTCTATCCTGAAGCTTAATTTCGCCGGATACACGATTCTTGGTTGGAACCCATTTTCTTTCAGTGTTTGAAATATGTTATTCCAGGATCTTCTAGCTTTCAGAGTCTGTGTTGAGAGATCAGCTGTTATCCTGATTGGTTTGCCCCTAAATGTAATCTGCTTTCTTTCTCTTGCAGCTTTTAAAATTCTCTCCTTATTCTGTATGTTGGACATCTTCATTATAATATGTCTAGGTGTGGATCTCTTATGATTTTGCACATTCGGCGTCCTGTAGGCTTCTAGGATTTGGGCTTCTGTCTCATTCTTCAAGTCTGGGAAGTTTTCTCGTATTATTTCACTGAATAGACGGTTCATTCCTTTGATATGGAGCTCTGTGCCTTCCTGTATCCCAATGACTCTTAAATTTGGTCTATTGATATTATCCCATAATTCTTGGATGTTCTGCTCATGGTTTCTTAGCAGACTTGTTGAGCTGTCTATGTTCTTTTCCAGTTGAAATACTTTGTCTTCATTGTCTGATGTTCTCTCTTCTAAGTGATCTACTCTGCTGGTAGTATTCTCAATTGAGTTTTTAAGTTAGTTTATTGTTTCCTGCATTTCTAGGATTTCTATTTGTTTGTTTTTTATTACCTCTATCTCCCTGTGAAATTGATCTTTTACTTCCTGGATTTGTTTGTCAATGTGATCTTTCATTGTCTGATTTTGCTGTCTCATGTCTTCCTTGAGACTCCAGATCATCTGAACCATATATATCCTGAACTCTTTATCTGACATTCCATCTGTTGCAGCTATTACCTCTTCTAAAGTTAAGTTGACCTGCATTGCTTGTGGTCCTTTCTTTCCCTGTCTTTTCATACTGCTGGTGTTTCTTTCTGCTTGGTGCAACTGTTGTGATTTTGAAATTTACCCCCTATTTATTTATATTGCTCTTGTATAGTTGGGAAGTCTCCCTTGCAGGGCGGGTAGTGACTGTGCTCCTCCTATAATTAGGGTTGTCTGTCTACCACGCTGATCCGTCACAGGTCTGCCCCCCCTGCGGGCACGGGTGGCGGCTCTGCTCTGCCCCCACTCCAATTGTGGTAACGTAACTACCACGCCCTGGGGTCGTTGGTCCTGATCTGGACGTGGGTGACGGCTCTGCTGGGTCCCCACTCCAATTGATGTGACATGTCTACCACGCTGGCAGGCCTCTAGGCCGGTGGGTCGCAGTTCTGCACAGCCCCCACTCCCAATGGGGGTACCTGACTACCTCTCCAACTGCTGTCCTCCTTTGTGGTCCGACCGGTGACTGGATCCAAGCTGGACTGCTTCTCTCCTCTGTCTCAAAGCCGAAACTCAGCACTAAGCGCTGCCAATGTACCACTGGCGGGAGCCCCCCAAATCCGTATAGCTGCTCCCCTGCTCCGGCACCTTGCCGTTCCCCAGCGTGCGCCACAGACTCCAGCCGAGGGGCGATCGCCTATCAGGCTATGCAACCCTCCGTGCGGAGAAATGGAGCTCCCACAGCCGAACCTCGCACGATGGAAATCTGTCCACTAGATTCTGGAGCACCTCAATTTCACTGGAAATTCCCAACAAGATAGCCTTCAGCCGTTTCTCATCATCTTTCTCTGGCTCAGTGACGCGGCGCACTGGGGTGATGCACTCCCTTCCTGTTGGTGATTCTTAAAAGATTTAGTTTTTAGGTTTGTCTTTGAAGATGCTTTCCAGTGAAGACACAGAAGAAGATGTTCTTAAGTAGAAAAACTGAAGGGTGCCAAAAGAATGGTTTGTCATATCCTTATATATTGTCTCCAAAGAAATGTTTTGTAAACAAGTTAGAGGTTGACAATTTAGCACCTTATAAATAATATGCATGTTACAAGGTATAATTTTTGTTTCCATTAAAAAAACCCCATCAGTATATATATTTGCATATAACATTGGTACTCCTTATCTTCGGGTTCCACATACATTGGTTCAACCACCCTTCTAAATATTTTAAAGAAATTACATTGTATTGAACATGCAGACTTTTTCTTATCGGTTTTCCCTACGTAATATAGTATAACAACTATTTTCATAGTATTTATGTTGCATTAGGCAACATAAGTCATCTAGAATGATTTAATGCATACAGAAGCATGTGCGTGGGTTATAAGCAAACACTACATTATTTTACTTGAGGGACTTGACCATCTTGGGATTCGAGTATCTGCAGGAGTGTCCTGGATACCAAAAGGATGACTGTGTACAAAAGATGAAATCCACAAGGGTATTTACGACAATTTTCCTAGTTTTTCTTTCTTACGAATCATCTGACTTTCTACTTTTTCTTATTTAGAAATATGTAGTGCCCATCATTCTAACCTAATGTCCTGGGTTAGAATTATAGCTCCATTAATCATTCCAGTTGTAATCTCGGACACATTGCTCAATCACTCTGTACCTCCAGTTCATCTGTGAAGTGAGGATAATAATCGTTGCGGTGGTTGTGAAGATTAGGACTTAATACATACAAAGCACTTAAAATAAGCCCCTGTACATAGCAAGTGCAATTACTGTTATTCCCTCGTCTCATAATTGGACCTGTGCAAACGTTGTGTCACAGGTTGACGATGAAGTGATTTTGTATGTCATTGAGGTTGCGCTTTCAGGACCCCAGCTGACTCCAAGTTTCGTATTGCCTAACTAAGTCATTAGCCCCACAAGGGTATGGCCTTTGAATGAACCCTCCCGAATGCCAGGCACTGCACATGTTAGGGACATTCAGTTAACACCTCTGTCCCTTGGTATCCATGAAGGATTAGCTCCCGGACTTCCTACAGATGTCAAAATTCAGAGATGCTCAAATCCCTTACATAAAATAGCACAGTAGACACATGTAACACATGCACACTTTCCCATGTAATTGCTAGATGACTTGTATCACCTACTACAATGTAAATCCTATGTAAACAGTTGTTAATCTGTATTGCTTAGAGAGTGATGACAAAGAAAACATGTATACGTTGAGTACACATGCAACTATTGTAGGTCTAACTACATAGTTCATGGTCCAAGGTTGGCTGAATCCATGGATATGGATTCCAGGGCTGTCTGTATTGGCAAAAGAGAAGCTAGTGTATTTGTGTAGGTTAAGCAGTGATTTGAGTTTGGGATAACTCAGATTATCTGGATACCATTGGTCTTTGAAACACATTATAGGGAAAAGACTGTGTCAGGTATGAGGGAATGCCCGCAGTTCTCTGGGACAATCGAGATGCAGTAGGTAGCCTTCAACCCTGGCTGGAGATTAGGTTCACTTGGAATTAGAAAGAACATGCAAAATTTCTCCAACACCATCTGGAGATGGAGGTCCAATCCATGTGTATGGTATAGGGCTGGGTGATTTATTTTCAATTTCCCTGGGTGATTCTTTGTAGCCAGTGATGAAAATCAGAAACACCATGGAAAGAATGTGGGCTTTCTTGATTCTGAGTCCCAGGATTATTCATTGTTAATTGTGTAATCTTGGGCAATTCACTTAACTTCTCTGAGACTTAATTTTTTTACTTAAAAAAGAGAGAGAACTCGTCTATATTTTCTACCTATCTACCCACAGATAATTGTGAGAATTAAATGAAATAATAATGAAACGTGCTTAGCAAATCTTTTGGACATTATGCTCAATAATTGCTAAATGCTATTAACATCCTTTATTATTAACTTGAATGTCAAAATGTTCTGAGAAGAATGGAGACTTAGTTTATAACTGTTTTCCTTCACTTAAAAAAAATAAATGTCATTAATTGAGCAGAAGAGAATAAGCAGACATCTTGGAATCAAGTAAATATCCCAATGTGTCCTAGAAAGAATTAAGATTATAGAAAAGAACACAGCTATTTGACTTAAAAGAAAATAGATGTTAATTGAAAACTTTCTGACTTTGCAAAATTTTCACTGTGAACACAAAAGCACAAAAATAATAGCACAAAATAGCTTCTTATTTTAATCTTATCCTTTTATTCTTAATTATTCAAAGACAGATTCATTGTCAATAGCTTCATTAAGAGCTTAAAATTTGCTGTGTTTAGGTCAAATGAGCAAGAGAGTCACCTACAAATGTGCAGTCTATACTGTGGCTGACACAGAGATGCTACTGAGGTGAAAGGTCATGAAGCTACTTTGGTGGCCCTAGGATGACACACAACACCACCTCTAGCATGCTTACTCCTTAGTAACAAGAAGGTCAGGGGTATAACCCCTGTTCCAGTGAGAAATTTTCTAGCTTTTTGGTAAAAATAATCCATTCTTTGAGCAATGTTCTAGTCTTTTCCCCTAAGAATTCTTGTGTGTGGCAGAGGATACAGTTCCCACTAAGTGTTTCCACCTGTACATCCCAGAGCTAAACCCCATCCTGTTTCAGTTATAGGCTCAACTAATAAACACAAACATTTTATACATGGGGTTAATTTATGTGATCTGCTTTCCTGGCTTTCCCTAAGAAATTCCACTCCAAACACATTTAGAATGGGAAGAACAAATCTGTTCTTTGGGTTACCATGAAAAGTATGCTATTGATTTAAGAAATTCATGTTCTCTGAAACTACAGAGATCCATGTTTATGTGTGTGTGTGTGTGTGTGTGTGTGTGTGTGTGTGTGTGTGTATGTATATATATATATATCACACTACCATCCACATTTATGAGAATATTTGGAATGTTCATTAGTAAGGACCATGTTGGTTTTATACCACCAACTATAGTCCTTTATGTGAATATTTCTTCTCAGACTTTATTAAAATAAATGGTTTTGGTGCCACTGAGTTAATAACACATGTGAATCTCCACAAAACAATTTCATTTTCCAGATCATAGCTAATACAGTTCCCATACTGACATTTATAATCAATGCATTAAATCTTGAGCCAGGAAAAAAAATCAAATTAATTTCTCATCATTCATCCTCACATTGCACTTAAGTTCATCATTTTAAGCTTTCATAACAACTTCTGTGTTTTATTTAGTATTATAAGCCTTGACAGTTGAAAAGGAACTTGAGATTACTAAGTGAGACCAAATTGTACTCACTTTGCAAGTGAAGAAATGGAATTAAGATTAAAACATCTTCAAAGATTTACCCAAGATCTCACTGTGTCTTATATCAGAAATTGAACCAGTCTGTGCTGGCTTTCATTCCTCTAATGAGTAAGCATTTGTCGTGTGAATCTTCTGGGTGCTAAGCATCCGCACTGTGCTCAAGGGACACGGTGTGCAAGGCTAGTCCCTGTCTTTGAGAGCTTGGCAAGCCTGGTGGGATCAGACAGGTGAATTGGGGGGAAGTTACACTGCAGAGTGATGTCACATCCTGTGAGCAACTGAGCTCTAGAGGCCTGAAGGAGAGGAGAGGATTTCAGCATGGAAATTTCTGGAAAGAAGAACTCATCTGATTTTGAACACTTCCTTATTAAAACAGTAAACAGTGGAAACATAATTTAATTTAGAGAAATCCAAAAACCTGTATTTGAATTCAAATTCTGCTACATGCTTGCTCTATGACCTTAAACTAAATGACTTAACCTTTCCAAGTTCCTCCATATTTAAGTGGGAATATATGAAGAATCCCCAGTTATCTAAAAAAATTATATAATGAATTTAGAATTCTAAGAACTAATTAGTAAGTAATTGCTACTCAACACACAATTCAATAAAACTCAGCTTCTTTAGGAGAATAATTTGGTAAAATTCATCTCTTTCACATCTTTCAGTGTCAGGCAAGAAATGGTAGAGGGACTAAAAGACTACGTCTACTGCTGCAGTCTGGCTGGGCACAATTCAGGAGTCACTTGTCAAAAGAAACTAACTTTATTTTTAGAACTACAAATGCCAAACAAAACAGCTCCTCAGGAAAAAACCCTCAGAGCCCAACTGCCACCACCAGCTTCCCACAAGCCTCTCACCCCAACACCAGCCTCTCCACCTCCCACAATCCTCCTGCTCTTGAGGCCGATTGGCTGGGTCGCGTGGGCAGAGCCAAAGAAGTCCCCCAATGAGCAGCTCCGTGGTCTGAAAGGGCAGGGAAACAGCCCAATGAGAATCACCACAGAGGAGCCAATCAGCTAGATGTTGCTGGGGCCGCTGTGAACCAATCATCAGCTGGCAGTCTGAAAGGGCAGGGAAACAGCTCAATGAGCATCTCCAATGAGCATCCCCACAGAGGAGCCAATCAGCTAGATGTTGCTGGGCTCACTGTGAGCCAATCATCAGCCGGCAGCTAGAAGTTTGCTGGCAGCTGGAAGTTTGCTGGGGCCCCTTTGGCTGTGGCTCTCAACAGTCTACTCCCTTGACATAGTGCCCTTTCTGCCCAGACATACTCAATCCAGCTACCATGTTGGTAGCAGCCTTGGCAGAAAGGGGCAAAACATTAAAACAAAACCAAAAATGTAGGGATACTGGGTTCAAGAGAGATTTCTGACAGCAGCTCTCTGGAGACGTATGGGGCAGGGAGGGATTCCATGATACCTGTTATGAATCATCATTGGAGCAATGACCCTTGGAAAAGTCACCAGAATCCAAGCGGAGTCACACTCTAACAAAATAATATGAAATAAAATAAAATAAAGGCCGCTGGTCATGGAAAGATCTCATGCACATGTGTTTGATAACAAGAACTATCACCACGGGCACCACAACATCTGCCAGATCATGTGGCCCCAGCAGTTGGGATATGGGCACTATGGCCTGGACCTGGCTGGGAGCTGCTTCTTGCCCTGATCTACTTAGAGCAGGACACTGTGATGTAGGGATGGATGAGCTGACACCAGAGCCCAGGTACTGTGCTTACCTCTTTGCGGCAGTTGATGCAAAATTCAATAACTTGACTTTTACTATTGAGAAATATCCTGACACAACTGGGTCCCAGGCTCCTAAAGACTTTACTGAAGATCTTTGTAGAGTTTATCTCCCACCCTCTGGAACACATGGGTCTTCCCAACTCCTCCAGGGTGTGAGTCTTTCTTCTTTATTTTGTACAATTATCAGGAGGCAGTTAATAAGTGTGATGCCCCATGATATAGTCAGGCCACGAAGGGGTATACAGGCCACATCACAACACAGTCCTGTCACTTGTCACCACTTCAACCTACATGTGAGCTCTTCTTGATCTGTTTCCTGCCCTTCCGTCCTTCCTACCAGACCAAGCTGCTTTTTATTTTATTTATGTGGATTTAATTTATTTTTAGGGAAACAATTTTGTCTATTTCTGATGCTAAATGAGTTTCATGTATCTTAACATATGGTGCATTTATTTCCAATACTAAAAATATAGGTCATTTGAAGACTTATAAAATTTGTTATTTAAAATGTTATGTAAATGAAATTAGGCCCCTGTCCCTCACCCTGCACAAAATTCAACTCAAAGTGGATAAAGGACCCAGGCATTAGACCAGAGACCCCTACACCTAGTAGAACAAAAAGTGAGCCCCAATTTCCATCATGTCAGCTTAGGAACTGAATTCCTCCACAAGACTCCAAAAGTGCAAAGAAAAATCAGGAATCAATAAATGGAATTGTATCAAACTAAAAAAGCTTCTTCACAGCAAAGGAAACAATCAAGAATAGGTAGAGCCTATAGGAGGGGAGAAAATCTTTTTTACCTGCACCTCAGATAGAACATTAATCTCCAGGATATGTAAAGAACTCAAAAAACTTAACACCAAAAAACACAAATAACCCAATCGATAAATGGGCAAAGGAATTGAACAGACACTTCACAGAAGAACAAATATGAATGCTCAACAAATATATGGAAAAAATGTGCAACATCACTAGTAATTAGAGAAATGCAAATTAAAACTACACTGAGATTTTATCTCACTCCAGTCAGAATGGCAATTATCAAGAATACAAATAACAATACATGTTGACAAGGATGCCGGAAAAAGGCACACTCATACATTGCTGGTGGGACTGCAAATTGGTACAAACACTCTTGAAAAACAGTGTGGACATTCCTCAGAAAACTTGAAATGGAACCACCATTTGACCCAGTTATTTCACTCCTTGGCATATACCCAAAGGACTTAAAATCAGCAGACTATAGGGACTTGCCACATCAATGATCATAGCAGCTCAATTCACAATAGCTAAACTATGGAACCATCCGAGGTGCCCTTCAGTGGACGAATGCATAAAGAAAATGTGGTACATAGACACAATGGAATATTACTCAGCCATAAAGAAGAATGAAATTATGGCATTTGCCAGCAAATGGATGAGACTGCAGGCTATCATGCTAAGTGAAATAAGCCAATCCCCCTAAAACCAAAGGCCAAATGTTCTCTCTGAAATGTGGATGCTGACTCACAATAGGTGGGGGGAGGAGGGAGGGAAGAGTAGAGGTTCACCAGATTGGACAGGCGGTATGGGGGAAGGGAGGGAGGATGGGGATGTGAAAGACAGTAGAACGAATCAGACACTACTTTGTTCATATATGAATATATGAACAGTGTAACTCCACATCATGTATAACCACAAGAATGGGAGATTATATCTATGTATGTATGATCTGTCAAAATACATTCTAGTGGCTTGTATAACCGAAAGCAAAAAAGACATGTAATTTTAAAATGTCTTTGTTAACAAAGCGTGTTTTCCTCTCACACAATTAAACAAATTTTCATTACTTGGTAAATGGGAAAAGGTGGAGATGAGTTTTTTTTTTTTTTTTAAATTGTATGTGATACTGTTTTAAAATGAGACATGCAGATCCCTTTGACTCATTGCAGTGGTAGAAAAGGCACTAGCAGGTGTGGACACTGGCCACACTCCTGAGGCCTTGTTTACTGGCTCTAGCAGTGATAACCAGGGCCACTGCCTAGTGAAGACTGTAACAATGGTAGTCTGCACTCATTCTCTGGAGCCGCCATATTTGCAGGGCCCAGCCTGACAATTCTATGGCAGTATGATCGGTGTCGACGCTCTGCACCTTCTAGTTTGTTGATGACTGCCAGTTATATGGTTAACCCTGCCCTTCCGGAGAGGGCAATAACCAGGCTCTTTAGTGACCACTGCCTCTCTCATCAGTGCCTTCTTGGTGTCCCTGGTGAACAGTGTGTCCTCTAGATATTCTGAAATACAGGCTCTGGTGGGTCTTCTGACCCCATGTTACATGCCTACTCTAGCACACTCTTAGCTTTTTTTTTTTCCTTCTGCCAGGGAAATTCAAGCATTTCTACATTATTTATGGTTCTTTCTTTCTTTCATTTTCTTTCTTTCTTTTTTTTTTTTTGTAATGGAGATTGAACCCAGGGGCACTCTTTAATTTTTTTTTACTTTGTGACAGTGTTTCAGTACTTATTTGAGGCCTCACTATGTTGTTACTGAGGTTGGCCTTCAACTTGAAATCTTCCTGCCTCAGCCTCCCGAGTTGCTAGGATGATAGGTGTGCACCACTACACAGAGCATTTCTGGTCTTTTTTGAGAGCTAACTAGTCCAGTAGCAAGTCTGTGCCATTTCTTAATATTTTGGCCGTGGTATTAAATTTCATATCCTGAAAACAATATATATATATATATACTTAATTATTATTTCTTTCACTTTACATTCTGGGCGGCTTGATCAAACATCTCAAAATCCAGTCCCAGGCAAACTTTTCTCCTTCCACGCCGTATGCCAGCTCATCTTTTCAGTTCTCTAGGTGGATGTTCTTTCATGTCCTCTCAGGCTCAGCATGGCTCCAGGGGGTCACATTATGTTGGGATTCAACCTACTTGTTGTCCTGGCTGCCAGAAGTGGAGGATGCCCATTGACTTCTGTGTGTGGGTACTTTTACAGAGTGTGTACTTTTACTGAGGGCCCATGGGCTTCATAGAGTCCACATTCTTAGGAACATCATTTCTCCTGCAGTTTGAGGAATCCAACCAGAATCTCCTTCAAGGCACTACCCTGCGGTTCACAGACCTGATTGACTGAGCATTCCCACCTCTCCTGAGCACTGAAGCTCTCTCAAGTCCCTGCCTCTCTGCTGCGTCTGCTCACCCAGGCCAGGTGATAAGGGTTTTTTTTGGCAGCCATCACAGAAGCTCTTTGGTTCTCTCATTTGGCCATTGAAAGCTGCTTAACAGACTTCAGCCTCTCCTTTTCCTTTTGCAGGGTGTACATTCAATTGAGGAATATCAGTCAACTCTGCTGTTTGGTACACATTGTTCGCTCATATTTTTCAAATGCTGCACTTGTCTTGGCTCCACCCTCCACCAGCTGGTGTTCCGGGACAACCTCCTGTGAAATCTTAAGCAATTGCATCCCCATCTTGTATCAAGGACAAGATGTACCTCTCTTTCCTCCACCAACCAGGATGGTGACCTCTGTCTGCTGGCCAATGTGTGATACAGTCCCCAAGCCATAATGTGCCACCTCTTTTCTCAACTCATTCTCAGTACCACTTCAATTAATCTGGATCTTATGAGAAGCACATGGAGTTACAATCAACCCTCTGTATTTACAGACTTCTCATCTGCAGATTCAACTGAGGATTGAACTATATATATATATATATATATATTTTTTTTTTTTAATTGCATCTGTACGGAACATGTACAAGCTCTTTTTCTTGTCATCATTCCCTAAGCAGCACAGTGTAACAACTATTTACATAGCACTAGGTGTTATAAGTAATCTAGCAATAATTTAAAGTAAATGGGAGAATATGTGTAAGTTCTATGCCAATGTAATGCCATTTTACATTTAAGCATCTACAAGTTTTGATTTCTACAAGAGATGCTGGAACCAATATTCTCTAGATACAGAAGGATAGCTGTGTATGATCTTAAATTGCAAAGATTTTATTAGAGGAAATGTCTATGTAAAAGAAAGTGGAGAGGTATGACAGCAGTCAGCTCATGATTCAAGTGAGATCCCAGCAAAGGAAAGAGGAATTGGAGGTTGGTGGAAGGGTCCTGGGCTGCTGTGTGGTCTAAGGAGGGCTCTGCAGGCTGCTGGAGTCCTTGACCAAAGCCAGCTCTCAGAGGAGTCCCATCTCCTGAGGAGCCTTGAAGTGCCTGGCCATTGGCTGAAAAACGCCTGTGAAGAGTGTGGCCTTGGTTCAAATGAAGGGACAGGTGTCCAGCCAAGCAGCTGGTGCTCTTGGCCAATTATGCTCTGCAATTGGAACTCGGTGGGGTGCATCCTGATCCTCTGCAGCCGAGCTGGGAACGGAAGCTGTGCTTCTTACTTCTAGAGCTCCTGCAGGATCCCGGGAGCCCATTGCATGGGACAACTTTTGCTATGGTCCTGGAATGAGAAAATGACCAGGAACACAAAGACATGAGGAATTAATTTATGCTCTTTTTAGAAAAGATTTTGAACTTTCTTTTCACTGGCCAAAAGGTGAAGCCAATGTCATAGCTGAAGAGATCTAGAGAAACTAGGTCGGTCGCTTCTGCAGGTGTACCTCCCCCCGGAGTCCCCGTGCTGCCTGCAGAGAACTGTCCTGATTGTTGCCCCTCTCACACCCAGCAACCTTGGGTTTTCAGAGCTTTAAGGAATATGCATTCTTTATTATGACACGAGTGTGAATAAATCACAGTGCCAAGTTTGCTAAATTAAACTCAGGGGCAGTGTCTGTAAGAAACCCTGCTGTGGAGGGATGTTTATTCAATGTGCTTTCTGCAGGAGCCAAAGACAGGCTGATGCTTTTATGGGGACTTGTTTTTTTGTTGTTTTTGTTTTTGATGGGGAGGATAACAAACCACTGAAAAGAGCAGGAAGTTTCCACTTTAAGATGTTCTATTTAATTCACTAAATATAATGAGTTAGGCCCCTGCTGACTTACATTAGAGAAAATAAATGCATAGTAAACTAAACTAAATTAACTAAACAAAACCAAGTTATTAATGACTATATGAAATGTAATTTCCCAAAAGCAACCTAGATTTTCGTGTTTTATTATCCCGTTAAAAATTCTTCCAGGTAGCAATCATCGTCTTTAACAAAAATGCACATTGTAGATCTTTTCTGACAAAAATATTTCTGATATGCCTTTTAACTGCATTATAAAATTAACTTCATTATTACTTAACGCATTACAGTTGTGATAGTTTTAACTTGATTTCACCTATACAGTTTTTAGATTGTTTTTAAAAAGTCCATTTTTATGTCTTCCTATATTTTATTTATTATAGTAAGTTCACAGCATCTTTCAGAAATCAACCATGCTAATTAGAAAACATTTTAGATTAAGAAAAAAATAAAAATTTTTTAATCCTAAAAATTTTGTAATAAAAATGCAATGCCTTTTGATATGATAATCTTTCATTGTAAATGTTAAGCATATATTGATAATGTTTAGTTAACACTGATATGTTCATATTATACTAATAATTAAACTCCATCAGATATCAATTGTCATCTAAGCAAAACATCAAGGAGAAATCTTTCTTTTATAACCTGCTGACCAGTGATGTGCTAGTAAACTGGTGTTTTGACCAAAAAAGTCCTGGTGTGTAGCATTTCCTGATTTCTGTGATGTGAACAAGCCCAAAGTGACATCCTAGAGTGTGGGATAGGGAGGTGCATGGAATCTATTTTCGGTAGGTCACTATTGCCACCAAACCAATCCCTCAATGCCTTCTGCCCTTGCTGATTCAGGTCAGTATATACATACAGCCACTCCTTGCTTAGCCATAGGACACCTTCTGAGAGATGCACCACTAGGTGATTTTGTCATTGTTTGAGCAACATGGAGTGTACTACACAAATCACATATATAGTAATCTACTGCTCCTAGGGCCATGATTAACAAAATAACTTGAGATTAAATCCAGTGTAAGAGAAACTGATGTGATCAAGAGACGCAGCATACACAAGATAGAAGAGGCTGTTGCTGGTTTTGCACAGCAAATTGATTTACAGGAAGTTTCTTATCACTAAAAGGAACACAGTCTAAAATACCAAAAAAAAAAAAAAAAGTACAGTACAGCAAATGTATAAATCAGTAACAGGATAGTTTATTATAATAATTGTATTGCATACTGGGCATACTCACATGTGTTAATACTTTAATACACTGGGAATGTAATATGTTTATACTAGCACAAACACCTGGGAAATGTATTGCACTATGATGTCACAGTAGCTATGATGTCACTAAGCAGCAGGAACTCTCAGTCTATGACAATCTTATGGGACCACCCTCCTATGTGTGGTCTTATAGCTGACTAAAATGTTACGCAGTATATGACTGTATCACCTTATCTTCTTTTTTACAGTAACAGAAACTGGCCCTAAAAGCACTGACATGATGCCAATGTATACCCTCTGAGTCTTCCAATCCAAACCCATCTTTCAGAGAGTGTTAATAATACAAAGCATCTCTGCAATCAAACTCTGTTAGCTTTCTGTTACTTTCACAAAATACCTGAGATAATAAACTTAAAATGAGGAAAGATTTACTTTGGCTCATGGTTTGGGAGGTTTCAGGCAATGTTTTTTTGGACCATTGCTTTAGCATGGGTGACAAAGCAGTGCATCATGGGAGTGTGTGGTAGAGAAGCTACTTATCTCAGGAGAGTAGCAAGGCAAGGAAAAATAGGAAGGCTCAGGATTCCAATCTCCCCTGCAAGGAGATGCCCCAAGACCTGACTTTCTTCCACTAGGTCCCACCTCCTAAGGTTCTACCACCTCCCAATAGTGCCCCAGACTGGTGACCAAGCAAGATCCAAACTTTAATCACCCTCTTTACTCACCTCTGCCGTCCTGAGAAATTAGTATCATTTCTTCCATTTCAGTTTAGAAGCTGATGCTCAGTGGGATTAGGACAGAATGTGTCCCTCTGGCCTCCCCCTGGTGAGAGTGTTGAGAATGGAACTAGAAAACTCAGCCATCTGGCTTGGATCCCTTCATAAGATGAACTGGTCACCTTCCTGGAATATGTGTTTTCTGAACCTACATTTTGTTGGGATGGTAAAGTCGTCAGTGTCTCTTTGTGAAAAAAGGTACAAGCCCAGCAAAGGCACCCGAGGCTGACGGAAAGGCACACAAAGCCCCTGCCTGGAGCAGAGCCTGCCAGCATCTCCTCCCACTCCTCCAGCACCACCTGACTTGGCCAAGGGCAGGCCGCTTCCTCTTGGAACACCTGTCCAAGTGTGGACAAAACACCAAAGGCCCGCTCTTTGTTCCCCTTAGCCCAGCTGAGAAAGCTTGGGGTTTTCAAAAGAAAATTTTACTAAAACATCAATGGAAAACAAACAATACATGAACAAAGAAAAAGACCGAAATCATAAAAGCTCTCTTCAAAGTTCTGAGACGGAGGCTTACAAAAGCTCACCCTTTCCCCAAGTTCATAGGCTTGTTGAGCATCCTGACCTTCAAAGTCTCCCCCGCACCCCCATTTTAAATCCTGTGCTATTTTTCCCTGCCACCCCCATCTTTGCCACCTCTTTTCTGAGGGAGAAAGTATTGCTCTCCTGAAGTGAAAGAACAGAACGTGAGATCAATGGGCTTATGCCACAGCTGGACCAAAGCAGCCCTTCCCCTCCAGAGGTTGCCAAATGGGGAGAAAGAAGTCACCAGATCACTGACTGCTCTCCTCTTTATGGAGTATGATGTTTAGGGAACAGGACATGGGAGCCAGAGACCCAGGATAGTGCCCCAGGTCCACTACGGTTCAGCAGTATGACCTGGTCACAGCAACAGCCTTGGTTGGATAAGCCCCATCAGCTTTGGTCAGTAAGATGGAAATAACTATGTTCCTCTCGTGGGGGATGTGAAAGCAGGACGAAATGGCAAACAGGATGCACTGAGCCCAGTGCCTGACTGTACTTAGATGAACTCAGGATGAACTACTATTGTCCTTACAAAAGAGGACTTGAGCCTCACTTTTCCAGCATCCCTAACCTACTTCCTTATAAGAGCATATGCACAGGCCTTGGATGTCTAGCTAGAGGAATTCTATGACACTGTTTCCAAGTTCTGTGCCTGCCAGCAATGACCACTCAGCCCTCCAGGAAGCACATGTGAGTGTTCACAGGTTCCTCAACCCTTGCTTTCATGACTCTCTGGGAGAACTTGAGGCAGGAAAGATGGGAGGACGTGCAGAAAGAGGATCAGGGGAAAGGAAGAGTGAGCCATCCAAGATCACACAGGGTTCCAGGTTTCTGGAATGTGTCAGGTAATGCTGAAAGGTTAAAGAAATAAGAAGGACACATCATGCAAGTGGAATTTGCTTTGGTAACCTTAAGAATCAAAAGCCAAGTAACCCAGGACATGTGAAGCATCTTGGATTTCTTTTACTATTTCTGAAGCCTTCCCCTTCTCAACCTTCTTATCTCTCACATGCTTTTTCCTTAATAAAAGAAAAAAAAATTAAAGAGTGTTGCATGGAATGGATCAATGGTTTTTAAACTCCAAGATGGCAACAGTAATGTTCACCACTGTCACTGTCAAAACTGAGTCCTACAATCATGCTTACCATATGGTAGATGCGCAATATGTCATTTAATGAATAAAGAAGAATCCAAATCATAAAGCTGATAAAGTTGCTAATATTGAACTTCCAATTAAAGATGGGACACAAGGAGATTATATTCCCTTCTCATCCCTGAAAGTCACAAAAATGCATAAAAAGTGAAAATGAGTGAGAAACTCCATCTTAAATTAAAGACAGCCCCATTTCAAGAATATGAAGAATTTCTACAAGACCAAGTGACATTTTCATCAGCTGATGATGAAATGTTCCTGGCTGCCTCTGCCACACCCATTGTCCCTTCCTAGCTGTACTGCCATTGCTGGGCCTTGTGGCTTCAGTGGAATTCAGCTTGTTCTAGCTCAAACCTTGGACTTCACCGACTTGAGACAGTCCATGTTCTCAGCTTCCTGAGATGATTCAGTCAAGAATGGACATGATTCAAGTTGGATTCATGAGGATTCTTAAGGCTCAGTTCCAACACTTGGGTTGACCTTTTAAAAGGCAATTTCGTTGTGTCTGCCAAAAGATTGGGGGGCACCAGGGGAGGGCTTGCCTCAGAACTGAGGCAGCTCTCAAGATGCAGTAAAGAAACAGAAACTGCTCATAACCACTTCATCTAAGGCCTGAGTAAATCTCACTCGAAGCCAGTCCAGGGCTGTTCTGAGGGAGACAATAGAATTTGTTTATAGAAAGGCTGTTTGTTGAAGGATCCAAATGAAAGAACTCATTGTGAACATTGCATGTAAATATAGGGCAAATAAAATGGATTTATTTAATAAAATCCACTCAAATCTGTCAATTTTAAAAGGATAACAATTCTGGGTTAAATTCTCAAGAAATAAGAAAAGTAAGTTTAAAAACTGAGACAATTACTGCTACATAAGAGAATAAAAATGTCATAACTCTTCACAGAAGAAAAAGTAGTTATGATTAAACTTAAATGTCTAGAAATGGGAGGTAGAGAGATGCTAAGAGAAAATTTAAGTGCTCTACGTTCACATATGTCATAACAGGGAACCAATAAAAGTCATAGTTGATTATTGCAACTTTTAAAGTTCAAAGTTTAAAAAATTATGTAACAGTAAGTGAAATGAGAAATGAGGAATTTTAGGTGACTATAAAATTCTAAATTGGGATGTATGGATTTATTATAATTATCTGTCAACTTCACCCTCTAACTTATAGCTTATTTAATTTGGTTATATAGAATAGAAAGCTTCTGATAAGTACATTAGTTGCTATACACATGTATAAATTTTATATATAAATTTTTAAAAATTAGATGCTAACTTTGGAAATTAAGACCACTTTTCTATCAAAAGGAGCTGAAAGTTTGAAATCAGAGCAATACATGTATGTCAGGCTAAATAAGTAACAATATATTGTTCAATTAGGGTTAGGGCTTTGGGATATGAGTTTTGAAGGTGATACAATTCAGTCCATAACATTCAATAATTGTTTAATAAATCCCACAATGTCATTTTTTGAAATCTCAAGTGCCTCTGGGTTTATCTGCCAAAATTATTCAAGGTTTAAAATTTATTATGTTACACATTAACATAGCAGCTTCTGCACAATGGGTAACTTTAAACATATGCTAAATTTGTCAGCTTGTTAATAAGTTCAGCAAAACACAAAATCTCAAAATCAAGTTATGATGATGTTTTAGCTAGTGGAAATTTCTTATAGATGTTTGTTTTGCAATCTTACTTCTTACAACCAATGAACTTCACAATGAAAAAATCATGAAAATAATATATCACTGTTCAGGAATTTTGCAATAGAAATTATACAATTCCTAGAAAGACATTAGATGCATAAAATCGCAATGGGAATGGTATAGTTATCATTGCTTATAGATATCATATACATGAGGAAAGAAACAAAACTAAAGGCACTGCTGATGGGAATATAAAGTAGTGCGGCCACTGTGGAAAATAGTATGGTGGTTCTACTCTAAGTTTGAAATAAAATTGCCAAATGATCCAGCATTTTGACTGCTGGGTACATACTCAAAAGAACTAAAAGCAGGGACTCAATCAGATAAATATTTGTACAGCTATACTCATAGTCACATTGTTACAATAGCCAAAAATGTGGGAGCAACCCAAGAATCCATTAATAAACAAATGGGTTTAAAAAATGTGTGATATTTAGATAATGAAATACTATTCTTGGGCTGGGGATGTGGGTCAAGCGGTAGCACACTTGCCTGGCATGCGTGAGACCCGGGTTCGATCCTCAGTACCACATACAAGACAAGGATGTTGTGTCTGCCAATAACTAAAAAATGAATATTAAAAAATTCTCTCTCTTTCTCTCCCTCCCTCTCTCACTCTCTCTTTTTTTTTTAAAAAAAAAGAAATACTATTCAGCCTTTATAAGGAAGGAACATGGTCACATGCTACAAAGGATGAACTTTGAGGATGTTATGCTAAGTGAAAGAAGTCAGGCATAAAAGGATAAGTATGATTCCATTTATCTGAAGTACTTAGAGAAGTAAAACTCACCGAGACAGAAAGTAGAATGGTGGTTGTCCAGGCTAAGGTGAATGGAAATGGGGAGGTTTTGTTTGTTTTTCCTTTTGTTTGTGCTGGGAATTGAACCCAGGACTTTGTGCATCATAAGTGAAGGCTCAACCACTGAGCTTCACCCTTCCTGTTTAATGGGCACAGAGTTTCAGTTTTGGAAGATGGAAAAGTGCTGCAGGTGAATCATAGTGAATCACATGGTTGCACAACAATATAAAGGAATTTCATGCCACTTTTTATGGTTTAGATGTGAAGAGTCCCCCAAAACTTATGTGAGAGACAATGCAAAAAAAGTTAAGAGGTAAAATGATTGGGTTATGTGTACCTTAACCTGATCAGGGCATGAATCCACTGAGAGCGATTAACAGGGTGATAACTATAGGCAGGTAGGGTTTGGCTGAAGGAGGTGGGTCATTGGGGGCATGATTTGGGGGTATATATTCATCAGGGGATGAGTTGCACTTATTCTCTCTGCTTTCCTTCACTGCACACTTTCACCAGGATGTTCTGCTCCACCTCAGGCCCTGAGGAATGGAGTTGGCCATCTATGGATTGAGACCTGTGAGCTGCAAATAAAATTTTCTCCTCTAAAATTGTTCTTCTCAGATCTTTTGGTCACAGCAGTAAATATCTGACTAAAATATCACTAAATTGTACACTCAAAATGGTTAAAATGGAATATTAACCTTTAAAAAAGAGAGAGAGAATTTAGGAGAATATTAGAACCTCTTCACCCCTAGAAATCAGAATGATGGTTGGGTATACATCAATATGTATAAGTCAATATCATACGTGTACACAGACATATGATAATAGAAAACCAAACACCTAAGATAATAGAAAACCCTTCTTTTAAAATCCACTTTTACTTGTGGTAAAATATACATAATAATATTTACCATTTTGATCGGGTTTTTCGTATTTTTATAGTTACTGAGTTGTAAGAGTTTTTTACATATTGGATATACATTCCTTATCAGATATATGACTTCCAAATATTTTCTCCCATTTCATATATTGTCTTTTCATGTTTTTGACAATGTCCTTTTGTGCACAAGTTTTTCATTTTGATGATGTCTAATTTTTTTTCTTTTGTTGCTTGTAATTTTAGTGTTATATTAAAAAAATCATTGCATAATGCACCAATAAAAAAAGTTGAAAGAAGAATAAAAAACAATCACTGGAAATTTCAATATCATGATGATTTTACTCTGTATTTTTTTTTTTAGTTTTATAGTTTAAACTTTAAAATTTAGGTTTGAGATCCATTTTAGGTTAATTTTTGTAAACAGTGTTAAGTAATGATTCAACTTCATTCTCTTACATTTGGGCTTCCAGTAATCTCAGTAATATTTCTTGAAAAAACTCTCCTTTCCCAAGTGAATAGATTTGGCAACCTTATTGAAAATGAAATAACATATTATTTCTAAACTCTATTGTAGTCCAGTGGTCTCTCATTATGGCAGCATCACATTGTTGTTTCTTTGTAGAGAGTTTTGAAATTACTGATTGTGAGCTCTCTGATTTTGTTTTCCTTTTTCAAGGTTGCTTTGGTTATTTGGGGTCCCTTGATATTATAAATAAATAGTAGAATTTATTTTTTTCCTAACAAAAATCTTGGGATTATGATAAGGATGGATACTGCACACCACTTTGAGTATATTGTTGTAACAATATTAATACTTCTAATCCATGAACATGGGATATTTATATATTCTTTAATTTTTTTCAATGATGTTCTGTAGTTCTCAGTATGTCTTTCATCCTCTGAGATGTATTTATTCTTTAGAATTTATTCTATCTGACAGGATTATAAATGGGATTATTTTCTTAATTTCCTTTTTTGTTGCTTATTTATTTATATTGTATAGAAATGCAACAGAGTACCAAAAAAAAAAAAAGTGCAACAGAGTTTTCACAAACATTTCGTATCCTGCAACTTTGCTGAAATTTAATTGACTTTTTGGATTTTTAATGGATTCTTTGGTGTTTTCTAAATATAAGATCATGTCATTTGCCAATAAAAAATTTCTACTTTTTATTTTACAATTTAGATACCTTCTATTTCTTTTTCTTTCCTAAATCCTCTAGCTAGCACTTTCAATATTCTTTTGAATAGAGGTAGCCAAAGCAGACTTTTTTCCTTGTTCCTGATCTTAGAGGAAAGGCTTTCAGTCTTTTACCATTATGATATTAGATATTTGATGTGGATTTTTCCCTATGTGACCTTTTTCATGTTGAGACAATTTATTGAGTGTTTTTTAATAATGCAAAGGACTTGAATTTTGTTAAATGTTTATCTGCATAAATTGCATAAAATCGTGTGTTTTTACCTACATTCTGTTATAACATTAGTTGATTTTCTCATGTTGATCTATTCTTGCATTTCAGGAAAAAATCTCACTACATCATGGTGTAAAATCCATTGATCTTTCCCTTCAAATCAGTTTGCCAGTGTTTTGTTGAGAATTTTAGCATCAATATTTATCATAGATAGTTATTTTTTTTCTTGTAATTTTTTTTCTGGCTTTGGTTTCATGGTACTGTTGGTCTTTAAAAATGAATTAGGGAGAGTTCCATCCTCTCCAATCTTTTAGAATAGTTTGAGAAAGAATTGGTGTTAATGTTTCTTTATTAGAATTCACCAGTAAGCCTGGTCTAGATTTTTTTTGTTTCTTAGGAGATCTTTGGTTACTGATTTAATCTCCTTACTACTTGTAGAGAAGATCCCATTTAAAAAAAAATACAAAATATATAGATTGCCTAGAACTTTGTGAGCCCTATACAACGTATAGATGAATAGTTATAAATAAACTTTCAGTGTCCTCTGCCGAGATTTTAAAAATATTATTACACTATATTTTCAAATAAGGTTATGGATCATCAAAAATGATAATTTTACTTAATTTATAAGTTTTATGTAATATCAACAAAATAAAAATATTTTAAGTGAAAGTCTATATATAAATACCATTATAATAATTCTAAAATTTGTTTAAATATGTTAACACCAGAGAAATTCTTTTAAAAAACTACATGCAATAAAACAATATTGTGAGATTAAATTATCCTACCACTTATGAAAACATATTATAAAGTAAAGGTAATTGAAAAAGTGAGGCACTGATATATTAGTCAGCTGATAAATCAACGCACATGATGTAATGTCAAGGCATAGATCCATAACCCTCTAGAAATGGAATAGTTGTAAGGTCCAGATTTGAATCTGTAAGAAAGTGATGAACTATTCAACAAATATTTTATTTATTTATTTATTTATTTATTTATTTATTTATTTATTAATTAATTATTTGCTTTATTGGGTATTCAGCCCAGAGGCACTCCTCAGCCCTTGTTATTTTTATCTTGAGACAGGGTCTTGCTACATTTCCCAGGCAGGTGTTGAATTTGCAATTTGCAATCCTCCTGCCTCAGCCTCCTGAATCATTGTGAATACAGGCATGTGCCACCATGCCTGACTTGTTTTTTAAGAATGTAGCCAACCGGAAAGAACATAAGCTTGAATTTAAAGCAGGCCTCAGGAGAAATTCCAGATTGATCAAGCATTTAAAAATGGAAATTTAAAAAATAATAAAAACAGAAGAAACTATAGGAAAATGCTTTGATTCTCATAATTTTAGAATGGAGAAGCTCTTTATAAAACAATGAAGTCAGAAAAAAGATTGATAAATTCAACTACATAAAATAAACAATTTCTACATGTCAAAATACACTAGACAGCAAAAAGTAAACAATAAAATGATAAATCCATTTGTAACACATAATGTAGTAAAAGATTAATTCCCTTTATGTTAAAAATAATATACACAGAAGTAAATAAGAAATGATTGATAACCCAATAATAATAAGCAAAGTATAATAATTAACAATTAGTATAACAATCAACAGAAAAGGAACTACAAATGGCTCTTAAATGTATTAAAAGGTGCTCAACCTTGCTCGTTATTAGAAAACTACAAACAAAAATTATACTGAAATACCATTTTTTACCTATCTTATTGGCACATTTCAAATCTAACAAACTCCATGCTGGTGTGGTGTAGCAAAACAGGTCTGCTAACACATGGCTAGTAGAGTGTAAATTAATTCACCCCCAATGATGAACACTTAGAAATATCTATTAAAATGATGGAATACACATACATTCAGCCCAGCGATCCCATTCCTAGGTATTTACCATACAAAAATAATTATACCTATGCTATATGAAATTTGTATAAGGTTACTATTCATTGCATTATTGTTTGGGTAACAAATTGTTTTCAATAGAAAACAACCTAGATATAGATATACAATGTGAGACTAGTTAAATAAATGATGGTACATCCATACATTGGAACTTATGCAACTAAAATAAGAAGTGAGAAAGCTTTGTATGCATTGTTATTGATCAATGTTCCAAATCTATTTTAAAGTTGTTGTTTTTTTTTTAAAGCATGGTTTAGAAGTGTGTATGTGACTTTTTAAAAATGGAGAATGTGCATAGAAACACCTCTGTAAGCATATGCAAAGACTTCATCACACTGTTTTCCTTCAAAGAGGAGAGCTCAGGTACTTGGAGCAAAGGGAGGTTTTTTACTGAATGCATATTTTTGTACAAATTTTATTATCATAACATTTGTTTAAAAAACCAATTTGTATGTCTGTTTTAGTCATCTTACCATCACTATAACAAATACTTATAACTTATCAAGATAAAAAGTTTATTTTCCTCACAAGTTTAGAGGTTTCAGTTCATAAGCAGTGGGCTTGAATGCTTTGGGCCCATGGGGATACATTGTGGTGGGAGTTAATGAAAGCAAAATCACTCATCTCATGGCTGGGAGGTAAGAAAGAAAGAGAAAGAGGTCAGGGTCCTACAATCCCCTTAAAGTACACATCCCCATTGACCTAAACACCTTTCAGTAGGCCTTATCTTCTAAGGTTCTACCACCTCCCAATAGCACCAAGGGCTGGGGCCAATCTTAATACATGGACATTTGGAGATATTCAAGGTCTACAGTATAACAATTTCCTCTTTTAAAGTCAGTAAATAAAATATATGAAACGAAACAAAGATGTTTAAATATTTCTTCATACAAATGGCAAATGTTGTATGGGATTATCCCACACCTTGGGAAACTGTAAATATCTCCATAGTTCATATTATTTCAGGCACATGCTAATTCTATGTGGACACATTTTACCATGGTACATGAAGGAGCCATTATGCCCGACTCTATCCTTCCTGCTTCTTTTGTACTATCAACTTAGAATTCATGCTACATTGCTGTAAATGTATTTGATTTATTAGTTGCTATATTAAAAATTATCCAACACATGAAAAAGTCTCCTTTTCTTAACTTTTATACCAAATAATAAAACTTGGTATTCATTGTATGGAATATTTTATATATTAAACTGAATTTTTTTTGGGGGGGTATACTGAGGATTGAACTCAGGGCACTTGACCACTGAGCCATATCCCCAGCCTTATTTTGTATTCTATTTAGAGACAGGGTCTCACTGAGTTCCTTAGTGCCTCACTGTTGTTTGAGTCTGGCTTTGAACTCGAGATCCTCCTGTATCAGCATCCCAAGCCACTGGGATTATAGGCATGCGTGACCGTGCCCAGCTAAAATAAAATTTTTAATTGTCTGAGTCGTCACTATTTTGAGAATTGAAATCTTTGTCAAATCTAGTCTTACCCCCATTGAACTACAAAGTTTATGTATAATCTCATGGTCTAAATGAATCTGGAACACTGAACATTTTTCTGTACTTTGCATTATCATGTAGTTTTAAATGATGGGTTCAAACTCCTTAGTGATTTATAAGCTGTATTGGGTCACAGCCAGCTTTTTAAATATTAAACAGAATAGAGCATGATAGAATATAAACTATTATACTAAATCACTTGTAATAAAATTGCAAAAGTATAAGTCTTGGGTTATGATGAAAATTGTATTTCTTGCATACCTGGTGCTGGAGGTTCTTGTGCAGGGGATACAATTCTTTTCCTATCCTTATCAAGTCTACAGTCTACTAGGGAGAGACAGGCAGTAGACAAATAATCAAATAAATAAGTCAGTGCAGATATAACAGCGTGGAGAAGAAGTTATCAAGATGCTGGAGGAGTACTGCCAGGGATGTGGAGGTCTTCAATAGAGGAATCACAGAGGGTGTTGGCTGAGAGGGGACGTTGACATCATTACAGCCTGAAGGATGAGAAGAAGCCACCTTGTGAAGATCCAGGAGAGAGTTCAGGCAAGGGACTGGAAAGCCCGAGGCCCGGCAGGGGAACAGTGAGGTGTGTTCTCGGCGTGGAAGGAGCAATGTAGCATAAGGGTGGTGAGATAATCAGGAGCCAGATAGTGCCAGGCCTTGCAGACTGGGTAAACAAACGTGGATTTTGTCCTAAGTACTGAAGTTGGACACTAAGGGACTTTTATCAGGGGAGTTAACATATTAGTGTTTACACTTTTAAAATATCATTCTGGCTTCTTGGAGAAGAATGAATTAAAAATGAGGCAAAGGTGGAAGTTGGAAAAGTTATCCAGGAGGCTCTTGCTGCAGTCTGGGCCTGGCACCATGTTGTCTTTGTCTGGGGTGCTTTGGGGTAGTGGAGGAGAGGAGTGAGCAGTTTGACCCTTGATTTGGAAGTAGAACTGATATGGGTTCAATATTCTGGGAAGAGACAGGGGAAGTCAGTCTCAATAACCAGGTAGACGACAGTACTATTGACTGCACGTTTGTAGTAACTTGGTCATCTAACAGATTTAATACCACGCCAATAGAGTGAAATGGGAACTGATGTGGCCTAATGGAATGTGCTTTTCCTCTTCTGTAATGTAGTCATTTAACTCTGAATGACATTTTAAATGTATGTCCATTGTTGTATCTAAATTTCTTTAATTTTGAGCTGTTCAATATATGCTGAAAAAACTCAAAGCCTTGTATTTATAGTCTATATAGTTTTCTTTTGACCTGATAATTCCATTTGATGCTTCATAACAACAGAATCCATAGGCTATTTTTCAAAAATTCATAAAATAGTGAGGACTTGAGCAACTAGATTATCTTGGATGAAACTTCATGATAAATAAGTATGATACTTTCCTGTTTTTTTATCATATCAGTTTTGTGTACTGTTGTTAGTAGAACTGGCAGAATTGACATATCTGTTTTTCTCTCTGGTATGACTCACTGCTAATCTTTATGTCTGACCTGTCTTTCACATTCAGTTTTTTTTTTTTAACTGGGTATTGAAACCAGGGATGTTTAACCACTGAGCCACATCCTCTAGCTCTTTTTGTTATTATTTTTAAAATTTTGAGACAGGGTCTCACTAAGGTGCTTTAGGGCCTCGAGAAGTTGCAGAAGCTGGCCTTGAACTTGAAGGCTCCTGCTTCAGCCTCCTGAGTCACTAGGATTACAGGTGTGCATTACCACGCCAGGCTTTACAACAAAACTTTTAAAGATTGTGTCCCATCTAGTATTTCAAATGCAGGATGATACAAATTTGTTTGATCTGAAAGTTTTGAGATTCAGGAAAAAACATATAATATTTTGTTTTGAAGGTACTAGGGATTGAACCCAGGTCCTTACACATTCTAGGAAAGTGCTCTACCACTGAACTATATACTCAACTTAATTATTTGATTTTTTTAAGATATCAGTTTCATAATAATAATAATAGTAGTAGTAATAATAATATCCTCAAGGCTTTAATGAGAGATGTTTATTAATATTACTAGTAAGTATTATTCTGGAATTAGATTCTAAATAAATACTGTTGATTAAAAGGGAAGGAGCACATAACTAAACAAGCCCTCCCTCACTTCATTTTCAATGTTTTTTCTTAACATGTTCAGCTTTAACAATCTATTTCTAATTTTAATAAAAAAGATTTAAAACAGAAAATAATGCAAAATGATCATTTATATAAATGTTAAGATAGAAATATTTCAATCTCCAGATTCACAATAATTCTGTCTTACATAGACAAAAAAAAAAGCAAAACCTTATAACATGATGACTTTGGTTGTTATTAGGAAATGATTACGAATTGATGAAGGCAGCTCTGATCTTGTGCTGTGGGCCTACACTTCCCTTTTATGCAGAATTGCCCTTACATCAGGTAGGAGAGATGCCAATAGGACTCCACCTGCCCAAACACCCACAGTCCTCCAGGTAAAAACAGATGGATGCAAGATTGTACTTTCTTTTTTTCTTTATTTTTTTAAATATTTATTTATTTATTTTTTAGGTGTAGGTGGACACAACACAATGCCTTTATTTTTATGTGGTGCTGAGGATGGAACCTGGGTCCCGCCCGTCCTAGGCAAGCTCTCTACTGCTGAGCCACAATCCCAGCCGCAAGATTGTACTTTCTATCACCGATTTACCAAGTTAGATTTTCAAATGCAGTAGTTGGAAAAAAAATTTTTAAAGACTTTGTTTCCCCCATCTATTTTTAAAAGGCTTTTAAAATATTGGCTTAAACTAGTAGTCCAAGTCCTTGCACTGGGGGTTGACATTGTGTAAAAGTCCCCAGGTAATACCTTCAAGGGCACAGACTCCTCCATGACTTTTCATGGTTAAAAAAAAAAAAAAATTCCGAAGTTAAACTGGAAGAAAATTTTTGTTGAACCACTGAAGTTCAAATGTTCTAAGGACATAGTTCAGAAACCACAGACACAGATCATGCCCAGAAGTCATGATACTGATAAGAGACAGGAAGTTAGATGGTGCTCTACAGGTTCTGCTGGATGGCTATCTCCCAGCTATCCTGTCACTTCTCACCAGTGTTTTGAAAATAGAGCCCAAGAACTTTTGCAATCTCTGTGTTATATCAAAAGGGCAGGAACAACTATACCAACACAATAATTGTGGGACGAGAGGAAGCACAGACTTTGCCTCTTTCTGGCTGTATAGCCTGGGGGCAAATAAACTAATGAAAGTTGAGTTTCCTCATCTGCTAACTCCTTTTTCATAGGGTGGATCTGAGAAATGTGTGCATAAATATGTGTAGCAGATCCTGCAAATTGCAGGATTTATATTAAGTGTTCACTACGTGGTAGGCGTGTCAGTGCATTAATCAACAAGAACTTATTAGATGCCTACATTATGCAAGTCTCAATTGTCAGAGCTATAAACAATAAAAGTAGTGGATGCAGAGTCCTACCCTCTGGGTCTTCACATGGACAGTGGGTGGACAAAGGGAATGGATAGGACCACAGTTCCTGTGCCAGGCACTATAGACTCAGACAATGACTTTTGTTTAAACAACAAATTTTCTAAGCCTTGTATTTAAATAGGTCACAGGTCTTTCAGTCTGTTACTTCATTTCTGGGCTGTTTCTTTGAGTTGTGTTGGGGGGTAGTTTTTTTTTTCCAAGGAGCTAATGGGAGGTCAGAGTTGATATCAGTGCTAGACTTGAGCAGCACCATCCATAAATCTGGAGGAGACATATGAAGACCACAAACACATGAAGCTGGAGTCCAACATTTGGTGCTATTCTGAAATAAGAGACCATGGGTCAGCAACCAGGACGGGAGTCTGGCTGGCCCCTTCACTCAAGAAATGTACATACACAAAATGAATGCTTGCAGGATGAGAATGAGATCTAAAACCAAACAATAGACATGACTAGACTCCAAATTCTCTAATATGTTTCTGTTCAATTTAATGACTAGTGTGGATGTGATTTGCTTAAGCAATTTTCATCTTTGATTTTGGAACAGAATTTTTTCCCATTGATATTTAATCAACTAGCACATTTAAAAAACTGTTTTCCTAAATTCAAGATTAATTTCTATGAACTATAAAGAACACATACAAGCCTCTAATATGGATGTTTCTCATTCTATGTTGAGAGAAAGAGTTCCCCCTCCCCCCAGAACACATTTTGAAAAAAAAATGAATGGTTTTACTTTGTCTCATGTAAGCACCTTCAAAATCCATGAATTTTAAAACTTTCCGTTCATACTTTTGTCACAGTCAGCAGTGACCTTGATGTCTTCCCAGGTTTAACATTCGTGGAAGATGCTAAAATGCTTTCACGTCTCTGTGAAATGGGTAAAACAGACACCGTTGTCTGAATTTTTCCAGCCAAGAAATGGACGTTACATGCTAAAGATCCCATGCCCAATAAACGTCTGAGTTGAGTCTAGTTCTTGGGTCAATAGATTTTAAGTCTTGCACTGTACATGGGAGCGGGGGGCACGGTAACCTAAGCCAACTTGTTGACATCTCACTGACTTACATGCATGTGTACATAACCCTAATTCCAGGAAGAAAAACTCCCCAGGGAAACCCGGCCAAAGAGTGGGGATGAGGAACAAAGGAGTAGAAAAGATCCTGTAAGGGGAACTCACGAAGACCTTGATTAATTGCCACCCACACACCTAGGTGTTGCTGCTGTTTATTTAGAACTCTGCCAGCAATAAGGGCTCTGGATTCCTGAGGATTGCTCCAGCTTCAGGCTGAGCTGAAAGTCATTACCAATTACATTGGACTCCTGGCCACCACCCAGCCATCCACTCTCACTGCCTTGAAGCCAGGCAGAGGGACGCATGCCCCCTGTCACAGGGGCTGCCCCGTGCTCTCTCCTCCTCCACACAGGTGTGCTCTCAGGCCCTCTGTGCAAACTCCCAGGCTTTCCCTGACGCTGGTTCTGCTCCTGGCTTCATTTTGCATTTTTCAAGGCTGAGGGTGACTGTGTGACTTGTGTGGAGACGGCTGTGATGAAAAGGACAAGACAGACAAAATGAGAAAAGAGAGCTGACTTGGAATTCACCTGGAAAGAGTGGAGTTTGATCTGCTGCTCACCCAAAGTAGAGAAAACCTGCCCAGCCCTCAACAGGAAGCAGCCAGGAAAGACATAGAACTTTTTCTTACCAATCTCTCGATTGCTGTGACTTTTAATAAAACTTCCCAGGTCATGGGAAGAGCTGACTGAAGTTCTGGAATAGCTCCCCATGAGTCTGAAGAGGGTCTGGTGTAGGTTCCCGGGTACCTGAACAATTGGTTCTATAGGTACTTATTTGTCCCTTTGTTCCTGTAGCCTTAGCTTGGTGACTACAAAATTCTTAAGGTAGCAAGTTTCTTGTTAATAAGAGCTGGGATCCTTCATCCTCTTCTTTTTCTCTCACCTGGGCAAAATGGTACAGTTGTCCCCCTTTTTTGTGGCTTTATGATTATGGTTTCAGCTCCCCTCAGTTAACCATACTCTGAAAATACTAAGTAAAAATGCTCAAGGTAAACAATTCATGTTTTAAATTGCGTACTGTTCTGAGTAATGTCATGAATCTCACATCATTCTGCCCTGTCCTGCCCTGTGCATGATTTACCCCTTTGCCCAGTGTATCTACTGGGTATATGCTACTCACTTGTAGTCACTTAATAGCTATATTGGTTATCAGATAGGTCAACTACTATGGTTTCACCTTGCTATGTTCAAACAACCTTTATAAGAGCCCAAAAGAACAACAGTCATGGATACTGTAATTTTGGATATTCCAAAGAAAAGTGGTAAAAGTCTTCATTTAAGTGAAAAGGTGAAAGTCCTTGATTCAATAGGAAAGAAAAAAAATCACATGCTGAGGTTGCGTGTGACAAGAATGAATCTTCTATCCATGAAACTGCAAGGAAAGAAAAACTGTGTTGTTATAATGGCTCTATTTTATTATTATTACTGATAATCTCATTTTACTATAGGCATGTATATATAGGGAAAAAAGCAATGCACTATCAGTGGTTTCAGGCATCTACTGAGGTCTTGAACTGTATCCTCCACAGATAAAGGGGGATGAGTGTAGTTGTGAGGGCCCAGTCCTACCTTTCTCACACACACAGGCAGGTACATTCTTGAGGTGTGGGATACAGGGGAGAGAAACCCATGAATAGCATTCCTCTCACCCACCATTGAAACGATCACTCCCACTGGCCTGGCATTTCCTGCCTGGACTTCTATCTCAATTCTTCGTGATATTATTGAGTGGCTTTTCCTCATGGCTCCTCCCTTTTAAAAATTTTTTTTAAGTATGGAAAAAAACACATAACACAAAACTCAACCATTCTCAAGTGC
Source organism: Ictidomys tridecemlineatus (assembly GCF_052094955.1). Taxonomy (NCBI): domain Eukaryota; kingdom Metazoa; phylum Chordata; class Mammalia; order Rodentia; family Sciuridae; genus Ictidomys; species Ictidomys tridecemlineatus. The sequence goes on from NC_135484.1 coordinate 132,995,736, forward strand.
ACAGTTCAGTAGTGTTAAGCATGTTCACGTTGCTGTAGAATGGATCTCATCTGTAATCCCTCTTTGAAAACATGAATGTCCCTAAAAGAGACGGCATATTCATTCTTGGATTGGAAGGGGAGTGAGTTTTTTGAAGCCATGAGATATGACCTCCCTTCAACAGGTGAGCCAGAGCAGGAACAGGGGGACCAGGAGCATGTTGGTGCAAGAGGGCTTCAGGCAGGCAGAGAAGCAGGACAGGGGCTGGACAGTCCGCCTTTGTGAGCTGCCACCATCCTACTGCCATATCATTTCAGCGCCTGCTCAATTCCTTCAACCAAAGACTAGAGGGAAATGCTCCCAGGAAGCAACATTGCTTTCCTTGATTACAGATGACTGCTACTTAAAATACAAGAGTAAACTCCACCATGTGAAAAGTTTTGTTAAGCAAAGATAAGCTGAAAGAAAGTAGTGATTTCAAACAATTATTTGATCCTTAAACCTAAATATTTTTCTGGAACAAAGTACAGCACCAAACTTCTTGGTACTTCCTAGGAATAAAATTCTTTAAATTAGTCCAAGATATTATGCCATGGAAATAAGGAGCTAAGGACAGTGTTAGTTAGCTTCCTGTTGCTGTGACAAAATACCTGATTTAATGAACTTAAAAAAAAGGAAAGATTTATTTGGCTCATAGTTGGGGAGGTTACAGTCCATGGCTTGTTGGCTCATTGCTTTTTGTCCTATGGTAAGGCAGTATATCATGGTGAGAGTGCATGATGGACAAGGTCTGTTCACCTCATGATAGACAGAAAGTAAAGAGAGACAGAAGAAAGAGGGGGGAGGGCTAGGGTCCCAATATTTCCTTCAAAGGCATGTCCCCAGAGATTTAACTTCCCCCACTAAGCCCTACCTCATAAAGGTTCTACCACCTCCCTAAGGGCTGGGGAAGAAACCTTCAACATGTGGGACTTTGGAGGATATTCAAGATGCAGACTGTAGCAATGACTGAATACAGGTTTGTCTTTTGTCTACAGAAAATAAGTATCCTCTAATATACTCCAGGCACTATGATAGGAACAAATGATACAACCCCAGAAGAGTTTCTTGCTCTTTAAAAATTGTGGTAAAATACAAGCACATGCACACATACACTAAAATTTAGCATCCTAACCATTTTAATTTAATTTAATTTTATTTTTTATTCATATATGACAGTGGAATGTATTACAATTCTTATTACACATATAGAGCACAATTTTTCACATCTCTGGTTGTATACAAAGTATATTCACAACAATTCGTGTCTTCATACATGTACTTTGGATAATAATGATCATCACATTCCACCATCATTAATTACCTCATACCCCTCCTTTGCCCTCCAACCCCTTGGCCCAATCTAGAATTCGTCTATTCCTCCTATGCTCCCTCTCTATATCCCACTATGAATCAATCTCCTTATATCAAAGAAAACACTCAACATTTGTAATTTGGGGATTGGATAACTTCACTTAGCATTATCTTCTCTAACTCCATCCATTTACTTACAAATGCTATGATTTTATTCTCTTTTATTGCTGAGTAATATTCCATTGTGTATAAATGCCATATTTTTTTATCCATTCATCTACTGAGGGGCATCTAGGTTGGTTCCACAGTTTAACTATTGTGAATCGTGCTGCTATAAACATTGATGTGGCTGTGTCCCTGTAATATGCTGGTTTTGAGTCCTTTGGATATAGACTGAGGAGAGGGACAGCTGGGTCAAATGGTGGCTTCATTCTCAATATTCCAAGAAATCTCCATACTGCTTTCCAAGTTGACTGTGCCAATTTGCATTCCACCAGCAGTATATGAGTGTACCAACATTTATTGTTGTTTGTATGCATAATAGCTGCCATTCTGACTGGAGTGAGATGAAATCTTAGGGTGGTTTTGATTTGCTTTTCTCTAGGGATGATGAACATTTTTTAATATATTTGTTGATTGTATATCCTCTTCTGAGAAGTGTCTGTTCAGGACTTTGGCCTATTTATTGATCAGGTAATTTGTTTGTTTGTTTGTTTTTTTGGTGTTTAGCTTTTTTATTTCTTTATATACCCTAGAGATTAGTGCTCTATCTGATGTGTGAGAGGTAAAGATTTTCTCCCAAGCTGTAGGCTCTCTATTCACCTCACAAATTGTTTCTTTAGCAGAGAAAAAACTTTTTAGTTTGAGTCCATCCTATTTATTGATTCTTGATTTTAATTATTGTGCCACTGGAGTCTTATTAAGGAAGCTGGGGCCTAATCCCACATGATGGAGATTAGGGCCTACTTTTTCTTCTGTTAGAGGCAGGGTCTCGGGTTTTATTCCTAAGTCCTTGATCCATTTTGAGTTTAATTTTGTGCGAGAGATAGGAGTTTAATTTCATTTTGTTGCATATGAATTTTCAGTTTTCCCAGCACTATTTGTTAAAGAGGCTATCTTTTCTCCAATGCATGTTCTTGGCACCTTTGTCTAATATAAGATAATTGTAATTTTGTGGGTTAGTCTCTGTGTCCTCTATTCTGTACCATTGGTCTACCAGCCTGTTTTGGTGCCAGTACCCTGCTGTTTTTGTTACTATTGCTCTGTAGTATAGTTTAAGGTCTGGTATAGTGATGCCACCTATTTCACTTTTCCTGCTTTAGCTATTCTGGATCTCTTATTTTTCCAGATGAATTTCATGATTGCTTTGTCTATTTCTATGAGGAATGTCATTGGATTTGATCAGAACTGCATCAAATCTGTATAGTGCTTTTGGAAATATGGTCATTTTGATAATATTAATTCGGCCTATGCAAGAACAAGATAGATCTTTCCATCTTTTTAGGTCTACTTTGACTTCTTTCTTTAGGGTTCTGTAATTTTCATTATATCAGTCTTTCATCTCTTTTGTTGATTCCCAAGTTTTGGGGGTTTTTTTTGAGGCTATTGTAAATGGGGTTGTCTTCCTCATTTCAATTTCTGAGGATTTATCGCTGATATGCAGAAAAGCCTTTGATTTATGGGTGTTGATTTTGTATCCTGCTACTCTGCTGAATTCATTTACTAATTCTAGACGTTTCTGTTGGAACTTTTAGAGTCTTCTAGGTATAGAATCATATCATTAGCAAATAGTGCCAATTTGAGTTCCTCTTTTTCTATGTGTATCCCTTTAATTTCTTTCACCTGTCTGATTGCTCTGGCCAGTGTTTCAAGAACTATGTTAAATAGAAGTGGTGAAACAGGGCTCCCTGTCTTGTTCCAGTTTTTAGAGGGAATGCTTTCAATTTTTCTCCATTTAGAATTATGTTGGCCTGGGGCTTAGCATAGATAGCCTTTATGATATTGAGATATGTTCCTGTTATCCCTAGTTTTGTTCTATTGTTTTGAACATAAAGGGATGCTGTATTTTGTCAGATGCTTTTTCTGCATCTATTGAGATGATCATATGATTCTTATATTTAAGTCTATTGATGTGATGAATTACATTTATTGATTTCTATATGTTGAACCAAACTTGCATCCCTGGGATGAATCCCATGTAATCATGGTGCACAAACTTTTTGATATATATTTTTGTATTCGATTTGCCAGAATTTTATTGAGATTTTTTTTGCATCTATGTTCATTAGAGATACTGGTCTGAAGTTTTCTTTTTTAATGTGTCTTTGCCTGGATTTGGAATCAGGATGATATTGGCCTCATAGAATGAGTTTGTTTGTTTACTTTTTCTTCTTTTGATGAATGAACTCCATGCAATAAACTTTCCTCTTAGAACTGCTTTCATAGTGTCCCAGAGATTTTGATATGTTGTATCTGTGTTCTCATTCACCTGTAAGAATTTTTTTATTTGTTTTAATTAGTTACACATGACAGTACAATGATCTTGACATATCATACATTTGAATCAATTGGGGTATAATTACTTCTTTTTCTGAGTGTACAGGTTGCTGAATCACATTGGTCATACAATCACATATATACAAACAGCAATAGTAATGACTATTTTATTCTGATGTCCTTCCTATCCCCCCTCCTCTCCCCTCCCCTCACTTCTCTCTACCCAATATAATGTGACACACTTCTTTTTTTTCCCCCCTCACATCATCATACATGTAATCTGTATAATGATGAGGGTCTCCTTCCATCTTCCATGTAAGAATTTTTAATCTCCTCCTTGATGTCTTCTGCAACCCATTGTTCATTCAATAGCATATTATTTAGTCTCCAGGTGTTGGAGTAAATTTTATTTCTTATTTTATCATTGATTTCTAATTTCATCCCATTATGATCTGATAGAATGCAGGGTAGTATTTCTACCTTTTTATATTTGTTAAGAGTTGCTTTGTGGCATAGTATATCGTCTATTTTGGGGAAGGATCCATGTACTCCTGAAAAGAAAGTGTATTCTCTCGTTGAAGGATGAAATATTTTATATATTTCAGTTAAGTCTAAGTTATTGGTTGTATTCTTGAGTTATATAGTTTCTTTGTTCAGCTTTTGTTTGGAAGATTTATCTAGTGGTGAAAGAGGTGTGTTAAAGTCACCCAAAATTATTGTGTTGTGGTCTTTTTGACTCTTGAGCTTGAGAAGAGTTTGTTTGATTAATGTAGATGCTCCATTTTTGGGGGGCATATCTATTTATAATTGTTAAATCTTGTTAGTATATGGCTCCCTTGAGCAGTATGTAGTGTCCTTCTTTATCCTTTTTGATTGACTTTAGTTTGAAGTCTACTTTATTTAAGTAGACTTTATTAAGTATTTTATCTAAGAATGCAAATGCCTGCTTGCTTCTGTGTTGATGTGAGTGGTATAATTTTCCCAATCCTTCACCATCAGTCTCTGGATGTCTTTTTGTATGTGATGAGTCTCTTGGAGGCAGCAAAATGTTGGGTCATTTTTTTGATCTAATCTGCTAGTCTATATCTTTTGATTGGTGAGTTTAGGCCACTAACATTCAGGGTTATTATTGAGACATGAATGGTATTCCCAGACATTTTTGTTTATTTTTGGTATTTAACATGACTTGGTTTCTCCTCTGACTATTGTCCTTTAGTGTAATCCCTCCCTCTGCTGATTTTCATAATTGTTTTTCTTTTCCTCTTGGAATATTTTGCTAATGATGTTCCATAGTTCAGGCTTTCTAGTTGTAAATTCCTTTAACTTTTGTTTATCATAGAAGATTTTTATTTCATCAACAAACCTAAAGCTTAGTTTTGCTGGATATAAGATTCTTGATTGGCATCCATTTTCTTTCAGAGCTTGGTACATGTTGTTCCAAAATCTCCTGGCTTTGAGTGTCTAGGTTGAAAAATCTGCTGAGATACTAATTGGTCTCCCCCTATATGTGATCTGATTCCCTTCTCTTATGGCTTTTAAGATTCTATCCTTATTCTGTATGATAGGCATTTTCCTTATAATGTGCCTTGGTGTAGATCTGTTGTAATTTTGTACATTTGGTGTCCTGTAAGCCTCTTGTATTTGATTTTCCAACTTGTTCTTCATGCTTGGGAAATATTCTGATATTATCTCATTGAAGAGATTGTGCATTCCTTTGGTTTGAAACTCTGTGCCTTCCTCTATCCCAATAACTCTTATATTTGGTCTTTTGATGCTGTCCCATAATTCTTTTTTTAATTTTTTATTTATTTTATTTTATTTTATTTTTTTATTGGTTGTTCAAAACATTACAAAGCTCTTGACATATCATATTTCATACATTAGATTCAAGTGGGTTATGAACTCCCATTTTTACCCCAAATACAGACTGCAGAATCACATTGGTTACACATCCACATTTTTACATAATGCCCTATTAGTAACTGTTGTATTCTGCTACCTTTCCTATCCCCTACTATCCCCCTCCCCTTCCCTCACATCTTCTCTCTCTACCCCATCTACTGTAATTCATTTCTCTCCTTGTTTATTTTCCCATTCCCCTCACAACCTCTTATATGTAATTTTGTATAACAATGAGGGTCTCCCTTCATTTCCATGCAATTTCCCTTTTCTCTCCCCTTCCCTCCCACCTCATGTCTCTGTTTAATGTTAATCTTTTCCTCCTGCTCTTCCTCCCTGCTCTGTTCTTAGTTGCTCTCATTATATCAAAGAAGACATTTGGCATTTGTTTTTTAGGAATTGGCTAGCTTCACTAAGCATAATCTGCTCTAGTGCCATCCATTTCCCTGCAAATTCCATGATTTTGTCATTTTTTAGTGCTGCGTAATACTCTATGGTGTATAAATGCCACATTTTTTTTATCCATTCATCTATTGAAGGGCATCTGGGTTGGTTCCACAGTCTAGCAATTGTGAATTGTGCTGCTATGAACATCGATGTGGCAGTATCCCTGTAGTACGCTCTTTTAAGGTCTTCAGGGAACAGTCTGAGAAGGGCAATAGCTGGGTCAAATGGTGGTTCCATTCCCAGCTTTCCCAGGAATCTCCATACTGCTTTCCAAATTGGCCGAACCAGTTTTCAGTCCCACCAGCAATGTACAAGAGTACCCTTTTCCCCACATCCTCGCCAGCACTTGTTGTTGTTTGACTTCATAATGGCTGCCAATCTTACTGGAGTGAGATGGTATCTTAGGGTGGTTTTGATTTGCATTTCTCTGACTGCTAGCGATGGTGAGCATTTTTTCATGTATTTGTTGATTGATTGTATGTCCTCCTCTGAGAAGTGTCTGTTCAGGTCCTTGGCCCATTTGTTGATTGGATTATTTGTTGTCTTATTGTCTAACTTTTTGAGTTCTTTGTATACTCTGGATATTAGGGTTCTATCTGAAGTGTGAGGAGATTTGTTCCCATGATGTAGGCTCCCTATTTACCTCTCTTATTATTTCTCTTGCTGAGAAAAAACTTTTCAATTTAAATAAGTCCCATTTGTTGATTCTTGTTATTAACTCTTGTGCTATGGGCGTCCTATTAAGGAATCTACAATATGTAGATCGGAGCCAACTTTTTCTTCTATCAGACGCAGAGTCTCTGATTTGATATCTAGCTCCTTGATCCACTTTGAGTTAACTTTTGTGCATGGCGAGAGGAGGGGATTCAGTTTCATTTTGTTGCATATGAATTTCCAGTTTTCCCAGCACCATTTGTTGAAGATGCTATCCTTCCTCCATTGCATGCTTTTAGCCCCTTTATCAAATATAAGATAGTTGTAGCTTTCTGGATTAGTCTCTGTGTCCTCTATTCTGTAGCATTGGTCCACCCGCCTGTTTTGGTACCAGTATCATGCTGTTTTGTTACTATTGCTCTGTAATATAGTTTGAAATCTGGTATTGCTATACCGCCTGATTCACACTTCCTGCTTAGAATTGCTTTTGCTATTCTGGGTCTTTTATTTTTCCATATGAATTTCATGATGGCTTTATCTATTTCTACAAGAAATGCAGTTGGGATTTTGATTGGCATTGCATTAAACCTATACAGAGCTTTTGTTAATATCGCCATTTTGATGATGTTAGTTCTGCCTATCCATGAACAGGGTATATTTTTCCATCTTCTAAGATCTTCTTCTACACCTCTTTTTAGGGGTCTTTAGTTTTCATTGTATAAATCTTTCACCTCTTTTGTTAGGTTGATTCCCAAGTATTTTTTTTTTTGAGGATATTGTGAATGGAATGTTTTTCCTCGTTTCTGTTTCAGAAGTTTTGTACAGGTACAGAAATACCTTTGATTTATACGTGTTGATTTTATATCCTGCCACTTTGCTGAATTCATTTATTAGTTCTAGTAGTTTTTTTGTAGACCCTTTTTGGTCTTCTAGGTATAGAATCATGTCATCTGCAAATAGTGATAATTTAAGTTCTTCTTTTCCTATTTTTATGCCTTTAATTTCTTTCATCTGTCTAATTGCTCTGGCCAGTGTTTCAAGAACTATGTTGAACAGAAGTGGTGAGAGAGGGCATCCTTGTCTTGTTCCAGATTTTAGAGGGAATGCCTTCAATTTTTCTCCATTCAGAGTGATGCTAACCTGAGGCTTAGCATAGATAGTTTTTACAATGTCAAGGAAAGTTCCTGTTATCCCTAGTTTTTCTAATGTTTTGAACATAAAGGGATGCTGTACTTTGTTGAATGCTTTTTCTGCGTCTATCGAGATGATCATATGGTTCTTATCTTTAAGTCTATTGATGTGGTGAATAACATTTATTGATTTCCATATATTGAACCATCCTTGCATCCCAGGGATGAATCCTACTTGATCTTGGTGCACAATTTTTTTGATGTGCCTTTGTATCCGATTTGCCAGGATTTTATTGAGAATTTTTGCATCCAAGTTCATCAGAGATATTGGTCTGTAGTTTTCTTTCTTTGAGGTGTCTTTGTCTGGTTTCGGAATCAGGGTGATGTTGGCCTCATAGAATGAATTTGGCAGAGCTCCCTCTTTTTCTATTTCCTGAAATAACTTGAAAAGTATTGGTATTAATTCTTCTTTAAAGGTTTTGTAAAACTCCGCTGTATACCCATCCGGTCTTGGGCTTTTCTTGGTTGGTAGTCTTTTGATTGCTTCTTCTATTTCATCCATTGATATTGGTCTGTTTAAATTGTGTGTATCTTCCTGACTCAGTCTGGGCAAATCATATGACTTAAGAAATTTATCGATGTCTTCACTATCTTCTATTTTATTGGAATATAGGTTTTCTTAAATGTTCTCTTCATGGTTCCTAACTATCTTCACTGTGTGATCAACTTTATTTTCCAGATTGTATACTTTGTCTTCATTATCTTACAGTCTTTCTTCCAAGTGATCTAGTCTGTTGCTTATGCTTTCTATTGAATTTTTTATTTGATTTATTGTATCTTTCATTTCAAGAATTTCTGACTTTTTTTTTCAGAGTCTCTGTATCTCTCTTGGAGTAATCTTTTTCTACCTCTATGTGCTGGTTTATCTCTTTATTGGAGTGATCAATTTTTGCCTGTATTTGCTCATTTAGGTCATTCCTTAATTCACAGATCATTTTAGTTATGAACCTTCTGAACTCCTTCTCTGACATTTCATCAACTTCACTGTCCATGGGTTCTGTTATTACAGTATCCTGGTTTGTTAGGGGCACTTTCCTCCCTTGTTTTTTCATGTTGTCTTGTGTCTTCCTTTCTTGCAGTGTGGGTCTGAGATAATACAGTTTCTTCCTTGTATTCTTATAGTACTCATGCAGATTGTCTGAACCTCACCTTGATTTTGGGATTTTGCTGATGTCCCTCAATGAATGCTATTGCCTCCTGGATCTGGGTCCTGTGCAAGTTGGAGTGGGTGGATCTGGGCCGCTGGGCTTGCCCTACCTCAGTAGTCTGCTGGTTGGAAGGGGCAGTCCTGTGCCAGAGACTATGCCCCACTGGGGGGTGTACCATGCATACTGTGAGGCTGGGTCCCGCACAGGACAGTGTGGTGGATCTGGTCCACTGGGCTTGACTTCCCTTGGTAGTCTGCTGGCTGGAAGGGGTGGTCTTGCACCAGAGCCTAGACTCTGGCAGGTGTCTGCCCCACCAGAGGAGGAATGAACTGGGCCTAGAGAGAGCCTGGGTTCTTGTACGGGCTGGTGTGGGTGATCTGGACTGGATCTTGGCTCTTACACTGCATCTTAACCATTTCTAAGTGTGAGGTTCATTGGCATCAGGCATGTTCACATTGTTGTTTAACTATCACCACCATCTACCTACAGAAAATTTTCATCTTCCCAAACTGTAACTCTGTGCCATTAAACAATGACTCCCATTTCCCTCCCCCTTACCCTAGCCCTTGGAAACTACCATTCAACTTCCTGTCTCTGTAAATTTGATGACTCTAGGAGCCTCATAAGTGGAATCACAAAGTATTTGTTCTGTTGTGACTGGCTTATTTCACTTAGTGTAAGTATCCTCAAGGTGCATCTGTGTTGTGGCATAGCTCAACAATGCTTCCTTTTTAAGGCTGAGTAATATTCCATTTGGTGTATAAAGCACATTTTGCTTACCATTTATCTGTAAGCACCCACTGTTTCCACCTTTGTGCTATTGTGAATAATGCTCCTGTGCTGCACATGGCTGCTCATGTAGTTTCTTGATTTTTAAATTCCATTGCCATTGGATAGGTTATAAGCAATTCCTTTTCACAACCTTTTTGGCTGTCTCGTCAGGGCCCTGGGAGTCATGGTTAGGTTTTGAGTCTGTTAATCACTCTTACTTTGACTTCCGGCCTCCTAGGGAGGTAATCCTTGATAAACATGGTTTCGATTATTCGATTATTCCTTCCAACTTTTCAGAGCTCAGGATGGGATCTTTCTTATGACTTGCATCCTCTGATACAGATCCCTTGAAGGGCTTGAATCAGAAGTGGAACTTCTATCAGGGATCAAAATCTTGTTGGAATCTGAGTTAAAGTCATGTGTAAAATTAAAAAAAAAAAAAACCCTGCAATAAGCGGTTAATCCAGAGCTAAGATTGCCATTTTCTTGGTTAGCAAGTCTGGATATGGGTCGGAAAGCCTAAATAATCAGAGGCCTGCGCAAACAAACATAGGAAGGAAGGCTTATGTTGAGAAGTTATCAAAAGCCTAGAAACATTTAAAATGTACAGGAACTTACAACCTACCAGAGAAACACTAACAGGATATTTAAGTGACTTTTTTTAAAAGGATATTTTGGTATTTAAAAAATCAGAAAATACAAATCAAAGTATAAATAAACCATGATGATTTCTGAGGGGCGGGGGGCGTGCAGTTTTCCCTTGTGGTAAGCAGAGAAAAACTTTATTCACTCAACATTATCTGACAATAATAAAGCACTTAATTATCCATTCCTAGGTAGAGCCTGCCTGGAGTTTGATGTTAGGGTTTCGATCTCACTCTGCTACCTGGTTGGCTATTTACTCTCCCCAAATCTGTCCATCTTAGTATAAAACAGGAAGAATCTTAAAAAAAAAAAAAACTCACAAGAATATCATGAGATAAAGACAACATGTGTATTAAATCATCTGCCCCATGTCAGACATTGTCTGCTCATCTCCCTTCCCTTCCATCCTCCTGATAGACTGAGGTTTCACAGGTCAGGCTTCCTCTTCAGTAGGTGGGTTCATGGGCCCAGAAAGAAGACAAATTACCCTGGGACAAGAACCTCTAAGTCCTTTTATACTGTAGGCCTTGTGCACGCGGTAAGACACTGGAGCATCCAAACGTCAGATTGTTCCTGTGTGGGAATGCTTTGGACTCAGCAGATGGCTCTGGTTTTGCATCAAAGGTCTGATTCTTACGGGTAAGTCAGCATGTTGAGGCCAAGTGTACCATGGGATGATTAGTTTTTTCCTTTGGTTCTGTGGCATTTGGTCTTTTACCAAAAATGTACATCTGCAGGGCATTTTCTTCCCCCCGGCTGCCCTGCAAGTCAATAGTTACTGCTACAATCAGCACTTTGCTTTCTTCCTCTGTAGCTCTATGGATAGTGTGTACAGCGAGGGAAATGATGTATACTGTTTAGAAATACTTTGGCCAATTTGCTTCTCTTCCTTTCTTCGTATAATTATCTGGAGACAGGCTGTGTTTACCAGTGGTAAGCCGCGGAGCATGTGCCTTACTTGAAGGAAGAGTACTGGAAGCGAATGTGGAATGCGGTGGAGATTAGCACATCAGACTGGGGCACAGGAATCCCTAAAGCTAAATCCTAAATTCATCTCTTGCACGAAACCACTTGCTGAACAACAAACAGCAATTTTAAGAACATTGTCCTTTGAGCATTACTGCTCCCCATTTCTATTATCATACGAATAGTATTTAATATCATTTTAATGCAATGTGAATAAAATCTTATTGAATCATGTTCATTGAATATTACTGAGCAGAAGACACGGAGAATAAATACTATGGATGGGCCACATATATATTCCCCTGATATCCCCCTGGGAAGACAGATAAGAGAACTAATTGCAGGTGTGATCAGAAGCCTAACAATACAAACTGCGGTGCTAGAGCAGTTAAATGTTCACAGGATGTTTCAGTTGGCTGATCCCATACAGGATCACAAGAAAATGGATGGAATCAATCTGTTTCTTTAAAGAGGTCAAAATAGTAACCGCTAGTTGGAGACAATTTATTTGAAAGCCCAGTGCTGCCTTGTTTGGGAACTCCAGTTGACACACCTCCTGTACAGGTGTAGTCCTGGGTCCTAGGCCACCACAGGACAGGGGGCTCTCCAGTGGCACTTCTCTAGTGGGCACCACCTGTGTGTGTCCACCTTCCAGTTTCCCTGACTGGTGGGAGCCAAGGGTCCTTTGAGCAGGGCAGTCAGCTGTAACCAAAAATCTTCTAGGCCCATTGAATACCCAGGCTTCCTCTTCAGTAGGTGGGTTCCTGGGCAAAGAGAAGTTATCAGGTGCACCATTAGCATATTTTTCAGAACAATTGCTTTTATCAGCTTGGCTTTCTTGTTCCAGAATGCAGTCCCTGGCAGGAAGTCACTGGTCTATTGACTTTGCAAGGAGGATAAACAAACCTCCTTTGACATACAGAACGGCAGAAACTGTGATTTCCTCTCCACCTCCAGAGAGGCAGGGCAGTCCAAGTGCAGGAAGCCAAGGGTTGGGTTCCACATAGATTCAGAGCAGAAGTCATAGTTAAATATCTGGCAAACATTCCTGGGGTAGGCAAGAAGTGAAAGGCTTTGGGTATCACCCAGGAGGGATCCAGTAAGGAAGGACCAAGAGAGGGATGGCCCACTTCCTAGGAGATATTTGATTTGCAAACCATAAAGTCCAAATGGGCCATTTCTGCTACAGGGCTGTATTCAGAATGTCTCCATTCCTCTTTGTAAATGAGTGTTGGTGAAGTTGAAAGACAAAGAAGTATTTTGGTAGCTGTGTAACTGGTACATCGAAAAGCAAGACTTTGAAGTATAATCATAAAAAAAAAATCAATTTTAGTGTTCTTTTTCTATTAACCTATTTAATTTCCTCCATGAAGTTTAAAAGTGCCCCTGCCCTGCTCCCATAAAAAAGACATCAGGACATCTCCTCCTCAACTCTTTGCTCACTGTTTTGTAGTAGAAAATCCTACCAATACCTTCAGATACAAAAGTGAACTCGATTAAGAAATCATAATGCTCAGTCCAGGTAATAAAGAGATCACCAGGTTGATACTGCATGAAATCTTTAATCACCTTGCTTTTGCCAAATCATTGTGAATAGTTCCAGGAAAATACTAATAATTAGGATTGTTTCTATGTGGTGGAAAAACTGATGTCATGTCAATAGAAAGCAAAGAGTATGCTATTTTATATGTAGTCTAATGGAGACAAATCAAGGTAGAGTTCATTTCTACCTCCTTTAATAGGTATCCACCCAGATTTTGCACCTATGACTTAACCAGTGTCCAAGTTTCTTCCTTTAGTGGTGGATAAAGGGTACCCTGTCCTTTGAAGCTTTGTGCTCTGGAGAGAATATGCTCCCAACCCTGTCTTCAGGGATGCTGAGGAATAAGGAGAATTATTTTTTCTACAAAAGGAAAGAGAGGCTCTTAGCCTTGCACCTCGAATGAAACTCAGCTCCCATTTTACTGTATAAATAACGAGATACTCCTCAGTATTTATTTTAAAGAATTTGTAGCCATTGTGCTATATTGATACACGCATAACCATGTTTAGAGCAGCACAGTTCATAATAGCCAAACTATGAAAACAGCCTACGTGCCCATCAATGGATAAAGGGATAAATAAAATGCGGGATACTTAGCCATGGAGTTTTTTTCAGCCATAAAGAGAAACGAAATTATGTCATTTGCAGGAAAATATATGGAACTTGAGAATACTACGTTAAGTGAAATACGTCAAACTCAGAAAGCCAAGGGTTGTATATTTTCTCTCATCTGTGAAAGCTAGAGAGGAAACAGAAAGAGAAAGTTGAGTGGGTGGGAATCACATAAAAATCAAGGGGAGATCAGTAGAGTGGAGGAAAGGGACCAAGGGATGGGAAAGAAAGGGAAAATATTGAGGAACGAAATTGGCCAAATTATATTATTATATTGTGTGCATGTATGAATATGTAACAAGAAATGTACAGCTATAATGCATCCAAAAAAACATGAAAGGAAGGAAAAGAAATGAGTCTCCCAGTTTGGGGAAATCGTAGAATATTATTACTCCACAGAATTTGGGGAAATTTATGAGATTAACGAGGGAAAGCACCCTTCATATTGCTAAAGTGCAATAAACATGAATTCCTTCCCTCTCCCTTCAAAAGAATTCACTGCGACTGAGTAGGGAAGGAAATAAGGAAAACTTAGTTATAAGTGCTTCCTGTTGATGTGGCAGGCACTGGTGAGGATAAATCATGCTATCAACACTCAAAATTAATTATCGAGTAAATTAATCAGGCTTTTATGGATGCATCCAAAGCGTAATCACTATGTGTAGCTTCACTTTTGTGAGGACAGTGTCACGGGTTCTGAACAACTGTTTCTGCATGAAATCTGGACTAAAGACCAGCAACTGTGAAAAACAGAGAGTGAGCGCTAGAAACAGTTGTCATCATCAGGCACAGATGGAAAAGGATCTGTGGGTGATTCTAGGAATGCTAACACGTTTTGTTAGAGATGGTCAATTTTGCCTTTTTGTTGTTGTTGTTGTTACCAAACTGCCCCAGTTTTTCTGCTCTAGGAAATGCATGGCATTAATTAGAAAATCGATTGCACCACTCTGAGCTATCTGTCAGATCTCCAACAGCAAATACCCAATGACAATTTGAGAGGATCCATTTATTCAAAGCAGCCTAAAGTCATATGTGACACACTGCTTCCATGCTTAATCCGGGCTGGGAAATAGGAAGAAGGTGGCTTTCCCAGTTGGAAAGAGGTGCCCATTGTTCTTCCTCCTGGTGTGTTGCCAGGTGCTGGAGGGTAGGCTCACAGCATTCCCAGAATACAGACTCAGACAGCCCATCTCTGTCAATAGCATGGTGCATGGCCCCAGGGCCAGCTGTTACCAGGTGGAGTGGAATATCTTAGTTCATGCAGGAGAGGCATTCCTACTGGAGAACACTTTTGTGGAAACAGGTGTCTGAAGATCAGATGTGTCCTCTGTTTACCCTTTGGCGCTATCCTGTGTGCTATGGGAATATTCTCTGCATGAATCCTGAATATAGAAGACAGACCATTGAAGACGTAGGATTTGTTAAATAAGGGTCTGATGCTTAGCTGGTGTCCATGGACCGTCTCTCCAACTGTCCTCGTTAATCACGTCACCCCTTTCTGAACATCAGATCTGTTCTCTTCTGTAATTCTCAAGTGTCTTGTGCAGACTTCCCAGCATCTGAATCAGGAACTCTATAGACTGTCTTTTCCCTCATCCAAACTCTTGCTAACTTCCTACTAAGCTAACGTTCTATATTTTCTCTTGCCCAACTGCAGATTCCTGTCAGAACCTCATAACCACTGGAATGTCAGCTCTTAACTGGAATTGGATTTAAGGATTCAAAAATGAAGCCAACTTCTTTCCCATGTGAGTTTCCAGACTGATTCACCTGGAACTTATGTGACATCCTTCTGCCTGCATTGAGAACTCTCGTGGAACTGAAACTGTTTTTATCATTTTTTTGGATACGCCTTTTTTTTTTTTTTTTTCGAAGCCAGAGTGGCATCTGTGCAGGATTGAAGGGATGTTGAAAAGTCAGAGGAAGCTAAGTTGCATAGCACTAATATATTCTGTTTTTCAGGTTTTCCAGTTGGTCGGTGGGAGACATAATATTTCCCTTACAAAGATATTTAGCACCAGATCCTTGAGAGAAGTTGGGTGTCGAGGACATTTCAGAACAGGTTGTGAGTATCTTTCAGAAGTTGCCAAGTCATTCAAATCTCTGGTCAACATTTCCTCTTGGAAGAGTTTGTACTCAATTTGCTCAGTGACAGTTTTAACCAGTTTGCTAAAAGCTTGATAAAGTCATTACAAACAATTTTCATTTCTGCCCTCTATGGCCAACCATACTCATATAGTCACAAACACCCCTCCAAGAAACTGGCCAGAGGTCATTTCTTGATTATAGTAATGCTTTCAAACAAAGGCTTAGTCTTCTTCCTGCTCATTTGGCTATTCCTCCGCCCTCTCCAATCTCCATGGGAAGGGAATAAGACCCAAGGTAGCAGTAGTGTGCCCTCCCTCTGCCAACGGCCGCTCATGGCTTCCTTCCTAAGGCAAGCTCACCCTAAGCCATGACCGTGGCCTCTGCTGCCCTCTGATCAGCAACTTGAGGAAGGGCAGCTTCTTCTGCGTTTGTCCACTGCTTGCTCTCATGCACCAAAATAGTAACTCCCCCTCCTCCCTCATTCACACACACACACCCTTTTCTCCTCGCTTGCTTGACTTGCACAAAAGAAAGAAAACATGCTCACATCCTGGACTTACGCCAGTTTTCTGAAATAATTCAACTTCCCTCATTTTCAAAGAGACAAGTTCTCCAAGACTTCTGAGCTCAGCTGTCCAACTCCAAGGGGCTGCTTAATCTTTTTGTGACCTTCCCTCAAGATCTACTGATGGCACAACAGGTGACCTTGTGGGCCGAGGGACAACTGTTTTGTCATCTGCTTCCTGTTGTCTTGGCTGCTGGGGCCAATGGGGACTGTGGTTGGGGAGAGGTTGCTGCTGAGGACAGAAGTGAGCTCCTGTGCACTGACATCTCCAGAAGAAAAGGCTCAGAGCATTTTTACGTGCAGCCTCTTTGTTGCGTTCTGCCAGAGGCATTTTGAAATCTGGTGGAAAATGTTAGCTTGTTGCTTCAACTTCCTCTCCCCCAGGATTCTCATCAAGAAGTCTCAAGCCTGTTGACCAACATTTCTGAGTAGCAAATACCATTATGTCAGTTGTAGAATTTTTTTTTTTTTTTACTACCCAGAACTGGTGATTTCAAAAATCATCATATGTAGCATGCTGCATATGAAAAGAGCAAAGTCTTCTCCTCACTCACCTGGATCAGTCTAGCAATCTAGCCATAAGTTACAGTATGACCTTGGGTATGAAGCTGGCCTCTCTGAACCTCAACTTCTTCTCCTTTAAGATGGATACCAATTTCCATCTTATAGGAAATTTTTTTAATTGAAAAATGATTCATGTAAAATTATTTGTACTGCACTTACCACAGAATAAATACATCATCAGTGTTATTACTAAAAGTATGTGCTATTTTTTGGACATGGCTTGAGTGTGCCTCCCACACATTTGTGTGTTGGAGGCTTGGTCCCTAGTGCGGTGGTAGAACCTTAAAAAGGAGGGGCCTAGAGGGAGATGAATAAGACATCAGATGTCATGGGACCCCAGTTATTTCCCACAAGATTGTATAGTTATGAAGGAACCAGCCTTAACCTGCATTGAGCTCCGCTTCCTGTTGAGAGACTGTGAAAGAAAATGAACGATGACTTCTGTTGATGATTGGAAGTACCACATATTTTCTTGGGTATCTGATATGATGAGTAGATTAAAATCTTTTAGGTTTTCTAGTCAAGGAATAAGGTACCATTAAATTCACTAAGAAAGGAAAAAAACATGGAAAATTTGAATAAAATTTCAAAATTAGATGAATCCCGAATACACAGTACTGTAGCTTTGAATTATATTTTACCTTTATTCTTTTTCTGCAAGGATATATACTAAATTTCACTTGAAAAATCCAGATATACATTTTTATTGAGCATCTTCTAGCTCAGTCCTAGTTCTAGGAACTCAGCAGATGATGCTAATAGGGCTTATTTTCTTGTAAGGAATCAACTTAGTGATTTAAAATAAATACCAATTCATATGTCCAGTTTTCAAAATTTTTGATTTTTTTTTAAAAATTATTTACTTTTGCAGTATTGGAAATTGAATTTGGGAAATGAATCGGTGACAGGCATTGATTATTAATTCAGTGGTTGTAGGTTGGAGCTGAAGTGTTGTTTAAGCTGTTCATGTGAATGTAACCTGCAGCCAGAACTGAATGGAAATCACTGATTTTCAGAATGCCTCTTGGGTTACTTAAGGACACTGAATTTTTTCCTTGTGAGATGAAAGACCTTCTTAACTAAGACATGGGAGGGTCCTAAGTAGAGGAACGTCATGATCTAATCAACATTCTGACTGATGCATGCAGACTAGAATAGAAATTGAGGAAAGGATATAAGGAGAGCAGTAGAAGAGAGTCTATTTAAACAACACCTTAAAAAAAAAACTATAACAGATAGTCATGGAAAATGATTGAATATTAGATTATGCACCCAGTAGATCAAAAGTGTGCTGAAAAAAATGGAAAAATCAGGGTGGAATAAAGTAGTCAAGGGAGAATTTCTAGAGGAGATGGGTCTTTGAATTGAAGTTTGAGGAATGGATGGCATTGGTCTCATCCACAGAGAGGGATTCCCTAATCTACACATGGGACATTTTTGCAAGAGAAATAGCAAGAACAATCATTGTTCTGGCCTGATTTATTCCAAGCCCTGATAGAGAACTGGTGCAATGAGTCTTGGGTGATAGTGAGAAATAAGAGTAAGCACAGACAGAGGCCAAATAATGGAGGGGCTTAGAGGAGACAGCTGAGAAGGATAACATGATGCAGCCATTCCTGAGCTCTTAGTAGAGCCATGAGGGTGGGTACTGGAGGAGAAGACAGAGAGGGATCCAGGAAGGACACTGTGGAAGTTGTCTCAATGTTGATGATTAGAGCCTAGACATGCAAGGTAGCCAGGCACACATAGAGGAAGGGACAACTATGCAGGACATTTTACAGGAAAACTCATGAGAACACCATAACCAAATGATTAGGAGAACATAGAGAAAGGAAAACAAAGAAACTCTAAGACATCTCCAAGTTTGTACCTCCATGAAGATCGAAAAGAGCTGAAGATATTTTGGTCAACTGAGTTTTCATCGATTTTTTTACTCTGTGAGATTTTATGGGCTGAAATCAAACACAGGCACATGCTGCGTGATATTTTAGCAAATGACAGTCTGCATATATGATTGTGGCTGTACCAGATAGCGTAGGGGTGTAGTAGGCTATGCCATCTAGGTTTGTGTACCCCAGGATGTTCACACAATAATGAAGTCACCTAACAATGTGTTCCTCAGAGAGTGGTTCATCATAAAGCAACACATAACTGTATAATAACTTGATATCCATTGGCTTTGTTCCCAGTTACATAATAGTTGCCTGTGAATATCTCCTGAAAATACCCTATTAATCTGACAGGTCCAGAGGATTCTTAGGAAGAGCTCTCTAATGCTCTCCTAACCCGTCTTCTTTTCATCAAGGTCTCTGTTAGTCCCCTACAGCTGCCATAAGAAGACACTACAGATGGGGTGGTTTAAACAGCAGTTACTTCCTCAAGAAGTTCAAGATCAAGATGTAGACAGAAGTGGTTTCTTCTGAGGCCTCTCTCCTTGACTTGCAGATGGTTGTCTTCTCCTTCTTTCCTCACACAGACACCTCTAAATCTGTGTTTTGTCTGCATTATAATCTTTTCTTATAAGGACATATTAGTTTTCAGCCCACCTACATGAATTCATTGTACTTTAATTATCTCTTAAGGACACTAACCTCCATACATCGCCATGCTCTGAGGTGCTGAGGGTTAGGACTTCAACATACGAATTGTGAGGGGACACAATTCTGCCCATAAAATGATCTCTACAAGAAGAGCTCTTGAGGTGGCAACTGATCAAGGTCCACCCCCAGGTATGACATTGACACAAGAGCCAGCCATGTTTTCTCCCAGGGTTCATGCAGTTGCCGGGCCTCAAGATGCAGAAGCACCCCTATTCTCATTGGTCTTTCTTTGCCAGAAGCACCCTGAGCTCCCCATTCACAGTTGGCCACTGAACTCTGCATCCCAACATCCCTTGACAAAGACAGTGTCTTCATCTTTAGTCTCTAAATCCTCTTTTCCCAAGGCTTAGCGATAAGTCCCCAAGGTTGGGCCAGTGGTAGACTTATGTGACCTGCCCACCTTCAGAACCACTTTTCCCCTCCTAGGTGGGAGACTTGGGTCACCAGCATAAAACCAAAATGCCCAGCTTGTCTCCCTTGAAGGTAAGTTCGTTCCCAAAAGGTCTCATGGTCCCACACCCTTCTTATTTTCACTTGATATACCCAGATGGATGTGAATCCCCAACAATGGGTTGTACTTAAGCTCAGGCTGTACTTCATGCTTCAACGTGTGAAATGTGTCTTTTCATAAATTTTTATATGAAAGCCATAACATGATTTTTTTCTGCCTTTCTTCTGTGAAAAATGTTATTTGTGCTTTATAACATTCTGTCATAAACCAGGAAGGAATTTCATGGAAATTTTGCAAGAATCAGGAAGTAAAGAAAGTGAGCAACAAGAGACTGTTTGATCTGTGAGGATTGTAACAGTGTTCATTTTATTTACCCATGGGTAATGAAAGGCTTATCCATTGACTAGCACCTAGTAAAAGTTCAAAAAATGTTTGTGAATTGTTAAAATGCATGTATGGCTACTTTAAGTATTTACCTGTATAAGATAGAAACAAAAAATTAATTATAATTTGTAGCCTAAATCAGGAGTTCTAGGTGCATTTTTAAGACAGGACACAAAGATTACCACGAAACAAGGAAAAGAGGAGGGAGGGAAGGGGAGGGAGAAGGGAAATTGCACGGAAGATGGAAGGAGACCCTCAAGGGTTCACAAAATGCATATACAATGGTATGAGGGGGAAGGGAAGAAAAAGAGAGAGAGAGAGAGAGAGAGAGAGAGAGAGAGAGAGAGAGATAAGTGTCACAGTAGAATGGGTAGAGAATAGTGATTGGAAGGGAGGGGAGGGGAGGGGGGATAGGGAGGGCAGCAGAATACAAATGACACTAGGATTGCTGTATGTGTACACATGGATGTATAACCAATGTGATCCTGCAATTTGTACACGTGGAAAAATGAGAATTCATACCCTATTTGAATCAAATGTATGATATGTCTAGATCATTGTATTGTCTTGAGCAACTAATAAGAAAAAAAAAAAAGACAGGACACAAGAGGTCTTATCCCTCTATATGGAGTCTAATTTAAGCCTCTGTCTGAAAACTCTCATAGACAAAGCCAGAGCCATGGGCATAGATATAGGCATAGACAGCCCAAACACAGCCAGAGCCAGAGCCAGAGACACAGGCACAGATGCAGATAAGGCCAAGCCATTGCCATAACCATAGACATACCAGAGCCATGGACATAGCTGCAGACATAGGTATAGCCAGAGCCATAGCCACTGTTATGGTTTGGATGTGAGGTGTCCCCCCAGAACTCATGTGTGAGGGCTGGGGATGTGGCTCAAGCGGTAGCGCGCTCGCCTGGCATGCATGCGGCCCGGGTTCGATCCTCAGCACCACATACAAACAAAGATGTTGTGTCCGCCGAGAACTAAAAAATAAATATTAAAAAATTCTCTCTCTCTCTCTCTCTCTCTCTCTCTCTCTCTCTCTCTCTCTCTCTTTTTTAAAAAAAGCTCATTGTGAGACAGTGCAAGAAGGTTTAGAGGAGAAATGATCTGGTTATGAGAACCTTAACCCAATCAGTGAATTAATTCCCTAATAGGATCATCTGAGTGGTAACTGAAGGCAGGCAGGGTATGGATGGAGGAGGTAGGTCTTTGGGAGCATGCTTTGGGGTATATATTTTATATCTGGCAACTGGAGTCTCTCTCTCTCTCTCTCTCTCTCTCTCTCTCTCTCCTTATTGATCATCATGTGAGCCATTTCCCTCCACCACACTCTTTAGCGATGATGTTCTGCCTCACCTCAAGCCCTTGGGAAAGGAATCTGCTGTCTATGGACTAAGACCTCTGAAACCTTGAGCCCTCAAATAAACTTTTCCTCTTCAACAGTTATTCTGGTGAAATCTTTTAGTCCCAAGAGTTAAAAAAAAAATGACTAAAATAGCCACAGACAAAGCCATAGCCAGAGCCACAGACACAGACATAGCCATAGACATGGCCATAGCCACAGACAGACATAAGCACAGATAGAGTTGTAGACATACAGCAGCCATAGCTGTAGTGATAGACATAGACACAGGCATAGCCATAGTCATTACCATGACATACCAAAGCCATAGATACAGCCACATCCGTAGACATAGAAATAGCCTTTTTAGACAAAGCTCTAACCAAAGTCATAGACACAGACACAGTCATAGCCATACATACAGCCACAGACATACCATAGTCATAGTCATAGCCATAGCCAAGCTGTAGACACATAGATACTAGACATATTCATAATTATTTCCATAGCCACAGACATCTATATAGCTATACCCACATAGATATGCACATACTCTTCTGTCTTCCATGAATCTTGAAAAAGCAAAAAAAAAAAAATTATGGCAATAGAACATTTCTATACTCTCAGGGCATTTTTGTTACATTGCTAGCATCTCCCCACCACTATTACACATTGTGTGTGCACCATTATATTTTAGTGTCCTGGCTGCTGGCTGAGAAGTGGTGGTTGTCCCTCTTCTGCACACCCGTGATCCAGTACAAATTATCCTGGGTTCTGGTACTGGTGCCACTTCATTGGTTCATGTTGGGACCATGCTGAAGAAAGTCTCAGGCATTACATATGTAAAGCTTATTGGACTGGGTTTCAGAAAACTTTTTCTTTGATGCTTGGCTGTCATTCTAAATGCAATTCATTGATGTATAAATCTATCCTTTTGCAGTTATCTCAAATCTTTTCCAGCTTTGTTAGGCTCTCCAAACTGGACAGTCTTGGGCTATGACATGGAATGTGCAGCCTTTTTTTTTTTTTAAAGATAGAGTGAGAGAGAAAGAGAGAGAGAGAGAAAATTTTTTAATATTTATTTTTTAGTTTTTGGCGGACACAACAACTTTGTTTGTATGTGGTGCTGAGGCTCGAACCCGGGCCGCATGCATGCCAGGCAAGTGTGCCACCGCTTGAGCCACATCCCCAGCCCTGAATGTGCAGCCTTTTGAAACTCATAGCTGCCTTGAGCATTCCAGCTTTTAAAAGGAGTCCTTCATGATGGTTGTTGATAGACTAATTACATGGGAAATTCTCCAACCTCACATGAGTGCTTACGATACATTTCCTTAGTAGTTTATGCTTCTGTCACCAATTTGAATAATCAGCCACGACCATTTATCATATATGATACTGAAGGAAACACACACACACACTCTTCCCTTTCCACCCAGGAATCAGTTTCAATTGTAGCAAATCATCTTTCTGTCCATAGTAACTGCCCCTGCAGAGGAATTTGATGGCTGACTTCATCTCAGCAACCAGAGAAGAAAAAATGCCTCTGATTACAGAGAGACAGTCAAGAAAGCCCACAATCATGGGATGTATGATTCTTCAATTCTCCAGTTTGGTTTGAACATTCCCCTTCACCCATGTTCAGGAGCCTGGGATGTTTTGTTGCAAGGGAGTGATGAATACAAGAGTAAAACTTCCCAGAAACAGTAACAGCAACAAACAAAACTCCTCTCAGAAGCCACATCAAGGAATGTGAGTCTTGTTCTTCTGACTTGACTCATTCCAGGAATCAATGCCTGTGTAAGGGTTTCTCAACCTGGGCACCTTTGACAATTTGAAACAAACAATTCTCTGTTGTGGGAGGCTGTCCTGTGCAGTGTGAGATATTTAGCAAGATCTCTGCTCTCCATGTATTAGAAGCTGGTAAATACCCTGTCCCCTACTGTGACAACCAAAAGTGTCTCTAGATATCACCAAATGTTGGCCACCACCTGCCTCCCAACCCCAATTGACAACCAGTGGCCTAAACAGGATAGGAAGGGGAGTCGGATATAGATATGGGAAGGGAATTTAAATTATTTTTCCTCATCTCACCACTGCAAGGATGTCTGACAGCGAAGGTAAGAAGATACAATGAAAAGTTATCTTAATAGCAATGAATTTTATTAGATTTTTTTTTTCGACAGCTCTCCTTCCCCTATTCTTGTCTTCTACCTACTCTGCACATTCTTTTCTCTTTTGCTGAACCTGTTCCGATAGAGTCCTCCAGATCAAATTCATTTGCCTTTGACAATCACCCCTTTGATTCCTCCCAGAGGGGGAGGGTGGGCTGTCCTGTCCTGTCGTGAAAGGCTCCGTTCGGTTCTCTGTGATCTCTCTAGGTGTACGGATTGCAAAACTCAGGTATAGACGGGAGCTGAGACAATAGGCAGACTCATTAGTAAGTCCTTTGAAGTGAGCAAACAAGGCAATAGCAACCGCCTCTTCTTTTCCTTTCTCCTTCCCTCTTTCTACCCCTCCTCTATTCCAGATGCTGATGCTGGGAACTGTAAAGCAAAGCGCGTCATTAGGAAACAATAGGAGTCTTCTGAGGAGACATGGAAAAGGCTGCCTATCAGGGGAACGTGACCTGTTCTCACTTCCTGTCATGGTTTTGGGAAAAGAACAATCTGAAAGGATATGTTGATAGAGGGTAAATGCAAAGAGGCTGCTCTTGGAGTTTGCCTTATTCAACCATGGGAAAAGAGGTGGTTGCTTGAAGATACGTCAGACCCCTATGAGCACAAATGAACCTCAGCAATTCCATTGTCAAGAGGAGATCATGGAAGACCAGTGTATCTGTAAAATAGCACCATGACAGCTTTGAAAATCAAAAGTAATGGAGGAGGAGATCCTAGGACTTCAAGATGCAAATGATAACATCTAGGCAGATCCCTCACCATGAAGCTCTTCAGGAGGCCACATCAGAAGTTTCTTTAAATCTCTATGTCCTGTGCTGTGCATACAGGGATTTTTTGTTGTTGTTGTTGTTGTTAGGAAGAAATAAGGCCCTTTGCTAACACTATTTGGAGTGTGCACAGCACGCCCAGAGGGCAAACTGGTATTATCTGAAAGCAGAGGACTACTCTTCTGGTGTCTAGGAGGTAGAGAGCATAGCCCAGATGCTGAGCCCACCTGTAGCCTTATTAATATTGTGTGATGCACTCCCACACAGGTTAAACACATGTGTCAGGGCGTTCACAGTCCTCCTGGAGTGCCAGCAACCCCACCTTAGTTCTGCATGCCCTTTAGGGGATGCACCTGGCCTCTCGAATTCCCACAAAACTTCCATCCTTTAAGTAATATGGTGTCTCATTTTATAAGCAAGTTTGCCACTTATTACTTAACTTTAAAATGTCTTACTTTTATTACAAAGGATTTGAGATTTGCCTAATCTTCCTGAAATGAACACAAACAGACTCATATTGCTTCTTGAATTAGTCAGAATGCTGGGTTTACATTGAGGCTTATCTGACATTTGTAATCGCAAAATGCCAACCTTGATAGCAAAAGTATTGAAAAAAATCTTTTGCCAGTTTGTGTGTGCATACATGTGTACGTGCATACATACATGCTTTAAATAAGATGGAGATTTCTTTGGTGCCTATTCTTACCTTTTCTGTTTGATAAACCTTTGAAAATAATTTAAGAAGCAAAAGAAAGCAAATTAGCGGGAGGTTGAGTTCCACACTGGTGTCTAAAGATAACTATTACTAACATTGGTTCCTTACAAATCAAGTTTTTGTTTGTTTTTGTGGGTTTTTTTTGTAACATGTACATTTTTAAAGGAAAGTTATTTACTACTTTTCATTAACAATTTCCTCCAGATCATTGTACTTTTGGAGGGTGTTGCTCATAGAACATAAGTGTGGTCTTAGAATGAATAATTGTTCTCAAATACCAATGCATCTTGTACTCACATACGGAATTCTTTAAACTACCAGTGCCTTAGTTCTGATCTCTGGAATCATTTATTTACCCCATTGATCCTGAGTGTAGCCAGGAAAATGAATATTTGAAAGTTCCCCAGATAATTACATTGTGTAACCCAGGTTGGAAACTTGCCCCTGGGTCTTCTTGCTAATAACCTTTTACCAATAAGTACTGGCTTTTCCAGACCAGCCTTAGCCTTACTATGAACGACTGACAAGAGCACAGTCTTTTCTCAAGTTCTGTTGTCACTCCCTATCAACCTACCTTCACCTAATTGGTCTCTCTGTGCACCACGTTCAGGCTCCACCATGTAAAGAATGACTCATACTAAGGAACCCCTGGTGATTTGATTACTTTCTGCAATATAGATGTGTAGGTTCAGCGTGTAGCTAATAATCTAAAGAATTAAAATACTGGCCTTCACAGTCCATTCTCACAGTTCCCAGAGGCAGGTAAAATGCATAGAAACCAGAGAGAGAAGGATTTGACTTCTAAATCACCATTTCCAGTGATTAGACATCTGAGAGATATAGAATAGAGTCTCTGTAGATTTTGCAAGCTACATAACCTTCCTGAAATGAACACAAAGAGACTCATATTGCTTCTTGAATTAATCAGAATGCTAGATTTACATTGAGGCTTAGCTGACATTTGTAATCACAAAATGACAACCATGATAGCAAGAGTATTAAAAATCTTTTGCTAGTTTGTGTGTACATACATGTGTACACACCTGCTTTAAATAAGATGGAGATTTCTTTAGTGCCTCTTCTTACTTTTTCTGTTTGTATGAGACATGTGAATGCCTTCAAAGAGCCCATTCACTATTTCCCGGGGATATAAGTAGGTTAAAAGTATGCTTTTCAATGCTTCCATATACCTTCCTGTATCCTACAAGTCCTTGATGTAAAGATCTCAATGACATAATTAGAATGGGGTTGGGCAGAAGAGTCCTACTTCCCTATCATAATTTACACTGGGTTTCCCTCCAAATCTTATACTGTGTGATTCCAAATCCAAGGAAGAAAACACTGCTGGGAACATTCCCTAGCATGCTAAGTCTAGTGGTGGGTTCACTCCATGGTGCTGGTCAGCAGGCAGAGAGTATAAATAATCTCATACAAAGTCTCATGGTTCAAATAACATAATATTAAAAAATTTACCAGTATAAGACTGTTGACTGGGAGACATGAAAGTGAAACTAAAATCTTTGTACACTTGTGCAGTGTTGCTTGGATTGTAAAATTGTACAGCCACTGTGGAAAACAATATGGTGGTTCCCCAAAATATTACACATGGAATTACCATGTGACTCAACAACTCCACTTCTGGACATATATCCCAAAGAATGGAAAACAAGGACTTCCATTGATATTTGTACATCTATGTTCATAGCAGCATCATTCACAATAGACAAAATGTGGAAGCATCTCAGTGTACATGAATGAATGATAAATGGATAAGCAAAATGTGGCGCATCTATACAATGGAATATCATTTAACCTCAAAAAAGGAAGAATACTTGATACATTCCACACTATGGATGAACCTTAAAACGTTATGCTGAGTGAAGTCAGTCAATCATAAGAGGACAAATATATAATTCCATTCTTTTATTATTTCACTCAATGAGGTACCTGAAAGAGTCAAATTCACATAAAGTACAGTGGTGGTTCTCACCGGCAGGAGTGGAGGGAGTTAGTGTTTCATGGATACACAGTTTCTGTTCAGGAAGATGGAAAAGTTCTGGAGATGGTGGTGATCACAACAAGGCAAATGTACTTATTGTGAACTGTGTGCTTAACAATGGCCAAGATGGTGCATTTATGTTCCATATATTTAACCATAACTTAAAAAAAACAACTAAAAAAACCCCACCTAAAAACAACTTTCTTAGTGAATCGTACACACGAAACATCATAAAAAATCTCTTCAATACTTTGGAGAACCACTTTTGTTTAATGTACATTAGTTGTGAGAGGAGTTCAGGGGAGGCAAAAACTGTGTGGAGGACACACGACCAGAGGAGGAGGGAGCAGTGGAGTCAAGCCTTCCAGAGGAAGAGATTACAGAGGAAGGGAGAAATGTGGGACTCCAACACAACAGAAAAAACTTGACTTTCTTCCTGATGCCTTGGAACAAGTTTTAGATAAAATAGTTTCTCTCTTTATGATTTTCCCATTTTATTAGTCATTGGAAACACATTCCCTTTTTAAATATTTTTTTCCTCCTCAGAGAACACAGACTCATAGAGAGCTAATGACCAAAAGATTCCCTGTGCTCCAGAAAGGCAGGTGAGTAGTGGAAAAGGTCGTTGGAGAACTGAAGGCACTACGGTGATTAAAGGCATTTATTTTCTATTTTGAAATAATTTCAAACATACAGAAAAGTTGTAAGAATTGTACAAAGAATTCTGTACCTTCAATTGTTATTTTACTACACTTGCTTTTTCATTTTTCTCTTTTATCTCTCTCTCTAATATAAATGTACACACACACACACACACACACACACACACACACACACACACACCATGGTATACATAGAGAATTGATTTGATTCCAGGACCAAGGAGGATACCAAGATTCAAGGATGTTTAATTCCCTTGTATAAAATGATGTTTATTCCTGTTTGAAAAAATAAAATAAAATGGTATAGTATTGGCATAGAACCTATGCATATCCTCCTGTATACTTGAAATCCTATATCATACCTAATACAATGTAAATGCTGTGTAAATAGTTGTTATATTGTAAGTTTAGAAAATAGTGACAAGTAAATAGTCTGTACATGTTCAGAACAGATTGAGTTGTTTTCCAAATATATATTTTTTTGCAAATGTTTTTGATCTGTGTTTAATAGAATCCAAGGATATGGAGCACACAGACACAGACATGGAGGGGCGAATATGTACATATCTACCCACATGCACACATTTTGTTATGGTTAGATCTGGAAAACTGTGAGCCAAAATAAACTTTACCTCTTCTAAGTTGTTCTTGTCAGGCATTTTGGTCACAGCATTGAAAAGCTGACTTGTACATACACATATGTGTACATACATACACATGTGTGTACATGTGTGTGTTGCTCCAAACACATACACCCTAAAGTCTAAGAAAAGACTTTCCTAGCTGGGTGTGGTGGTGCATGCCTGTAATTCCAATGTCTCGGGAGGCTGAGGCAGGAGGATCACGAGTTCAAAGCCAGCCTCAACAACAGTGAGGCACTAAGCAACTCAGTGAGACCCTGTCTCTAAATAAAAATACAAAAAAAGGGTTAGGGATGTGGCTCAGTGGTTGAATGCCCCTGAGTTCAATCCCTAGTAACCCACCAAAAAGAAAAGACTTTCTTTCTTTTTTTTTTTAATGTACATGGATATTTTCTTTTCTTTCTTTTTTTAAAAATTTTTTATTTGTTTTAATTAGTTACACATTACAGTACAATGACCTTGACATACATTTGAATCAGATGGGATATAATTTCTCATTTTCTGAGCGTACAGGTTGCAGAATCATATTGGTCATGTAGTCACATATATACACACAGTAATAATGATGTCTATTTCATTCTACTATCCTTTCTATCCCCCTCCAAGAAAAGACTTTCTTATAACCACAGTACATCTGTGTTAGTTAGCATTCCATCACTATAACAAATATCTGAGACAGATCAAATGAATTCAAGAGAAAGTTTCATTTAGACTCACAGTTTTGGAGGATTTAGACCGTGATCAATTGGCCCCATTGTTTTGGGGCCCCTGGTTACACAGCACATCATGGCCGATGGATGTGGGAAAGCAAAGCTGGTCACCTAATGGTCAGGAAGCAAAATGGAAGAAGAAGGGGTTAGAATCCCAATATTCCTTTCAAGGGCATGTCCTCAGGGACCCAAAGACTTTATGCTAGGCCCCACCTCTTCAGGTTCTACCACCTCCTAACAGCACCACATTAGAGACTGAGACTTGAATCCATGAGCCACTGGGAAACACATTCAAAGCATAAAAACAACCCTTCCAATCAAGAAGTTAACATGAACAGGGCTGGGGTTGTGGCTCAGTGGTAGAGCACTTGCCTAGCATATGTGTGGCACTGGGTTCGATCCTCAGCATCATATATAAATAAATAAAGATAAAGGTCCTCCAATAACTAAAATAAAAAAAAAAAGAAGTTAACATTAACAATGCTGTGAATATACATAACATTACCAAACAGCACTCTTAGAGATGATAAATTTTGTGAGTCATTTTAACTACAATAAAAAATACAATCAATCTTTTCTTGCTCTTTATTTTTTATTATAGTTATTATATATATGTGTGTGTAATATATAAACTATATAAAACAACACACACACTCACACACACATGCACACTCGTCTAGGACATGATTGAGCATTGCACTTGGCTGCCATGTCTCTACTTTCTTCACTTGCAGAGAAGGGGCTCTATTTTTCATGACCTCAACATATTTTCAGAAAACAGTACATAAAGTACACCACAGCTTGGGTTTATCTGACACTTTATCATGATTAGATTGCGGTTATGCATTTGAGGCAGGAATCCCATAGAAATATTTTGGCCCAGTGGCCCACCTTGACCTTGCCTTCTTGACCTCTTTTAATACATATTTTCAAAACAAAATAAAGAAAATATGGAAGCCCCAGGGAAGGGAAGAAATTTTAATTTTAACCCTATGATTATGCTGTCAAAATATTTTTTTTCTCTGCAGTGTATGGTTATCAAAAGTATGTAGGGAAAAATTTATATCCAAATCTGAAGGGTAAGAGATTTAGGGTGGGAAAGGTATGGGGATATGAAAGTGTTCTCAAGGGAATTGTCTATAATCTACAAGACACCCCCCACCTCCAACTGAGAATTGCTCCTGTAGATAAAATGACTGCTTCTAGAAAGTTTCTCATCTACCCACCAAAACTAAATTAAATAGAATTTAAGTTTTTTGAATTCTGTGAAAATGATTATAAAATGTATTGTGGATTTAATGTTACCTGTTTTTGGAACAACCCGCTCTACCATAAATGTATGCACAGTATTAGACAGAATAGGTAAGGCTATGCAACAGTAACAAATAAAGCCTACAAATCTTAACATAATTATCCTTTATTCCTTTTGAATGGGAAATTTGAATGTAGATTGCACAGCCACCTTTCTTTTGGCTCTGCTATCTAACACACGGCCTTAAGCATCAAGAGAAAAATAAATAAAGAAAGAAGACACCAAAGCCTTTATGTGCCTCAACCTGAAAGGGACACATAATGCTTTTTGTTCTTGTTTTTGGGCCCAGAAACACTACAAAGAAGGCTGGAAATGGAGAGAAGCCCATGGATATTTAGAGAACACCAATGGTCTTTCCAGACTGTAGTACTCCCTAATTACAAATACGCTAAAATGAGGGGCCTTGAACTTGAAAAAATATGTTTTAGCAATAACAAAATTCACAGAGAAGTTGTCAACATTCACGTTGATTAGAAAGTTAGCAGAATTTTGTTGTATTTTTGAACTTTAAAATCTGACACATTTTATTCACGTTGCCTTCTTTTCTTCCACTCACCTCTGCTGCTTCGTGGATAAACTCATGTTCAGCACGTCCATTAAGCTAGACTTTTTCTCAAAGACCTAGTGTGCTCTTGGTGAGTTATGCCTGGTGACATCTCTGCCATCTCATCGCCAAGTTTTCCTCTTTGCAGACATTCAGAGCCATGCAAGCACTGTTTCCAAGACTCTGTTCATTTTTCCATCAAGCCTTCTGGATCATAATGACTCCCTTTCAATGAGCTTTCCTTTTAAAATAGATGTAGAATGGAATTTTACCAGAGTTAGTAAACAAATGGAAGGATTCAGTTAGAAATTGTCATGAGGTGGCTCCCACATAAAATGAGTTGATGGAGCCTGAATGAGTTTTCCAATAAGAAGCATTGTGGGTTACAAAGTGCTTCCCTTGTGGTATGTGACCTCTTTATGCCCCATTCTCTTAAATCCTGAGTCACTGCCTGGGCAGAGAGCTCTGTGTAACACAGACACAGAGAACAGATAACACACTTTTATAAGTCAGTGAATCAATGTCAATTGTAGCTTAGGGCATGTCAGGGCTGTAGGAACAGTATAAAATTATATAGGGTGTGAACTAGGCATAGAACAATAGAAAGAGAGGCCATGTGTTTTTATATTGATGATTAATAAGAAAAACGCATGCTTTATTTATCCTGGGGACATGCCAGCTCGTGGGCCGTATGTAGGTATGTGAAGCCCTTTGTAGTGAAAGCCAGCGTGAAGGTAAGCGTGTGGGAAGGGCCTTCTTCCTTTGACCAAGTAAGGCAGTAAGAAAGCGAGAAAGCAGTAAGAAAATAAGAAAGTAAGACAGTAAGAAAGTGCCTTGTGTATCTGTGTTTCCTCCTCTTTGGGAGGTCAAAATGTGGGAAAAGGGTGCCTTGTCTGGATTGATGATGATTGTCATGTCCTCCAACACCCTTGAGTAAAAACTCTCACACTCAGAGTCAAAGGCAGAGGGAACACTTGGCACATGATCTTCTGTTGGCAACACCAATGACTCTGGGAAAGGCCCTGAAGATAAACAAGGGGGCCCCATCCTCAGAGCCAATAGCCACATCACCCTTCACAAAGCACCTTCATGCCCAGTAGCTCACAAATTCCTCTACATGGCCCTCTAAGACACACGACAGGTGTTCTCACTCACTACCAGATAAAACAAAATAGGCAGGGGCCCGCTCATGATCAGACAGCTGGTGAAAGGTAGCATTTGAAGCCAGATCTTTACATTCCAAAGTGTCATTCTGAATCCATATACCATCTCAGGTTTCTCTACTCTAAAGCAGACTTCACAAAATCAAGTGCCTTCAGGATCCAGGGAGAGAGGGCAAACAAGGAGATCAACTGGAAGCTAGCTAGGAACTGGAGAGAGCCAAAAACCACCTTATGGTACCCACATTGGCTCAGCTGTGGCAGATTCATGCCTGGTGCAACACAGGTCCATGGTTGCCAGATCCTAGATCCTTCAGGAGAAGCTAGAAACCCCAAATGTTGAAAGCTTTCTATGTAAATGTTTGTGTGGGCAAATAATTTGATTGTCGGTTTTAATCACCGACATGTGAACTGAGTTTGGTTTACAGGTTGCGACTTCTGCCTTGCAGTATCTCTGGAATGACTTTGGCATAGAGTCTGGTCGAAGATGAGTGGAAGGCAATAAAGGGTCCAGGGACCCCAAAGAAAATAAAGAAGCATGGGTGTCTTCTTCGTAAAGTGAAGACCTGGGATAAGGTGAAAACAAAGGAGAGAATCAAAATAGGAGTGACTGTCTCTAATTTTATCCCTACAACAGAGAGCCCAAGAGAAGATGTGTGTTGCCCAGCCCCTCAAGGAGAGCCTGCTCCCTGGCTCAGCCAATGGAAACAAGATTAGGTGTGATAAAATGAGAAGAAAGTTTTGTATATGACTGTGTAAATTGCCTTCAGAATTCTGTACAATTGAGAAGCCAATAAAAACAAAACAAAGAGAAGATGAAGAGGTACTATAATACCCATAAAAATTCCAAACATCTATTAATACTTGCTACTGTGTCAAGAACTGTACTAAATCTGAGATGTGGATTAAACAATTTAACCCTCACAATCCTGTGAGGTTCTTGACCTGTTTACACCCATATTGTAGATGAAGAAACAGTCACCAGTTGGTTAAGTAACTTGCCCAAGGTCACGCACCAAGATGGTGGCACTCAATAGAGTCCGACACACTTTGAGCTACTTTGCCAATTCTATACCCTGAGTAAAAGGGTATAGAATTGGCAAACATAAAGTTCCCAACACTTGGAATGAATAGGTCAGATGGACTCAGGCTGATTTATGGATAGCCTTCTCCTCTAAGAATTCTGACATTCTTGGAAGGATTCTTGTCTAAACATGATCCTCTAATCTATAAGGACCAAGTCTTGTCCAGAAAAGCAGTGATGTATTTTATCATTTGTCTAATTAACTATCAGTTCACCAGTATTTTCAGAGAGTTTGCTACATTATTACAAACATAAGCCATAGCCTTACCCTCAAGGAAATTGGGTAGATAAGATTTACACGAGAGAAAAAAGAACAAGCTATAGAAGCAGCTCTTCCGGGGCCATCCCAGATGGATTGCGAAGGGGCCCATAGACCATTGATTTCATACAGTGAGAGTTTAAGGAGTGGCTAGCTCTTTGGATTTTCAAAGAAAGGGTAAAAATCCAGAAGTAAATTTTGGATGAGCAGCTTTCAGTCGTGAACACAGTCATGCTACGGAATGCAGTGGGAACAAGGGTGTAAACTCTCCCTCTCCTCCATTCACTTCCTCCTTGATCTGCAGACAAGGCCTCTGGTTCTTAACAGAGCTTTCTGACCTCCCCATGGCAGCTGATGATGCAAAGGGTTTCAGAAGTGAAACCAACACGCTCTGCTCTCTTCACCAACATCAGGAAACTCATTTCAGATGGAACAGATTATACTAGAGGGCAACAGAGATTTTTAAAGAAAATATCGTATTCCAAAAAGACACTTCTTTAAGTTTCATGGTCATGAAGTAAGAGGAACACATGCATAAGCCCTGTCTGATGTTTCATAGCCAGGCAGTTAGTTCAAAAGCAACAGGCCTAGGCGTGCTATCATAAGCAGATGCTCTAATCCATTCTGTAGTTATTAAAAAATAATTTACAATGATTTATCTGGTTTAATTTATACGACTGCCCTCAGAAATCTAATTGCATGCTAGCTAGCCCCGTGATTCTCAAATGCATTGGTTAGAAACAGCACAATAAAGGTCTTAAAGCAATACACGATGATAGCAAAGTTTCTCCTACAGGAATAGAAGAGAGCAGGGCAGCTCTCCAGTAAACCATGAAGAGTGTCATGGCAGACAAAAGAGCTGTTGTTTCCTGACATAAATTCAGTGAGAATAATAATTCATACTTCCCTCTCTTGTTGGACTAGTTGGTTAGAACACAAGAGTGTGTGCAAGTCCCCTGACATTTTGAAGTGCTTTAAAAAGCAAAGATATTAGAAAGTTGTGAGCTGGAACACCAAGAATGCTCCTTACCCTAACAATTTAAATCAGCAATCTCCCCTGTCATTGCCTGGAATCGTTTAAGATGCTGGCTGGAGGTTAGGAAGGGAGCCATGGATTCCAGGGTTCCTACCCAAGAGAGCGCCCTCTGCCGCCCTATGAGGAAACACATACATCAGCCCTTGACCGGCAGCCACCAGGCCTCTGAAGGATCAGGTCTTCAGAACACCCCTCCCTCAGGAGGCCAAGGGTGGTCTGAATAATGTTGAACAAAAGGAACCTTCATTTCCAAACCAAAATGCCAAAAAGTCATGGGGCTGAACCTTTTTATTTATAAAAGAAAGAATAAACACTCATGAAAATGAAGTGATTATTATGCAATTGACTTTAGAGAAAAATTTACGCTATCCACTGTGTGTGAGTCTGATGAGCATGTGTGTAGTATTTGTGCATATGGTGTGTGTGTGTGTGTGTGTGGCATCTGTGTGCATGTGTGCCATGTGTTACCCGTATATGCAACTTACCTGCAGCATATATGTGATATGTGTGTGGTATGTGTGTATAATATGTATAGGTGAGGT
Source organism: Ictidomys tridecemlineatus (assembly GCF_052094955.1). Classification (NCBI taxonomy): domain Eukaryota; kingdom Metazoa; phylum Chordata; class Mammalia; order Rodentia; family Sciuridae; genus Ictidomys; species Ictidomys tridecemlineatus. The sequence goes on from NC_135484.1 coordinate 133,031,050, forward strand.
GTGTATGTGTGTGTGTGTGTGGAATATATGTTCATGTATAATATGCATGTGTATGATGTATGTAGTATGTTTGGTGTATGTGTGATCTGTGTGTGGTGTGTGTGTGGCAGGCATGGGGGTAACTTAAAAGCTGCCTGCATGTCGGTAAGCAGGCATCCTTCTTCACCAGACTGGAAAAAAATGAAAGAAGTTGAAACACACAAAGTTTGACTCACTGATGAAAACTATCTCCAAAGAGAATGTTCTTGAGAAAATAAATAACTTGTACTGATAGTGAACTCATCAGGAGCATCAGCTTAGACTTTTTTGAATAGGTTATAACTTCCTGAATTCTTTTTGCTTTTAAAAATTGTAGAGATGCCTGGTATATTCACAACTCTGAAGAGTGCTTCACCAGGTACTAAGAAGTCCCCAGAGTCATCCAACCCACCCACTCTTTCACAGGCCAAGGTTGTCCTTATGGGAGATATTTTTCCTTTTCCACTGGAAAAGGCCTGCTGGATCCCCACACCCAAGTGTACAGCCGAGGCGGTTGGTGCCCTCTGTTACTGCATAGTATATAGTTAGAAGCTATGTCTGTTATTCTGGATGTAAGAAATAGAAACACAATCACGTTACACGGGAGCTACAATTAGACCAGACATCGGGAACTAAAGCAGGGGGTGTCTCTTCTCCTTCTGAGGGCCTCCAGGTCAAAATCCACAGCTCCCACCCTCACCCTGGCCTTGTGCTCAGCAAATGCTTTCCTGTCACACAAGACACTCTCTTCCTCACGGTCTGGACACAGAATATCTTCAAAGATGAATGAAGGTGGTTACAGCATTTCCCACCAGCCAGTGGATTAGCTAAATTGCATTAATTTCTAAAGACCTATTTAATACGTGGCTGAGAGTTTTTTAAATGCTTTATTTATACAGGTAGGGTTTTGAGGACAGACCCCCCTTCCCTCTACTTGGCTTATGTTCTTAGAGAGTAATAATGACCCACCCCCCAAAAGGATCAAACTCGCTGAAAGAACAAAATGCACTGAAGCTCTCCAGATCATTGGTCCTCCCAGTCTGTCACCACAGGAGGCAGGACAGTGACTCTGGTAGGTTATCAGTGGTCCCATCTCTAATGATGAAGCCAGAGATAATTGATGCACGTTACATCCTCCCTGAGTGAGGATGGCAGTGGCATGTGGTTTTCCTATTTTTTCCATTTTTCAGATGTTAAATCAGCCACCATCATTGGCTCAGCTCTGTATGGAGGCCTCTTGAGCACATGAAGTGCCCAGTAGTGGACGCTGGGCAGGGACCTCAGCTACTCCCTCTCTGTCTTGTGCCATTCCATAGGGCGGACTCAGCTTCCAAACACCATTCAACCTGGTCAGGCACTGAACTCCTCTGAACTAGTAAATGAACTCATCTCGGGCCTCTCTAAGGGATGCCTTGCATCTTAAAGCATCCTACAGAGGAGGGCCTGAGGCGGGCTTGTTATTTATTCTGTTTACATTTCCCTGATGAGGGGTAGCTGCGCCTTCCAGGGCTCTGCTTATAAATCTTGTGTGTGATAAGCCAGGCGTTGGCAGGTGTTTGCAGGACTTGTCTTCCCGGCGTTTTATGGCCATCTGCTGTGGTTTCCAGAGAGCGTAGCTTATCTCTGAACTACTCACTGTTCTCTGGCTGTCATTCTCTCACAAGTCCCTGCAAAGCCTCCATGCCCAGATAAAACTAGCCACCAATCCCCCTCCACCCCTACTCCCTCTATCTCTCAGATGCTTGACTCTCTACAGCTGCACTTAACAGACCAACCAAGACAATGCCAGTTTAAAAATTCCAGCAACTTGGGAATGTCCTCAGTGCTGGGCAAGATCGGATGGTTATCCACTCTACTGCCATTTCCCTGTGCGGCTGGTGAACACCACCAAAAGATAAAGCACTCCAAACAGTCCTGGAGGGCAGTGGGCAGTGGCCCCTAGCTCCCTGGACTCCAGATAGTTATCAATCTGGACAGAAAGAACTGGGATGGGAGTAAGAAAAACACATACAGGAACTGCTTCCAGCTCTCTGTGGTGGACCAGTGGTCTCAAACTCTGTTGAATAAGAAGTTTAATGTACCAGGACTTTTGAGACATTAACTCAGTGCAGGGAAGTTTTTTAAATTTTATTTTATTTATTTTTTCATTAAAAAATCTTTTTTGGTAATTGAGTTTGAACCTAAGGGCACTTAAACACTGAACCACATCCCCAGTCCTTTTTATTTGTTATATTGGGACAGGGTATTGCTAAGTGGCTTAGGGCCTCTCGAAATTGCTGAGGCTGACTTTGAAGTCCCAATTCTCTGCCTTGGACTCCTGAGTCTCTAGGATTCAGGCACGCACCACCACATCCAGCTGGGGAAGATTTTAGAAATCACCCTATTTTCATTTCTTCCAAAACCAAACATTTGCCTAAGTTTTCATGTGCATATTTGGAACCATTGAAAACCAGCTTCCAAAGTGTGTCAAGGATGAAGGTCCTCTGCCTGCCCTCAAGGAACCTACAGTCCAGCAGTAGCTGAGACCTAAATGGGTAAATAAACAGCTCACAGGGGCCAGTAGCGGAGCCATTCCAATGCAACAGACGTAGCTGTCAGAGGAGTTCAGAGGAGGTCAAGTTCGCTTTCCCGGTCATGACAAAATGATGTGGACCAGAACCTTGATGGATAAGGATTCTAATGAGCTCACATAGATATGAGGGGGCGACATTTGAAGAGAAAGAAAGAGCTATTGCCAACAGCCAGATGCACATGCTCAAGCAGCGCTTAACCTGGTATTGTGTGGTTGAGTGAGGACGTAGATATCTAGAGATTGGCAAATGCCATGCCACTCATTAGAGCTTTTGGCTTTAGTCACTTTAGCCAGGGAAAGAAAGCACAGGACAGTATAAAATGGAGTTTTATACAAGGAAGCCACGTTCTCACCTTCCGCAGGTGGGAGCCGAGACTCAACAGTGAATTTGCTTTGGGGCCACGGTTTCCTGTGGGGTTTGAGCTGATCTTTTGGTGTCTTCTACGAGGAAGGCACCTCTGTTCTCTTGGCAGAGGAATGCTCAGGACTCACCTGAGGCCATGTGGCAATCAGGATTGCAACATAGCCATTTGTTCCAAACACCAAGAGCCCTGCAGACAGGGCCTTGCCACCCAATTACTAGGATGACTGAGAGAGGCAATTACTGTTTTCTTGGCCCTCATTAAATTAAATCCACAACTGCCACATGGCATGGCACCGCCCATTTGTAACCAAAGCTTATCAACAGCCAAATGTCTGTGGCTTGGGAGAAGAGCAGGGCATGGAAGAAGCCAGGGAATGGGTTATTGCAGGGATGTTCCTTGCCAGGTTCATTACTTCAAATGGTTCAAAAGTCGACACATGCCTCCCAGCCACTACAAAGGCAGATGCGGCAACTACTGGTGGCACGGGGATTCCCAACCCAACAGGTCTCAACGTCAGCAAGCTGGAGAGCATAGGATAGATAAAAATGAGAAAATACTAGAACGAGCAGGAACCACAAAGGTAATATAGAGTAGTGGTTCCAAGTGGTACAACTTAGAGCTTATGGAAATCCAAGAAATTCTCTGAATTCTTAGAAAAGGGCATCTAGATCCCTGTGTGTTTCAAGAAATGGCATCTACTGGGAATTATCAGTATGGTCTAATCTCACTTTATTAGCTGAAGAGACTGGTCAGAGAAGTAATCTGTGTCCAAAGCAGATTTGTGTGGAAATTTGGACTAAAATCCATGTTTCCTGAATTCCTACTCTTTCTTCTTCACCCCAATCATTTATCTCTCTCTCCCTGCCTTTGACACACTCATTGATATCACCTCCTAGGACTGAAAATTGAAGTCAAGCCCAGAATTTATAAGCCTGGGAGATTTGAACTTGAAGATGAGGCCTATGTCTACCCAATATGAGGCAGTGGATTTAAAGTCAGGTGCCCTCCCTCCACCTGGAGATCACAGGCTTTACCATCCTCTGATAGATGTTTCAGGGTCAGGGTGGTGGAGCTTCAGCCCATGAAGCCATTGGAAGGCTGTTCCCACAGTGCTCTTCACAGAGGATGCCCTGAGAGAGAGTTTTAAAAAAATGTGGATGAGGACAGAGCCCTCCTCTACTCCACCCGACGTGCTAGAGACATTCTTGGGGGGAAAAGAAGACAAAGTCATAGGAGAGACAGTCCAAGAAAAACGGACTTCATCTTGAATAGAGCAACAAAAGGCAAGTAAAGAGGAAAAGGAGGAACAAAGAACTAAAACTCCCCACCTGGAAATAGTGAGGAGGAGGAGAGTGACATGGCCTCTGGCCTCCCAGGACACCTGTCCTGGGAAAATGAACCCAGAAGGAGCATTGGAATGCTGCTTCTTTATCCCAACAGCTATTTTATGCACACCCAAACATCTATTCACACCAAATGTCAATTTGGTCCTGAAGGAGAAAATAAGATGCCCAAAGCTGCCATATAATGCTGGGGGGGGGGTGGGGATCCCAAGAACTTTCCTCCATCACCTGAGACTATGAGGCACTAAATGATATTCTCTTTGTAGCATCTTGACCAGACCCCCTTGTGCAGATTGGCAGCCTCACCTCTGATGGTGCCTGCAAATTACCTGAGAAGCTTTTGAAAGTAACACTTGTCTACTAGATCACACCCCTCCAAGATTCAGGGTCTGCCTAGGGTAGCAGCTGGCTGATAGGGTCCTTTCACCTTAAAATTTATGTGCAGCCAGTTTGAAAGGCACCTATGAGGAAGGAGGCATGGGGCAGGTAGAGCTCGGAGGGTGTGCCTGGCACCATCACAGCAATCCCTCAGTAGCTCATTCCCCATGAAATATCAGTTTTAATTCATCTAATAATTACAAGAGTAATAGTTCAGTAGTTCCCCTTATACACAAGAGCTATATTCCAAATCCCCCAGTAGATACCTGAAACCACGAATAGTACCAAATAGTACCTCTATGTACTATGTTTCTTCCTATACATGCCTAACTATTAAAAAGTTTATTTTATAAATTAAGCACAGAAAGAAATTAATGACAATAATCAATAATAAATAGGACAAGTATATAACAATACATTACAATAATAAAAGTTCTGTCAATGTGCTCTCTCTTGTCTCAAAATATCTTAGAATTTATTTCTGGAATGTTCCATCTTATAGTTTTTGTACTGAGAGCCTCTCTCCCTTCCACAGTTCTTATTTCAAAGCTTCTACCCTCAAAAAGGAATATAAGAGAGAAACCCAGATAAAATAAACACCAGCCAACTAAGTTTTCTCAAGGTTGAGACAAGAGCCTTTTAACATAGTAAAAGTGGCAAAATTAATGAGGCTGAGTAGGAATACGAGAATTTATATGAAAATCAGTTTTGTCTTTTTCAATTGTCTAAATAAGGTGACACGTGTAAGGTGCTCCTGTATTTTCACAAACAAGTTCCGCTGAAGTCTCTTAACTCCTGGCCCTTTCACACAGCCTCCAGCTCCTCTGAGAGCCCGGTAATCTCTAAAGTTGGACCCAAACACAGGTAACCTTCATCTTCCCCACTCCCCCAGGCATGGAAAGCCTGCCTCTGGTTCTCAGTCTTCCTTGCCTTTTTCAAACTTCCTCTCAACACAGCAATCCCTTTCAGTGAGATTTTTGCCAACCTAAGGTTCCCGTATCAGCCACCACTGTTTTCTGCACCCTACCTTCTCCATCAGTGCCTGCTGTCCATCTTCCCTGACACCTGTGAGCACGTGACCCAAGACACAGCTGAAGCCACGCTCTTCCTTCCCTGACCCCTCATTGGATCTATGCTGAGGTCTCACTCTTCTTATCCTCACTTCCTCCTCCTTTTCTCTGCTTCTTTATCTATTTACATTCCACTTCCAGGCTCCCCTGGATCTCTTCCAGAATTTATCCAAGCCCACCATTCCATCATCAAAGTATAAACATCCTCCCCTCAGCCTGATCCTGAGCCCAGCTAGAGATCCTGTGCTCATTTTCAAGTACTTTCTTCCAGGTAAGCTTCAAATTTACCAGTGGTCCTTGAACACTGGCATTTAGAAGAACTACCAATAGCCCTGACTGGGCCCCAGGATTTTTTTTAATGAATATTCCAGGTGACTGTGATGCGGTTGATTCATGGACCACACTTTGAGAAATGATTTTTTTCTAGAGACACTCTCCCAAGAGTCTACTATCTTTCTCTGAAAAGATTGTGTTGTATAATGGGATTCATCCAGCAGATTTTAGCTCCTCTTCTTGGCACAGACACACAAAAGAAAACAAAGGGTAACTCGGGTAACTATGTGATAAGATGGATATGTTAATTTTCTTCATTATAACAACTTTTTTTTTTTTACTATTTAAATGTATTCGATAATGTCATGTTGAACATTTTAAATATTCACAATAAATTTATTTTTAAAAAATAAGAAACCCATCCTTGTAGTCTGTGCTTCTCCCTCCCCTATCCTCTAACAGTCCCTTCATCTGATGTCCTTGTCCCTCCATTACATTGGGATGCATCTCAGGATGATTACACAATGGCAGCAGGCTCACCAAATGACCTCATATTCAGGTCTCGTTCTCCTTGATTTCCTCTGATGCGTGATATGGCCAGCTACTCATCTGCTTACTTTTTGGAACTTGAAATGACCTTTTGGTGTGTGTGTGTGTGTGTCTATGTGTGTGTGCGCACGTGTGTGACATAAAACTTACCCATTTGGCATTTTTAAGTATACGATTCAGTGGCATTAAGTATATTCACAATATTCAACTCTGGATGGAGTCTTCAAATGACTTCCTACCTCTCAAATTCTTATCTGTAAAAATTCTGATGCCACCTCTTTCTCTTGCTGTCCTCACTCTCACCTCTCAACCGTCTCTACTGGCTCCCTCAATTCTCTCCTGTAGACTCACTATGGTAAGCATCTCAACTTTTATCGCTAGCTTAACTTTTATTGGGAACCTACATGCACAGTTCACACTACTTTCTGACTTTCTTCAGTTGGGTACCCAATAGGTTCTGAATTCACATGTTATCACCCTCCTCTCAGGCCCTTCTCCTCCACACTTTCTGTTTGATGCAACAGTGTCCCCATTTTCCCACTCACTCACTCACTCACTCACACTACCATCAAGCCTAGCAATAAGTTGTAACTCTCTCCAGTACCTTACCCCATAGAATTAACTGGAAAATCCTACTGATTATTACTATAGCTTAGATGTGTCTTACTTCCCCAGACCCAGGATTATGTGTTGCAGTCTTGGTTTTCAATGTGGTGGTACTAAAACACTGTAGAATCTTTTAAAGATGGGGCTTAGTGCAAGGTAACTAGGTCATCTGGGGTGATAGCCTCCAAAGGGATTCATGCTGGTCTTCTGGAATGAATTAGTTCCTTTAAGAGTAGGTCATTATAAAAAGAGTGAGCCTGACCCCTGAATCTCTCTGGATTCATGTCTGGTGACATGATCTGTTCTGCTGGCACTCCCACCATTGTGCTGCCCTCTACTATGAGACCCACACTAAAATGAGTAGAACTTGAAGTCATCTCTTAGACCTCCAGAACTGTAGGTTAAATAAACCTTTTTTTTTTTACATTTTATAAAGTACCCAGCATCAATTGTAATATTCTGTTATAGCTCCACAAAACAGACTAATAGCAACATCTATAATTTGGGATTTTCTATAGGTTCAGTATTTGTGATACTATGCTCTATGCATCAAGATAGTGGGAGACACACTTATACAATGTCATCAGAATCTCAGACAAGCATGCCTCAAATCACACCTATAATTCCAGAAGCCAGGAAAAAAAAAATAGAAGTGAAATCACCAGTCATGTGACTTGAATCCCTGGCTGCATGCTAGCACCAAAGAATTCATGAGAAATATCAGTGGTCTTAGGGTCCATACTCATCTCACTTTCTTCCTCCTTCTAAAATTAGGTAAATAATAAATATCCATCAACTTCAACAATAGTAGGAAGCTATTTTTAAAAGCAGATATGATACCAATGAAGTCATATGATTTATGAGATTTTTTTCTAATAATATGAGAAGGGGGAGAACTTGGTGGGATTGGATGAAACAATGATCCTACATTGATCATTGTGGAAGTATGTGAGGTTCATTTTGGTATTCTCTCTATTTTAAATTTTCATTATACATACAGACCCTGTGCCTGCATGAAAAGAGGACTGGCTATTCAAGCTAGATTTCCCTGGTTCAGGCTGATTATAGGACATGGTGACCAATCATCCCAGCTTCCCTGAGTCTTTGGGACTTCCTAGGACATGGAATATAAGGTAGGATGGTCCCAGGCAAATCAGAACAGATGGTCAATCTAGTGTAGGGTGGTGCTCTTAGGGCCAAGGTATTTCTCTCTTGTGGAGAATTCTAGTCAATAACATGATTGTGCTAATGTTGTAAGTGATGTAATACTAAAAGGTAATTCATCTTTAGTCAACTGATGTCCATCCCATGAAGTAGTCTTTGTGAATCAAAGACAGATTTACATGGACGTGGAAAGAGCACATTTCATTCAAGTCCACACTCCCCTTCTACCAAGAAATCACCAACAACATTTACAGCAAGATCCAAGAAACCTTTCTCTGAGGTTTTTGGAACAGGAATCCACTAAGTAGTTTGGTCTCTGACATGATCAAGTCACTTGTTCAACTGGAATGTCATGGATTTGGGTAACAAGATTTTTAGACGAAGTGGAAGTGCATTAGGATGGTAATTTTGGGGGATCCAGACCTTGATAATATCAGCTAAGGTCCCTATTGTCCAGGGAGTCTCAGCCTCATAGCTGACTGGGTAACAGTGGACACTGGATCAAGATGGACCAATGAATTTCTCTGCCCCAGGAACATGAAGTTTGACTATGGAATTTCTACTGAACTGTGGATCTCAAACATATTCAATCTGGTCCAGGGACCAGTCAATAAATAAATATTTATGAAAGACCTTCTGTATGTCTGACACTTAGATGGGAAACTTGAATGTTGGTTAATTTGAGCCCACTCTTCTGTTCTCAGAGCACATTCAGAATGTTTCTTCTTCCGTAGTTTTCCTAATATTGCTGTCTAATGGGAAATGATTTTCTGGTGTGTGCTCCTGCTAACCCAGAAGAAAAAAAAAAAAGTGGGCAGAACACACAAAGAAGTCAGGATTTGTGTTCACATTGCCTCTTACTCTCCTAAAATCTTAATCATTTAACAAAGCAAAGGTGATTGAGTATGATGTGAACTACCAAATTTATTATCTGCCAAAGCTAACAACATCTATTCAGATAACTGTAGAAAATTAAACTTTAAAATCATTAAGCTACTTTCCCATTCATCTCTAATTAAGTAATTTTGGTCTATTTGCAAGTGTGTATGGGATTTAAATATATTCTTGTGAGTTTCTGTGATTATCCATGCTTAGATATGAAGGCCCTCAATTGTCCATTACTCTTTTTTGGTATCAGGGATTGGTCCCAGAAAAGCTTAAACACTGAGCCACATCCCCAGCCCTTTTTACTTTTTATTTTGAGATAGGGTCTTGCTAAGTTGCTTAGGGCCTTGCTAAAATGCTGAGGCTGGCTTTAAACTTGTGATTCTCCTGCCTCAGCCTCCCAAGCTGTTGGGATTACAGTTGTGTGTCATTGCACCTGGCTCCACTGCTCTGTAATGATTGGGAGACTTTGGGGCTTGGTTTATAGAGAACATACTTCATGTTCCAGAAGTTCATGAGGTAAATCCAGGCTTACAGACATATAGGAAGAAGTTTCAATGAATGGTCCAGTCACATGTGTGAACTTCAAAGACCTGGAGCTGCTGGTGGTGGTGCTGGACATGGCCTCAGCCTGGTGATCCCACTTGGGCCCTGAGAAGTTCTGGGTAGAGAGCAGAAGTCGATTCAGAGTGGAGGGAAGGGAAGTCAGGGACAGGCCTGGCAAGAAAGGTCCTGGCCTGGTTGTGGGCAGCAGAGGCTGAAGCCCAGCTCCTCAGTAAGCCCACATCAAGGCATTTTGGAGCACTCTGTGTCCTGCGTGTTTAGACCAGGGATTGGCAAACTATGGGCTCAGACCAAATCCTGCCTGAAGTACCAGCTGAATTGGTAAAGCTTTATTTGAAAACAGCCACACCCACGTGTTTATATACTGTCTGTGGCTCCTTTGTGCTAGAGCTGAGTTGCCATGAGACACAGCGTAGCCCACAAAGTCTTTACGGAAAGAGTTTGTCAGTCCCTCTTCAGGACCCACACTGAAGAATAAGTATAAAAAAAATAAAAATAAGAAACTTGCAAGGGTTCTAGGACTTCTAGTACTTTCTTCTTCGTGACTAAATCTACTTTAGATTCTTCTGAGTTCACTGGAGTAGCAAGTTAGGTCAGTCTGTTTGGAGTTTAAGCAAAAATGTTATCAGAAGCCATACCCTTGATCAACATTGACAGCTTTCTTAGATAAGCTATGAACTTGTTCTCAGGCTCCTAGGGATTTTGTTTTGCTGGTGTGGGTGTGACTATCGCTCAACTGTGCCACAGCCACTGATGTCAGAGTGTCAGGTTGGAACTATTGCTTCTTTGGAACATTCGTAGCTCACCTCTTCCACTCTCCTGTGTAGAATATGAGACAAAAATGTTACAAAGGGCTGCTGTCTCCCCCAAATGCCCAAACTTCTGGATATTCCTAACAACTCTACAAGCAGAAAATAAGTACAGTTCTCATCAAAAGTGGCAGAAACTAAGTAAGAAATTAGGTTATAAGTTTATCTCTAACCAGGTGGATTAATGAAGCAACTAAAAAAAAAAAAAAACAGCGAAGAGAAAACGTTTGGCTTTCAGCATAGGTGATGTGATGAGGAGGCTATTTTTTTAAGCAGCCAAGATATATTTTACCTAGATACTGAAAATTTTTAAAAAAATTCCTATAAGACATCAATGCCAGAAAGAAAACCTACCTAAGCACACTTTGGGATGACAAGGGAAACATTGTTAGCAACTGACATCAAAGGGTGTTTGATAAATGTATGTCTACAAGAATTTTTTTCATATTCTGGATATCTGAGGAGGCTTTTAAAATTTGGACCTAATCTGGAATTCACTGTCCCCTCGAAGGTTATGAGCACAGGCCCTGGAAGCAGGTGAGATGCTCACAGTTGGGTAGCTAGAAAGCCATAGTTCTATGGAAATAGAAGGACATTTATGGAGCAGGCTGGACATCAGTCCTTTGAACAATGTTTTGAAGGTAGAGAGCTGGCCTTTGGGTCGGACAGAGATAAAACTGCTAGATCTGCAAATCCAGACCCTCTCTTACAGACTCAACAAAGCACCCGGGGACTGGAAAACTGAATGAGTGGCACTAAGTCTCAAAAGCCTGATAGAAGTCGCATTTTACAATCCATTCTGTTTTGCTCCCTGATTGACTACTTCTATCAGCTTTTGGAATTTCTAGTTCATTGCAGTAAAATTGAGCAAATTTTATGAATTTAAGATATAAGTCATTTGTTATCTATTTTGTGAGATGATCACAATAAAATTAGTTGACATGTCTATCCTTTCTCCTAGTTACTCTTTCCTTCTTTTGATTTGTGGTGAGAATGTTTAAGTAAATTTCAACTACAGAATTCAGAATTGTAAAGTATAGAAGGCATGCTGGACCTTATAGTGCTCCTGAAATATTCGACTTAGAACCACAAGTTTGTATCTTTGATCAGTATCACCCCTCTTATCCCACCTGAATTCTTGAAAACCACCATTGTACCCTGTTTCTATGAATATATTTTTAAATTCCACTTATTAGATCACACAGAATTTATTTTTCTGTTCTTGGTTTATTTCACTTAATATAATGTCCTCCAAGTCCGTCTGTGTTGATACAAGTGGCAGATTTTCCTTTTTTATTGTTATTAATATTCCACTGTGTGCGTGCACACACATACACACACACATACACACACACACACACACACACACACTATAATTTCTATATACATTCATCCATAAATTGACACCCGGGTTGTTTCCAAGCCTTGCCTTGAGAAAACTGTTAGCACATGGCACAGATAAGCAAGGAACGCTTTGTACATATTCATTGTTTTCTTCTGAAAATAGAGCCTGCAAGAAAATATAAGGATTCAATTGTGTGATTTATTACCCATAGTTATCTAATTCTCATTAAAGGAGGTATGTTATTTTGTTTTTTGTCATTTTGGTTTGTTTTGCAACCCAGAGAGAACTTCTTTCCTGCATGTGCTAATTACAGTCACATTCTAAGGGCCAGAGATGGCTCCCAAGATGCAGGAATCCTGAAGAAAACTCTCTCATGCTTGGCCCTCGGAGGCATGCTGACAGCATGAAGCTTCTATGTGCAAGGCTCTGTCCCGCCCCTGTGGCGGTCACTTTACCCTCTGACAATGCTCAGTTCTTTTGCTCTTTATGTCTGATGATCCAGCATGTGGATTTTCTGGGGATCCTGATCCTCCTTCTCTTTATTGTTACTTTGGAGCACCTCCCCAAGGGTCAAACCAGGGCACCAGGTGGAGGGGACAAAGCCAGCCAGTGAGTCCTGATGGAGTTGGCAGCTCTAGGGAAGAAAAAGACTTGCTGAAGAGGTTGGGTCTATTAGCCATTCACCAAAACAATTCAACTGAATTTGGTAAGATTGAATATAACAAGGCAAGAAAATATATGCTGATAATTTTAGGGAAAAAATATGCAAAGAAATGAAACAAAGAATGAATATTATGCCCCGTCTTCAGGAAGACAGCAAGAAAAATGAGACTCACTAAACTCATTTCCTAAATCAATGATTGCTTTCCAATTTTTCTGTTATAGGGTATTTATTATGATTTATATCTATTTATGCTTCTGATGGAGGCTAATATCCTGTTCAGGTCTAACAGTTACCTGCTTTTAAATACATATACGACAATTGTAGTGAATTGTTGCTCCACAAAAATGCACTTACTAAAGTGGTTTAAGATGAATTTTCATTGCTGAATTCTCTGTTATTTAGATACCTCATGTTGGGAGCTTATATCCAGGAAATTCATTCTATCACTTTTTTACAAACATGTAGGGAGCTGGGAGGCCAGGCTTTCTGACCTGCCAATCAGAGCACCCCAAACCTCCAGCTCATGCACCTCTGGACAGGGCTGAAATGAAGCTGCCCACTTGTTGGAAAAGATCCAGCAAGTTATTACAGTTCCACACCCTGTGTTATTTCCATGATACACACACACACACACACACACACACACACACACACACACACACCAGAAATGTTTATCCAATAGGGAATGTAAAACTAATCAAGAGTGGCTTATCTTATATCAAAGTCATGCTAGCCTAGTACATTAAAAAATAGAAAATATTTTCTCCTGTATCCTGATTTAGAAAATGCTGATTAAATAGAATCAAAGAAAAAGATAAGCAGTGCACGTCTTGCAATTCCCAAAGGGGAGGCTCAAACAGGGAAGGGACATGAAAAGAAACCCAGTTAAAGGAATGAAGGAAAGGTAAGAAAGGGACTGAGGTTTTCATGACTGTAATTTTTAAAAATGACCCCTGCTCTTCTATTCCTAAGGATTTCCTGGCATCGCTGCCTAGGACACCTGCACAGTTCTTAGGTGGGATTGCTAAAATCAGGAGGACTGAATTCCTAAAGGGCCTCACCTGTAAGCCAAGTCCTTGGCTTGGGATGTTCAATCCATTGACTTTTCTTTTTTATTAGCACGTTTCCACATGAAGTTGACAGATCTGGAATTACTTCTCAACCAGAAGCCTGATGTAAGAGGAGGGCTGATCTCTGAGAGTGGAAAGGATGCAGTTCCCCCAAACCATTGGGAAACACTGCCATCACCTCACCGTTCCTTCCCTAAACCCTGTCTCACTGCACATATGGGAAGTTTCCCTTAGAAGTGGAGGCAGATTGGCACCAGGCAGCTTGCACTGTGTGTGCTCTGACCCTGACTCAGTGTGAAGTGTGCTGAACATATATTCCTACTGGACCACCAGTCCTCGCCTGGCCACTCACAAGGCAACTGCCCTTGTTCCTCTTACCTGACTTCCAGAAAGCATCTAAAAGAAAACATGATATGTGCAATTCCAACCTCTTATTTAAATCAGCTGCTTAAAAATAGTTTGGGTGCCTCTTCAGGGTAAGCCCCTTTAACACTTTCATCTTCACAATGGAGGCTAAGATAATAAACTCAGGGTCCTGCTCCATACCCACTGAAACTGTATCATGGTGACAAGCATCCAGCCCAATGCCCACACTTACACTTTCAAACATGCAGGACCAGTTGCCACCAAGAATCATCATGGCAGCTAGCATATTGACCGAATTTGGTTCTTGAACTTTGAGAGGTCATTTACTTTGAGTTTCTATTTCAAACTTTCCAGCCTGTGAAACTCTAAAAGATATTGAGTTCTAAGAGACTAGGGGAGAGGGAATCAGGCAAAAAGGAGAAAAGGAGCTAATATTTACCTCTATTATCATATAGAGATTACTCTGCCCTCCGGTACACTCCGACACAGTGATTGCTCAAGTGTTTAACTTTTTTTTTTTTAATTGCAAATACTGGTAGGAACCAGTTTTGAGAATGCATTTGCATTAAAACTGCTCTGCCATTTGAAAAAAATCTGATCAAGAGATGCCAACTCCTCAGCTGGGGAAAAGAATCCTGAGTTCATGAGATGATTAGGGTAGTCTAAATGAAGCTTAATAGCACTTAGCACTTCAAAGCACACTAAATGCATTAACTAATTAATCACCACCATACCCCTTCCAGGTATATAAATAGCTATTATCCTCACTTTACAGTTGGGATAAATGAGACACAATGGTCTGCACGGTTGCCCAGGGCCCAAAGGGAAATCAGTATTTACAGAAAGTCAAAAATCAAACATTTCTGATTCCCTGTTATAAACACTCTTCTTCTAAAATTTTCTGTCCTTCTAGAGCTTGGTGAACAAGTTTCACATTTGGATGTTTAGAGATTTTGAATCTTTTGCCTCCATGTCACTGTTACTGACATAGATACTTTAAAACCAAGGGGGTCTAAACTGATTAAAGTTGTAACAAATTGGAAGGCTGGAAAGTTCATGTCATCAGCCAAGGAAAGAGGTTAATCTGATTGAATAATCAGTTTCATCTGGACTTGCTTAGGCCATCTGTTGCAAAATGTTTTCCAAATTGTGTAGAATACAGGCAAGATTTCACAGCATGGGAATACCAAGTGTTGTAACAAAATTATCATGCTCTTTTCCTTCCTAAAAAAAAAAAAAAAGGTAAATCTTTCTCCAAATGTCCCTATCACACAAAACCAGCACATGGCAACCGTACCATAGAGCAAAACACAGAAAGCTGTAGCTACCTGTGTGAGGTACGTCCTGCCAAATTAATAACTGTATAATGAATCTGTACGAAAAATAAATAAGACTATATAATAAATCCATTCTGTTTTTAAAGCCTTGTTTATTTTAAGCATCAACATCTGATCATCTCTGACATCTTTAAGTTATATCCTTCTGATGAATGGAACACTTGTTCTGGTAAAAGGACCTTGAAGTTCTGCTTTGATTCACTAAGGTGAGAGTAAGATATCTAAAGTAGGGGAAATGAAGCAAGAAAAATAAGCATTCAGTAAGGGTACCTGTTCACTGCGTGCAGCAGCTTGGGATTCTGCAGCCAGCAGTCAGAGGCAGGACCAGGATAAGAATCCAGATATCCTGATTCTCAAGTGGACCTTCTTTCTATGCACCAGGGTGGTTTTGCAATTCCTCTTTATTTTGTGAATTTTTTCATTATATTAAATTTTACATTTTTCTTTCATGCATTTCCCCAACACACTCCCGGAGTAAATCATTGCAATGTAGATACTATTTTCTCATGGGAACAATGATAAAAATCAGGGGTTTATTCCTAATCAAGAAGGTAGCATCAAACAGGTCATATATACGAGCAACAACTGTCATAAAGCAGGGATTAAACAACCACAAACCTCAATTACCTCATCTGTAAAAGAGGTTTAATAGTGAGATCCATCTCATAATATTGAAGGATTAATGGAGATAATGTAGGTGAAGCAGTTGACAGTGATTTGTTTTTAGTAGGTGCTCACAGAGTATCAAGCTAACTTTGTTAAGTGTGTTAAGGGTGCAGACATTCTTCATATTCTGTTGGCTCATAATTCTCAGAACAGTGTCAAAACATAGGTGCAATTAAAAAAAATGAGAAATTAAGGCCTAGGGATGCAAAGTAACTTGTCCAATATTACTTAACCAGTAAGCACCCAACCCAACTGTTATTTCAACCTGGACGGTTTGACTTTGGAGTATGATTCTTCACATCTATTCTACAATTATAGTGGACATAAGTAATGTTAATATGATCATTTCATTTGAATAGGAGAGTGATTGTCCCTATCATATAGAGCACCATACTTTGTGAACATTATTTCACCAGAGGCCTCATTTCACTATAAACTAAGTAAAACCCATAAAAATATAAATCAGTTGCATATAAAATTTTCTCTAAATGAACACTCAGGAGATATATATGTATAGTAATTTAGAAATACTTTATCCAATATATGACCCATGGTATTATAAGATATGGTCCAAGAAAGTTGAAGCTCATTTATTTCTTTTTCTTTTTTTTTTCTGAATAAATTTCTTACTAAATAGAAATTTTCTGAATGTGCTGTGTGTGTGGTTGATGTACCATGCCCATTGCCTATTGTTGAAAAGGACATTTGAGCTGGTGCTTTATTGCAGTGAAGTATGTTCATTTGTTTGGTTTTTAATTGTGAAATATTTAAAGTGTGCCCAAAAGGGCAGAGAATAAAACACATACCACATGCAAAGCTTTGTCAAACCTTACTTAGAATTTGATAAATTTCAATGTGGTTTTATTTTAAAACTTAGATAAATTCGAATACAGGGAAAAATTCCTTAACCCCCAAAGCATTGCTATAACAATTATACAATGAACACTACACTACATGGGCCTTATCCTTTAAAGTTAAGATGGCGGCAAACATGCCCACCTCACCTCTTCTGGGCTTGGACCTAGTGGGCCTGGCTAAGATAAGAAAAAGTTGTGCAAGTAACCCGATCCCAAAGGAATAAAACTTGAATCATTCCATGCTCGATGGTGGTGGGTTTTGTTATGGTTGTCAATTTCTAACTTCACTGAATGTTACCTTGAGAACAAAGTTTGTATGATAACAATTTTTTTTTTTTTGCTTTCTGTTAAGATTTGTATTTGGGGCTACTTGGTGATGGATATTTGACTAGAATATGCATATTTTAATGCAGAGCAGCAGACTTTTCTACATGCAGTTAATAGGATCAAATTTGTTAATTGCATGATTAGCAACATTAGCCACAGTTTAAAATTGTTTTACTGGGCTCCAAAACCTTGCATTCCTAATTGTTATGAGTGTTCTGTGCCAAGCCATACACAGCCCAGAAGGCCAAACCTGTCACACTTGTCCCTGCCTTCAGTGCCAGGCATTGTCAAGAAAGAGTTATTTCAAACTCAACTGACAGAAGCATAGGATTAATTAGACCCTTTGAGTGTTCAAATCTCCTTTACAAAGATCCCCCTGCCCCCAAGCAGCATGAATCTTTCCAGACATACAATGACATACACTGATATTCAACAATGGGGTGCTTGGCCTCTGGTGGCATTCCTCTAGGGACAGAAACTCTAGGAAACTCTATTGCCACCTTTTAAACCACATGAGGTATTGCAGGTGGACCAGGGCAAGACTCTTAACACGCACCCCCCACCCCTTGGTATTACTTAACATTTCCTTTAACAAATATTGAGTACTTGCTGCTGTATCCCCCCAGGGAGTTGATGGTGAACAAATTTTGAAAGTTCTATCCTCACAGAGTTTATTTATATCTAAGGATAACTGAGAATTGGTAGCATTTCAATTTTCTCCTTGCCAGCTTTTGCTTTAAATACATTGAGATGATGTCATTAGGGTTATATAATCTTGGAATTATGTATTTCCTTATTACTTAGTGACTTTTGTCTTATTCCTAACGATGCCCTTTTCTCTTAACATTAAATTTGTTACTAACATAGCCATTTCTGCTGTTCTGCATCTACACAGTCCCTCTCCATGTGATGCAGGCCATGTGAGGAATTCCCTGGGGAGACTTTTGTCCAGAGCATGACAGAAGCGATAAGGGCTGGTGGACACATTTCCTTTATTTTGCTTGCTCACTGGGACAGCAATCCTTGTGATCCTGGTTAGAGATGGGATTCATGATGCTCAGTGACCACCTCACTTACTCTGGGCACTTCAAGACTGAGCCCCACATTTCAGGGATGTTACATGCCAGAACTCCTCTTCCCCAGATCTTTTCAGTGCCTACTCTATTCTGATCCTGGAAGAATCTCACACTTTTTTGTTTTTGCAAGCTCAACTCCACATTTAAAAGAATTATACTCCCATTTTTATTAGCACTTATAGGTAGTTGTAGTTGGAGAGGTTTCAGATGATGTATCCACAAATTTCCTGGAACCAGAGATCCTCTTTGGAAAAGTCAGGGATGACTTAACTTTCCTCACCTTCAGTTTCTCTTTCCTCTGAAATGTATTCAAGGATCAACTGGGGATCAATTCCCCATCCAAAGCCAGTCAGAAAAGCACCTCACACATCATTGTATCACCTGGGACTTTGTAAGAAGAGCTTAGAGCACCTTCCAGTTGCCACGTTGCTTTGGCAGGCAGGTGGTCAGCAGCTTTGGGAAGTTGAAGCTTAAGGTATTTTGGTTTATTAGGCAACTATAAACCTTGAAAGTGCAATACATGCAGATTGATTCTGTAGTTTTTATTCTCCCTTCAAAGCAACTCCATGCTTTACAGGAAGAGACAGAACATAAATCCAAACAGTTATTTAAATCCCATGTTGCACCAGTTATAAGGAACTTATTTATGGCTTTTTTATACCATAGAACCAAATCCCAATGCCTACTCTAAGGTCTTCTCTTCTCTCTTTCCAAAAGCAAATATCTTGGCATTATAAAAACTTATTTTATGGATGGTTCTCTGCAAATCGCAGATCAATTTGAAGGCGAGATCAGCTTCTTAAAAACTCCTTTTAACAAAGCCACACTTCAGCTGTCACACCCTTGCCTCTCTCAGGGAGGAGCTAGAACACACACATGTGCACATACAACTGGCACACATGACTTGCACACACATATGTGTGGGTATGTCTCATTATATGCCTTAAACTGATTAGGCATTTCTTTCCCATGTGCTATTGTCTGTATTGTCTCCTTCTAACATCCATGCATTTAAAAACGTATTTATGAAGCAACATTATTAAAGGGTACAAGAAGGTGAATAAAACCAACAAAAATCCCTGTCCCCAAGCGCCTTCCATTCCAGTGTCTAGTCATTATTACTGCTACCAATCTATTGTGTATCTGCTGTATTATACTAATCTCTGTTCTAGCTGCAAGACCTATACATTATGTCGATGCCTCATAACTTCTCTGTAAGCTGAATTACCAGCCCATTTAAGAGATGAAGAAGTTGAGTCTGAACAAGAATAATGAGGCAATGAAGGTGATTTAAAGTTACAGTCAACTGATTGTGAAATCTTTGCTCCTTTCCTGCCATGGTGATTATCTTCTGGGCCAAACAGAGCAGCTTATTTCTTGGTGAAAACTTCACTGACCCTCTTCCACTCCTGAGCCTTCTACGCATGTGCATTCTAGTGCCGAGTTTCCTGCGACTGTCACCTGCTGACACACAAGTCCCTCTCTGAGCCACTCAAGATCCAGATTATATCCCATTCGTCATGGTTTCACCGGTACTCAGCACAGTGCCAGATCAAATTGAAAGAAACAGATATTGAATTACTAAGTGACTATTCCTGTACAGTGCTTGCTCAGCTCTTATGTTTTTGCAACCCCTAATCCTCCAGCATCTACAGGGAGGCCATGGCCCATTGAAGGTAGTGGAGATGGCTCAAGGTTGTACAAACAGAGATTGGAAACTTCTTTCCCTGACTTGTTCTTGTTTTGCTATTTTATTGCCAAGAAGCCCTTAAAATGCCAAGTCACGCCTTTGGATAGAATAACCAAACCAAAGTAAATGACAATGTATGTGTCTAAAATGATATATAATACAAGAGGATACAATGTAATATAAAAACAAAAGATGGTATTATTACTATTGTTCAAGCAAGCCCCAAGCCTTGAAGCTAAAAAACTTTATCGGGTAACTGTTTGCTTTGTCTTCAAGCACTGTAGTTTTATTCTGCGTGCAAAATGGATCTTAATACATGCTCTGTAAAAATCATAGTTCAAGTTAAGTTCTCAAGATAAAGATTAATTCTGCTTATTAAAACATGTTTCTAAATGCTTTTCAGACCCTCATAACTGATGTTCTAAATCTTAATCTTTTGAGAATGTTCTCCAATCCAATGTGTCTCCTTTCCCAATGAATCACTGGATGAGAAATAATTATACTAAACAAGTATTATGTGATTAATGTGTGCCAGGCACTCCTATAAATTCTTTGCAAGTACTATCCTTTTTTTAAATCCCAAATTCATGGTATAGGGACTATGATTATCATTCCCGTTTACAGGTGAGGGAATAAATCACAGGAAATAAGAGTTGCCCAAGGTGACCCATCTGCTAAGTGTCAGTCACTGGATTTGAACCTAGGAAAGCTCAATTGGGAGCCATCACTTTATTTAAAAATAATTTTTTTCACGGGTAATGCATTCTCCTAGTTCAAAAAATCTAAAAGATAATATTGGAAGAAGTATTTTTTTTTGTTCCTGTATCTTTATTCTTCTTCCCACTCCTAATTGCAATTCTAAAACACAGATGACAACTTGTATTAGTCTCTTGTGTGTCCTTTCAGAGATTTTTTATGGAAATGAAAGTACTTGCATATACAGCTCTTGTGCCCTCCCCTTCTTCCACAAAAGGTGGTGTGCTGTACATCCTTTGCTTCTCACTGTTATCATATTTAGAAATCCTTCCATATCAGTTCATAAGAGGCCTTCTCATTCTTTTACACATACATATTCTCTCATGTGGATGTATCATAATTTAACCATTCCACATTGATGGAAAACTAAGTTGTTTCAGATCTTGGTTGTTCATACAACATCACTACAAATGACCTGGATGTTGCTCTTCTGTGTGTAGGTTTATCTATTGGGTAAATTTCTAGAATGGGGATGGATCTCCAGGTAAAATGATAAGTGTTTTTATGACATTTGTAATGTCACTGGATTTCTCTCTATAGTGATTGACCATTTCGAACATCTTCCTGCAATTTGAGTAAATGCCTATTTTCTTACAGCCTTACTAATGATGCTGTCAAACTTTTGAGTTTTTTTCTCATTTCACAAATGAAAAAAACAAACAGTCTCAGTGAATTCACATTTTTTAAATTATGAAGGAGGTCTATCATCTTTTTATGTATCCAGAGCTTGTGTATTGTTTTCTTTTCCATGAGATGTCTTATTCATATCCTTTGCTATTTCTCCATTGGTTTGTTGGGGTTTTTTTCCCTTAAAAATACAGAATATTCTTTTAACCATTTTGCTATGGTAATTCCATATTTCATCAAAATCATTATGGATAAAAGTTAAAAGACCTGATTACTTTTAACATAGCATTATACACATCAAATAAAATATTTTATAGTAAACATTCTATAAACTATAGTCTATTAGTTATTTGTTAATATAATGAAGAAATATGATATGATGATATGTGATGATAAAGTAAAAATGTAAGTAAATAAGATTTACATGTAGACCCTGAGAATTCCACTAACAATAGGTAACACTGATCTATTCTAAGAACCTTTCTTCTGTACTCAGCTGATCAATGACCTTTCAATTATGAAGAAATAAGGGAAATTAAAAGCTTTTTAGAGTATTGATCAGCTTTCTGTCACTATAGCAAACTATCTGAGATAATTAATTTATAGAGACAAGTTTTGCTGTGGCTCATAGTTTTAAAGGTTCCTGTCCATGATCAGTTGACACCATTGCTTTGGGCCTGTGGTGAGGCTGCACAACACAGGAGGAGCCCATGGCAGAGAAAACTGCTCTCCTCATCACCAAGGATGCAGAACAGAAGAGGAAGGGGGCAAGGGCCCCATAATCCCCCACATAACCCCTTCTATGACCTAACGACTTCACACAAGTTCCCCTCCTGAAAGTTCCACCATCTCCAAATAGCACCACCTTTGGCAACCAGCTTTTAACAAAGGGGCCTTTGGTAGACATTCAAGATCCAAACTATAGCATTTTTCTCCTATCCTCTGTTCTGAAGTGTGCGCAGATTATATTTAGTGTCTGCGCATCTCAAACAAACTGTGTCATTTTTCTTCTGTAAAGCACTCACACGACTCATTAACAATCCATAAATCATCTCCTTAGAAACGTGGACTCGGCAGTTGCCCCTAGAAACCATCCTAAGGCCTTTGACTATTTATATCTGCAATCCTCAGACTTCAGGCAACGGATTGGCTTCGATTCCTACCTCTTGGAGTGTCTTTAATGCCAGAGGAAATCTCAAGCCCTTCTCTCTTTCTCTGTTCCACACACTCTAGTCTATAATTAACAATATAATGTTAGAGAATGATAAGAGTTTGTAAAATGTTTAGCATAAATTATTTTATTTGATGAATAGGCTCCTAGGGAGCCTGGTCTGGAGGCAGAGCTAGATCAAGGTCCTTGATCAGCTTAGACACAGGTGATCACACAGGGCCATTTGCCAGGTTGAGGTGTTTACTGCCTCTCTGGTTATTTAGTTAAAAACAGTTGGTAGAGCCAAGAGACGTCTCCAAAAAAAGAAGCACTTAGTCTAATTCATAAAGCTTTACAGTGACGTATCCAAAGCTTACAGGGGACAGAGCATGCATATAGGGAATAAGGTTTGGGGGAGGTACCCGGAAGCCCACAGAAACCCACCCATACATCACAATGAATTGCCTACCAGGGGTTCAGGACCTCTAATAGATCCAGTCAGAGGTGGATTTGAGTAGTTTCCCTTTCCAGAGCTACTTGATGGCATAGGTGGTATGACACTTCCTTATTTGTGTCTGGAATAGTCTTTCGAATTTATTTAATATGATACTGCTGAAGGATTTCTTTTTTTAAAAAAAAAAAAGTTAAATCATCCTATCATATTAAAGGACAATCCAAGCTTTTCTAACTTCTGTTCTTTGAGAGCCAAGCAATTGTTTACAGACACCCTTCATTCAGTCCATCGTGGATGATACCTCCATGCATGTAGCATGCAGGACCGGGTTCATTTAGTGTACAATCCAGCAAGTCAGCTGCTGCAGGATTCAGCACAAACTTGTGGTCAAGTTCATCCCATTTCAGATGGGAATATTATGATGATAAACAATGACCATTCGTCTATACTATTAGAATGCCATAGGTAATACAGAAAAACATCAATAGTGTCAGTGAACAAATCTCACCACGGCCAACACACCACCAACAAAAGCAAAACAGGACTTCTTTTTCACATTGCCGTTTTCATAGATAATTCTTCCTTTAGACCTGAAAAGCTAACCTAGCCTTGGGTAGATTTCATTTCAGACTGACTCCCACATCAGGCTGTGGCCTGGAAGCCAAATCAAAAGAAGACTGTTTGCCCAATGACCTGGGAGTGTACATTTATCCCCATGGATAAACATGGATAAACATGGAGTGTGACATTTATCCCCATGGCCTTGAAACAAAAGCTAGTTACCAGGAGAGAAGCCAATGTTCTTTGGGTCTTAGCAGAGATGAAATATAAAATCCTGCCTCCAGGATTCCATTTGCCCATGCCATGCCCACCTCCCCAGCCTCTTCCCGACTCCTGTGTGCTCCAGCCACACCAGGCCCCCTGGTCACACTTCTTCCTTTAGGACCTTCTCTGGGATGTTGCTATTTGGATTCATCTCTTTCCTCTCTCTCCCCTCCCCCAGCCTTTGCTTCCATTGCCTAACATCCCCAGGATCTCAGAGTATGTGTCACTCTCTCCAAGAATCCCTTCTTAACTCCCCAATTCTACTTGCAGCACTGAGATAATTACTTGGGTTCTGAATTTCCTGCCACAATATGATATCTGTGAGAGCAGAAATGAACTTCACCATATCCCTGCCTCATTCCCCAGAAGCTAATGCAGGGGAGGAAAGAAGTGTTTAGGGACTGGATTGTGAGTGCCACCCTGACCTGGGCTCTCTTGCTTTTCTGTGTCACCACACCTACACATTATACAGGCTAAGTGAATGTTGGCTGAGTGAATAAAGGGATGGAATCAGTGAATGACTGTGTGATTGAAAAACTGTTCATAGAAACACAGTTTGGCCTTAAAATATCACATAAAAATCTTCAATATCTTGTCATTATCATTGAAGTTACCTTCAGGGTGTTTTTCCCCCGACATAGTTTCTTAAAAATCCTATCAGGGAAAAAAATCACAATTCCAGGGTGATTGAAAAATTCCCCTGCCTACAAAAAGTTAGCCAGGAATCTATAAGAGTAGGTATCATTTCTGCCTGGAAGGCACTTCTTTTGTTGAGTGACACCTATTTCTCAATGTCTGAAATGTTTCTCATGGGGCCTGGTGTCATGGCCCATTTCTGAACACCCGGGTTGATTTTGCTTTCATTAAAAAATAATAAATAAATAAGTCTGGGCTATGGATGTGTCTCAGTGGTAAAGTGCTTGCCTAGCATGCATGAGGCCTTGGATTTGATCCCCAGCAACACTAAATAAATAAATAAAATATATTTGGTTTAGAGAAATGAGAGTTTTCATATTGTATCCTTAAAGTTAACATAATCTGGCTAAACCAGATTTCAATTCACAAGATTCAAGTGACATGGCTTCTAAGAAAATACCTTTTCTTTGAATTGCCTTAGAACTCAAGGGACCTTAGAGGAAAACCTCCAGAGTCAAAAGTCTGAGTAGAAAGGGAGGAACATCATACACACACACACACACACACACACACACACACACACACACACACACCTCATCCACAAATAACCCCATACATACCCACATGCAAACAGAACAGAACCTAAATGGAAACCCCTATACACCCATCAGGCACCCACACTCCAAACACCCACAAACAACTCTAAGCACACCCAACATGCACAGAGGACCCAACCTCCCATAGCCAACATATACTATCACCCAATTCTGACAAACAACACACACACACACACACACACACACACACAGAGCACTTTCAGTGATGAAGTACATAGCACCCACACACTGCTACTCTTACACAATCTTAAACACACCCAGCACACACATACACATCCTGATGTCCACAGACAGCCGTGTACCCATTTGAATACACAACTCCTACCCTCCAGAGAGACCTAGCTTTTCTTGGTTCTGATACAAGGGTCTCCCTTAAGGCCTGTTCATCCTTCTAATCCAGCCCCCATTTGAGGCTATCTGCCCTTAAACTAAAAGTCATTTTATTTTTGATTACAGAAGATCCAAAAGTTGTGTCAGTTCCCACAGCAGATTCTAATGCATCTGGCCAGATTTGACACTGAATTTGGTAAGTTTGACCCTGTTTTTTTGTGGCATTGTGCCAGCTCCTGGTCCTTCTCTCACTCATTGGCTGTGGGTTATTTAGTAGTTCCCAATTCTAGTACAAATAAATGCCTCTGAACTGGATTTATCTGCTTTCCTTGGTTTCTCTTATCAAATGGCAGACTTGTCCATTTCACCTTCTACTTTTAAGTTCTCCTATTAGGGAAAAAAAACAATCAAGCTATTAAATCATTGAGATATTAATGTCATTTTGATATTTTTCTTAAGAGTGCTGCATCTTAGCCAGGCGTGGGAGTGCATGCCTACAACCCCAGCAACTCAGGAGGCTGAGTCAGGAGGATTGCAAGTTTGAGGCCAGCCTTAGCAACTTAGGAGGACCCTAAGCAACTTGGTGAGACCCTTTCTCAAAATAAAGAAAATAAATAAAAATGAATGGGGATATAGCTTCATGGTAAAGCACCTCTGGGTTCAATCTCCAATGCTACCCCAACCCCCACCACCAAAATGCTATATTTTAAAAGAGAATATAGGCACCTCTAAGAAAAAATGCATTTTATCACAGGAATGACTTTGAAAAGATGAAATTTCAGCAGCATGGGATCTGAGGGGGAGATACATAGAATTTATTCTGGGCCATTCCTCCTCCCTGCTTTGCTTTAGGAATATGAGATGATGAAATCATGAATGGAAGAGATTCCCACAGGTGCCCAGGCCACACTGGCATGCGGTCCAACTTGACTATTGGTGTCTCCAGACCCGACAGAGGAAGGTGGGGAAGAAATGTGGGTGGGTCATCCCCCATGATGGACTCTCTTGGAATATCTTGGAACTCCCTGTAGACTCTGAACCCTGCACTCTGCAGCCAGAGGTGGCTCTGCATGGAAGGACCCAGCTCCTGAGACCAGCCCAGGAAGAATGACCTCATGAGCCTTCCTGCTAAGCATTCTACTTTGAAGGCCCACAGAATAGGTCATTTTATAGCAGGGCCCACTCGTGAGTGCACACAGAATGATGAACATAGCTAGAAGCTAATTTATCACACTTCACATGGAAGCATCTCAGATGTGAAATGGTATGCAAATTCCAGGCAGCTTCATTACCATAAAGCACTTATCCAGTATAGAGAGAGATGTGTAGATGTTCATCCCCTCACAGTCACTGTGTGACAGGCCCACGAGAAAAGTATGACACCAGTTCATATCAATCTTCACTGTAGAGGCCCAAAGGCCAGCCATGATTATGCTAACACCTCTCCACTGGTCAGTGGGTGGTCATTCTTGATCCCAAAGAAGGCCCAGCAATTGGCCACAAACCTCTATAAGGCAGGTAGCACAGGTACCCACTAAGTGCAAACCCCAAGGGAGGAGCTCTTTCTTCAAATTTTTTTCTCATGTCCAAATGTTGACATCATCTTATTTACTTCTTTAAATACAACAGTCCTCCCTTAGCTATAGTTTCAGTTATTTATGGTCAACCATGTCCAAAAGTGCTAAATGGAAAATTCCAGAAATAAGCAATTTGTAAGTTTTAAATAAGTCTTATTACCACATGTTCTTATAATTGTTCTTTTTTTTATTATTATTTGCTACTGTTGTCGATCTCTTACTGTGCCTAATTAATAAACTAAACTTTATCATGCATATGTATGTATGTATAGGGAAAACTGTATATAGGAAGTTGACTACTCTCTGCTATTTCAGGCATCCACTGTGGAGTCTTGGAACATGTCCCCCTAGGATGAGGAGGACAGTCACAGTGGCCTTTTCTAGAACACCTACTGTGCAGATTATTTCCCATTCCATGTGAATGGGAACTATTTTTGAATAGCTATTTCTCTTTTCTGATGAAAAAGAAGTATCTTGTCCAGATCAATGGCACCATACAATGGACTGAGTTCTTCTGTTCTGGTAAATATGCCATACTAAGGACAGGAATTAAGTTGTAGTTATTTTTTAATTGAGATTGAAGTGGTCTACTAACCAGATCAGGCTCATTTTTATAGGTTTCAGAATGTGAATTAAGAGGGGACATGATGGGAATATCCACCACTCAAGCCTTTATATGTTCATCCCAATCCTTGGAGAGGCAATATTATTTGTGATTTTTTTTTCTTGGCTGGTTGTGGAGCCCTTTTGAAGGCTTTAGTTGGATCTTAGACCACAGGCCAAGGGAAAACTGTGAGGGTTATTCTAACAAGAATAGCTACCCTAATTATATATTTTGGGACCAAAGGAATGACTATGATATTTTCAGGCCTAGTCAATCCACTGTGAGTCAGACCTGGGCCAGGACTTCACTCGTTCCTTGGCCCCATTGGACCTCTACTCAAAAATGGGAGTCATGGTGACCCCTTTGAAAATATCAGTATCAGCTCAAACCCGGTTTCCAACACTCCTCAAAATGTGAGGTCCTAGTTAGCTTTTCATCACTACGGCCAAAATACTTGATATAAACAACTTAAAGGAGGAGGGCTTTACTTCTGCTCAGAATTTCAGTCCATGATCTGCTGGCTCCAAGGTAGAAACATCATGGCAGAAGGCCATGGTGGAAGAAAGCTGCTCAGATCATGGCAGCAATGAAGGACAAAGGCCAAGGACAAGAAAACGCTTCCAGAGAATTCCCTCAGTAACCTACTTTTTTTCCCACCATCTCCCAGTCGTCCTGTCAGCTATCAGTGGATTAACCCACTGAGGAGGTAAGAACCTTCATGATCCAATCACTTTCCCAAACCTCTGCCTCTACACATTGCTGCACTGGGTGCCAAGCCTTCAATACGTGAAACTTTGGAGGAAAATTCAGATCCAAATCTTAACGACAAGTGTTCTCCTTTCTCTAGGAGAGGTTACTCGAGTAAACAGCAAGAGCATCTGAGGAAGGACCACACAAATCCTACCAAATACACATGACCTGATGTTGTCAGATCCTTCCTCATGCACATCAGCCTCTCCTTCAATCACTGGTTCCAATTCTGAGAACTTGCTCAGTTCTAGAAAACAGGCGAGGAATTATGACTTTTGACTGTGAAAATTAAATAATCCCTTTGCTGGCCACCTACTTATTTTGCCCCAAGAATATTGTTCCAGGACCCCCTGGAAGTTACTCCAACCTGCTGCATATTCTTTTTTTTTAATTTATTGGTTGTTCAAAACCTTATAAAGCTCTTGACATATCATATTTCATACATTAGTTTCAAGTGAGTTATGAACTCCCATTTTTACCCCAAATACAGATTGCAGAATCACATCAGTTACACATTCACATTTTTACATAATGCCATACTAGTAACTGTTGTATTCTGCTACCTTTCCTATCCTCTACTATCCCCCTCCCCCCATCTTCTCTTTCTATCCCATCTACTGTAATTCATTTCTCTCCTTGTTTTTTCTTCCAATTCCCCTCACAACCTCTTTTATGTAGTTTTTTATAACAATGAGGGTCTCTTTCCATTTCCATGCAATTCCCCTTTTCTCTCTCTTTCCCTCCCATCTCGTGTCTCTGTTTAATGTCAATCTTTTCTTCCAGCTCTTCCTCCCTGCTCTATTCTTAGTTGCTCTCATTATATCAAAGAAGACATTCGGTATTTGTTTTTTAGGGATTGGCTAGCTTCACTAAGCATAATCTGCTCTAGTGCCATCCATTTCCCTGCAAATTCCATGATTTTGTCATTTTTAGTGCTGCGTAATACTCCATGGTGTATAAATGCCACATTTTTTAATTCATTCATCCATTGAAGGGCATCTGGGTTGGTTCCACAGTCTAGCTATTGTGAATTGTGCTGCTGTGAACATTGATGTGGCAGTATCCCTGTAGTACACTCCCTTAAGGTCTTCAGGGAATAGTCCAAGAAGGGCAATAACTGGGTCAAATGGTGGTTCCATTCCCAGCTTTCCCAGGAATCTCCATACTGCTTTCCAAATTGGCCGAACCAATTTGCAGTCCCACCAGCAATGTACAAGAGTACCCTTTTCCCCACATCCTCTCCAGCACTTGTTGTTGTTTGACTTCATAATGGCTGCCAATCTTACCGGGGTGAGATGGTATCTTAGGGTAGTTTTGATTTGCATTTCTCTGACTGCTAGAGATGGTGAGCATTTTTTCATGTATTTGTTGATTGATTGTATGTCCTCCTCTGAGAAGTGTCTGTTCAGGTCCTTGGCCCATTTGTTGATTGGGTTATTTGTTGTCTTATTGTCTAATTTTTTGAGTTCTTTGTATACTCTGGATATTAAGGCTCTATCTGAAGTGTGAGGAGTAAAAATTTGTTCCCATGATGTAGGCTCCCGATTTACTTCTCTTATTGTTTCTCTTGCTGTGAAAAAACTTTTTAGTTTAAGTAAGTCCCATTTGTTGATTCTTGCTATTAACTCTTGTGCTATGGGTGTCCTGTTAAGGAATTTGGAGCCTGACCCCACAATATGTAGATCGTAGCCAACTTTTTCTTCTATCATACGCAGAGTCTCTGATTTGATATCAAGGTCCTTGATCCATTTTGAGCTAACTTTTGTGCATGGTGAGAGGAGGAGATTCAGTTTCATTTTATTGCATATGGATTTCCAGTTTTCCCAACACCATTTGTTGAAGATGCTATCCTTCCTCCATTGCATGCTTTTAGCCCCTTTATCAAATATAAGATAGTTGTAACTTTGTGGATTAGTCTCTGTATCCTCTATTCTGTACCATTGGTCCACCCGCCTATTTTGGTACCAGTATCATGCTGTTTTTGTTACTATTGCTCTGTAGTATAGTTTGAAATCTGGTATTGCTATACCACCTGATTCACACTTCCTGCTTAGAATTGCTTTTGCTATTCTGGGTCTTTTATTTTTCCATATGAATTTCATGATTGCTTTATCTATTTCTACAAGCAATGCCATTGGGATTTTGATTGGCATTGCATTAAACCTATAGAGGACTTTTGGTAATATCGCCATTTTGATGATGTTAGTTCTGCCTATCCATGAACATGGTATATTTTTCCATCTTCTAAGATCTTCTTCTACTTCTCTTTTTAGGGTTCTGTAGTTTTCATTGTATAAATCTTTCACCTCTTTTGTTAGGTTGATTCCCAAGTATTTTATTTTATTTTTTTGAGGATATTGTGAATGGAGTGTTTTTCCTTATTTCCGTTTCAGAAGTTTTGTCGCTGATATACAGAAATGCCTTTGATTTGTGCGTGTTGATTTTATATCCTGACACTTTGCTGAATTCATTTATTAGTTCTAGTAGTTTTTTTGTAGACCCTTTTGGGCCTTCTAGGTATAGAATCATGTTACCTGCAAATAGTGATAATTTAAGTTCTTCTTTTCCAATTTTTATGCCTTTAATTTCTTTCATTTGTCTAATTGCTCTGGCCAGTGTTTTGAGAACTATATTGAATAGAAGTGGTGATAGAGGGCATCCCTGTCTTGTTCCAGATTTTAGAGGGAATGCCTCCAATTTTTCTCCATTTAGAATGGTGCTAGCCAGAGGCTTAGCATAGATAGCTTTTACAATATCAAGGTAAGTTCCTGTTATCCCTAGTTTTTCTAATGTTTTGAACATAAAGGGATGCTGTACTTTGTCGAATGCTTTTTCTGCGTCTATTGAGATGATCATATGGTTCTTATCTTTAAGTCTATTGATACGGTGAATAACATTTATTGATTTCCGTATATTGAACCATCCCTGCATCCCAGGGATGAATCCTACTTGATCATGGTGCACAATTTTTTTGATGTGTCTTTGTATCTGATTCGCCAGAATTTTATTGAGGATTTTTGCATCTAGGTTCATCAGAGATATTGGTCTGTAGTTTTCTTTCTTTTATGTGTCTTTGTCTGGTTTTGGAATCACTGTGATGTTGGCCTTATAGAATGAATTTGGAAGAACTCCCTCTTTTTCTATTTCCTGGAATAACTTGAAAAGTATTGGTATTAATTCTTCTTTAAAGGTTTTGTAAAACTCCGCTGTATACCCATCCGGTCCTGGGCTTTTCTTGGTTGGTAGTCTTTTGATTGCTTCTTCAATTTCATCCATTGATATTGGTCTGTTCAAATCGTGTGTGTCCTCCTGACTAAGTCTGGGCAAATCATATGTCTTAAGAAATTTATCGATGTCTTCACTATCTTCTATTTTATTGGAATATAGGTTTTCAAAATAATTTCTAATTGTCTTCTGTATTTCTGTGGCATCTGTTGTGATATTGCCTTTTTCATCCCTTATGTTAGTAATTTGAGTTCTCTCTCTTCTTCTCTTCATTAGCATGGCTAAGGGTCTGTCAATCTTGTTTATTTTTTCAAAGAACCAACTTTTAGTTTTGTTAATTTTTTCAATAGTTTCTTTTGTTTCAATATCGTTGATTTCCGCTCTGATTTTAATTATTTCTTGCTTTCTGCTGCATTTGCTATTGTTTTGCTCTTCCTTTTATAGGGCTTTGAGATGAAGTGTGAGCTCATTTATTTATTGATTTTTCCTTTTTTTTTGAGGAATGACCTCCAGGCGATGAATTTCCCTCTTAAAACTGCTTTCATTGTGTCCCATAGATTCCGATAGGTTGTGTCTGAATTTTCATTTATCTCTAAGAATTTTTTGATTTCCTCCTTTATGTCTTCTGTAACCCCTTGATCATTCAGTAACATATTGTTCATTTTCCATTTGATATTGGATTTTCCCTTCCTTCTTTTATCATTAATTTCCAGTTTCAATCCATTATGATCAGATAAAATGCATGGTATAATCTCCACCCCTTTATATTTATTGAGGGTTGCCCTATGACATAATATATGGTCTATTTTTGAGAAGGATCCATGTGCTGCTGAAAAAAAGTATATCCATTTGATGATGGTTGGTATATTCTATATATGTCAGTTAAGTCAAGGTTATTGATTGTGGTATTGAGTTCCATAGTTTCTTTATTCAACTTTTGCTTGGAGGATCTGTCCAATGGTGAGAGAGGTGTGTTGAAGTCACCCATAATTATTGTGTTGTGGTCTATTTGATTCTTGAACTTGAGGAGAATTTGTTTTATGAACTTCGCAGCACCATTATTTGGTGCATAAATATTGATAATTGTTATATCTTGTTAATGGTTCCTTTTAACAGTATATAATGTCCTTCCTTATCCCTTTGGATTAATTTAGTTTTGAAGTCGATTTTATTCGATATGATGATGGCCACCCCTGCTTCCTTGCGAGGACCGTGTGTGTGGTATATTTTTTCCCCAACCTTTCACCTTCAGCCTGTGTATGTCTTTTCCAGTCAGGTGTGTGTCCCCTGCTGCATATTCTAGTAATTGTGCTCACCTTGTTCTGGACAAGCACCACTACTTCTCCTTCATTGTTTCAGAATGTTATCATCCCCATTGTTATTGAAGACACCCATTCTGTAACCACCCCAGTAAGCTCTCTTAGCTCCAGGTTACTGAGAACACTCACCACTGAATTCCTCAATAAGGCCAGTGCCCTCTCACTACAGCATTCCTTATTTTTGTGGTAAATAAAGTCTCCTTTAGGGTCTTCTGCAGCACATAGTTAGATGGTATGTTTTCCAGCTTTATGTGTGAAGACCCAATTCTATAGTTTCTTATAATCCCTTTCTCCCATTATCTACCATGCCAATCTGGCACTTCTACTTGACTCAATATGAGCATTGTTTTGTCCAAGTTTTCATTGGCTATTATAGTAGAGTATAGACACTTTCTCCTAGAATTCACATCAAGGCCATATCATTCACTCCTATGTTGTATAATCCCCTTCTCCTTAGATAACAGGCAAGGTCCCTATTTATTGATGTTACCACGAAGGAAGGTAGAGATGAATCCTTAGGGGAACATACATTGTCTTGCAAGTCACAAGCTTCTCTTCTACTAGAGAGTGCCATCCTTTAACTGGGAAAAGTGGGCCATTTCTGAAGACCTTGAGAATTCAAGACAACCTGGGATTTGCAGGTTCTTGCCTGAATTGACCCAAATGGATCCATTACAAATCATAGATTTGCTATTCTCCTAAGTTTGGGTCCAAATTTATTTTTTTCTGAGCTGGAGTGTTTGCCCCTAGACTATTTGCCTCTCATGCTTGAGATCCAGGATTTGATCCCCAGTGCTGCAGAAACAAAATGACATAACACAATACAATTTATGGCTTTTTTCATATTTGGTAATTTTTTGTTGAATATCAGTCATTTCACATACTACATTGTAGGTATTTATTTTATTTTATTTTTGTTACCAGGGATTGAACCCACAAGGGATTAAACACTGAGCCACATCTCCATCCCTTTTTGATATTTTATGTTGAGACAAGGTCTTGCTGAGTGGCTTACGGCCTTGCTAATTTGCTGAGGCTGGCTTTGAACTCATGATCTTCCTGCCTCAGCCTCTTGAGCTACTGGGATTACAGGTGTGCACCACTTGGCTCATTGTAGGTATTTTAGATTATGATTTTTCCCAGGAGGGAATTATTGTTGTTGCCTTGCTGCTGCTTCTGTTAGATTTCATGTTTAATGCTCATCTCGGCTGCCAGTCTACTTCTTGCTCCATATGTGACCACAACCTCAGGTTAGTAGAGTAGTAGCCTTCTCTATTTGCTTGCCTGGGAGACCTCTGGCTTCACAGACAACACCCAGAATAAAGCGAGCCCCATTCAGCAGATACCTATCCCACTTTGGTTGAATGACCTCAATGGCAGAGATGGGGGACTTGGCTATTTTCTACAGTGTTAAAATGATGGTCTTGATAGTATTTTCCAGCACAATAGTTGCTTTTGGAGAAGAGGATGACAACCTCCTCATTCTGTCATGCTGCAACTGAGTCTTCCCATGTGTTGTTATGATCTCTTGACTAAGAGTGAAGCCCATTCTGGAGCCACAAAGAGCCAAATTCTGAGTTAGCATGAATGTCTTAAAGACAGTGAGACCAAGCTCTCCCTGGGCCATGAAAGAGGTTTGACAAAGGAAGAAAAGGCTCATGCAATTTCCTTGTCAGGAAGGACATAATATTCCTATCTCTGGCATAATAGAATGGTTCTCTTTGGGGTGGATGTGCCCAACAGCATGTACCTGGGAAATGGATCTTCACTCAGCTGTGAATTTCCCTATCTTTCCTTTATGGGGGATGGACTGACAAATAAGACCTCCTCATTTGAAGAGCATCTACTAATCTCCACTGTTCCTTGACACCAGTTAGGTATTCCTTCTCCTCACTCATTGCTCCACGGTCCTGGGAATACTACATCAGAAGAGAGGATTTGGTCTTCACTTCACACAGAGCCAGTGCTTCCAGCTAAGACCCAATCTGAAGAGTGAAGAATTTAGCTATCAGAAGACCACGTTTGACTGGAAGTAGAAATCACCATCCAAATATTGTGCTGGACATTACAAAATTATCACTGACATCCTATATGCACAATTTAAATAGACCTTATCCAAAATGCTTAGGACAAGAAGTGTTTAGAACGTTGAATTTTTTTTTTGGATTTTGGAATGTTTGCATAGATATATGAGTTATTTTGGGGGTTGGACCCTGGTCTAAACTCCAATTTCACCCAGGTTTCATATTCACCTTATCACAAAGAGCAAAGATAATATTTTGCAATGCTTTTAGTTAGTTCACCTGTATTTTGACTGTGACCTAGTACATGAAGTCAGATGTGGAATTTTCCATCTGTGATGTCATGTTGTCCCTCAAATTTTCCCATTTTAGGCCATTTTAAATTTTAGATTCTCAGATTAAGAATGTACTAAAATAGGGTCAAAATCTCCCCTAATCATCTAATCATAGTATGAGTTAACTTTTATTTTTTCAAAGTAATAAAATAAAAATAATAATAGTATGTTCTACAAAAATTCAAATACAATCTGAGAGCTACTTTACCTTTTTAATCCTAACCTTCAAGAAAAGCTAATTATAAATAGAACTTTTTAAGCTTCTGTAACAGAAGACTGACTAGAATACAGACTATACTGGTGATTTTCAATGCCATTCAGTTAATTAAAGTCTTCTTGGTGTTTTTTTTTTCAATTTAAAATTGCTTAAGTTAAATTATCACCTAATGTTTTATTTAAAATACCTCTAAGTCACTGAAGATTTTATACTTTTCTTCAGCTAATTCTGTAATTTATAATCACTTGTCATTTTTTTATTTTTAATTTTTCGATATCAGGGATTGAATCCTAGAAGTGCTCAACCCCTGAGCCACATCCCCATACTGTTTTATATTTTATTTAGAGACATGGTTTTGCTAAGTTGCTCAGAGCCTTGCAAAGTTGTTGAGACTGGTTTTAAACTTGTGATAGTTCTGCTCAGCCTCCAGAGTTGCTGTGACTACAGGTATGTACCAATGCACCTGGCACTTGACAATTTATTTTTGTTCATATCATTAAACAGATATCGTGAAAAATTATTAAACAAAAATTGTGCTAAATATTTATTTAAAATATCTTTATTCATGAACAATGTCTGCAGAATTTGTAATTAGTTCAAATAAAGGTCCAATAAGGGATCAAAATTTTCTCCATTGCTCTATGTCCTCTTTTCACTGTCAAATGGAATTTCATCAATTAAACTGGGTTATGAAGACATTTCCCTTTGACTGTAACTTTCAAGAATTACTTATGATTAACCTAATTAATTTAAATTGATTTGATTCACATAAATCAATTATCACTTTTAAGAAGCCATATTGTTAACAAATGAGAATCAAGCTCATGCATAGTCATGTCCATATAAGGAGGAAAAATACTTATGTTTAAAAAATGGAGAGATATTACTTATTAGATATGCAGATACAATTACACCTTGTTCCTCTATGCCATCATTTAAGTACCTGTTTCCTGTAGAGTCTTAGCCAAGCTAAAATGTAGGGGGATGTGAGATATCGGCCTTTAAGATGCATTTCAGTGTGTGCACTTTGCAATAATAGAATGCTCAGCAAAGTCCTGATCAAAGATTTTATAAAATATATTGATAGATGGGTGGAGTATCTGAGAAATAATTCAGGCATTGGCAGCAGTTGCAGCATCCACCAAACTCAAAAATAAAAGGCTGAGTTTGGTGCAAAACACAGCTTGGCAGGGGCTAAAGAGGTAAGAGAAGCAAGAGGATGACTTCACCTCTGAGGGTCAGAAATGGTGAAGTCAAAAACCAGTTTCACACACTGTGAAGACATTCTGTAAACTCAGGATTATCGTGTCAAATCAGGATGACATGACTCTCATTGTTTAAAGACATGCTAATGGATGGAACGTAACAAATATTGCTAAGAACTGTACCAGCCAGGCCGACCTGCAGCTTCTCAGACATGTTACAACTCGCTGTTGTGGAGAGTTTGTCAAACAGTTTACTTAGGGAGCCACTGAGCATTTCAGAGACAGGAAGAATTTTACTCCTCACTTGAAGAGCAGTAACTGTGATCAAACCGTAGAAGACATTTAAAACCAACCAAACAACCAAAGCTACTCATTCTAGTGGTGTTGTGCTTGCCTTTTCCTTATCTTGGTCTTTCGCTTGCTCTCTTTCTAGTGATATCTTTGTTTAAAAACTTAGTTATAAATTAAGACATAAAATCGTACACATATATGGGGTACTAAGTGATGTTTGGATATATGTACACATTGCAAAATGTTCAAATCTGGATAACCATATCTGCAAACATTTATCATTTCTTTGTCATGAAAAACTTTTGGCTTTTTTAAAAAAAAAAATACACAGTACATTATCTTTAACTATAGTCATCGTACTCTGCAAAAGAATATCAGAACTTACTTTTCCTAACTCAGTACCCAATTGACCAGTCTGTCCCCAACTCCCATGATTTCTTAAAGGACTTGGCGTTTAACCTGTTGCACTCAACAGTGTGTTTTGAGGTAGCATCAGAATTGGTTTGGGTAATAACTTGGTGATTGAATATGCTAATCTATTTTAAAAATTGAACTTGTTTTTGCTCCCTGGTTTTCCAGTGGGGAAGGATCCCTCTGTGTGGCCCTGGAAACTCCTCAGAGGCTAGTTGCAGGGGTATGTGGAAGAAAAGGGCAGGGCTCTAGTATTAGGATTTCAGATTAGTCTCCAAAAATGCTGCCTCAAGTTCAAGGCTTGATCCTTCAGGAAGCAGAGGACTAGTTCAGTTCCTGCTAATTTCTTATTTCTTCTCTGTGATTTCTGAAGGCTGAAGAGGAACATTTCAGAAGAGGAATGGGAACATTCTGAAATGAAGGTGACTCAGAGTAAGAAGCAGCGTGTCCAGGACACCTTTGCCATCTTGAGTGGAGAAGTCAGCTCAGGCTTGCTTGATTTCCAATCCCTCTCTTCTGGAACTGATTTTCTAGAGGGGGAAAAAAAATTCAGTGTCCCCTCACACAGTCACCTTGTCATGACCATTGTAAAGGTGGCACTGTGCACACAGATGTTCTTCATATCTGGCTATTCTTTTCTCTTGCATACCCCTCTCTGTCACTCCAAGTCCTTAACACCTGCAACACAACTGTGATGAATCCTGTAGCTCTCGAGTTTTTCATGACAAAGAAATGACAAATGTTTGAAGAGAAAAATATGGTTATCCAGATTTGAACATTTTGCAATGGGAGCAGGGCCCCTGGGGTTGCCAGATCCTCCTTCTAGTTCCTCGTCCTGGAAACTGAGGACATCCATCCCGACACCATCTCAAGTTTCCAAAGCACTGAAATGTGAGCACCATGTCTCATGCTGAAGTAGCAACCCCCCACTTTGGTTTTTAGGTTTCCAACAATTTGTAGAAAATTTGAGATTTCGGTTAAGTTTTTATTTAACAGGAATTCACAGAATGTCTTAATGCTATTTTTGAGAACTCTAAGGCAGATGGGGTTCAGGAAAGAGAATTATCACCCTAAGAAAAGTAGAATGTCCACTCTCTCCTCCCTCTTGTTGCTTCTCTCCTGCCTTCTGCCCCACTGAGAAATCTACAAACCTGAAACCTGATGGTCCATCATCAGATCCTGCAAATCTGCCTAAGACAGTAAGATGGCACATTCTTTACCACATCAGATGCTGATTCGTTGAAACTACTAAGGTGGTGACTTAGTGCCATAAATAAGGCTGCAATTAAATTTCATATTTCTCCCCTGAACTTCGCCATGATACCCACTTTTCATGTTTTCATGGATTGTTTATGAGGGAATGTTCTCAAATTCCTGTTAGAATCACCTCATTCAGCAGGGTGAGGTGGTGCACGCCTATAATCCCAGCAGTTTGGGAGGCTGAGACAGGAGGATCCACAGTTTCAAAGACAACCTCAGCAATTTAGTGAGGCCCTAAACAATTTATCGAGAACTTGTCTCAAAATAACAAATAA
The DNA here is from genome assembly GCF_052094955.1 of Ictidomys tridecemlineatus. NCBI lineage: Eukaryota > Metazoa > Chordata > Mammalia > Rodentia > Sciuridae > Ictidomys > Ictidomys tridecemlineatus. The sequence continues at coordinate 133,069,929 of NC_135484.1, forward strand.
AAAGGGCTGGGAATGTGGCTCAGTGTTAGGCACCCTGGGTTCAATCCCTGGTATCACTCATAAATAAATAAATAAATAAATAAATAAATAAATAGAAATTTTAGAAAAGAAGGACCTCATTCAACCTTCACAATGACACACTAAGTGAGCATGGCTTTGGGTGAGGAAGCTGAAGAACAGAGAGTTGAATTGTTTCCCCAGGGGATGTGCAGAAAGGATTGCAACCCACATCCATCTAGTTCTGATGCCAAGCTTTGAACCAGATCCCTGTTGCTTCTGCTTTATGTACAGATCCTGGCTGAAAGCTTTGACTGTACCTTGACCTTGTTAGCTAACAAGTCCACATTGACTAGATGCAAGAATTCATCAACAGGACTAACCTGGGTTTTACTAAGAAGTTCAACCATAGTACTTCAAAGAGGGCTTTGTGTAGGAGGTGGAACTTAGAGTTACCTTGGAGAATTACATGGAATTAACAAAACCACAAGACAATAAGCAGGAAACACAAGCAGAGCCAGGTCCCTCTTGAATAGGATGCATATTGGGATCAACTGTCAGCCACAGATGGGCTTGGCAGAGGCAGAGAAAATAAGAATTGGAGTTTGGGTTTGAAGGCAGGAGCAATGGCAACCACTGCAGTTCCTATCGTTCGTTCATTCATTCATTTGATAATTATTAATTGAGGACATGCATTCTGTTTGCCAGATGCAATTCTAGGTGTCAGGTACCTAACAGTGAACAAACCAGGTTAAGTTTCTGCTTTTACATTCAAAATAAGGAGTGAGATAAACATGGATGAATTTTCATTAACCAAGTAGAGTTCACCTCAGTTGATGCTCTGTTTCCAGAGATGTATATCTTCCCTTCTAGATCTCCAAATGGCAATGACCCAGATATACCAGTTTCAAATACCTGTTTCGATTCTTCCCTCTGCACATTAAATCCCATCTGTCTCTCTCAAGCTAAAGCATTATAATAAATTTTTGCCGATGTTCCCCAGAGACTATTCTGTGAATGTTATTTGTTTCACAGGTGAAGAAACTGGAGGCTCACAGGGGAGGCCTTGTTGGCTTATGGCCACACAGAGAATTGGTGGAAGGACTTGACTCATTTCCAAGTCTTCGAGGCTTAACCCAGGTGCCTTTCTCTGTGCCAGGGGCTCCCTGATCATGCCCTTTGCTCTGGTTGTCCTCTTTCTTTCCTGGAAAACACAAAGTGAGAGGACTCCTTCCCTTACACCCTATTTGTAGCTCTCTGGGAACCAGCCGAGCCCTCTGTCTTTCAGCCAGCAGGTTGGGAAAGTGCAGGTCAGCTACCATAAAAATGGACCAAGTCGGTCAAGACAGGAGAGAGGTAGAGCCAGGAAGAAATGGGGACAGATGTTGCTATTTAAATATATCCAGAATTCTTTTCTAAATGGGGAGAATTCAGCAATAGAAATAATCTCCTCTCCTTTAATCTGTTAAATAGAAATTTATATTCAGAAGATGTCTAAGTCCATTTTATTTTGTGAATACCCCATATTGGGTAAGTTTTTATAAAGAAAAGACATTTGGGGGGCTGGGGTTGTGGCTCAGTGGTAGAGCGCTCATCTATCACATGTGAGGCCCTGGGTTCGATCCTCAGCACCACATAAGAATAAATAAACAAAATAAAGGTATTGTGTCCAGCTACTTCTAAAAAATAAATATTAAAAAAAAGAAAAGATTTTTTTGTAGCTTATGATTCTGGGGGCTGGAAAGGTCAAATAGCACATTGCTATTAAGTTGCAAGGGTCCCCTTAGCTGCATCACAACATGGTGGATAAGGGGAAGGGGGATCAGGTGTGTGAAAAAAACATCAAGCCCAGGGGAGTGGACTCACTTTATAACAATCTATTCTTGCAGTAACTAATCCAGTCCTGGGACACCTAACCCACTCCCATGAAAGGATCATTAATCTCTTCTGAGGGTGGTGCCTCCACCCAACCCCCCCCCAACCTAATCATCTTCTAGGCTCCACTTCTTAAATGTTCCACATTGGGAACCTAGCCTCCAGCATGTGCACCTTGGGGGACAAAGTACATGTATGGATTGGACTTCCAAGCTGTGGAAGCAACTTCATACAGAGAAGACACAGGCAGCCAGTGTACACAGCCCCTTGTGCAAATGATCTGAAAGTGTACCTCAAAGTCTAGAGAAAGTCCAATCACTTTGAGTGGCAAGAGGAAGTGAATCTTGGTCTTACTCCTTCAACAGAATCCACCAGACACATGATGTCATCATTGCAAAATCAGGAGGCACCTGGACTTACTGTTCCAGTGAAGAGGAAACGTGGGCCCTAAAAGGTGATTCTTGATCCAGGAAGAGACCCCATAATGTGCGTTAGCCAGCATTAAACGCTTTGGGTTAATTGCTGGTCTTAATGATTGGTATTTGGTTTGACTTCAGCAGCCTCCTCCTCTATACTTTAGTTTCAGAAAGTCCAAGAGAAGGCCTGAGTGCTCATGTTAGTTAGCTCTTTGTTGCTATGACAAAATAATAGAAGATCCACTTATCAGAAGGAAATATTTATTTTGGTTCATGGCTTCAGGGATTTCTGTCCACAGTTCTTGGACCCAGTTGCTTTGGGTCTGTTGCCACATAATACAACGTGGTGAAGGTGAGTGGCAGAGGAAACTGCTTATCTTACAGTGGCTGGAAGGTGACAGAGAGAGAGGGGAGCAGCCAGGGTCCCCGTCTCCCCTTCAAGGGCATGCTCCCAGTGACCTAACTTCCTCCTACGAGGCTCCGACTCCTAAAGGTTCTACCACTTCCCAATAATGCCACAGGCTGGTGACCTAGCAATGAGCATGATCAGGAAGCACATGGCACAAAGAAAGGTGCTAGGCTAAGCACTGGAGCCTGGCAATGATCCCAGTCCTTCCACCAATCCTGTGGTTCTGGAAGCCAACAAGACCACCCCCTGTGGGTCTTTGGTTTCTTGTGAAACAAATAGCATGGGCTTCTGAGGGACATTCAAGATCCAAACTATAACAGTGCTCATCTAGTTTTCCACAGACTCAGCAAAAATTAAGCCTTATATTCTGAAATCAAGAAATATCAGTGAGTTTCTGAAAAATCCCTGCTTGACCCATCTTCACACTCGAGGAGAACTTGAACATCACCCCCACTGGAATCAAAGCCCTGACATTTGCAAAACCCATAGTTTATTGCTCCTTCTCCAGTCCGCCTGCCTGTTGGAAGATAAATTACAAGGAGAATAAAAACAACATATTGCCCTCAGAGCATTCTTTTCTGAATAATACCACATCTTTTAACACTCCTCTTTGAAAATAGCTTTCTGTCTGTGGGATCTCTCATTGTCCTGTACCCAAGATACCCTGCGCACCTCTAAGCTTTGTAAAGCAAAGCCTGTGACTTCACAGACCCAGAAGTGTTTATTTTCTCTGGGCCAATAGCATATGCTTGGGTGGATGCCAACTCTGTGCCAGAGGCACATGGATTATAATGAAGCATGAATTCTGAAGAATAGAATGCAGAGAGTTGAAAGACACATTAGAGCTCATTTAGACCAGGCCCTTGGGTGGACAAAGGAGTTCCCTGACCCAGAGAGGTCAAGGGTGTGCTATGAGGCAGCGCAGCTGGTTAAAGGCAAAGGCAGCTCTTAAAGCTGTGTCTTGAGGTCCCCAACTTTCTAGGGCTCTTGCCTGAAGGTCACATGGGCCTCATAAGGCAGAAGCTGATTCTGAATGAAGAGGTCAAAGTACCAGGTGACAATGTTCATTGGTGACTGTCCTCCACAAGGCTCACACTTTCCTTGGCTCCACTGTCTTTGCCATATGCCAGAAGTACATTTTAAACTCCCACCTGGAATCAGGAGAACTATCTCAACAGCAGGAATATTGTCTGAGTGAGAAGGAGTGACCTCTTTCACGTCTTCTGAGAAACCCGAGCATGATATGAGGCCATCCAATCACCTCATTATACATCTTTCCTGTTTGAGCGAGGGGAAAGGGGGTTCCACTTGAGAGAAACAGGCAAAATTCAGCTTCATGCATAAGACGAGGTTGCAATGCTAAAGATCCGCAAGACGAGAGGAGAGGTGAGATCTGAAGCAAAGAGGAAGGTTATTTGGACAGTCTGAATGTCTGGGCCCACTCTTTGATAAACTCCCGGACTCTCACTTCTCACAAGGCCACATGAGCTGGAGGCTAGAGGGATGCAGGAATCTAAAGCATGCTGTTTCAGGGCCAAGATTCACGACAACCCCATCAGTTACTGTCTGGGCTGCAAGAAGCTTGGGTTGTGGTGCCGGGTCTGGTGTCCTGTGTGGGACTTGGGCGAGGCCTGTTTCCTGAGAATGAAAGCTTGTCTTCTGGGATGACACACCAGGACCACCTGCAGACAATGTTTATAAATCCCTCAGCAGGGACTGATTGATCTCACAATGGGACTGTGTAATATAAACACTCCATTATTCTACAAAAGAATATGCACAATACCACCTAAGGTCCTCTAAGAATAGGTTTGGGGAGTTATAATGTGAAAACACCACTCAAAAAGAAACAGCCTCATTCCTTTTAAGCAACATTAATATTAACTTTACCCACAGGGGGGGGAAATGGCATTTTAACTTGAGAGTTATTTGTAACCTCTCTAGATACTGTGAGATAAAATTAGGGCAGAACTCAGAGCTCTGGATTTCCTAATTTGGGGGTTAATTTATTTTAATAGAGATTCTTGCGTGCAAGCAGACGTGCAAGTGTGTGTGTGTGTGTGTGTGTGTGTGTGTGTGTGTGTGTATACTTGAAGTTTTGCTTCTTTGAGTATTAATTTTAAAAGGGTACCTCCGGAGGAGTTTTATGAAGTGACATGTTAGAATGTCCACATTAGCAAGGGAATAGGTATTTTTCTCCCGGTAAGAGGAAGGAGAAGTGGAGTTTGAGAAAAGAATAAAGAAAGGGAGGTTAGGAAAGAGGAGAGGAGCTAGGAGAGCAGACTTTGATTATCATAGATAAATACCAATAGACAGTGTCATTTCACACTCCTGAACACAGCTTGGCAGAGTTTATTTCTTGTGAATCAGTTACTTTTAACCTAATATAATCAATTCAGTGCTCCTTAGGCCTAAAGAAAAAGAAAGAAAGAAAAGTCAGTTGATAAAGATATAAATTGAAAATATTACTGACTTGTAAACCGAGTAGATGATCTCTAAACCAAATTGGTTTTAGGTCAATTTAGAGCTGAGATTTTTTTTTTTTCTAGAAGGAGCAGGAAAGAAAGACAAATCCTTTAGTTGTGCCCAGGCCCATTCCTTCCAGAGAGATGTCTTTAGCAGAGGTGGGGGATATGGATACCAGTAAAATGGAAGTAGCTTGCTTGTATTTGCGTGTAAAAAAAAAAAAACAAAAAAAACAAAAAAAAAACCTCCACACGGCATTGAGATTTATGACCACCAAGACTGCCTGTGGGAACATGTACGAGCTCAGATACTACAAGCTATGTTCCCATTGTAGCCATAACATAACTAATTCAGGTGATTACACATCTCCCAGCGGAAAAAATAAACTGAACAAAGTCTCACTTCACAGTACATCAAAGGCTCTAGAAATTGAATAGGGATAGCAAGGTGAGGAACGCACGTGCTCACTGCAGTGATGTCCCCAGTGCTGGGAAACACACACACACACACACACACACACACACACACACACACACACGTGTCTCCTCTCTCTCTCTCTCTCTCTCTCTCTCTCTCTCTCTCTCCCTCTCTCTCTCCCTCCCTCTCTCCCTCCCCCACCACCCCTTCCTGCTTCAAAGTTATACAAAGAAAAAAGTAAAACTCAATATCAATTGAAAACAGTGAGAAAGAAAGAGAGAGAAAGAGAAGGCTTACTAAAAAAATGTTCGATTATGTAGTAAATTTCAGCCTGGGAATAAACTACTCAAAATGCAATTTGGTTTTAATTAGACTGGTAATTTATGGAATGTGTTTATGAGGAGAAGAGGAACTAGAAATCAGTGAATGAGTCTTTGAATGTACGATTTGGAAATCGTGAGAAAGGGTTAGGAACTGGGGCAGGGTGGAAGGGTATGTCTACAGATTGGTATCATCTGCATTCCTCTCCCTTTTAAATGGGGGGAATATACTGAAGTCATGATGTGAAAAGCTGGAGAGCTGAGTCAACAGGAAGTCAAAGACAAGCTGGAGCATCCTGCCAAGGCCTGGGAGAGAAGCCATACACAACCAGCCGTGTTTGATCCAAGTGCAGGGCAGGCTTGCGGGAATGATGTAAGGTGCAAGTAGGAGAGCTGAAGTGAGATCCTGCAGCCCTTGAGTTCCTGGCCTTGGTGATGAAATCCACACTCATCCCTGAAGAGTGCAGCTGAGGGGAAGAAGCTTTAAGACAGTAGAAGCCACAGGGTGTGGGGAGGTCCTGATGAGGAGGAATGGGAGGAAATGAGGTCTTTCTATTTTGTATCCCAGGGTCTAGCCCAATGCCAGAAATATGGTAGAAATTCATTAAATATTTGTTGAAAAATCGAATCAACCAACAAAAGAGCTAGAATACACACGGTAGGGGATACAAAGGACTATTTAACATAGAATGATGCAGGAGCTTACCACCAAGTCAACGAGTAACACAAGAAAATGGAGGTGTCCTCTTTGCCCGGGATGCCACCTCTTTCTCAGGAAATCCACACCCATATGCCTGCTCCCAGGGTACAGCCCTAGGCACTGATCTTCTGTTTCATGAAGGAGCACCACCCTCTAAGCTGAGTCTGTTGGACTGAGGGAAGATCTTTAAATGCAAGATTAGGCGGTGGCTTGGCACAGAACTATTCTCCCCAAATGGGGCATATCAGATTCTGTTCTCAAGAACTAGAATTGGGAAACACTAAGATTATTTAGTGGCCAACACTGGGACTGAAGCTGAAAAGATACTAAAAGGGGCTACCAATTAGTCAACACCATGAGAACTTCAGATTTGAGAGGAAGTATTCATTATGTGTAAGCAAAGTGTCTTAGTTCCTTTTATTGCTATAATAAAACACCTGATACTGGGGTAACTTATGAAAATAAGAAGTTTATTTTGGCTCAGGGTTCTGGATGCTGGGAAGTCCAAGAGCATGGAGCCAGCATCTACTTGGACTCACATGAATCTTTGTGTGGTTTTATGGCAGAAAGCAAAAGAGCAAGCAGACATGGGCAGAATGGAGAAAAGGGGGCAGAGTTCCCATGATAAATACCTGTGAAAGGCATTAATCCATACATGAGGGCTCCATGCCCAAGACCCAAGCACCTCTCTCTAGGCCCCAGTTCTCAACACTGTCACATGGTGAGATAGTGGTTTAAATCATAATAATGATGCTCCTCAATGATGAAACAAAAGTTCCTGCAGAAAATGCTCCAAGAGCCATCTAAGTCCCCAAATGACCTTCTGGTTTCAATTTCCATGAGGTCCAATTTTGCATGCAGCTTTTTAAATGACCACGAAGTTCTGTATTGCTGTGCACAGTTTTATGAAATACTTCATTGTTCGTTAGCTTGTCTTAATGAATCCCTCTATCTGTGAGTACAGAAACCTCCCTAACACAGGAAGGGCTCTCCCAAAGCAGTACATGAAGAAGATTGACCATGATAAAGAATGGCACAGGGTCTTCAGATAGAAAAACTGATATTTCTGGAATGATCAGGACATTTCAAAAATGAACTGGATCTTGGAAAAGTGGAAAGTGATTTAAATAAAAAAATAGGCTGCCAAACATGGCTTACCACATCACTGAGCTCTGTGACAGAAAGTCACACCATTTATGTGGGATACAGAGTAGCTCTTCTTGCCATGGTCCTTTCTGCCATCAGACTCAGGCTCCAGGCTTTGCTGAACTCCATTTCCCAAGGATCTCTGCCTTCAGACTCTTTGGTGGCCTGGCCAAGGTGGAGGCTTTGTTGGGGGCCTATTAGGTAGGAGAGTCTTTTTTTTTTAATCTCTGTTAAGTGACATCACTAATAGCATCTTCATCTCTTCATAGTCAAAAGAAATCAAGTAGCAGTTAAATTCTTCAGAAACTAGGGGATTAGGAGAAAAATGTTGTCATCCAGAGTTGGTGGTAGAGTGTGGGGACAGACCCTTACATACACAGGTGACAATGTACAGTATGTCACCGTGTATGTTGAAAGGCAATATGGTGTCCCCAGCATAAGTTAGGAGTTGCAGACCTCTGACCCTAGTGATTAGAAATCTGGGAATCAAAAGTTTAGAAATGTAGGCACCTAGAAATTTACCCATAGTCTAGGAGCCTACTTCTCAGATGGAAAAAGTTGTTTCAAAATATTTAAGGGTTTTAATAGTGAAAAAATTAGAAACATCATCAATAGGGGAAATCTTAAATTAATTACAGTATGTCCTCACTATGGAAAGTTTGAATCCTCTGAAAAACATTGAATAGATTATTTGTCGTGACACAGAAGAAACTGAGACTTATAGATGTATTTGGAGAGCAGGAAGCAGACACTGTATGTGACGTCCATGGTCTTTTGGGGAATGTGTGTGTGTGTGTGTGTGTGTGTGTGTGTGTGTGTGTGTGCATAACAGCCAGTCATCTGCCCACCCAGTCCCTCCTCACTGCCATGGCCTCTATGCACTCAGGTATACACACAGATAATCCAAGACAATCACACCGATACCAGTGACTGGATTAAGAATGGACTAGTGACAAAGCCCAGACTATTGAAAACTGAAAAGATGGCTAGGAAGTTTCTGGGAAAGGTTGTTTTTTTCCTCCAATACAAAGAAGTAGAACTAGTATGAACTGGTTTGAATATGACTTGTCCCCTCTGAAACGTTAATCTCCTGTGTGAAGTATTAAGAGGTGGGACTCAAGTAAAACTTGGTGATTAGGGTCCTGCCCTTATGAATGGATTGATCCATTTGTGTGATTAATGGGTTATCTTAGGGGTGGGTCTGCTATAAAAGCCAATTTAACTATGTCTCATACCATTCCTACTCTGCCATGTGAAGCCCTATTCCACAGCAGGAACTCCATCAAAGTTGTGGCCCTTCTTCCTTGGACCAGAATGATGAACCAAAATAAGTTCCTTTTCTTAAAAATATGCCACCTGTGCTATTGTGTTCTTACAGCAGAAAACAGACTAACACAGAATCAATCTCTTTTCTTCCAACAAATATCTAACTGTCCAGTATTTGCTATGATGGCTGGACTCTGATCAACAAGCCAAGTATAAAACTGTCCTACCACAGGAAGACAGAGTTGAGCATAGAAGGAATCTGCACCCTAAGTGACATCATGGAACAAATGAATTCACTTTTTATGGAGCAAATGAAGCTTAGGACTTCTTGTTAAGTAATGCAAATATGTTCTGTTAACTGTTTAAGAGTCATTGAGTCTAGGTTTTGTTTTACCAGCAGCCCCAAACATCCTAACAAATATAGAATGTGTACATGAGTAACTGGCATATGTAATAATATCAGATTGTACATGGAGTGTTTTTGTGTGTTGTTAAATACAAAGACCTAGAAAGCAAATCCACCACACTATTTATAGTAATCAGCAGCTTCTTACATAAACAACTCTGGCTCTCTTGTGAAATGCTTACTCTTCTGGTTTCCCTCCCAACTCTCCGGCTATTGCTGTCAGTCTTACTGGTTGGTTCCTTCACCTTCCTATACTGGAATTGTGACTATGAGACTATCCCCAAATGCTTCTAGACCCTCTCATATGCTGAAGGAGGCAGGATCAGACAAGGAATCAGATGTAGGAAAAGGAAGACTTTCACTTTTTAACTTTACATATGTTCTTTGAATTTATCTGTTTCTAGGAAATCTCATTAATTTTGCAAATAAAGATGGAGAAATAGTTAAGCAAACCTGTCCTCCCCTGCATGTTAGGCCAGTGATTTTTCCATCTAGAGTACAATGGTCTTGCCCTGGTCCACTAGTCAGAAAAGAAATATGACTGTCAAAGAGTGCAGCAGAGATCCAGATCCATGTGGCTTCAGTGGTTCTAGGACCTCAAGTCCTGGTAATATGACCTTGAACTGTTCTTCTAACCTCTATGACCTTCAGGGTTTTTTTCCCATCTTTTAGTGGTATTATTTGTCTAGCCTGTAGCTGCACAAGAGATATGAAGCACACAAAGTAACTGTGCATGAATGCTTTGGAACTGCTAAACCCTGCAAAACACAGGAGGTGCGACTCCTATCATCATCCTCGTTGTCATCAACTTTGGATCTTCGGAGTCATCATCCTCTTTGGAAAAGAATTCTTGAGTCATGTGGCTCATTGATCCAAATCCAGACTTTCAGGGCTCTAGTCGACTTTCTGTTCTGCTCAAAGTGAAGAATGATGTCTCCCTCTGAGTGGGGCAGGAAGTCATGGAGTCTTGGCCTGAAGAAGTGCTGCCACCAACGCCGTTTTATAGAGTTGTGTGGTGCTTTTCGTAGTAGGAGGTCAGCATTCTGTCAACTCACCTTGCTCACGGCCAGGGCGACATCTTTGACAAAGTCTAGAATGTGAGCCACAGGATTCCTTCCATATCTAAGTCACTAAAACTTCAGTTGAAATAAATGTTCTTTGAGGAAGAAAAGGATGTCCCTCATTTCTAATGTGTCTTCTTGTAAGAGTTTAAATAGTTACTGACTCACATCAATTAATCCCATTTGAAGAAAAAAAAAACTCAACATTTTTTTTAAAAAAAACAAAACTCAGATCTACATTTAGTTACTACAAATGGAATGAAATTAAACCAACTGGATTCAAATGAGCATACACCGAGCAGCTAAAAGGAGCTGGTCCCTCTTCCAGGTGAGAGGACACAGAGTTGAACAAGATATAGTACTAAAATACAATGCCAGACTCTTATTTGAATTAAATATCTGGATAGGATCCAAAAATACTAGTTTATATAAAATCATAAACTCTTTATACTGATAGATATTCAGGGATTTTTTTTTTCCCTAGGCATGTGTTTGCAGCTCTTTTCTACAGTCGTCATTCTTGGAACATTGTGCTTCAGTGGGCCTTCAGGATAGCATTCAAGGAGTCTGACGCCCTTTCCTACAAACTCTTTTCATTTCCAAAAGCACCAGGACCAGGACATTCCCCTTTCCAACTGTACCAGTGTCCTGAGGTTCAATAAGCCAATTTCTCTACTCAACACTATAGGCATGTTTTTTAAGCTCACCATTCAGACAGTTGGAAGACGTCTGTCTCTGTCCTTTTGAGCTGCTACCACAAAATAGCATAAACTGGGTGACTTATAGACCACAAAAATTTATAGCTCACAGGTCTGGAGGCTGGCAAGTTCAAGATCGAGGTGCAGGTGGATTCAATGTGTGGTAAGGGCCCACTTCCTAGCCACAGGTGGCACTTTGCAACTGTGTCCTCATATGGCAGGTACAGCACAAGCGAGGCAGTTCTCTGAGGACTATTTTATAAGGCCACTAATCCTATTCATGAGGGGTCCACACTCGTGATCTAATCACCTCTCGGTTGCTCCCCTTTCTAATACCATCAACTTGAGAACGAGGTTCTCTAGTGATGGAGATGCAAACGTTTAGACAAGAGCAGCGACTGAAAAATTGCTCACCAAATATCTTCATGTCGTCACCAGAATTGACTGCTGCATTGCTTCTCTGCTCCAGGAGCTATGGCAGGAGACTCAGGAGGACCTGTGAAAGTCAGGGAGACCTGATCCTGTCCCTGCAGAGGTCACTGGTGGGTAACAAAGGGAGGTAATTACAGCTGCATAGTAGGCAGCCTGGAAGTGACCACTCATCCCCCAGGGTGCTTGCTGAGGTTGTCAAGGAATGCTTCCCACTTGAGTTATCTCTGGACGAATGACTATTCCATGCTCATGCCTGCATCCTTTCAGGCTGGCCTGTTTTCCACCCTGAGCACAGACATGACTTCCTTCTCCCATTCTCTGGGTGTGCTACACCTCCCTGAATCCCCGACACTGATCTGCTCACCATCTTTCCAACCTCCTGTATCTTCTGCCCTGCATACACCCCATATATGCCAACACAGGTCTCATCTCATCTCCCTCGGTGAAATTTCCAGTCATTTCCCAAGTTCAGCAGATTCTAATGACCCCTGAGGTGGGGGTTGGAAGTCAGGGCTACCTCCAGGCTCACCTCCAGCCCTCCTGGTAGATGAAAGGCATTTGTTGAGCCATGGTGTTAGCGGTGACTCTAGTGTCTCCTTGCTGAGTGGCAGTGACTGCCTCCCTCCCCATCATGTGTCCTGATCAGAGGCAGCAAGGTACTAAAATGGGTCCTACCACTCAGGGAGACATATTTTCTTTTTCTTCCTTTCCTCCAAGGTATTTTTCTTCAGTTCATCTCTCCTATCAATGATCTAGGATTTGGAGCCTGAGACTCGAGTATGCAGGTGAGATGTTTCTGCAGCCTATTTGTGTGTTATGTTCTCCACCTTTCACCCTCCTATGCTGGAGAAAGGGGCTCCAAGACACTGTGTGGTCCAGGCTGACCACCTTGTTGGAAATTGACATAGTGCTGAGGTCTTCATCTTGCCTGGCAGCTGGTGAAGATTCTGGAGTTCAGATGGCTGAGTCCTGGCTGAACCAGGATACCCATAACAGAGTTCCATGATTTCTGCATCCTCTGAGCCTGACTCCTTAAGTATTGGTAGTAAAAGCTCTTTCCATGCTCCTTAGCACTTTGGGCTGTGCATCTTGGTCCTGATACTCAGCTGTCTGAGGACTTGAATTATATCACCTATTGGTTTGCAAGTTTCTATGCACTCAGCTCAGCTAGAACATTGAGAGGTTCTGGGAAAGGAAGTACTGGCTGGTGGACTGACCATCTTAAAAACCATCTTAAAGGACCCAAAGTAACACTTGTGTACTCCCTGACTCATGCTTCTGCAATACACACCAATTTGTGCAGCATTGGATCAGAACTGAGCATGGGTCAAATAAATCCACCAAAGCAAGAACTTCCAAACATGTTTAACTACAACCCTTAGTAAGAAATGTTCCCATCACATCTTCACACATGTATATAAGTGAAACAGATGGTCATGAAATGAACCTCATAGTATGTGACACGGGCCTTCTATTCATTTGTATTACATTCCAGTCTATTCTAATCTTTCCATTCTAAACTATATTTTTCTGTTATTTTTTAAATTACCTTCTAGCCTACACCATTCTTCATGTTTTAATCTATTTAGGCTAAGTTAGCCTTATTTCCTTTTTAAAATGTTGGAAGTATACCTGCTAAATTGATATCATAACCACATTTATCTGCTCACCATTTATCTCATCTCCCCCAAAATACTACTATTGGCAACTTGACACATCCAATGGGTAAAAGACTCTGCTCAAAAATTTTCTGACTTTTTGACACTCAGTATGAGAACTGAGGGATGCAAAAATGAACAAGACACTTTCCTAGTTCCCAAGAAACCAGACTGCAAGTGGAGTAGGGGACCATGGAGCATCACATTAAAAAGATAGCATTTTCTCATTAGTTTTTCCAAAATGAATACATAGTATGCAAAAGCTCTACCACTGAACTACATCCCTAGGTTGGGATATTAAAGAAATTCTTCAATTCAAATTTCTCCAAGCTCTTGTATCAAAGACTCTGATGCCAATACTACTCTATCAAGCCAGGGATGGGCAAGCATTTTATGGAAAGGGCCCGAGAGTACATATTTAGGCTTTGCAGGCTATGCAGTCTCCACAGCAAATAGCTAATTCTGCTCTTGTGCCAACAGTGCATAAAGAACAGGCATGGCAGTGTTCCCATAAAACTTTATTTTTGGACACTGAAATTTGAATTTCATATCATTTTCAACATGCCATAAAGTAGTATTCATCTTTTAACTTTTTGTTCAATTTTAAGAATGTTGAAACTGTTTTTAGCTCAGAGGTCATACAAACACAGACTAGGAGATGCATTTAGCTCCAGGGACAGTAGTCTACTGACCTCTGTTTCAAGTCAATAGGAACTTTCCGGATGGTAAACAGTTTTGCCTCCACCAAGAGCTCAGACACTCCTCTGCCCCTAGACCCTAGTAGAACCTTGAAATAGAGACAAACTGAAGAAAGGATCCAGGCTGTATTTTCTAGATGTATATACAGCAGAATGGTCATGTGGCAAATATAAAGTGTTGTTTATGAAGAGGTTTTTGCCTGGAGCAAAAAAAAAAATTTAAAGCTACTTTCTGAAAAAGAGGGAGAAGTTATAAATGGAAAGGCTGGCAGGAATGTTCCTGCACTAGTGCTTGTGGGCACAGCTCCTTTCAGGATAAAAGAAATAAATCCACCGTTTAAAGCAATCTGGCAGGCTCAGTCCATCATGTGGATTTTTTCTACTGCATGTCTTTCCAGGATAAACTATGACCTTGTTTCACAATGCATTAATCCAACTTTTGCTATAATGGAAAATGTTCATAATCCAATAAGCAGCAATGCTCAATGAAGTGTTTCATTAGTCGGATCGGTCAGGATTAATCTTCAATGCCCAATAAGCAGCTGCAGGGACCAGACACACATCGCTATGTTGCCAGTGTTCCAAGACCGAGCTAAGCCCTTAGGCACATCTGGATTAGGTTCCTCACCCCTACACGGGGACACACAGCTGTGCCCATTTCTTGACAGGTTGAAGAGTCCCTGACACAGCCAGAGAGGCACTCTCTATTTTAATTTTTTTTGTTCTTTTATTTACTATTAATACATGAATTAATTAATACATTCTATAAATAAAAATGGGATAATTAATACACTCTTATTTTTAGCTGTCAATTCAGAAGTTTCTAAGATAAATAAACAAAAGATCCTGCTTTACCCATTCTTCAAATAATTTCATTTATCTCATCTCCCCAAAATACTACTGTTGGCTACTTGACACATCCTTTGCAAATCCAAACACATGAATATACATTGCTCATGTATGTATTTTTGACCTGCTTAACTTTGATGTCTCCACGGAGTGAAGTCTCCATTCATACAGTGTGGATCACCTCATTCTTATTTAACAGCCTCATGGTTGTCACCAATTGAGCCTGATGTTTTTACCTTGGAAAACTCCAAACTCTTTTCTCCAGCAGAAGCGTGGACTAGTTAATTGATTTTTAATGGCTTGTGTGGTTGTTTCTCACGTCCGTCCCTGCCACACCCCAGGCACACTGGTGTTTCAGAAGGCAAATTCTTAACGGCTAATTGGGAGGGACCTGCTGCTGGAGGTTCTTCAATTACAAAGATTTTTGTTGTTGTTTCACTCTTTCTGAAATGCATTTTAGATAAGCCAAACTGGTCATGTGTTGTCTGTGATATTATCTAGGGAAATTTGCCTTAAGGAGATTCCTTCAGCGTCAACAAGGCTTGAACATGTCTGCATGAACACAGCCAAGGGATGCTCTTTACTAACCACACGGGCAGAACAAACCTGGACCAGGAAGAAAAGAGGAAAAATAAGTTTGGCAACCTAGTTGGGAATGGGGGGGGATGACATGTCTCTTTCTAAAAAGCAGTTTTGCTTAGGTATAATTTACATTTCATAGCCTTCACTTTTTTAAAAAAATATACAATTGAATGGTTTACAGTCAATTTATGAAGTTGTGCACCATCACCACAATCTAATTTTAGAACATTTCCATCACCCCAAAAGAAGCCTTGTGCCCATTATCAGCCATTGAGTCCCCCTCCCTATTCTGAGAACAGCAACCACCAATCTTTCTGTCTCTATAAATTTTTTTTTCTGAAAATTGCATAAAGTGAAAATAATACAATATATAGTCTTCTGGGACTGACTTCTTTCCCTTAGTATTGTTTGTGGTGTGTCCACATTGTATCATGTATCAGCACTTTGTCCTTCTTCAGGGTGAAATATAGTTGTCCCTTAGTATATGTGGGGGATTGGTTCCAAAAACCTCAGGGTAACAAGATGCTCTAGACCCTCATAAAATGGCCTAGTATTTACATACAACCTGTGTACATCCTCTTGTATCCTTGAAATCATCTCTGAATTACTTTTAATGCCTAATATAGAGTAAATGCTATCTGAAGAGCTGCCATGATGGATTATTTAAGGAATAATGACCAGGAGAAAGGGGTCTGTTTATCTTTAGAACAGATACATTTTATTTTAGATGTTATTGATCCACAATTGGTTGAAACCACAGATGGCAGAACCAGTGAACATGGAAGTCCAAACGATACTATTCTGTAGTTACAGCACCATTGTCTATCCATTTACCAATTGATGGGCATTTGGATTGTTTCTACTTTGGGGCTCTTATGAACTCAGACTCTTTGGTTGTTGTTGAGATGAGGTCTTATGATGTTGCCCAGGCGGATCTTCAGCTTCTGAGCTCAAGTGATCCTTCTTCCTCAGCTTCCCGAGTAGCTTGGAGTATGAGCACGTACTTGGCTCTTAGGAAAAATGCTGCTGTGAACATTTCTATAAAGTGTTTGTGTGGACATATGCTTCATATATTTTCATTTATCTTGTACAGATAGGCAACAAGTAGTGGAATGACTAGATCATATTGTAAATCTGTGTTCAACATTTTAAGAAACTGCTGAACTCTTTTCTAAATCAGCTATACCATTTACAGTAGGTAGATTTGCAAACTTGTTTTTTTTCAAAAATGAAAGATTTTATTAAAAGATGATTGATCTGCACAAAAATATCTATATTTAATGTGAACATATTTGATGAGTTTGGAGGTAAGTACATACCCATAACTTCAGCAAATGTCATAAATATATCTATCACCTCCAAAAGTTTCCTCTCCCTCTGTTTACTTATTTTATTAAGAATGCTTCACATAAGATTTACTCTCTTAGCAAACTTTTAAAGATTTTTTATTTGTTCTAATTAGTTATACATGACAGTAGAATTCACTTTGACACATCATACATAAATGGAGTATAACTTCTCATTCTTCTGGTTGTACATGATGTAGAATCACACTGGTCATGTGATATATATGCACAGAGGGTAATAATGTTCCTTTCATTCTACTATCCTTCCTACACTCATAACACCTCCCTTCCCTTCACTCCCTTCTGTCTAATCCAAAGTAAATATTTTTTCCCTAGCTCCCCCTTATTGTAAATTAGCATCCACATATTAGAGAAAACATTCAACCTTTGGTTTTGGGGGATTGGCTTATTTCACTTAGCATGATATTCTCCAGCTCCATCCATTTACTATCAAATGCAATCATTTCAATCTTCTTTAAGGCTGAATAATACCCAAAGGACTTAAAATCACTATACTACAGTGATGCAGCCACATCAATGTTTATAGCAGCTCAATTCACAATAGCTGAATTATGGGACCAACATAGGTGTCCTTCAACAGATGAATGGATAAAGAAAATGTGGTATATACACACAAGGGAATATTACTCAGTCCTAGCAAAATTTTAAGTGTTCAATATAGTATTGCTAGCTGTAGGCACTAAGCTATATATCTTATTTTTAAGATATATTCATTATGCATAACTGAAACTTTGAACCCTTTAACCAATACCCTCCCTGTTCCTACTGCCTGAGCCCCTGGTGATCACTATTCTACTTTCTGCTTCTGTGAATTTTACTGCATAAATCCTAAAAGAAAGGTGAAAAGGCTTCTTGGCATCAACATTGACAAGATTTCTTGAATATGGCACCAAAATCACAGATTTCAAAAGGAAAAAGAGAGAAGTAGACATGTATCAAACTAAAAAGCTCCTGCCCAGCAAAGGCAATAATCACCAAAATACATTCTCCCAAAAGACAACCTACAGGATGGGAGAATGTATTTGCAAAGCATACCTCTAACAGAGGGATAACACTCAAAATGTGTAAGGATACATTACCCAATTAAAAGTGAATTTCTGCAAAGGACATATGCAATTGTTCAATAGGTTTATAGGAAATAGTGCTCAATATCATGACATTATTGACTTAAAATGTGGAACTCAAAACCAAAGTAAGATACCACTTTACACTTTTAGAATGTTTATTGTAAAAATATTTATAGATAATATGTGTTGGCATAGGAATAATAATATGCAAAACATATTATTATTATTATGGAAACAGGTGCAGCCGCTATGAAAACAGTATGGAAGTTCCTCGGGATCTGAAAGATAGAACTACCATATGATTCAGACATCATACTTCTGGCTATATATCCAAAGGAAATTGAGAGGAGATAGCTGAATCATATTTGTTGCAGCCTTATTCATAATAGGCAAGATATGGAAGCAACCTAAATGCCCAGGAATGGATGAATGGATACATCAGTGAGCTCCCCCTTATCCATGAGATAGTACAAACTCTATATATTTTTTCCTGATACATGTGTATGATAAAGTATATTTAACTTATAAATTAGATAAAATAAAAATTTAATAACAATAATGGAATAGAACGATTATAATAATATTCTATAATCAAAGTTATTTAAAACATCAATTATTTCTAGAATTTTCCATGTAATATCTTTGGAATTTACTTGACTACAGGTAACTGAAGCTGAAATTTTCAGTTTTCAGGAAAATCACAGATTAGGGAAGATGACTGTGTTTACATAGGATGGAATATTATTCAACCTTTAAAAAGGAAGCCCATTTTGACAACACAGATGAACCTGGAGGATACTGTTCTAAGTGAAATCAGTTGACACAGAAGAAAAAATGTTAACAGGATCCCATTGATGTAAGAAAACGACTCACTTTTAAAAAGACCTTGGGGCTGTTATTTTCTAAACTAAGAGCAGCTCAAGATTAATAACTGTAAATTATTGACCCATTCTGGAGAAAAGAGGTTTCTTTTAAAGTTATTATATATATATATATACACACACACACAGACACACACAGACACACACACACACACACACACACACACACATATATATATATATATAATTTCACTCCAAATAGTTTACAGTTTATATTGATTTGTAATATCTGGGAGACTTGTCTCCATTCTGGTTGTTTCTATTACAACTCTTATGCTGGGTAGTTGATGCTTCTGACAACAGCTTCTTCCTGCTGTGTGTAAGAGACAGAGATCAAAGCAAGGACAAGGAAATCCAGATGCAAATTTGCTACATAAATAAATGCCTTAATAGTCTGAAAATGCTTGTGACCTTTTATTTCTTAAAACATCTGCTCCTGCATTAGTCATGCTCGCTTCCAGTAACAATTAGCAAGTGCATTTTTATATATCACTCACGCCATGCTCTTGTAATTTTTATACTTGTACTAGGACCTTCCATCCTGCCCAGTATATGAGGCATCCCTTTGTCTTTCTCAGAAGTGTGCTCAGAATGTTATGGTCATGGCTTGGTCTTAAGAGTTACTTTGGAAGTGTTATTATCTCGGAATTAAGAATGAAACCTAAATTAGAAAAAAAAATCCAAATATACAGTGGAGATTCTAATAGGACAAGAAGACCATGTGGTGATTTCCGTGTCTGATCCACCTGCACTCCTATATTCAGAAAGTCAAATGTGTTAGTCATTTTTTCATCTGTAACAAAAAAGCCTGAGATGAAAGCTTAGAAGGAGGAAAGGTTTATTTGGGCTCATTGTATTGGAGGCTTCGCTCTGGTTGGTTGACACAGTGCTTTGGGGGGCTGTGATAAGGAAGCATATCATGGTGGAAATGCTTGGTGGAGAAATTCTGCTTATTTCATGGTGACTGGGAAGCAGAGAGAGAGAGAGAGAGAGAGAGAGAGAGAGAGAGAGAGAGAGAGAGAAAGGAAGGGGCTGAAGTCCCAATATACCCTTCAAGGCTGCACCCACAGTGACCTAACTTCTCACTAAGTCCCATCTCTTACAGTTTCACTACATCCCAATTGCACCATGGGTTGGCAACCAAGCCCTTAACACACGACCCTTGTGGACACTAACTGAAATCATTAACATCAAGTGTGCTTTTGAGTCATCTCAGATAGATAAAAGTCTATCTTCAGTGTGCAAAGACTTCTAAAGGAAGAGATTCAGTAGATCTTTCTGGCAAACAGCTCCTATAGGTAGGGTCAAAACAGTGACATTCCTTCTGGCCAGACATCTTGTATGCAATCTCCACCACAGTAATGTGGTTGTATTCAGAAAAGGATTTCCAGACACAACCCAGACAAATTCCTCCTTATCCCCAGGAGCAATGACCACTATCTAGAACTGTAAGAAAGGATGGTTTTCCTCTATCTGTACATTTCTGTCTGGAGAGTTCCCCCAGAATGGGAGATCATTTTCCTAATCCCTCCCTTGGCTGTGGCTCACCCTGTAGTAACCACTCTCATCGTGGCTTAGAACCACCATCAAGCATAGTTCCTTAATCTGTTGGGGCAGATGTGCCAGAATGACTTTTGGGTCATCCAGTTATTCTTGGTCTCCCTAATATTGGTATGGTATATGTAAATTTCTGTACTCTTAGGATAGATTCATTTCATAAGGGGATTATATTGTAGGTAGAAAAGTGGCACATTTCAAATGAGTTTGAACTTTTCCTTGTAGTTCACAAAATATCCACCCTTCAGAAAGAAGAAGCTCACTAGACTTCTCACCTAACTATCCTATTATTGGGTTTGTCCCATGTGATGGTTTGAAAATGAGGTGTTCCCCCAAAGCTCACCTGTGAGGCAATGCATGAAGGTTTGGAGATGGAATGATTGAGTTACAGGAGGGTTAAATTTACCAGTGCACTAATTCCCTTATAGGGATTGACTTGATGGTGACGGTGACTGAAGGAGGTGGGTCCCTGGAGGTATATGCCTTTGGGGTATATATTTTGTCCTCGTTGAGCAAAGCTCTCTTTCTTTCTGCTTCTTGGTGCCATGTTCCTGCCTTCTTTCCTCTACCTCACTCTTCTGCCATGATGTTCTGCATCACCTTAAGCCCCAAGGAATGAACCTGCAGGAAGAAATAGGGGCTTGAGACTCCTTTTGTTGGGGGGGCGGGTTGGCAGGCTCCGGTTATGGGAAGGTAAAGATAAGAAGTGTACTATGAACAAAGGTGGTATTATTATGCAGATAAAATCGCCCAGGTAACATCTACATGTGTGCATCTCTCAGGTGCCAGATGTCAGACCTCCATCTCTACTTCTTGTGGAAATATTTTTCCTAGGCAGAAGGGAAAATAGCTTCTGTCGGCATTTGCTTTATTTTTACATTTTATTAATAGAGAGATATAATTTTCTTTAAGGCCAGATTTTAAGATCTATTTCCATGTCTGTCGAGGTCTGTGCATCTTTGAATAGTCAACTTGAAATGCCAAAGAAATATATTTGGGTTGGGGTATTTTACTCTCCTACAGCGATTCTTCTGAAACTATAAATTAACATTAAAACATTAAGCTTTAAAAATGTTATGTGCGTAGTTATGTAGGAGGTTAACTTTAAAAAGAAGCATGTCTTTCAAAGTCCAAGCATAGTGTTTTTTAATCATCATGGTTGAAACCTATAAGAAAAGAACTTTGTTGAAGTAACCTCAACTATGAAGGTAACTACTCTGTTCATGAACTCCATGGATCCCTAGGATTGCAGAAAACACACAGTATTGTTCCTGCTTCCCTAGAGCCTGCTGGGGTCACGAAAAACAGCATCAGATCAGACGACTCCAGCTGCTAGTTCTTTCCAACCAGAGATGCTAGTGTGGAGATACGTATGCTCTCTTCCTGGACTCTCTACCTGGGCCACAGTTTAGCCTGGGCTGGTTTGGGGATGAGTCAGGGAATTGAGTCCAAGGCAGGGGCCAAAGGAAAAAAATGCTTTTGCAACAAGGTGACATCTCTAGCTGTAAGGAGGAAAGAGAAGGAGAAGGTGAAGTTGATCCCAAGAAGCAATACCCACAGAGGGAAATGCTGAGTGTGGCTGCCATTTGTAGAAAGAAAATATGGAATGATTGTCAATAAAATAAAAATCAGAGTTTGCCCACATTGGATAAAAGAATTCATGACTCTGTTAGCCCATCATCTGGATGATTTGTAGCATGAAACAGTGATTCTTAGTTATATGAAGGAATCTAATCACTGAACTCAAACCCACTAATAGAGTCACGTGTGAATTCTGGTCATTACGCTCTGCTGAAACTTGAAAATGAGTGATTCTTGATCTTATGAAGGTCAGAATCCTTTGAGAGTCTCATCTCAGGGATTCTCACTTTAGGAAAATTCATATCCAGGCCCACATTTTTGCTGACAATTTTGGGTCACATCACAAACATGAAGCGAAACAAAGAAACAAATCGTACAATTAGGTTGCATAATCTTTTCACAAACATTCTTACAATTAGATTTTTGAGAAAATACAATGAGGTCTTCTAATGTGAATGCAGAAAGAGAGTGGCAGTCAGTGAGACAAGTCTTCTCCTAATCACAAAATTCCCCTTCCAATTCTTGAAAATGACTTTCCTCCTGTTTGTGCAGGAGGAACAAAAATCAAGGCCAGAACAGCAGGAGTAATAAATATCACAGCGTCAATAGATTATTTCATTCTTTTTTAAAATATGTGATCAGGTTCAATTCTTTTTTTAAAATTGATTTTATTTTTTTAATACATGACAGTGGAATGAATTACAATTCTTATTACACATATAGAGCACAATTTTTCATATCTTTGTATATAAAGTATTTTCACACCAATTCATGTCTTTATACATGTACTTTGGGTTTTTTTGCATTACAATATTTATTACACATATATTCCACAGTTTTTCATATCTCTGTTTGTATATAAAGTATGGTGACACTCAATTCGTGTCTTATACATGTACTTTGGATAATGATGTCCATCACATTCCACCATCCTTGCTAATCCCCTGCCCCCTCCCTTTCCCTCCCACCCCTCTTCCCTATCTAGAATTCATCTATTCCTCCCATGGGAGGTTCAGTTCTTTACCAACCTGTAAGGATGGCATTATACACATTCAGTACTTAACTTGCTATGGTAACACAGCTAATAAATGAATCTGAGTTCCGACTTCCAATTCTATGTTCAAACTGGTCTCTTTCCTCCTCGTACCCTTATCTTGTCGAATAATTCAAAGCTTGCAATAAACACAAAGTGACAGAATTCATGTACAACTAGAAGCTCATTCTATCTCTGGAAAGAGACCAAGCAGGATAAGGAAACTTGAATAGAATGATTGTCAATAAAATAAAAATCAATCAACGTTTTCCAAAAGAGCATTTTAAATAGTTCTGTCATTTTTCCACAAAAAAATAAACATTCCCTTTCAAAGAAGGATTGATTACAAAGACTTGTAGTAATTAGTTACAATGATTAATCATCAATTATTAATATCATTAAAGTTATACATGACAGTCGGAATTACTCATTCCCTCCCCCATTGGAACTTGGTCCACCTTTGCTGGGGACAGTTGTGCTGCCCCCTCTCCAGCCTAAGGATGTGGCATTGAATAGATTGGTAGGATTCTCTCTAAAGCTTCCCTCCAATGCTGGAGAAAAGGAAGGAGAGGTACAGGGAGGGAGAGGGAGACAAAAGATCTCCTCTGAGCAACAAAGCAGGAGGAATGGTCAATGCTATTACCCTAAGGATCCTCCTCAGCTCAGGTTATTTATCTCAGTATCTGATTATTAACTACCTATCACTTTGTAGGTATCCAAGTCCTGAATATCTGAATATCCAGAATATTCTTGATTGGAATGGATTAATACATTATCATCAGAGTGGGTTCATTATTGCAGGAGGGTGTTGATTATAAAGAATGAGTCTGTCCCTTTAGTCTTTCCTCTCTTACCTTCTTTGGCCCTTCCGCCTTTTGTTGTGAGATGGCTCAGCAAGAAAACTCTCACCAGATGCCAACCCTTCTGT
This sequence comes from Ictidomys tridecemlineatus, assembly GCF_052094955.1. Taxonomy (NCBI): domain Eukaryota; kingdom Metazoa; phylum Chordata; class Mammalia; order Rodentia; family Sciuridae; genus Ictidomys; species Ictidomys tridecemlineatus. Next base: position 133,093,739 of record NC_135484.1, read on the forward strand.
ATTGAACTTTTCAGGCCCCAGAACCATGAGCCAAACAAATTTCTGTTTATTATTAATTTCCCAGTCGGTGGTATTCTGATATAGCAGCACAAAAAGGAGTAAGATACACAGGTAACGGTCCAGTGGATTAATGGTCCAAGGTGGGAGACTGCAGAGCACCTGGTTTACACATTTGCTCCTATAAGCAATAAGCAATAAAGAGACATTTAATGTGATGTCATTTCCACTCATATCTCATGGAATCAACTATGTGAGCACAAGAAGCTGTAAGGAAGAAAAAATATATATGGTCTGCAGATGAGTGATCTTGTGTCCGATAGCCAAACTGAGTGATTCTGAAAGGAGACCTGAAAGAATGGAAATTGGGGAACAGTTAGCCATCCCTGCACATGAAACATCCCTGACAGGCTGGCCCTCCTAGAATCTTCATGTAATAAGACCACACTCATGAACTCATTTGGAGTTTCTGCTAGATGTGCTACTTAATTTCATTCTGCCCTTCATTGACAACAACAGGTGGCCCTATTGTCTCATGCCTATTTTAACCAACTGAGTGGTTAAAATAACCCTACTGCCCCTTCTGACCTCTCTGAAGGATCCACCTACAAGTTCACAAATTAACTCACACTTTGAGCAGTTGGACTTGTGTGCCGCTGATATAGAATCTCACCTGTCTGAAGCTCCCTCATCAACTCCACTGCCTATCATTTGAGACTTTTATGTCTTATTTGGCATCTCCCAAAGATCATCCCTCTGGTGAGTCAGGACCAAGGTGGAGGTGCCCCTTGGGTATCATATTTCACTTGTGTGGCTGCACCTCTGGATTACAGGCTTCTGGCTCCTGGTTCTATCCTGCTGCTTCATGTTCATCAACTGGGTCATTGTGTTCTGTCATTGTGTCCTGCCCCGACAACCCGAGTTTTGTACTCTTGCTCTTCTGATGAATATGAGCAAGGAGGAGATGATCCACAGCATCCATTACCTCTGTCCAATGCTCTGAAAACACACCTTTCCTTCTGACAGGTGCCAATCTACCAGACTGCTACCATTAAGCACATGTTTTTTTGGGGGAAACCCTGGAGCGCTCTTAGGGTATATGTTCAATTGATCTGTGTTACTTTACCAACCCTGCGAATTAAAGATTTGATTTTTAATTTTTTTTTCTTTGGTAAAAGCACTAGGAAACCAAGAGGCAAAGCTGTTTTTTCTAAGAATTCACTGTTGTGGAGCCTGAATGGAATTACTTTTCAGGATTTTGACTTTTCACCATAAAATCCTAATTTGAAGACTCCATCCTCAAGAAATAATCACTCATGTCAAGAAGAATTATGTACAGAGTGGTTCATTCTAGCATTGTTTATTGTAGCCAAACACTGGAAATCACCTAACTCTCCAACAAAGGAAAATCAGTGAGAACATTTCCCAGACTACAGTCATTGCTGCACAGTTTTTCTACACTTACCATCAACTTGTATTCTTATGTATTTAACACTTCTACTTAAATGTACTTTAAACCAATTGCCCCCTCTTTCTACTTGACCTTATTTTAAGTAGTAATTTCTATGACTTATGGAGATATGTAGTAGTCTTTTTTCTCTGATATACATAACTATTAAAATAAAGGTATTTAATTGTACTTTAGTTGAAATAACCTTATACACACCATCATTGGTGCAGATTTGATAAATTAAGGCTGGTATATCCTCACAGTGAAGTGTTATTCACGCTTTAAAGTTAGGTCTGCCCTGTGCTCCACAGGAAAATGTTTGTTTTGATGTCAAGTGAAATTTTTTAAAAATCAAAACATAGCATGAACCAAATATGCATATGTAAATATACAAAAATAAGTGAGAAGATTAATTAATTACTTGTTATTTTTTCTTTGTGCTTTTGTATTTTATAACAATGGGTATGCATACTTTCAAATAAGGAGCAGAAAAGTTTTATTTTCAAGCTTTTGATTAAGCATCTCTTTGATGAATCTATGAGCTAGTTATTGCCCACAGGCACCCTTGATACAGAGGGATATGGAGAATCCCGAGCACCAGGCACTGAGTGAGTGTAATGCAAACCCTGCTGCCTAAAGGAAGCAAGCCTCTCTCCTTTGTTTATGCTCTTCCTGTCTCACTTGGCTGCAGTAGGATCAGATGGTTTCCCAGTGACTGAAGTGGGGAGAATCGAATAAGCCCCTCTGAGGACAAACAGATGTCCAATAAGATGCAGTGACTTTGATTGGATTGTCAATAGCTGAGACCTCCCAGAGACACCTTAAAAGTCAGCCCTGGAGGCATTTTCACAGGGTTCTCCATTTTTACAGATGGGACCCTGCTTGGCCTCCTAAGACCCACAGGAATCAGAAACAGATGAGGATTTGTGCTCTGTTCTCATGCACTGAACCACTGTCCCATTCAAATCTCACAGTGTGATATGGAAAAAAAAAAAAGAAGAAGAAGAGCAACTTGCTCTTATGACAGATCAGCTCAACCATTATGTGGACGGTGATACAGGTGATTGTTTATAAGAACAGAGATAATATTAATTAATTAATAATACTGACAAAGAGCCACTGCTGCCAAATATGAGCAAAGGGAGTCAAAATCTACATCTGGCTAGAAATATTGACCACAGGGATGAACCATTCACCTGGGGTAAATCCTGGGAGTTAAAAGATAAGTGACAGAAAGTCCAGGCTTCCAGAAACTCCCACTACAATTGAGAGGCAGACAATCATTTGGTCTCCTGGGATGCTTAGCTAACACAATATGGACATTTAGGCTCTAAAGGGTATCCTTCCTATGTATGTATTTTTTTCCCAGATTTTCTCACATGATACATTTTTCTTATTTCTCCTTAGATTTTTTTTAAGCGCTTCCCTTTTTCAGGAATCATAATTACAGGTTTTGTATCCAAACTAGTAAGTGGCTAGAGAGCTCCACCTGAATAAAAATCTTTGTCAGGAAAAATGAAAAAAAACAAAATAATAAAGTATGATTTTCATTTAATTAATTGTTCCAAGTCAAGAACAAATCCAAAGTCCAATCATCTTTATAAACCACTGAATGGAAAACAATGGTATTTTACATTTTTGTTTTAAAGCAAGAATTAAAAGATTAGAATGTGAAAGACGTCACCCAGAACGAAGCCAGCAGCTTCTCAGGCAAAGCCTGCCATTGGCTACAGATGTGAGGTCCCTAAGGAGCAATCCAGCAAAATGGAGGAGACACAGAAGCTTACCTCCCCACTGAACCAGGCAAGGACTTTATACATCCTCAAATACATACACATACACAACGTAAACTCACAGAAACCCAGATGGTATTAAATTACCACCAATCCTGAGAGCAAAAACTTCTAGGTTTCTGAGACTCTCCAGGTCCAAGGAAATGGACCAGGACTGTCCCTGTAGGTCACCAAGAATTACTACTGGAGAAATCTGGACACCTTCTATGTACCAGGGATGCAGGAGAAGAGGCAAGGATATTGTCTTTCCCTTGGATTCTTCCCTAATGCTGATCTCCTACTCAACTAGCTTCAAAAGAGTAAGACTGAACTCCTGAAACTGCCCATCTGAAATTCTGGAACTGTCAAGGTGACAAAATACTAATTCTCTTGTTTCATCCTGTTCTCTCTCATGTGCACTGGATGCTTCAACCGGATCGTAACCTCAATTCTTTGACCTAGATCCAAACACAAGCTCGAATAGAGCACTCTTCCAAGGCAAATTAAAGAAGAATGTCACATCAAAGTAAGGCTTGCATGTGGCCCAGACACATCAGGGTGCCCTGTCCTGAAGTATAATGTTTTAGCTGTGTCTGGCATACGATGACCACAATCAAAACCTGATCTTGTCCCAGATCTTTTTTTGTTTAAGAATCTGAAGGGCAGCTTGGTTTCTTTTATAACCTAGAAATCTTTTCTGCATATAGTATTTGAAAGCTGTTTCATGAAGATGGAAAACAGTGATCAAAGACAGTAATGGCAGGAGGAACTTGGAGAAAGGACCAATACAGCACTCTCATCCTCAAAGTGGGTGCCCACCGTCTTTCAACTGGAAGAAAAACCAAAATGGATTCAAGGTTCACACTCGAGATTTGACTGCCTTGGGTCCAAGTGGACCCTGTGACTGACTCAAATCAGTGTGACCATTAAATCAAAGCCATCTTTGAAGATAAATAAAAACCTAAATATCTCCCTTTTCACTTGCAAGATGCAAATGTGAATAAAGAATAGTACAAATCGATAGAATTTTTTTAAGCAAATGCTATGCGTGAAGAAAAGAAAAAGAAAGATCTCCCGCGGTGCCCTGCCAGCACTCCCTCCTCCCTCTCAGTTAGTGTCAAAGGACAAAATTACCACAATTTAGTTTAATGATCTTAATTGGCTTTATTTGAGATTCTAGAATTAGGCAGTACTCCATCCCATAAAACACCACAAATGTTTCAATGAGCCAAGCAGAAGAGAATATAGTTTGGTTTCACAAACAAGTGAGGGTTGAAGAAAGCTAAACAAACAAACAATAAGACCCAAAAGCAGATTGGTCATTTCATTGTAAGGCTGAGAAAGGGTGACAGAACAACAGAAAAATAACTGCTTGGTTAACATTAGGTTACCTTTTTGTGTAAGGATTAAGGAAGAGAGAACCTCATTGTCCTGTTGAAACAGGCCTATCTGGGAAATTGTGTTGTGATCTCTCTAATTCTAATTTCTTAGAAATCCGGGTAGACAGCTTAGTTTCAGCTTGGAGAACAGAACTTGGGGAACAGTGAGTGACTCCATTTTTCATTTTTGTCCTGGACTGTTGGGCTCAGTGCAGGGACTTAGTTCAAAGCAATGACTTCTTGAAATTTTTATTTACCACTGGATACACGGCCCCCAGGTTTAAAAAAAAAAAATCACATACATTTGCCAACCTCCTTTAATTAGATATGACGATGTGACTAAGTTCTGGGCCATGGGCTACAAATAAAAATGAAATGTAAAACCATGGGCAGTCTCCCAGATGAGGAAGCCCCTTTCTCTGGATTCTCTCCTTGCCCCTTATATTGATTAGAAATGTCAGTGAGTGCCACCGTCTCGGAGGCCAAATGTTGAGAGTGGCAGAAACACCCCACCCACCCTAAGCCACTCGCCTCTGCACTGTAACCCTCAGACTGAAAGAAAGTTTGTTTTACTTACTCCACTCTAACTTAGATCTTGCCTTGACAGCAAATTAGGATATCACCTGACTAAGTAGGAAATACAATTTCATAACAGCGGTACCCACATGCAAGGGGGGTGGAAATGGTGAGTAGAAGGTAAGGAACAAATGATTTGGGCATATAAGAAAGATGAGTTGCATGGGGACAAGTGAGTGTGTTGTGAGAGGTCACTGAGCTCAACATTGAAGGATCAGCAGATTCAATGAGAAGGAGGATAAAAGATGAGGGCACTTGGGCTTTTCTGAGAGAGATGGCAAGAAGAGAGTCTCAAAGGATGTGTGGACCCCAAAAAGCATGCATTGGGTATGTGGAAGGCACTAGTATCTGAGTGATGGTCCACAGGGCTCCAATGTGGGCAATTGCAAAGCAGTGGGTGTCTCAGTCTGCTTTCTCTTGTTATCACAGAATACCTGAGACTGGGTAATTTCTAAAAGAGAGAGGTACTATGCTACTGGTCTTTGAAAATAGAGAAAGAGACCATGAGCCAAGAAATGCATAGATTCTAGAAACTGCAAATGGCAAAGAAGCTGATTCAACCCCTAGAACTACTAGAAAAAAATTCAGTCATGCCATCACTTTGATTTTAACCCACTGAAATTCACTTTGGACTTACAACTTCCAAAATTAAAGGTAATAAATTTGTGTTGTTTTAAGCCACAAAAAAAAACCTCAGAAAGGAATATAAAGGAGGAGAAAAAGAGAAAGGAAGGAAAGAAGGATAGAAGAAAGAAAAAAGAGAGATGAGAAAAAAAGAAAATGAAAAAGGACAGAAGTTTGTTTAGCTCACACTTCTGGAGGCTGGAATTCCAAAATCAGGTGTCCACATCTGGCAAGGACCTTGTTCTGTGCCACCATATAGTGGAAAGTCATTTGTGAATGGGCAAACTGGCATGTGTAGAAGGTGTAAAACAAGAGGAGTGACCTCACTTTATACCAACCCACTCTCTGGATAGCTCATCTTGTCTTGTGAGAGCGAGAATTCACTTATTCCTATGGGAAGTAACTCACTCTGGGGCTGGAAGGGTAGGTCAGTGTTAGAGCACATACTTAGCATTCTGGAGGTCTGGGGTTCAACTCCCAGCACAAAATAATAATAATAATGGTAGTAATAATAACAATAATAGAAGCGATTTCACTTTCAAGTTCCTCTTGGAGTGAGTTGCCCCTAAAGTCGAGTAGGATAGCATACATCTCTCTCAACCACCTCGGCTTTGTTCTTAAAGGTCCCACCTCCCAACATTGACATAATGGGAACACATTTCAACAGGAGTTTCAGAGGGAATGAATCATATTCAAACCAGCACAGCTGGTGACTTGGTTAAAGTGGCGCTTGAGGAATATCAGCTTGGCATAGACATGTAGAATTGGATGGGAGTGTTGAAAATCACAAAAAACCCTAAGCAAATAGTTCTGTAGGCTAAGGTCATAGAAAGGACACCATGCGACTTATCGTCCAAATTGGCACACTCTTGGGTGCTATTAATAATTACCCTGGAATACCAGGTATAAAGTGGTATTCCAGGGTAATTGTTTTTTTTTTTTTTTTTTTTTTTGGGGAAAACCACATTGTGTTGTTAACTTGGAAAGAGATCATTTGAATGTGCTTCTCAGACTGCACCCTTGATTTTTAATAAGCTCCCCTTAATTTTTGCCAATCTCCTTCAAGACTTTTTCTATATTCCTATATTTTTCAGGATCTATCTAAAGTGTCTGACTGTATGAAATTGGGTATATTTTATGCCTTGGGTTCCATCTATGTTGGGTGAGAAAAGACAGTCTTTTCAAGGGTTTTTTTTTTTAAATGCTCCTCACTGCTTCCTCTTTTATCTCCATAGAAAATAAATGTGAATTCTTTTTAAAATCACCTTCTTGTTGGTCACCCTTTCTAGACCAGTGGAGTTCTTACTTTTAAAAAGCAGCTGTACGTGATCAAAACACACTAGTTAGATGCATGTGCAGAAATGCCCCACAGTGAAACATGGGGCATCTGTGTTAATACTTATAATAAATAGAAAAGAACCTGTAAATAAATAAACTCCAGTTTTCTTTTTTTTTTCCTCTTCACTCTATTGATAGGAATGGACTGAAACTCACGTGGCTAAAGAAAAATTGAGGACCGCATTCTTGGGATTCCTCATTCTATATGGAAATCCAGAGGCCAGGCTAAGGGTAGGGAGTATGGGTGATACCCAGAAAGGAGAGGCCTTGGAAAATGGTAATAGCTACTTAAAGCTCCCTTAGCTCAGTGAGGATTAATTTGGGGGTTAATTCAACACTAATATTTTTAAGTGGAAGGTGAAATTTAAAAAAAAAGGGGGTTTGGTGCTGAAAGCTTCAGATATGTCTTGAAAAGGAGTGGCCTGAGTTCACGGTTCATGCTTTAGATAAATGTTAGTCGATCTATCATTTTAGCAAACAAACCCACACAGCTCTGTTCTCAGATCTCTCTTAGAGGTAAATTCCAAGATAGAGAAGCAATCAAGTTCTCTCCAGTGGGGCATCTGTGGGTTAGCTGGCACCACCTCTGTGGGTGTATGGTCCTTGGGGGAGTTTTCAAGCTCAAAGACAAGTGAAAACATGCGTGAGCTGTCGTCCAAGAGCCAACTGTCTACGTGAGGAGGCCCAACAGATCCTGGCCCATGCGCTCACCCTGTGCCTCCTAATGGGATTGTAATGGATTCCAAGACGTCCCAGCTGCCACCCATGCTCAGTCCAAAATGGACGTGTTTGTCATATAAAATGCAAGGGGTCCAAAAACCTGAGCCATTGCCCAGTCCCGTCCTTCTAGGGCTGCAGAAATTGGGTCTGGAAAACCTACGGACCTGCCCAAGGCTGATCACAAAATGGCAGTGCCATGTTGTTGTTGTTGCCAAAGTCCAAGGTCCTGAGCAGGTCAGAATTGTCTGCAGCAAGAGTAGTGACGGGGAGACACGAGAGGAGAAGGGAACCTCTCTAAAGAAAACAGGGACATGCTACAATGCTGGGCAAGCAGATGGTGACTACAGTGACCGCAGACCACTGCTGGTCCTGCCACAGGCCAGGGAGTTGGCAGTGCCCAAAAATGTCTGTCACCTGCTGATCCTTCCCAATTCAAAAACAGAGGACCAGAATCCTTACAGAATTTGGATCCTCACAGCCCATCTGCTACGAGGAACATACATGTGTTTATTTTCAAGGCATGACTGTGAATGGAATTAAAGCCAAAGCGCACACATACTTCCAAACAATTACAATCCTAATTTATACCCTCTCTTGGATATCATTCCACACTGGTCAAATTCTTTCCTACTTTTAAAGGCTATTGCCATTGAAATACATTAAATCAGAGGTCATCCTAGGTTTGGCCTCATATGAAATGAGGATTAAGCAACCATATTTTATTCCTTTCCACTTTAGAGCTGTTTTGCCTTATTTTACTTTCATGCATCTTTTGTTAACCCATATTTTTGAAAGTTGTTCAGTGACAATCCATTTGCTGAACTAGTTTTGTCCAGCTTATGACAAACAGCCAGAAGCTGAGCAAGAATGACAAGGCACAATTTATTACAAGTTCTTCTCCAAATAGGGGAATCAGAAATGAAGTGCTTGTGTGGTTCATGATCACTAATAGATATTCCAGGAAGATGGGGACATCGACATCACCCAACAAAGGCAAGGCAGGACTAGAAACAACAACCTGATAACATAATGTGACCCTTGTGGCAAACAGAGTTGTCATTATCATTATTTCTTTGTCTCCTGCACTGTATACTCCATTTATAAGAAGCAAACATATACTTGACCCTTGGTATCCAAGTGCGATTGGTTCCAGGAACCCATGGGTACCAGATTCCACAGATGCTCAGGTCCATTATATAAATGGCACAGTATTTGCTCATAATTTGTGCACAACTTCCTATATAATTTTAATCTCTTTAGATTAGTTATGAGAGCTAATAAAATGTCCACGTAAGTAGTCATTATAAGTAGGATAAAAATTATATTATTTAGGGAATAATAACAGGAAAAAGTTTGTACAGATTTAGAAAAGATAAAATTCTTTTGAATATTTTCTATCCACAATTGTTGGAAACTGTAGATACGGAACTTAGATACAGAGGACCAACTGTACAGTGATTTTACAGAAATTCTTCAGAAGATTCCATATGATATGCAAGAACTGGGGACAAGGAGACTTAAGTTCAAGATAAAAGCTACCAACACTTCTTATATGTACTTGGTCCCAGAGACTGGAGTCATCATGGCTCTAGTTTTTTCCCTGGTCACTAAACACGGACCTCATCTTTCTGCTTCACTTTTCCTCCATACATCTGGGAAGCCTGTTTTCCCAAGTGGACCTGGTCTGGCTTAGGAATCTTCACATTTCATTCAAATGAAAGAACGTATCGTTGAAAACTAATTGCAGATAGACAGACAGACAAGGATACACACAGGGTCATCACTTGTCTTTTTCACAGCTGCCCTAGGCCCTGGGGAGCTAGGGCGACACTGTGAGAAATGAAATCCTTTGAAGTCACTTCTTGACATTCTAGAAGATATCGATAACATGTCCATGCCAAGACCCCACGGATACTGTGACTTCTTGAACCAGCCCCTTTATTTCAGGACGTGGTGAGAATGTCCAAAGCACAGCTTCACCCAGCTACCTCTGACTGATGGAGAAACTGAGTTAGAAGACATGCATGAGGCCTCCCAAGACGGAGTCTGTAACTGATGTCCACAGTGAACCAGAGTGGTTCTCAGGTGATGCTCATCAGAACCACCAAGTGGGCATTTGATGGAAAGACTTATTACTCAGCGATAATATCCCAAGGAAACATTTCCTACAAAAATGGGGTGGGAGGTGACTTGAGGTTTGTTTAGCTCTTTGGCAAAAGGCCACCTTGGAAGTCTGGAGCTCAGACCTAGACAGACATGAAGGGGCCTGAAGTTTACAGATAGCTCAGTTTGACCAAGACCCACCCAAAGAATTCTTTTGTTTTTTCTCATTTTTTTTAAATTTTAAAATAAGATTCCTCCCTGAAATATCTGACTTCAAAAGGCCAGAGATCATTTTTATTATTCCTCCCCAACTTCCAAAGAAAATATGCCTTCGTGCCTTTGTTTACCTGGCCCTTTCAACCAGGAGGTGAATGGCATACATGGAGTGCCTTCGGGATTAGATGTTCATCCCCAGAAATTCACTGAAAAACTGAGGTCACTGAAAAGTTGCTGGAAGAACCCAAGATTTCTAACATTGGAATGCAGCCAGGCATGGTGGTTCATGTGTGTAATCCCAGTGACTAGAAGCCTGGGGCAAGAGAATCACAAATTCAAATCTAGCCTCAACAACTCAGCAAGATCCCTGGGAAGGGCTGGGACAGTAGCTCAGTGGTAAAGAACCCCTGGGTTTAATCCTCAGTATCAATGATGATGATAATAATGATAAATAAAAATACTTGAATGCCACCAGTAAAACAAACAATAGAAACGTAAGCTCTGAAGAGTCTGAGACATAGCCTGAGCTGAACAAAATCACCTTCTTTTTGTTCCACTGTCATTTATGACTTCCCAGAGGACTACATGGATTGTTAAAGTCATTTGGTTATGGGGCTGTTTTTCACCGAGGGTCCATATGTAGACCAGCCACCTGACTAATGTCCATACTATGGATGGTCACCTTTGATTCCATATCAAGTCACCAGTCAGCTGTGGCAGTTGGAAGTAAGAGTTTCCTCTTTCACAACAAGACAAAGCAGCGTCTAAAGAAATAGACAGGACGGAGCTGGGTTGTGGCTCAGCGGTAGAGCATTTGCCTAACATGTGTGATGCACTGGGTTCAAATCTCAGCACCACATACAAATGAATAAATAAATAAAGGTCCATCAACAACTAAAATATTCAAAAAAAAAAAAAGAAAGAAAGAAAGAAAAGAAATAGACATCATGGTGCTGCTCTCTCAGGAGGTCCAAACTTAGTGTCAGCTTAGTGCCCTTGTCATTGAGGCCAGGAGACAGGGCTAGATTTCCTACCACAGATTTGATAACATTGGGTTCAGATCTCTTTGTCTCCCTTTCTCCAAGGAGTTAGTTTGAATCTATCAAGATGTTTGAAACATGGTTTGAACCCAGACTTTCTGGTACCTTCTATTGCCCTGGTTTAACCAGACCTGAGAGGACTATCAATTCTGGAAGGAACTTCTGGTAAGTGAGGTTCTGTTAGATACTGGAGAGAAAGAGTCCTTCACCTCACCAGTGACAGATTTCGAACCCCATCACTACACTGGGTGTTCTTTCCTGTGGCCTCTGTGACTCTTGCTGAGTTTACCACAAAGACAAAGGCTGGATAGGAATCCCTTCAGCAGGAGGGAAGACACACCAGGATTGAAAAGCCAGGCTGGAAGTTTAGCCTGGGGTCCTCAGTCACTTAATGAAAAGCCTAATAACTTACCAAAAAAAAAGCAAGTTAAAGAACAATTTTAGTGGGGATTTAAGGGACAAATGGTTCTGAAGATTATATCAGATACTATGCCCCGCCCCCCAATAAATAAGGCACGAAGCTACTGTCCCAGGGACTGTATACTGCCCTACACTTGCAAAGTGCTCCGGAAGCTCTCTGAGGCAGTGACCTAGGAATTCTGGGTGGCCTTTGAAGGAACCAGTTGGCCTGGCTAAGATCACTGGAATAGACTGTGTAAGGACAGAGTCAAATCTCAGGGGAGTTTGAATTTGGATATTTGGAGATAAATAAGTGCATCCCACGTCTGGATGTAAGTCCTCTCTAGTAGGATTTTCTCAAGGGAAAACTATACTAAATTTCAAGGTGACCAGCCCCAACCAGTGACATCTTCAAGGGGCCTCAGCAGTCAGTAGACTACATGCTACCACCCACGTCCAGTGGTGCTTTCCCCTGACTTCAGGACTCTACTTTCTCTCTGTCTCTATCTCTGTCTCTCTCATTTCCCTCCCTTTTTTGTCTCTGTCTTCTAACTGTCCTCTCCCTCTTTCTCTCTCATCTTGTCCCTCTTTCTGCTCCTTCCCTCTCTCCCCCCACCCCTTTTCTCTCTCAAGTTTTCTACCCCTCCCCCACCCTGCCCCTCGTTAATGTTCCCAGTTAATTGATGTGTTGGCTTCTCGGATTGGCATGAGTCAACAGCCCTTTCTGGGGCTCACATGACAGGTCCTGTGTGTTAGTCACAGAGCACCAAGAATGCCCCAGAGGACTGGAGACCACAGACAGGATTATTCCCAGCTCTGACATGCAAGACACAGCACTCAGCACTAAATAAACTTGGGAAGCCTTCACAGTGCTGTCTTATGTATATGATACTGCAGCCTCCAGGCCAGAATAATTATACACTGAATTTTTAGTTTCGTTTACATTTAGAATTTAGAGCAGACTAAATTCTTGATTTAAGAAAGCCGATTTCCAACGTTGGCTTTGAACTTAGACTTATGAAAGTCTGTGTGCACACATGTGCCTGTGTGTACACATACATGTGCCAATGTATGTGCACACATGCAGGAGTGTATGCATACATATGTGTATATTTGATATTAAGGCCATAGGGGAGCTTCCTGACCTCTAAAAAATAATGCTCATCTCAATTCTAGCCATTCATCTGCTTCTACAATTAAAGGTTCATCATTTGGGCTTAAAAATTAAAGGCAGATCTATTTAATCATACGCTTGTTTCTCAGAATAAAATTGCCTGGTTGCTATTTCCCTGAGATCTGATTCTGCCTGGAATATCAGCTGTCCAGCCCAAATATTTCATGGCAACATGTTCTGTAAATAGGTAGAGACCAGTCCATGGTCAGCAACTTTAGGAAGGAAGTCAGGTCTTTTCCATTATCGCACCTCACATCTGGATCTTTATGACTCCACCTTGCTCTAAATACAGTGTCAAATTAAATAGCGCTGTGACCCTAATTTCAACATCTTAGGACATGTCTACTGAAACTCAGAGTCAGGAAAAAAAAATGATGGTTGTACCTTGGAGCTCCCACTTGAGTTTAAGAGGCTGGTAGGTTGTGAAGGCGTTGAGTAGAGAAGACCTACATATGGTAGCATGTGGGAGGACAGGACACCACCTTCGCGCACCCACAGTTTTACAACCTCTAGACAAATATGGCAAATACTACACTTAATATGTTCATACAGTGTTCAAGGGAGACTCAGAGAGTTCATAATCTTCATCACACTTGTTCCCAAACAAGATCCATCTGCACTTCTATTTTTGAAATTTCAGAATCTACGTGAAGTGATCGTTACTTTAAAGCCATCTCATGTTTTATTTTATCCCAATAGAATTTTTTTCCTAAGAATTTTGCATCACACGTTTTTCTTTACTCTTACATATATAAACTGAAAAAAATCACTGAAACGTGAGTGTTATAAGAGGCAGTAAGTGCTCATGTTATTCTGTATTTCATTCCCATTACATATTAAACCTTCGGTAGACATTTATTTTTTAATGTAAATAGAAAGTATGGGTAAAGAAAACATTTATGGAATTCTGCTTGGTTTTCAAAGATTCTAATTCAAGATTTGGATCAGTTGCAGAATTGGATAGCACAATCAAAACATAACATGGAAAATATATAATTTGTGAACAATGATGCCTAGAAATAAGTTCCTGAGGTGAGAAAATCTCTAAAATCAGATGGTTCAAAAAAGGACAAAGGACTTCCACATGCTGGTAGTAGAGGAACAGCTCCTATTGGACAAACCCTCCAACAGATAACAACCCTTTACAGGACCAAATAGAAAAGACAACCACCTGGAGGCACTGGCAAGAAGCCAAAAGGAGGCAGACGTGAGATGGAAGCAGACATCACACTAGAGAGATGAGGTTTGTAGTTTTAGTCCAGTCTACTTCAAAGTCTCCTAAAATTAAAGTACAAAACTCTTCAGAGAAACATACCATAATTCAGAGAATCTACAACAAATCATTCACAACATTCACAATAGGATACAAGATTATCTGAAGAAACTCAGAGAAGTTTTAATAGAAACTAACCCACAGTGAGCCAGATACTGTAATTAGCAGATAAGGATTCTTTAAGCTCTTCTTTAGAACATAAAGGAAACGTACTGGTAGTGAATGAACAACTAGTAAAATTCATCCGAGAAACAGACCTTTCAAAGAATCAAATATAAACCCTAGATCTAAAAATATACAATATCAAAAATAAAAGTTGACTAGTGGCCAAACAAGACAGTGGAAATTACAAAAAAAAAAAAAAATGTGAACTTGAACTTGAACATGAACTTATAAAAGTTAACCAAATGCTAATCAATACCTCTTTCTTGCTTTGTGTAACTCAAAAATGGACTGTTCTGATACTTCATTGCTTTTGATCACATTCGAGGTTATCATGAAAACCATCTTTCTCTCAGATCCTCATTCTCACAGAATATGATCATCAGAGTACTTCCTTTTCTTAGGCCTTAGTTATTTATTTTAATTTAACATATAAGAATTTAAAAATAATTTCAAACATTTTAAACTTGAATTATTATTAATCCTAAAAGCATTACATGAATTTGTTAGAAAGAAAATAAAAACTTCAAAATAGCATCAAAGAAAACTTATATATATATTTTTCTTTTGTTTAGCTTTCAATTTATCCCCCAAAATAGTAAGTAGGATAAACCATGAAACTTCAGTGACTTCTTTCTTCCAGAAGAGATAACTTAGTTTTGTAACAGATAAAGCTGGGTCATTTATTTTTGCGGCCTGTTTCTCCCTGTCCCTGATGTAACAATTGCTTAATTTTGGGTTCCAGGAATGACCTCCACTGTCTCCGCATTACCCTTCTTCCTTTGCTGAGAGTTCTGAATCAGCACTTGATGCCCAGGGCATGCCCAGGTCATCTAGACATTGTAAAAATTGCAGAATCACCTAAGTTCTTTGGACATGATTACTTTGAAAAGGCGCGTCTAGCTGCTAGAGTAAACAATTACTGGTACCATATACAGCTCTCCGGACATTTCTCCATAACCAAGAGGCTCAGAGGCTTGCTGAAGGACTTCTTTCTCAGTTGCTTGATCCTTTTTAACAGACGGGAAATTAGCCTTTCAACTAAAGTCAATGATACACATTTGTTTGGCCAACAAGGCAGGCAGCCGAGTGTGGCACAGGTTCCTGAGAATTGATCCACTCGGACAGATGATCCAATGTCTCTGCCGCCAACGTCAATTCAACTTTTCTCGACTTGATGCAGATTACATGAAAACCAGTCTTTCTCCCTCTTGCTAAGTATCTCCATTATTATTATCGTCGTTATTTGGAGGAATTTTTAAAACATGCTGTGTTTTGCAGAAAGGTGCCAGCTGCCAAAGGCTCGGCACGAGATGGAGCGTTTAGTCATCCAGCACTGTCAGTTTTTCTCATTGACTTTGGCAGAAGAGTCCATTTCAGCAGGGAAGAATCCGCACGTCAGCTAAGACATGGGATCTTTTCTCAGCGTCACTGCTAGTGCCAACTCGTAGTAAATTAGGCGCCTAACTTATTAATAGTGATGAATCCATTAGAGTTGACAGGCGCCTGGCTGTGCTGCCTCGAATTAACCGTGAGTGGTCAGAAGTGCTGCTGGTGAACAAGCTCAAAGTCAGATAATTAGAGGAGCTGCCACTTCTTTCCCTGGGTTTTTGCAAAATGGAGAGGTTAGGAATAGATTAGAAAAAAAAGATGTTTGAGATTAAGGATCTGAGCTAAAATTAGAAATATTTATGGCTTGGCACAAAACCTTAAATTACTGTAAATCCAGGACGTTTAAAAAAAAAAAAAAAACTTTCACAACTTGGCATAATTGGCCTCTCTTCTTGTTTGAAACACTTTTCCTTAATGGCATGAAGCATTCAAGAAGAAATGCCAGAGTCCCACCCCTGGGTTGGTCTGTCTGTTGGCAGCATGCCCACCTGCTTTGAAATCTGGTTTATGGAAATTGCCACACAAATACTTGAAGGATTTTGGAAAGTGATAAATGTGTTTCAAGCCATATGTATACACTTTAAAAAGCTAAGGTCGCCACTTTAACGGGGTGCAAATGTGCCTTAAGATAAGGGTGTGCACTGGTTCTATGGAGATGTTTACGAGTAGGTATGTGGGCAGCAGCTCCAAATTACTTCTGTCTGATAAACACAAAGCCACTCAGCCTGGCTGAGCTAGACATTAAGCTTTGTCTGTAATGCAATGTGGCATTTTGTGATCATCTTAAATAATATGACTTGCTTTATATACAGCAAATGGAATTTTAAAAAAAAATAGGCCACTGCAGTGTATAATCACATGAATTGCAAAAATCCTTCAGAGTGACATTAACCAATTGTAGCATCTTGAGTTCTACTGGCCCCAAAATACTTAATTTTAAATCGTAGTATCACTCATTCTGAGTATGTTCAGAAATTTGAGATTCTAGAAGTTGTAACATAGGAGAGTAATTCATTGTAAATGATCCAGAACTGAAATCCTGAGTTCTACGTTACAGGACTGAGAACAAACTTCAGCTCTACTAGTCAAATGTAGTATTTTATATTTTTTTATTTTTATTTTTTTATGGGTTGTTCAAAACATTACAAAGCTCATGATATATCATCTTTCATACATTTGACTCAATTGGGTTATGAACTCCCATTTTTACCCCAAATACAAATTGCAGAATCACATCGGTTACACACTCACGTTTTTACATAATGGCATATTAGTGACTGTTGTATTCTGCAAATGTAGTATTTTAGCTCAGCTGTTAAACATTGGTCAAACCCAGCAAGAGGAAGTGAAGAATAAATGACTTCCTTACGATCTCTGATTATAGACTTCCTACATCCCCAGATTTAAAAAAAAAAAAAAAAACCAACAACAACAACAACAAAAATCTTATTATTTGAAACAGTTGGAAATGACTCAAATTAGAAAGGAGATATTTGGAATCAGGAAAGATATCTTTCAAAGCACTAAAGAAATAAATTATCATTGCATTTCTGTTATACTATAAATTCCAACATGCTACAAAGTTGAAACTGTTTTACTCCGTAGCTAGAATTTTGGCCTGAAAATAAAATTCTTATTAGGTTTCTTCCACTGCTTAATATCCACCTTCCTGTGCCTCTAAATTAAGTCCTCATGCCCTGAATTTCCACCATCTTTGTACACAGCACCCCCAATTATTGTGCATTAAACCTAGATCTTGCATCCCTCAAGTTTCATGAAAGCAGGCACCTTACTTATCTATTTTGTTCACTGCCACATCCCACCTTGTACAGTAAAAATTCATTAAGTAGATGACATTGCTCAAAGACAAAAGACACCAAAAGTCTGCTCTTCCCTTAACCCAATTGCTTATGTCAGCTCCACTTACATGGAGAAATGAGGGTAGCTGATCTTTCAACTCACATTGGTGAATCCAGAAGGTTATGGGTGGGCCTTATTTCCAGTTTCTAACTTAGTTTCTTATTTTCCTACCCAAACTCCAACCCACTCTAAATTAGATGGTTTCCAGTAGGAACAGAATCTCCCCAGAATTGGTAAAGATTAAATTCACTAAAATTTTTTTTTTTAGTTTTCAGTAGTCTTTATTTATGTATTTATATGTGGTACTAAGAATCAAACCCAGTGCCTCACACATGCTAGGCTAGCACTCTATCACTAAGCCATAACCTCAGCCCTTAAATTCATTTTTGACACATAATAGAGTCAACCAGGTAGTAAAATTTGGAAATAAACTGTGTTTCTATGATTATGAATTTTCCAAGGCTTAGGCTTTCTGGTCATTTATAGTAAATTGCTTCTCTTCCTTGACAAATTCATTTAATATCATGTTACATAAATGAGCCAAAGATGGCCTTGGTATATCAGCCCTCGGGCTGTTTATTATTTCACTACAGGCTGAAGCCCATTAGTTCAGAAGTCTGCTGGCACCAAACTGAAATTTTTACATATCCAATTATTTCTATATTAGCCCAAAGCAAGCAGATATTAGGCCAGTCAGAGTGTGCCTATTTTGCACACCCTGAAGCATTTACCTGACAGTGGTTGCCTATTGCGAAAATAGCCACTGCTGCCCTTAGGAACTCTCTGACCCAGAGACTCCCTACCATGTTGCAGAGTGACAAAGTACATCACCTGCTGCTGTGTTTGGGTATGGTTTCAGTATTCCCCAAAGACCCACTGTGACTGAAGTCTCTATCCCCATGGGGGCACTATTGGGAGGTGATAGAACCTTTGGGAGATAGGACCTAATTTGAGGTCCTTTGGTCTTTGGGGCCATGCCCTCAGAAGGGATTCTGGGACTGTAGTCTCTTTACTTCCTGGCTTAAAATGTAACCACTTGCCCCAACAAGTGGTCTACCATCAATCATTTGCCATAGGCTCTTTGTCAAAGTCAGAGCCTGCACCATTGTTTGGACTTTGACTCTCCCAAACTGTGAGCTAAATAAACCTCCTCTTCATCATAGCCTGTGTCAGGTATTTTGTTACAATGACACAAAGCTGATTAATATACCTAGAGGTATATTACACATGAGGCCTCTCTCAGATAAGCTTTCCCACCAGGGAGTCCCGAGCTCCGATCCCTGCTGGATGTAGCCTTCTGACAGTCTCATGCTGAGGGATTCCCTGTGCCATTAGTCCTGACCAAGCGCCACCCAATAAGTCTTGTTGTATGTTACTGACTCTCATGGTCAGATCTTTTTCCTTGAGCATACCTGGATCATACACAATATATAGTTAGTTCCAAATAGCTTGACACCTGAGAAATAGGTAGGAATTCAAGTCTAAGACACATCTTCACTATAAGAATTCCATGAGCTGTGAGAAAAACCTGTCTGGCCACAATTTCATAGCCAGATCCCCTTAACTGGAAGGACCCAGAGGTAAACTTGAAGATCTACAACTACCACCCCTGCCAAATTATATTCTAAGTCTTATATGTTAGCCTTTATTTTAGTGGAAAGAATCCTTAACCATCTTTTTTTTTAAAATTATTATTCCTCATAAGATTAAAAAGCTTAAAGGAAAAGGAGAGTTCTAGGGGTAGGAAGGATGGTGGAATGAATGGAACATTGTTACCCTACATGCATATATGATTATATGACTAATGTAATTCTATATCATGTACAACCAGAAGAATGAGAAGTTATACTCCATTTATGTATGATATGTCAAAATACATCTATGTCATGTATAACTAATTAGAACAAATAAATATATATTATAAATGAGGAAAAATAAAGCCTAAAAGTTGACAACCACTACTTTGTAATCTCTAGGTATTATAGTTCTTCCAAGTTGACTTGAGTGCACATGTCATAGTTTTGATTGGACTGGCTCAGCAGGACAGAGCACAGAGGAAAAGACTATAACCACAAAACAAATTTGTCACCCACCCTCCATTGCAGAGATGGAATGATAGTTCAGTCTTTCAGGTACAACCTAACATCCAAAGATGTATCTATAATAAATAAATGGCACAGACCAATCAGTATTAGAGGTCTGAGGAAAAGCTGTTGAGTATCCCTACCAGTGAGATTATTATAAAAAGAGCCATCAGAATATTTGAGTGGAGACCCGAATGCAAATATCTCTTTGGCATACTGATTTCATTTCCTTTTGGAACACTATACACCCAGAAATAGGATTGCTGCATCATGTGGTATTTCTATTTTTATTTTTGGAGAGGAATCTTCATATTGCTTTCCATAGCAGCTGCACCATTTTTCATCCTCATTCAGTGTCTGAGGGTTTCCTTTTCTCCACATTCTTGCAAATACCTATCTTTTGCTGAAGAGGTATTTGCACTCCCATGACCAGTGCAGCATTGTTCATAATGGCTAAGATATGGAAAACACCTGAGTGTCCATTGATGGATGAGTGGATAAATAACTTACTAGATTAGATAGATAGATAGACAGAACTTTAATGGAATATTATTCAGATTTAGGGAAGAAAAGATTATCTCATTTGCAACAACATGGATGAACCCAGAAGACACTGTGCTAAGTGAAATAAGCCAGGCACAGAAAAAGGGATATACATGATCTCACTCATACACAGAATCTAAACAGTCAGGTTCATAGAAGTAGTTTCTAGAATGACGGTTTCTAGGGATGGGTGGAGGGAGATTGTGAGATATTGGTCAAAGAGTACAAAGTTTCAGTTAAGTGGGATGAATAAGTTCTAGAAATCTAACATACAGTGTAGTGGCTATAGTTAATAATAATGTGTTGTATATTTGACATTGGCTAAGAGAGACCTTAAGTGCTCCTACCATACATACACCAAAAGGGAGCTATAAAAGGTGATGGATATGTTAACTAGCTTGACTGTAGTAACCATGACACAAAATATCACAAAATATTACATTCCTTATCTTAAAGATGTACAATTTTATGGTAAAAAAAATAGAAATGAGAAATTGCATAGAAATTAAGCAGAAATAATAAAGATCAAAGTGAAAAATCAATGCCACAAATCCAGAAAAACAGTAGAGAAAAATCAATGAAACCAAAAGCTTATTGTTTGTCTTGATCAATAAAATGAATATATCTCTATTCAGGCTGATCAGAAAGAAAGAAAGAGGAAACAAAAGCCACCAAGAGGAACTAAAATAATAATAGGTGAATATTATCAATTTATGTCTGCAAACTTGACAACTTTGATAAAGACAGTCTTTGGAAACTACAATCCACAAAAAAATCACTTAAAAGAAGTTTAATCAGAAGTTAAGAACTTTGCCTAAAACAAACCCCTCCAGGTCCCAGAACTTTGTTAGGGAATTCTACCAAACATTTATGGAAAAAAAAATATCACCAATTCTAATCAAACCCTTCTGAAAAATTAAAACGGATAAAATGTATTCCAACTCATCCTGTGAGGTACACATTACCATGATACCAAAGCTATATATATATATATTTAAAAATTACAAAAAAAGAAAAAGGAGAAAAAAAATAATTGAACAGACTAATATTGCCCATGAACTTAGATGCAAATATTTTATCAAAAAGTTGAGCAGATTGAATACACACACACACACACACACCCCAAAGTGAGACTCACTCATCCCAGCAAAACACTTAAGTATAACATTCAAAACTCAATCAATGTAACTTACTATATTAACAAACTAAAAAAGAAGAACCATATGATTTTATGCTAATATTTCTGTGTTCCCACTAAGATGCAAAGCAATCTCCATTAAAATCACAAATAGAAATGGACACACTGAATTTCACATGAATGCAAAGAACCTGAATAGCCAAAACAGCTCTGAAAAAGAACAAAGCTGGGGAAATAATCCCACCTGATTCTAAGATTTATTATAAAGCTACACAATCAAAATAATTTGGTGCAGGTGGAGCAAAATCACCCCATGAACATACAGCCTGTGCCCACACAGGCCTCCGTGAAGACCTCTCTTCACAGAACACTTCTATCCAGCTTCTGCCAGATAAGGATTATCCTCAAAATCAAAATCAAGGAATCTTAATCATTGACATGTGACACACCTAAATCCTGTGTGTGGTCATTCTTTCCTTCTGCATATGTCAGTGATTACTCCTTTTTTTTCAAACACTTTTTTATTTCAATGGATCTACTGCGGGGAAGAAAAAAGGAAAATATTTTTTTGTTATAAGAAGATGTTTAAATTCTCTAAGAGAAGAATAGATGCATTCGTTGGAAGAACTGTGTGAGAGTAAGTCCAGTGGGCAATGTGTCAATCAAAGGACCCTGATTATTTCTTTAAGGTGCTAGGAATTGAACCCAGGGCCACACGCATGCTAAGCAAATGCTCTACCACTAAGCTACCCTCCCAACCCTAGAGCGCTGATAATCATCATCTTTGCGATGCCTGTGAGCCTGGGAAGTGGCAAGTGTAATGACAAGGGCATTGGTGTATGTCAAGAGCCCAGGCCCCCACAGTAGCTGCCCATCTGCTTGTGACGGAGCACTTCATCGCCCACCTTGCTTGTAGCAAAAAGGAGAAGAATGAATTAGAGCAGAGGTGTGTTCAATCAGTGTTTTTCAAGCACATTTCAAGCATTAATGCATGGGTCTCCAACTTTTAAAATCGTATAACCCTTCAGTAAAAGTTTTGCGAATCTGCACCCAGGAAATGGGCATTTATTTATAAATGATGTGTGTGTGTTTGTGTGTGTGTGTGTGCATCACACAGAATATATATATTTGTTCTACCATATCAATAAGTTACATAAATTGTACAAAGACACACAAATGTTTTATTTGAAGGTAAGATAAAACAAGTAGACCTTCTCTCATTTTCTTTCCACATGCCCACTGATCATTTCGCATATCTGCTTTGGAGACTTGGGTTTAAACTAGGGGTTCTTAATTTGTCATTGCCAAGGTGGGTGAGCTGACTTTTTGAGACTCTGTATTAGTTTTTTTTTTTTCTGTTACCATAACTGGTTTATTTAGCTGACAGTTCTGGAGGTCCAAGAATATGACACTGGGTTCTGCTGAACTCTGGTGAGGGCCTAATGGCAAACATCATCATGGTGAGACCATATTCAAGGAAGATCATATGGTGAGATAGGAAGCCAGGAACAGCAAAGAGCCAGTCTTGCTCTTTTTAGAAGAAAGAGCAAGTTCTCTTTTGAGAACATACTCTGTAAGACCAGCATCAATCCCTTCGGAGGGCAGGTCCCCCCATGACCTAACCACCTTCCACTAGGCTCCACCTCTTAAAGGTCCCACCACCTCAACATTGCCACACTGGGACCACGCTTCCAGCACATGAAACTTTGGAGAACAAATCAAACTATAGCAGGTCCACAGTTTTCTCAACCAAATTAGCTTCACTCTTGTCTGCCATATTAGAAGCCTATCAATTAAATAACTTGAAAACCATCCACCTACATGATCTCTAAGGTTATTTTTTTTCCTCAAAGAATTTGGAGATTCATTACATTTCCCACCATATAAAATACTATGCATTCCTCCTACTGAAAGTTACCATTAACAAGGGAGAATATAAATATTATTTCACCCTGTGGGAATAGTTTAAACGTCACAGTTAAAACTCCACATGTAGCAAATCATGCACTACTGGTACAAATATTTCCTGACCAAAGAAGCTTATAAAACTTTAATTTTTGTTTTGTTTTACTCTTCAATATGCCCGACTTTAGCTCTACAAAGTGGAGCAATAAGAGAAACTGGGACATTCTCATGAAAAAAAAAATCAGAGAAAAAAAAATTAATAGCTAAACACAGTAGAGTAAGTGAGGTCCATTAGAAAAAATGATTTCTTTTTTTATTAAAATTATCTCAAGGGAAACTAGAGAAACAATCAATTCCCTAATTGAATATGAATTTTAATTGTCTTCCAGGAAGCACAACCCAGGGCCAAAAAGTTGGTATGAAATGGGTGGTCCTGACAGAGGGCTCTTGGGGGCTGTGTGAGCGGTGGTGTTGTTAAATTAACCATTTATAAATGGAAGGAAAATGCAGTGTTACTAAGTGTGTGGCCCCCAGAGGATAAAAGAGTAGTGGCCCCCAGGCTGCGTTTCCAGTCGGGTCCCCAGAAGGATGTGACATCAAGGGCCAGACAGGTCACGTGACCCTTGGAGACTTTCATGTTCATTTGCTTTTGTTCCAAAGTTCCCAAAGGAAATGCAGGAGGCACCAAACAAATCTCCTGTTTCCGGACACTGCAATTTAGCCCTTGAAGTGAGGCTCTCTCAGAGCCAGCCCATCCTCAAGAGTCGTTCTGGGAACAAAAGAATGCTTTTCTCTTAAAACTAGGGTTAGGTGACCTCTTCAGATCTAGCAAAGAGCCTTCATGCCAACTCTCATAAAAGTGTTTGGATACCGTCATTCCATCCTCTCCTGCAGGGAGCTGTCAGAAGAGCCACCCCAACGTTTCTTGCTACCCACTAGGGATGGGAAGAGTTAATGTGAGGGATGGCGTGGAGATGGCAGGGCACAAATTCAAAGTGTAATTATCTTTACATATTGAATTGCAGCCTTGACATGCTTACCCCATAATTAAAAGTGTTACAAAGATAACTGATGCATTTTGGTTCGCCTGCCTGTGTGCCTGCCTGTGTGCACGCCGACTTCTAGAAGTGGCTTGCATAGATCCAGGCCCTCCCTGAGGTCTGGGCTGAAGTCACTGAGGAACAGTTAAATTGCCTGAAGTTAGCAAAACCCAGGACTTGGGGTAGCAGGTTCACAGGTCAATCGCAAGTCTCTGCAGAAGGGAAAATCTCCTCTCTTCTGCCAAAAATCTCTCTAAGAAGCTCAAAGTCCTGCAGATAAGTGCACAGGGCTTCCCCTCCGGCTTGCCATGTCAAAAAAAAAAAAAAAATGAACCACCAGATAGATACCCTGGAGGCAGCAGCCAAATCAAAAAGGATCCCAGAGCAGAAGAGGAGCTAGTCTCTCTGCCTGAAGGCAGAAAATGGGTGTGTCAGTGTGTGAAGATAACTCCCTCCACCCTCAGCCAAAGCAGCTGGGAGAGAGAATAAACACTAGCCCCCATTCCAGGATCCATCTCCCCTACATGGCAAGAGGCAGAGACAGAGAAATTGAGAGACGCAGACAGACTGAGGTAGAGAGAGAAAGAAACTGACAGAGACAGAGAGACAGGGAGACACGGAGATCGAGGTAAAGAATAGGAGGGAGGAAGAGACAGAGAACCCAAGAAACACAGAGATAGGAAGAGACAGAGGCAAGGAGGGAGACAGAGACCAAGCGACAGAATCAGAAAGACTGAGGGACAGAGACAAAGAGACAGAGGGGGAGAGAGACAGAGCAAGGGAGGCCCAGAGATAGAGACCAAGAAAAAGAGAGAAAAAGAGACAGAAATAGACATTGAGACAAGGAGAAAGAGAAAGTGGGAGATAGAGACAGAGAGAGGGACACAGACCAAAGACACAGAGAAGTTGTGGGAAACCCCTCTTCTTTTCCATCATAGTTCTCATACCCTACAAGATCTTCTCTGTGGATTAGACCACCAGGGTCTCCTAGTGCTGTGGGTCTTATGGGGGTGAGGCTGGACTCAGGATCAGCACATTTCCAGCCCCCCACTCAGCCCTGCAGGAGCCCCCAGGCCCCTTACACAGCTGGCCCCCTGTCTGCCTGCTACAATGGCCTTACTTTCCTGAGTCTCCCACTTAGCATGACTGGGGCTTGCACACACGCTGATGGTGACTCTTCTTGATGCCATGTGATTATAAATTGTCACATCATCCTCTCACTCTTCCCCTGGAGCCCCACCATCACGTGGAAAGCCAATGATGACACAGCAAACCAGCCACAGGCTCAACCTGCCCTCCAGCCCCTCCCTTGACACGGCACCCTGGAGCCTACACAGACCAGGGCAGCCTCCGTCCTGACAGGCATAAAAGGCATTAAGATATCTGGGCTGTCCCTATCATTACTCACAATTTTATTGCAGATAAATAACAAAAGAGGGAGGCTGTCAAGTTTGGCTGAGTAGCCGTGAGATCCACATGTGGAATTTTTTTGAGGAAGAAAAATTCCCCAAATGTACCAACAGGCTAGGACTGCCAAGACAGCCGCGGCCATATTGAAACTCCTGCAGGGTGAGGCTAAGCCCCACTCGTCCCTGTTCACCCCACACGGACCTATTACAATAGTAAGGGTGTAATTAATACTTTTTGAGTTAATGAGCAAAAACAGCTTCTGCAGGCCCATGGAGTTTTATCCAAGGAGCTGTGCTCATTAAAGATTTATTAAGTACCCAGTTAAAGTGCCAAGGTGTCAGAAACCATTCCAATCTCTGTAGACTCACCACCTGCTCCTGAATGGCACAGCTCAATTTCAAAGCTGCAAGACCCTCTTCCTGGGCTACGTTGGCAAATTTTATTTAAGAGGCTCATATTAAAAAGATAATTAACATCATAGGAAAATGGCAAGAGAACTTTAAAAGTGACCCCGAAGAAGGATATTATCGTACCAAATTCACTGTCTAATTCTTCATTTGAGAGAAAAAATTATCAAGGGCCTCTCTAAATGTTTTTTGTCTCTGCTGATTCCATGAAGCCTACAGTGGTGGGGAGATATTTGGTAGAACAATGAATCAGCTATACTTGTCTACTTTCTGTTACTCTGATTAAATACCCCAGGCTAACTTTATGAATAATAGAGGTTTCTTTAGCTCACCGTTTTGGAGACTCAAAGGGAAGGTTGCTAGCATCAGCTCCACCCTGGTGAGTACTACTTGACAGATGGCATCATGGCAGAAATATATGTGAGAGAGACAGATCACATGGAAAAATAGAGAGCTGGAGAGTGATTCAAGGGACAGGCTTTTATAACACTTGCTCTCAGAGATGTTGAGGTCTCTTGAGAGCTACATTAATGAATTTTGAAAGCAGTTCCCCCAAAGACCTAAAGACCTCCTACTAGGCTCCGCCTCTTAAAGGCCCCACCCACCCCCTCACATGGCCACACTGGGGACCAAGCTTCCAACACAAAAAGTTTAATTTTATCTCAGGGGATAAAATTAAATCATATTATAACCATAACAAAGCCTGAAAAACTATAGGAAAAATGACAACAGACATCCACGATGGAGAGACCCTTCAGGCCTCAGTGTGGCTGCAGATGAGAAGTGTGCTGTACTTTTCCAAACCTTCCCCAATCAGGGTAGGAAAAGAGATGGCAATGGTTCCCAATACAAATATCCACATATTTAAACTCTAAGGGAAAAGTTCATTTAAACTTGCAAAAGCCCAGCTGTGATAATACAGTTTGTGCATAGAATCTGTGACTTAATAGCCTCCTCATCTGTCCCTTTGTCTGAGCCTGTCTTCACTTTCTCCTGGCCAGAGTTCTGACGATGGCAGATGCTTGACCTGGAACTTTCAACTGGCAGAAGGCGAACTACTACTTCCATGGTGTGAGAGTGTGGCCAGGAAAGTGCTTCAAGTGACGCAGGACACATGGTGAGAGTTCTTTTTGGTGGTATGATGATCATTTTATGTTCACAAGCTTATCAGATTTGTCTATGAATCATAAATTCATAAAATGAATATCTGAATGTCTGTGATCTATAGTTGACCCCCTTGTATGTTTTTATTTTATTTTTAATTGACACGTGTGGGTAATTGTACCTGTCTACAGGGTGATGTTTCGATACATGTACATACATATTATAATGATCATATCAGTGTATTGAGCATATCCATCACCTCAAACATTTACCTACTTTTGTGTGTGGTGAGAACTTTCAGAATTCTCTCTTCTCATTCCTTGTATTTTGGCTTCAGGTTAAGACTGAAGTGAATTACTGCACATACAAGTCGTGGCTCTACAGACATTTCCTACAAAAGGTTAGAGGGTAAATTTTAGGTTTTGTGGGCCATACATCACCGCAGTGACAACTAGACCCTGCCCATGTAGCTTAAAGGCAGCCACGAAACTCATTCACAAAGACAGGGGTAGGCCAGAAGTGTCCTGCTGTTATAGTAAGAAGACCTGCGATTTCTGCAAACACCATCCCCACAGCAACTTTAGCTGCTAAACTGACAATCTAGAAATAAGAAGAGGGGGGAAAAAGTCTTTATGCAAACAAAATAAGTGCTGACAGTTGTGAACCAAACTTTCACACTATATTTTTAGAATATCTGCTGACATCTTGTAGTCTCAATTGATTAACTTATATGTTTAAAATGGTGTTGCATCCAAACTGCATGTTGTTTTTCTGTCTGTTTTTTTTTTTAATAAATTTCTATTGTCATATAGCCATGTACATTTTTCAATAGATGTGGCCCATTTCCTAGTAAGATGGCAAAGTTGGAACACAGACCCCATGGCTTATAAAGCCTGAAATATTATATATATATATATATATGTATATATATATATATATATATATTCTCTAAAATATATATATATTTTAGAAAAAGTTGGCCAACTGCCTTAGACCACACTGCCTTAGACCTTGGGAAACCATGACCTAAAAGTTGCTGGTCCTCTTTCCCCCCCAACATATATAATATAGTTTTCACAGTCCATATATATAGGCAATATCATTTCTTATTTATTTATCTTTTTAAAAAATAAATGACAGTGAATGCATTACAATTCTTATTACACATACACAGCACAATTTTTCATATCTCTGGTGGTATATAGGCCATGTCATTTATATATGAATAAATTGAACTCAGGGGTTCCCTACCACTGAGTTATGTCCCCAGCCCTATTTATTTTTTTTATTTTGATACAGACTCTCATTAAGTTGCTGAGGTTGGCCTCTAACTTGTGATCTTCTGGCCTCAGCCTCCTGAGTTGCTGGGATTACAGAGATGTGCCACAGCACCTGGCTGTCCATGTATGTTTATATATATAAAAGTCCTAGAAGGAAAACAAACATGGATCTAATAATAAAAAATGAGGTCAATTAAGACACTCAAGTAAGTGCCCATCACGAGTTACATCTTCTACAAACATTTACTTGGCATATTGACTCTCGGCTCTCCTGAAAACCAATTCCAGCTTTATCACCTAATTAAGACAATTATTATATTTGCTTTTGTAATAGCCATTCTTTATCTACCCCCAATTAAATTAAATGCACGTGCAAATATTCATCAAATACCAAGATATTTTTCATCCTCTGACCTTTTAAAATTTATTACATAGCTCTTTGAAGGGTGGGGCTCTTTGTAAAGTATTAGTAAAAGTGAGGTCATTATGATCTCCCACCAAAAGAAGATCATGATTAGACAATGATTAACCAAGGTAGATTCAGTCTGAGAAATGAAAATATTAGTGGAATTATGAAATAAAATGCATGCGACATTATTTAGAGTTTGGTGCAATAACAGAATATAGACACAAATAGAAACTATGTAGTAAAACGGATTAATTCTGAGACCTGCAGATTTATAGACCTGAGCTTGTAAATGTGATGCTACCCACCTCAGCACTTCTCCTCATGTTTGCCAATGATAAAAAGATTGCTCAAAACAGGGCTGGGGTTGTAGCTCAGTGGTGGAGCGCTTGCCTAGCACATGTGAGGCACTGGGTTCGATCCTCAGCACCACATAAATAAACAAATAAATAAATAAAGGTATTGTGTCCGTCTAAAACTAAAATATATATATATATATATATTTTAAAAAAGATTGCTCAAAATATCTAAAGGAAATTGAATTTGGAAAACCACAGCACTTTTCCAAAGTGGGCTGTACTTTTCCAAACCTTCTCTGATCAGGCTAGGAAAAGTTGTTTTTCTTTTATTGGATCTCTTCTGAGCCTCCCACCTCCACTTTCTGCCTCTTCCTCCTGCCTCCTGCTTCCCCACTCCTCTTTCTCTTTATTTATCTTGCTTTCTATTCTGTTCCCTCTCTTACCTGCCAAACCTATCCTTGTTGTCAGTCTCCCCTGATATTGGCAGAGCAGGCAGCTCAGCAGGGCGTCATGAGTGGGATGAGAAGGAAATGCCTGCTTCCTCTCCATTGGAATCCCAGAGTAGAATGTGGCCATGGTTATCCAGTTACGTCTGGAAACCCATATTCTATGATACTTAAAACTTGTCCCTTTAGACAATATGGCATAACCTGCTTTAGCATTCCAATGTGTACTGATGGATGACTATTCAACTGCATTTATTATCTCTTGTTTAATTAAGGTGATTTGTATTGTCACCTCAGGTCATTGTCCCTTCTATCCAGAAACTCACAGTCTAACTGAGGAGGCAAAATGAGCTTAAACACCAGAAAACAGTGAATATGTGGGAAGCACCAATGGCCAAGGTGAAATGAGTGGTGGTGGGGGTTGCTATCTACATTCTTTCAGGACTCACTTGAAGCTCACTTCTATCAAACCCTAGACTTTCTCAAATGCAAATTCTTGCACAGGGTTAACATGGACTCCACAGGCCCTCAGTGTAAGCCCCTCTGAATGTGCATGTGTTTTTGGAAGCCATGCTCTGGAGAGGAGGGCTGACAGCTTCCATCAAATTCCTTAGTACAGTGTTCCCAACTACATGCACACATGAGTGCACACACACATTACATACAAATTAAGAGTCTGCTATAAAGTTTGAGTGTGTTTTAGTAAGGGTTCAGTAATGGAGACAGGATAATGGGTTAGAGAAACAAGGTTGGTGCTGTAGTCACTGGCAAAGAAGGAAAGTCAATGTGTGAGAGGAGGAGAGGGGACCAGCCAGCCTCAGTGGAGGTGACTTTCAGAGAGTAAAATTCAAAGAACCAGACTGCCTACCATGGAAGCCCAGCAGGGTTATGTGCAGTGTGAGAAGAGTGACTCATTGAAAGTTTTTGAGCAGAAGAAACATCCACTAAAGTGTCACTAGGAAGAAGAACCTTGTCTTGGTGAGACCTTACGGTCAGATAAAGCTAGGGAACCCTTCCTGTAGATGGAAGGGCCAAAAATAGGAGTGAACTTGACAACGCATCCAAGGAAACAGGAGATTTTTTTTCCCCTCAGTCCTGGGATGGAACTCAGGGCTTCACATATGCTAGGCCCAGCTCCCAGTTTTTAAGACAAAACACAAAACATTTGTTTAATCAAATGTGTTCAGAGACAGTTTTTTGCTCAGGCTGTGTTAAAGCTGACACTGTGACACTGTGACACCGGAACTTTTTTTTTTTTTTTTTTTTTTTTGATCAAACATGATACAGTCGTGTGGATGCTCCAAACAAGTTTTATAAAGCGTGTGTACCCATGTGTCTTACCTTTAGCTCATGAAAGATTTCATAAATATCTTGTAAATATGTAGTTCTACTATCAGTAACCTTAATTGCTTTGTTGGCTCACATGGTGTCCAAGTTTAAGAAGGTTTGGTACCAAGAGAAAGGCATTTCAAATGGAATTGGGCCCCTCGGTTAAAAAAAAAAAAAAATCCCAAATGAACTAGTAAGAGATTCTTACACATCTCCACGATCATTATCTGTTGACGCGAAGAGACTTTAATACCAGAAACTTCTTTTTTTACATTTTTTAAGTTGTAAGTGGACAAATATCTTTATTTATTTCTTTGTTTGCTTATGTGGTGTTGAGGATAAAACTCAGTGCCTCACATATAGTGAAACAACATTTTCTTCTTTTGAATTCATGTGGGTGAATTGTGGAGGAAAAGCATTCAACGGTTTGAAAAATAGGTGAAAATGTCTTTCTTGTCTGGCCCAAAGTCAGGAAAGAAAAGAAAAGGGAATTAAAAGACTGATTGCCCACATAATTCATTGTATGTTTAGAAGAAATCATATTTGAGTTTTATTTTAAAGAATCTTATTTAACATTTAGAAATATGAAACATTAAAAGTCCACTTGTTGTCCTTGTTTTTTAAAACCTGGGTAAAATATACAGAATAAGTAAGTCTTTTTTCTTTGTTTCTTGCTACTGGGAATTGAACCCAGGGGCATTTTACTATGGAGCTACATCCCCCACCCTTTTTATTTTTTATTTTGAAACAGGGTCTCACTATGTTTCTGAGAGTCTTGCTAAGTTGCTGAAGCTGGATTTGAACTTGTGATCCTCCTGCCTCAGCCTCTTGAGTCACTGGGATAACAGGATTGTGCTGCTGTGCCCAGCAAACCTACTATTTTGGCTTAAGTAAAAATATTTAAATATGTGCAGCTTAATGACAACAGTGGCTGTCCTCCTTATGCACTGAGAGTATAGTGTGCAAAAATATCCTCCCCAATCCATGATTAATACGTTTAATTAGAGGCATTTCACCTTGTAATGACTTGACAAGTATGCACCTCAATTAGCAACCAGATACACATAAACCAAATTAATATCCTGCTTCCTCATTTAAGTGCAAAATTAATCTGAAAATAAGTAATCACATGAGAACTATTTTTAAATGTACTGTGTGCCTTCAGTTTTCTTTTCCTCTTCTTCTTCACCTCTCCTCTTCCTTCTATCCCTCCTCATCTTCCTTTTTTCTTCCACCCCACCTCCTCCCACTTTTCTTCCCCTCCTCCTCCACCTCTGCCCTTCTTCTCCCAATCATCCCTCTCCTCTTCCTTTCCTCTTCTTTCATCTAAATTAAAATTGATCTAACTGAATCAAAGGCTTTAAATCAAATGTAGCCAAGATCAATCACAAGTAAAACTTGAGTTTGCAAGTCCAGTCAATAAACTCCTTGGAGAA
Organism: Ictidomys tridecemlineatus; assembly: GCF_052094955.1. Classification (NCBI taxonomy): domain Eukaryota; kingdom Metazoa; phylum Chordata; class Mammalia; order Rodentia; family Sciuridae; genus Ictidomys; species Ictidomys tridecemlineatus. The sequence goes on from NC_135484.1 coordinate 133,126,041, forward strand.
ATGCCTGTCCTGGTCCCTAGGAAAGCTTGATGGAGGAGATAACCACATGTCTCAGATGCCTTTTGCTCTTGGAGGCAAAGTTCTGGCCTAACTGAAAGCTAGACATGCCTGGAGCTCTGTGGTTCTGTGACTTGGTAAGCCAAGAATACCTCAGACCCTTGGGCTAACCAGGATCAAGTGTGGATCCCAGAAAACTTCACTTTGCCCTTGAAAAACAAGGTGAAGCTCTGTTTATTGTCATGCTGTACACAGAATCCAGCTACTAAGAACATTTTTCAAAAGGCCAATTCTTCTGACTCAAGGAACCCAATGGGAAGAGAGTATCAAGGTTGGTTTCAAAGTTAAAAGGCTGCGACTCCAGGGAGGTTAGAATTGCCTCCAGAAGGAATATGTGGGCCCTACAAGGCTTGAGACATTTCTGGTGAAACTGGATCAAACTCCAGGGAAAACTGACACTGGTCTATAGCTGATAACAGATTTAGCGAATTCCTAGATCCTTATCAGGGTCTCATGATTATATAAACCCAGAAACAAAACAAAGTCAAAATAGCCCTTTGGTCAGGAGGCCCACAAAGAGACATGAGAACTTTGAGAGCTTTATGTTTTGAGATTTTTTTTTTTCTCTCTTGATGAAGGAAGATGTGTTGCAACCTTGCGGGTAAGTTTTGATCCCCATCTGGTTCACACCTGGTTGTCTGGAATCCCCTTCCTCTGAAATTTCCTCTTCCTTCTACACAGCCTTTCCACACTCCTAACATCTACACACCTATTCAAAAGGAAGCTCCTGAATATTCAAATCCACCTCTGTAACTGAAATCATTTTGATTCACTGAGAATGGCAAAGAGAAGCAGAGTTATGCTGGACTTGCACTCAAAGAACAATTGCTCTGTACGTGAGTGGCGTGCCCATGGGCTGTAAGCCTTTCCATGTGTGGGACCTGTAACCCTTCATCCAGAGGAAAAGCAAGGTGGGTCTAGATGCACCAGTACTGTCTGCACCTGACTCCCCTAGTTACAGAAGTCCAGGGCTGTGAAGAAGCTGTTGAGAATGCCTGATCATTGTGAGCTTCGTTTACTGAGCAATTGTGTGCTTCTGACAAAATTGAACAGATTATTTTCTACCAAATGAATGCTTCTCCAACTTACGTATGCATCAAAATTACCTATGCCCAGCAAAATAGGAATAATGGCAACAAAAACTAAGTTTTATTGAACAATCTATTGCTGAGCACTATTTAAAGTACATTTTTTTCTGAATTCTCTATAATGAGAGCTAAACCGTAGTGTACTGATAAATGTTTAATAAATGGCTCTCTGAAAATATCAATTCCTGATTTATAGCATTGGCCAATGTCAGTGTTATAAATACTCCATCAGGGCAGATCGCAAGCTCCCCATGTGACATCATTGAACTGGAGTAGGAAGGACACACATCTGTACTAGCTCTCTCATCCACATTTACTGATGATTAAACAGAGGCAAGATCATCTAGAGTCCCAGATCATCTAGATCAGAATTCTGTAGGAAAACCTGGAGGTGAGAATTTTGACTCCACCTGCTCCACTGGCAGGTCTGTTGTCCATACCCACCCTGACATGAGAAATAACCTGGCTGAGGGCCATTTCATCATCTCAAGGACAAGAAGAATCAGGGATGCGAGTGTTTGTGTTCTTGACTGAGGGAGTTTCAACAGAGTCCTGTGGTGGGCGGGGGGTCTGAGGGGTATTTGGATACCAATAGGAAATGAATATTAAAATACTAGGACCCAAATGGATATCAAAACTCCACCTGGATAACATAGTAAAAATAATATTTTGGAGTCTATCTACCTTTCCTCCTGGCTACCAGAGGCAGTAACAGAACTAGGAACGCCTTTAGGGTCCTCTCTCAATTCCCTTAGACAGTCACTCTCAAGTTTCTTGGACTCAGGATCCTTTGACACCCTTAAAAATTATTAAGGGTCCCCCAGAGAGGGTTTATTATGTGTGTGTGTGTGAGTGTTCATATACATAAAATAAAATGAGAAATTCATTACGTTTTCCAAAAGAGAAATTTAACAAGAAAGGCATCATTGTTTTATATTTTCACAAGTCTGTTTCCTGTCTGGTTTAATAGAAGTGAAGTTCTCACATCCACTTTGCATCCAATATTTTACAACATTTTTCTTTTTGGTTCAAGTATAGGAAAAACAAAAACAAAATAACATTGCATCAATATAATACATATTTAGGAAAGGGCAAGTATTTTTGAGTCCCTTGCAGATAATTGTGGATATTCTTCTTTGATACGACATCACAAGATGCCAAGTAGTAGTTTCTTAAAGATTGGTTGCAAGGTAGAATCTGAAAGTAGCTTAAATAATTTTTTATACTGTTACCTTGAAATCCATTGGTCTTATTTGTGTGATTCCTTTTTAACATTAGTCATCCAAAATGTATATTTCCTGCTGGAGGTGTAGCTAAGTGGTAGAGTATTTGTCTAACATGGGTAAGGCTCTGGATATTCACTAAAAATAAATAAATAAATGGATAGATAGATAGAAAGAAGGGAAGAAAAAATGGAGAAAAATAGGAAGACCAAAAATATGGGTCTATTGAGCTTGATAAATCTGTTGAATAATGAAAAAAATGTATTAGAAAATATAAAAAGTAACCTTTATTAATGTTATCCCTGATTTTATCAGAAAATTATAGTTGAGAGCTGTAAAGATAGCAGAGATGGATAAAAACTATACAATATTCTAGTTTTCCCTTCAAAAGGTAAAGTTTATCACTGTCAACAAATACAGTTGGTTCTCTTTAAAGAAACAGATTTATTTCCCTAATTTTTGAAAAAAAAATATTCATTACTTATCACACATCTAAGTAACGGTAACATTTCTGCCCATTGTTATTTTACATTTAAAAAGAGAAAACTATACCATGAAAAAAAGCAGCCAGTCCATTTGTTACCGGCCTTATGGAAGCAGGACTTGTCCTTCAGGACCAAGATGAAACTCAATAGATAATTTGTGCTCCTTCATCAAGGACATTCTTTTTTAAATGTTATTTTTGACTGACACATCACATTTACACATGTATATGAGGGATCATGTGATGATTTGATTCATGTATACTGTGGGAAGTCATACACATAGGATAATTAGTATATCTGTCACCTTAGATATTTTTATTAGAGCATTACAGTTATACACAGTAGTTGGTTTTATCCCGACAAACTCACACATGCATGGAATTCAATACCAGTTTGTGATTTTCCCTTCCATCTTCCCTCCCCTCCCCTGTTCTCCTTCCTCTCTTCTGCAAGACTTCCTTTTGTTGTCTCTTTATTAATATTTTATTGGTTCTTTTTACTTGGCATAAAGATGGAATTCCATGTAGTATATTTACATATGTACATGACACTCTTTTTTGGAAAATTTATTCTGCATTGCCTCCCTTTTTCCATCTCTCCACTCTTTCAATCTTCCACACTACTAATCTTCCCTTTATATTTTTGATATCTTGTTCTTCCCTCTCCCTTTCATTTATTTTACTCTAGCTTCCACATATCAGAGAAAAAATTTGACCTTTGAGTTTCTGAGTTTGGCTTATTTCATTTAGCAGGATAGTCTCCGCTCCCACTTATTTACCAGCAAATGTCATAATTTCCCGACAAACTCATACATGCATGGAATTCAATATCAGTTCATCTTTATGGCTGAGTATAACTCCATTATGTGTCTATCCCACAATTACTTCATTCATTCATCTATGATGGGTACCTGGGTTGATTCCATAATTTCGCTATTGTGAATTGTGCTGCTATAAACATTGAGGTGGCTATATTGCTATCTTATGCTAATTTAGATCTTTGGGGAAAATACCAAGAAGTGAGAAGCTGGGTCATATAGTGGTTCCATCCCTAGTATTTTGAGGAATTTTTATACTGTTTTCCAGACTGGTTGTATGAGTTTACCATCCCACCAAAAATGTACAAGTGTACATTTTTTGCCACAACCTTGTATTATTGTTTGTATTATTGATCATTGCCATTCTGATTGGAGTGAGATAAAATCTTAATGTAGTTTTGATTTGCATTTTCCTGATTGCTAGAGTTTTTGAACTTTTTTTATGTATTTCTTCATCCTTTGTGTTTCTTCTTTTGAGAAGTTTCTGTTTGGTTTTTTGTTTTATTTTGTTTTGATTTGTTTTGCTCATTTATTGATTGTGTTATTTGGGTTGTTTGTTTTGGTGATTTTATTTTAGTTCTTTATATACTCTGGATATTAATCCCTTTTTGGAAGCCAACAGTTTTTTAGAGTTCTATAGGCTCTTTCTTCATGCTCTTAAATTATTTCCTTCACTGTGCAGAAGATTTTTAGTTTGATGGCATCCCACTTATTGATTCTTGGTTTTATTTTCTGCACTTTGGGGGTCTTGTTAAGGAAGTTGGTGCCTATACCTATATGATGGAATGTTGACCCTATATTTTCTTCTAGCAGCTGCAGGGTTGTTGGTCTAATTCCTAAATCTTTGATCAATTTTGATTTTAGTTTTGTGCAGGGTGAGAGATAGCTATCTAGTTTCATTTTTCTACAAATAGGTATCATGTTTTTCCAGGACCATTTGTTTAAAAGGTTGTCTTTTCCCCAAAATATATTTTTGGCACCTTTATCTTATATCAGGCAGCTCTAGGTATGTGGATTTGTCTCTGTGTCTTCTAATCTGTTCTATTGTTCTTCGTGTCTATTTTGACGCCAATACCATGCTGTTTTTGTTATACAGCATTATACTACTCTAGCACAATTTCAGATCAGGAATTGTGATGCCTCCTTCGTCACTTTTCTTGCTTAGTATTGCTTTAGCTACTCTGGGTCACTTATTCCAAATGAATTTAAGCATTGTTTTCTTTTCTGATTCTGTGAAGAATTTAACTGGTATCTTAATGGGTGATTGCATTGAATGTGTATATGTTTTGGGTAGTCATTTTGACAATATTATTTCTGCCTATCCAAGAACATTAGATGTCTTTACACCTTCTAAGGATTCTCCTTCCTCTTTTCTATGCATGCCTTTTTGTGTGTGATTGTCTTACTTGTTTTATGATGTCTCTCTATTTTTGATATATAAGTGGATGTCAAGGGATGAACCAGAGGTCCCTGTCTGATTGCTCCTCTTTGAGTCTTGGTCTTTGTCTCCTCAATTCTTTCAGTAATGTCAGGACTTTGGAGGAGGGGGGATTTAACTGTGTGTAGGGTGAGATTCCCTGTTTCTTGGTTGAGATGTGAGCATTTCTCAACAGCAGGATCTCTACTCTGTGATCTTGAAGAGTCCCAATTTCTTTCCAACCTTTCTTGGAGGGGGGGAGCCAGGAATATCACTAATGTACAGCCTTAAGATAAATATCCAGTGTCTACTTTGACAACTATAACACTAATGCCCACCTACATGGGAAAGTGGGGCCAGCATTTAACAACAGTACCAATAATTTTTTAAAAATGTATTAGATTAGGTGTTTGACAGCAGGTGTCTTTTGTATTGTCTACTATATTAATAAACACAAAAACTTGAGTGGGGTAGAAATTACATAGTCTATAGAATTTATTATTTAGTGGGATTACAGCTTGTTAAGTAAGAGAAAATAAGGTAGGAAGGCAAGATAAAGTTCAAATTGTTTGAAAAAGCAATCAGGGGAGAGGCAGGAGACAGGGAGTAGGTGTCAGCTATAAAGAAGGAATAAGGTAACTGAAAGCAATGAAAAAAAAAAAGATAGGAGAGAATAGGAGATTTGGGCCGTTACTGGGTAAAGAGAATGAAGAAGAGGAAATAGTAGAGCCCAGAAAATAGATATCAAAGGTAAGAACTTGAACCCTCATATAATTATATGCTACCTAAGTCTAACCTAGGCTAAATAATGAACACATGCAGGAAAGAGCAATTAATGTGTAAATAAAATTATATGTATTTATTTATTTGTATATATAGGTACATATATATTTATATGTATGTATTTGTATATATATTTTAAGCATTTTATTATATTGTATCATTCTTCACTTTTTTCATTATGCAATATTCAAACCTGTCTGCACAGTGAAATTATACACAATTGCACACACACACACACACACTCAGATACACACTAAATCATGCATAATGAAAAAAAGTGAAGAATAATACAATATGACAAAATGTTTGAAAAACTGAAAAAATAGTTAGAATTTAAAAAGTAAAAACATTGGAATATAGAGTTAAAAAAAGAAATAGGAAAAAAACTTAATGGAAGGTGAAGGGCTTGTCTCTGTTATGGTGGTCAGATCTGCTGGCAGGGATCGATTTTCACTCTTTTTTTATAAGAGAGAGAGAGAGAGAGAGAGAGAGAGAGAAGAGAGACAGAGAGAGAGAGAATTTTTTAATATTTTTTTTTCAGTTTTCGGTGGACACAACATCTTTATTTTATTTTTATGTGGTGCTGAGGATCAAACCCAGTGCCCTGCGCATGCCAGGTGAGCACATTACCGCTTGAGCCACATCCCTAGCCCTGGATTTTCACTCTTTATATTTACTTTATGACTTTGGGTTTGGGGCCTAGCCGCTAGCCCGGTGTAGTAGCTCTCAGCTTCCAGTCTCCCGGGGTGGGGCAGGATAGACTGGGAGAGCTGATGGCTGGTATAATCTGGGTCTCTGCCCTGGGGTGCAGGTGCACTTACATGGCCACAGTGAGCTTCTCCATAATGGCTCCTATGGGGGGCTAGCCACCCTGGGACCTTCTCCCTTAGGATCCAGAGGCTGAGTGGTCCAGGCACCCCACTGCTGGGAGCATTTTCCTCAGCTGCCAGCATGTGCCATGGTCCACACTGTCAGAGGGCTGCCCAGGGGAGTGGGAGGGCTCACTGCCCCCACGGAGCACCATCACCCCAAAGGACCACTTTGGGTTTGCTTTCATTAAGTCACTTGCCCTATCGACTCTGTGTCCATCGAAATCAGCCTTCCTGTCTGTAAACCCCAGGTTTCTGTAGGTTGATTTTCTTTTATTTTTTTAGTTTCTTTATCTACCAGCCTCATGTTTCTTGTCTGCACTTCCCACCCAGCTCGGATGGTGATGAGAGCTGGCACATCTCTAAAGTATCATTCTTATGATTAAGTTACTGACTTTCTGTAGCTCCATGGATTTTTTTTAAAATTACAGTTTAGTATTATGTTTCAATGAGGTTCCTTCATCACTCACCTGGCTGAGGAGATATCTTCTTATTTTATAAGTATGGTGCTGGGGGACTGCTGGACCAGGCTTCCTTTCTTTAGCCCATCATCTTCCCTCACTATTTATTTATTTATTATTGATGCTTTCTACATATGCATAAAGGTGAAATTCCCTGTGGTATATCTATACATGTCCATAGTGTGATTTTGTTACATTTGTTCTGCATCCCCTCCCTTTCCCAGAACCTCCTCCCTCCCCCTCAATCTCCTTCTTCAACTCCACTGATCCTCCCTATATCTTTATGATATTCAATCCCCTGCTTTCTTTCCTTTATTTTTCTCTATCTTCGCTATATAAGTCTGGATTATCTCACTTAGCATGATGTTCTCCTCTTCTATCCATTTACCCACAAATGCCATAATTTCGTTCTATTTGAGTGGGGGCACTATGTATCTATATCACATTTTCTTAATCCACTTAGCTATTGATGGGCAGCTGGGCTGATTCCATAATTTGGCTATTGCATCACCTTAACCTTTCATGATTTCTTCATGGTGAGTACATTCCAATCCCCCTCTTCTAATTGTTTTGAGATATTTAATGCACTATTGTTAACCATGTTCACACTACTGTAAAATCATCAGAGCTCATTCCTCCTATCAAACAATAACATCATGTCCATTGACCCACGTGTCCCCTAATTCTTCCCAGTAATCACCATTCTGCTCTCAGCTTATGTGAGAATCACTTTTGAAGATCCCACTTAGGATTAGTATCTCATTGTCTTTCTGGGTTTGACTTATTTAACTTCGTCTAATATCCTCTAGGTCCATCTGTGTTGTTGCAAATGATAGGATTTCATGCTTTTGATGACTTAACAGTCTTCCTTTGTGCATTATCCATTTATTTGTTGATGAATATTTGAGTTGACTTCATAACCTGGCTCTTGTGTATAGTATCACAATGAAATAGGAGTGCCAAGTATCTTCTCAACAGGTTGATTTTGTTTCCTTGGGTGTAAACTGGATCATAAGGACATCCTTAAGGGAGACTAGCATTTGTCTCTTGCTCTCTTTCTCATGGAGATTGAGATACAATGTCCACAAGGACTGTGGCTGCTGCTGGCTGGATTTCTGCCAGGGTCCGTGCTGTTTTGTCCAACACTGCTTTACACCATCAGTGAGCAGAGCAGAGGAGAGTGTTCCAGAACCCAGGGGTCTGCAGAACACACTTTGAGAACCGTTGCCATGGGGTGGTTTTGGTGAGAAGACAGAAGCGAGAGTCAACCCTCAGTCACTCTCCTCCAGCCTGAGCTACACAAGTAGCGGGAGGCTGAATGATGGCTGGTCCCTTGGCTCATGTAGGACCCATTTTTCTCTTTGATAAAATGGGGAAAACTGGAACAAATGAATCCTACCAATTCAGGAACCTCTGCCTTCCAACCACATGCTGAGAATTCAGTGATTCGATGCTCTTAAAGCCTAAGCACATCAACCATAGGTTTCTGCCTGTTGTATTATTTGAGATCCCACAAATCTCTCAAAAACTAAGAAAGGGTGGAATATGAACTATATGCTACCTCTTACTGGGTGTTTTTTAGCACAGGCCCTGTGCACAGCAATGGATGTAGGATGAATCCAGTGCTTTATAGCCTTGTTTTTCCCATCTGTCAGGTAAGAGAAAAAAATATCCCCTATCTCCTAGGAATACTACAACAATCCAATGGAACAAAATGTCAAGAATGCTTAGCACATATATCTGGCCACTTGACGGGTGCCCTCTTCCTGTTAGCTCTTGAAGCAAGTCTCACCAACTTCATCATGCTATACAGAAGAGAATTTCGTATTTTCTGCCTCCCGTATGAAAAAAGAGAAGGAAAATTCCACCTGAAAAAAATATATATACTGATTCCAAGAAATAGCGCTGCCCGCGAGTGCTTAGTAATGCCCGATGTAAACTCCCAGGCACAGGTTATGTAAACTCTGCTAATTTATTAGAGGAAGTGGCCGATAAAGGGTCAGGATGATTGGCTCATTTCCGGAACAAGGAAAAAGTTGTGATTTTTCAAGTTTAACCTTGTCAAACTGTGACAGTTAAATGGGCCGACACAAAAGATAATATTCAAAAATACCAGGCAGTGAGCAAGTCGGGGAAGGCTCAGGAGAACAGGGAAGTGTTCCCTTCTTCCTCATGGTGGGAAAGTGTGGTCTAGTCCTGAACAGAAAATCCTCCCTCTTCTCCAGCACTGGCCTCCCTGCAGGCACCTGATCAGGGCCACCCCTTCAAATCCTCCCACTAAGCATGTCCTGGCCAATGTACGTTTGGTTGGGATTTTGACAGATTTCCAGAAATGGTGTTTGTAATAAATGAACAGAAGTATGTTTTTGTGTCTGCAATAGGAACAAGAGCCGTGGGCGAAAACCTATTCACTTGTAATAAAAGTCTCTGGGAGAATATCGATCAGTTTGGAAAGCAGTTAGCTGCAAATAACAGACAACTCAAATATAGTGGCTTAGAAAGAACGGTTTATTTTTTTTTTTTTGAGTTAATAAATAGTTTTTGGATGTAAGCAGTTGCTAGTTGGGGGTTCAGCAGGTAGGCGATGCCAGGGTTTATGTCTCTGAAGTTCTTTTAGCTTTTTCTCATGGATATGAGAGAGTTGCTACAGCTCCAATCATTGCATTTACATTCAAGACAGAATAAAAAAAGAAAAGGCCACATCAATCATATCTGATTTTTTACCAGGAAAAAAGAGGCATACCCAGAAATACATAGCAGATTTGTGCTTATTTCTAATCAGCTTGAACCATATTTGTCAATGTGGCAAATATGTCATTCATAGAGAGGCTAGAAGAGTAAATATTTGGATGCGTCCCCTCCGAAAATTATTGGAGTTCTGTTAGCAATATGGTGGGAATGAATATAGTTTAGGCAATAAACAATTCCTGCCACCGATTCCATAAAAACATTGATATTGTTTTCACCATTGAACACATATTCATGGCACACAGCCACCAAAACCGGGAGGCAAGTGACTTTTTGAGTGTGTAGGACAATAAGTCCCTTATTATTCTCAAGACCTAGGGATTATCATGTTGCTTCCCTTGAAGGGTCCTGCTATCACAGACACTTGTGAGCAAGTTATGGACCAAAACAAAGAAAAAGGGACCGGGGTTGTGGCTCAGTGGTAGAGTACTTGCCTAGCATGTGTGAGGCACTGGGTTTGAACCTCAGCACCACATAAAAATATATAAATAAAATGAAGGTATTATATCCATCTACAATTAAAAAAATTAAAATAAAAAAAATAAAAAGTGAAACTGGGTCTATTGCTTTGCCTACTGACTAGAGATGCTGAGCCCTTCGGAGTGAAAGAAATGAAACTGAATGGTAACACATGAGGCGGGAGGTGCATCGGTTTGACTGTTCATTTTCCCTGATTGGCTGAGAAATACTTTGAAGCAAATGGAGTCTCTGGGATTTACTGTAAGGTGAATGAACACCTGTTAGGAAATCAAACCTGAGCCGGTAGGGCTATTCATTTTACAGATCACCCTCCTGTTTTGAGGGCTCTGTGTTCAGATAAGATCCATAAATATTTGTTTATGTAGGGCTGAAATTTTATGAAATTATCTTCTTTGTAAAACAGGTGGGAGAATGTTGTATTTTTTCCAGAGTTCCCCTTTATTAAATGTTTCAACAGTGCCTGGTGCAGAAAGACAAATACCCACCCTGCCCTCCTCTCCTGACTTCTCAGAAGCTGCCTAATTCATGTTTTATGTGCAAACAAACTAGTACGGTGTATGCTCTTAAAGATGTGCAGCATTTAATAAGGCTTAAGATAATTTTCCAAAATAAGAATGAAGGGCAATAGACTCAGAAAGCATTAAAGTAAAGGGGTTCCCAGTGCACACACACATAGGGCACCTCAATGTGTAGTGTAAATAGATGTGATTTCTCTTTGTCAATTATACCTTCATAAGTCGATAAATCAATAAACCGGCAGCGTCTACTATCCATTCAAAGAGAATGGGCAATATTTTAATAAACGTTCTCACAATAAAAAAAAAATAAAACAGTCTTCAGAGTTGGAAGAACCTGGAGGCTCTCATTTTACAAATAATGAAACAGATCAATGAGGTTCTAAGACTGTGCTATGATCACCAAGCTAAAATAGTGGTGGAGCCAAGAATAAAGCCTAAGCTCTGAGAAGTTCCACGTCCTTTAAGAACATAGAAGCTGAACACAGGAAATGAGTCCAAGAACCTCAAGGGGAGAGTGTCAGCCTGGGCTTCCTGGCACCAGAAGTAGCAGCGAGTGAAAGCAAGTAAAACCCTGACGAGCTAGGATACAGACGGGCAATGCCGCTGACACGGTGGTTGAACCTTTGTTCTGTGCAAATGTACTGTTCTAGAAATCAGGCTTATGGTCTGGATGGCCAGTGGGCTCTTCTGGAACATACTGCCGATTTAGGTTGACTTAACAATATGACAAGTTATCAGACATTCAACCGGCATCTGTTCAGTTCTAACAAGGTCCTTAACACCAAGTAAGGCACCTGGACCTCATCACAAGACTGCACGTTCCAGTTCCAGGAAAAAGTTGCAACAGAAACCAGGAGCTGTTCACCCATGACAGGGAATTGCAGACCCTAACAGGAAGCAGCAATGACTAACACCCCTCCTCCTCGGTGGCCAAGAGCCATCATGACTGACCTACACAGAGCCAGGAAGGGAGCACCCCCTCCCACAGGACCAGCTTGCAACCAAATGTGACTCTACATCATCTTCTGTTCTTATCCTTGGCTCATGGTGGCCGTGTCTTGACTTCAGGATTTGCTTCTGTGACTGCTGGATCAATTCCCCTTTCAAGTCACTCCTCCCTTTCCTTACCAAGGAAGGCTGGAGCCGAGGTTGTCTACTCAAGCATTAATAGAAACTGACTAATCCGCATATTATGTAATTTGTTAAATGCTTAAACCTAACAGATGAAGAGTCTCCCCTGAGACGCCATGAACGCTGTGTGCAAATATTTCGCATGCAACACTGTCATTACACTGTTTGGATTTTTGCAATCTCTATTACTTAATTATCCTACGTGATTTAGAGTGTCTAAGTAAAACTAGGAAAGAAACAGGAAAAGGATGGGGGAAACACTTAGAATATAGAAAACTGTTCAAAGGGGAAGCGTAAAGCTAAGGGTTGAACATCTAGCATCACATCCCCTCTTGGTATTGCAAGTCCAAGAACTCTGGGGTTATTCGAAATGTTCCTTATTGGGATCCTTACTACCAGCTCTAGCTGATAATGAATGTCCCCCCAAAAGCCTATGTGTTAAAAGCTTGTTCCTCAGCTTGGGGGTATTAGAAGGTGGTAGAAACATTTAAGAGTTGGAGCCTAGTAGATTTTAAGGTCTTTAGGGTAATTCCTTCAAGGAGGGATTCTGGATCACCACTCCTTTTTCTTTTTTTTTTTTTTTTTTTTGTACCCAGCCATGAAGTGAATGGGTTTCTCTGCCATGTGCACCCACCATGAGGTACTTCACTGCCACAGGCCCAAAACAATGATTCCAATAAGTCATGGACTAAAAGTCCAACTTTGTGAACAACAGTATACCTTTTCTCTCTCTAAGTTAGTTTATCTCAAGTATTTGTTACAGTCATGAAGACCTGACAACACACCACCTCAAATCTTAAACTGACAAGTGGATGTAAAACTGCTAAAAGCACTACCAGTCAGTGACACACTTTGCAGGTTCTTTAGAAAATCCCTAGTGCAACTGGGATACAAGAATTTACATCCTAGAAAAAACCAGACAGGATTCCGCCCATCTTGATATACTTAGTGTCATACATATGATACTTCTCCTAGAAATATAAAATTCTGGCTTCTGAGATAAGGAAGGTGCTTGAGTGCCATTTTGCATATACAGAAGTCTTACTAAAACTGGAAAAGAAAAAGAAAAAAGATAGTTTTTAGAGGATAAGGATAACAGGCAAAACAGACATAAAACATTAGAAGATGGATGCCCACGTCAAAGTGGTTAGACACGTGGAGAAGACCAATGGATGCCCAATTCTCGGCTAGCAGTAAGAAAAGGCAGAATATCACACCAAGTAACCTTGAGAAACCACCAAAACGTTGGGAGATTTTATACAAAGTCATTTTGAGCTGGGGTTTAAAAACTCTACACCCAAGTGTTGGGACCCTCCAGACTTTGCCACCCCCAGCATCCAGAATGCCAGCTGTCGATAGAGCTTTCCCTTTAAATTGATATACCTTGGGGAAGTGGTGTAAATATGGTCAGTCCCCTCCGAAACTCATGTTGAAATCTTATTGCCTTGGTGTGCCAGAGGTGGGGCCTTTCAGAAGTGATTAGGTCATTAAGAGAGTTGAATAATTTTCTCCTGGGAGTTCTTGTTCTCTTGTGACTGTATTAGCTGCCTTCAGTGGCTACAAAGCAAGGTCACCTCTTGTGTTTTGTCTTCCCCATGCTCCACTTGCCCTTCTGCTTTCCACCATGAGTTGAGGCAGCCCAAGGCCCTTGCTGGCAACATGCTCTTAGACTTCCAGTTTCCAGAGCCATAAGCCCAAATAAACTTCTAATCTTTATAAACCACCCAGCCTCAGATATTCTGTGATAGCAACAGAAAACAGACTGATACCCTTGGATTATTCCATCAGCCTTGGGTCTATCTCAGCATCCTATAATTTATCAGTCCAGGAATATCAGAAAACACTATCTAACTCCATGCCAAAACTGAAGTTCATTTAATGTATTAAAGCAACATATTGCTCAATTATTTTGAATTTGAATGTCCTCTTAATAATCTCCTATTTGTGCTGTTTCTTTGAGGTTCCCTAAAGCTTTATTGTGGTTTAACTAACAAATAAAAATATCCATCTAAGGTGTGCAACATGATGATTTGATATTTCCTGTGCACTAATCAAATGGATTAGCACACCCATCCTCAACCACAGTTACTAGTGTATGTAGAGTGAAGACACCTGAGATCTGACACTCTCTTCTCAGGAAAAGGAAGGTGTCCTTTGAGATGGAATAGTTTTACCTTCACACTTGAGCCTGTTAGCATCATGTGCCTGTCTTGAGCACAGAGTCTGCACATATCACCAGGTGTTTACTACAAACATCACTTTTTTAAAGTGTTTAGTTGCATCCTTAGCATTTTCCTGAGCCCCAGCCTAGTCCCTGCCCGTGTTACTCCTACAAGTTCACCCTCCTGACCATGTGTATTCTTGGCTATGAACCCTTCCTTCATTTTCTCTAATTGCCCTTTGACAATCTGAGTCTTCTGCAGGCTCCCTGTGTTGAAACACCCTCTTTTCTACATCTACCCTATTGCTGGTCTTGCTGGTCTCGCAAGTGATCATATTGACAGCCAATCACTTGAGAATTCTTTCTCCTCTCAGCATCTCTATCAGGTCACAAATCTCCCTGAACCAGGTGCTACCTGATGATCCTTCATCATGATAAGAGTCCAAAAAAAAAAAAAAAAAAAACCTTAGTGAATCAGGAAAGCCAAAGGGGCTGAGCTAAGAAGCCAAGTCAGCCCTCAGGAATTCAACCCTGTGGTTTTAGACACCTGGAGTTTTCTGAATTTATCTGAGGCCACTGAGCCACACCCCTCCTCTCAACTATGTCATGTCTGGAAATAGAACCACCAGCATGGTGGAGCTGTGGTCCATTCAGTAAACCTACAGACAAATAGCCAGACACAACCACCTGACCGCCCTGTCACTGCCTGTCCTGGTGATCTATTACTGCATAACAATCCAGGGAGTGGTGAAGAACCAGGCTCAGCCGGGCATTGATCTACTGGGGTCTCTAGTGTGAATGTAGTTAGATGTCAGCTGGGTCTACAGGACCTGGCTGTCCCAAGGTGACTTGATGCTAGCTGTTGGCTAAGAGCTTGGCTAGGGATGTGGACCAGACAGACAGCCCCAGGGAGCTGTTGAACTCTGAGACAGAGTTCCCAAGAAGAAGCATTCTAGGAGATCTATGCAGAACTGTGCTGTATCCTTAAATTTTCAAAATGCACCACCACTTTCCATTGGCCAAATTGCTACGGCAGGATTCAAGGGGAGAAGAATTAGACTGTTCTTCCTGAAGTGTTGAGTGGAATACATGCACAAGGAGAGAAGGCTTTTGTGTTGGCCACCTTTGGACACTACACATTTCATGGTCTATCCCATGTTGTCTGATATCTCTCAGACCATATCTTAGAGGAACTTGGTTTAGAATCCCAAATCTGAGATCTAGCAACCTCAAGACATTGTGATCCAGCCATAAAATGTACCAATTGTCAGTCTGTTTAATTCTGAAAGTTACACCAAGCTCTTCCCATTTTCCCCTTGAAATCCCCAGAAAGGACCGTCTGACAAGAGAAGCTTATCCAAAGATCACTAATCTCATGTGTTGATCTGTTTTCCACTACCACAACAAAATACTTGAGAAATCAATTTATATAGAAAAAAATGTTAATTTTTCTCCTACATTCTGGGAGGTTTCTACCCATGATTTGTTTGCCCTGTTGCTTCGGGGCCTGTTGTGAGGCAACAAATCACGGTGGCATCTCAAAGCAAAAATTTTCACCTCACATCTGGGATCTGAAAGAGAGAAAGAGGAAAGTGCTGGGGTCCCAATGTCCTCTTCAAGGGCCTGCCCCAGTGACCAATAGTCTACTTCCTAAAGGTTCCACCACCTCCTGACAGTGTCACGGGCTAGAGACCAAGCCTTTAACACCGGGGCTTTTGTGGGACACTTGTACAAGCCACACCACTCAACAACTGTGTGTGATTACAGAACTCGACCCTCCCATATGTGAGGTCAGTGCATCAGTGTAATCAAAGCTACCTGGTAGGGTGTTGAAGGAGTGTCAATGGGAAAAGCACACAGCACATAAGGCTAACTAAAGGAAGAAGAGAAAGAGATGAGGAGAGACTCCAGGTAGCCTGGAGTCTACACAGCCACTTGGGAGGGGTAAGAGGTCATGGGAACAAAAGGATGGAGCAGAAAGTTTTCCCTTTAGGATCCCTAGACCAAGGCCATCGTTTCCCTTGGTTTCCTCTCAGTTCCAACCAAGATCACCCTGATATCGCCACTGCTTCTTGGGGTTCTGGAAGCTCTATAGAAAATTCTGATGGACCTCTGTCTAATTCCACAAGCCCTAAGGCAAGGACTCAAGTTTTTTGTGTGCATCTGAGAGCCAAAAGGTAATTTTATTATTGTATTAAATCCGTAGTTTAATAAATAAAAATCTTTCAAATTATATTTGCTTTTCCTTGATAAGTAAAAATATTGTAAAAAATATATTTTGAAAAAAAAATGCCTCTCTACTGAACATGAACAGACTTTTTTTCTTGTCATTATCCCCCAAATGATATGGTACAACAACTATTTACACAGTGTTTACCTTATATTATTCATTATAAATCATTTAGAGATGAATTGAGTATATAGGAGGATGAGCCTGGGCTATGTAAGGGACTTGAACAGCTGCCCATTTTGGTACCTGAGAGACCAATCCCCCGTGGATGCTGAGGATCGACCGTACTGTCATCATCCCACTTTACCAATGAGAGAACAGACCCACAGAGAGGAGGAAGTTGGTCCCAGATCACCTTTCTGGAAGCAATAGTGAGTTTCCCACTCAAGCTGACTGCACAAGGAGGCCACAGAAAAATTCAGCAGAGGGGAAACATGTCTGACCAAGAGCCTGGGCTTAGAGGCACAGCCAAGGATGTGGAAGATGAGGTTGGTTGAAACACAATAGCTGGCTGGCGTGGAGCCCACTCCAACCTGTCTGCAACCAGCCAGGCTTCAGCCACCAGCCCCTGTCCTGTGGGGGACCTTCAGGAAGACAGTTCATTGTGAGTGAAGGATAAGAATGACACCTGGGGCCTGGCGGTGAGAACAGAGAGCTCTCACTCAAGCTAGAGACCACGATGGCCTGCAAACAGGTGGAAAACCTTAGAAAGAGCTTCTGAGGTGGCAGTGGGGACTGTAATGCACAGCAGCTGGATGGAGCCAGAGCTCTGCAGGTATGGTCTGTGGGTGGGGCCTGAGAGCCACTGACCTGGGTGGCATCTAAATTCCCCACAAGTTGCTGAGCTGATGATAATGGCAGTCTTGTGAGCTACTGGTCACCAGCTTAAGTCCTCTCCGGGATTCTTCAGGTCTCCTGTTGGCCCCACCAGGGAGACCTGAGTTTTCACCAAGGAACCTTGGAGTAGCAAGTTACTTCTCCTAGGCCTCATTTGTCAAACGGGGGAGACAGATAAGATCACCTCTGAATGTCTTCCAAATAGAACACTCGTGGTGTAAAATTTTAAGAACAGGGAGGAAAGGTGAGGACAGAATAAGAAAAGGAAAAAGTGAAAAAAAAGTGCTTCCTGTGCCCTAGCGGTGCATCCCTTTCAGCAATGATGAGCATCTCTCTGCCCATAAAAGGAAAAAATCCACCCCACCCTGTTATTTGGCTCTTGACTCTTAATTCATGTTAGCAAGGTCTGTTCTTACTCCATCTGTGTTTCTATTACAAGTGATTGGAATCCATTTGGAAGTAGGAAGGGCAGGCAACCAAGGAGGACCCTAAGTCCCCTACTGTCTCTGTGTTCAATGATGGAGATACCAAAAGCCTGAGAAGCAAGGACACAGCTGCCCAGAGGGCTAGATTCTCAAGACTGGACACTACCCCCTATGCCAGGCAGTCATCCCACGCATGGGGTAGGAAGGGTTGGGCTGTAAGTTCATGGTCTCAGCAGCCAACTCTACACTGATCATGCCATTAGCAATGACATTTTCTTCATTTTTGACAGAAGCCTCTTATTCCAAAGGGAATGGAAGACAATCCCAAAGTCCTTTTTAGGAGCAATGCAATGCCCCGGCCTCACACATTCTCCTTTCTGCCTGAAAATTCACTTGTCATTTGATACTTCTGCCAGAGGCTTAGACAAGAGGAGGGTGGAAACAGTTGCCTGAAGATAAGGAGGCCCCATTCTGGAATCTTCCACATTATGCCCAGTGTGCAATGGTGGTTTGCACGGTGACCAGGAGACATAAGGTGCATCAGGGCCTCTAGATGATGAGCTCATGTCACTGTAAAGTTTTCCAGCACCAACATCCAAGGAGCCATCTGTTTTCGCCTAGAGCCCGTCTCCTGCACTATGGAAAGACAGGAAGGATGTGCAAACCCTGTTCTGTTCATTTCTTTTCTTCTGCATTCACAGCCCCACCCAAGTCTTTACTGCTTTCTAATGGAAGGCATCTACTAGTTATTGAAGTCTGAACCCAATAACCAAATAACAGAAAGCTCTCAGAAGAAAAGAGCTCTCACTCACCAAGAAATTGGTCATACTTTGGCATTTCCTTCTGTCTCTACCCACACGTACTTGAACTTCCTCATTAAAGGGGGGGGGGCTCATACAAAAGTCAAGGCTCCAAGTGCAAACCAAGTGCAAACCAAGGTCCTCGGTACAAACAAAGCCATTCAGAGATGAGGGGTAATGTGCCTATAAAGTTGATTAGCTCAAATTCAAGTTGTTATTTTTAAAATGTGATACAGATATGGACTACAGATATATTCCACATAATTTGAAAAAAACATATAACTTTTAAGCCATACTAATTATGAGACCACTGGGAAAACCTCAAATACTTTGGAAAAAAATTAGATAATTATATGTTCTATACAGATCCCATAGAGATATATCCCATATGTATATCCCAATATGTTCCATACATGACTAAATAGTTGATATATCAAAACTTCTCTTGTGATCGATAATTGGATTATTTTCATTTTTTATAGTTTATAAAGTGACTGGGTTGGAATTTTCATGACCCAGCTCCAGCTTCTCATCTGAACCATGTATGGAAGAATTCTTCCAAATCCATGGGATGAGAAACAGCTCCACCTGAAGTGAGCACTTAAACTTTCCCATTAGACCCAAAAACTTACTCTAATATCATACTGGGCTCCTGAGGAACTGGAAACCCTTTAAATAGTATGCTAAGCTCTGTGGCTACACATGCTTTCTGAGACTGTATCTATACCTTGCATCAGATCCTCAAAGGCATTCACATTCTTAGAAGGTCCAAGACTTTATTTGAATGATCTTTATAGTGACACAATATCACAATAAAAAGATTAAAATGAGCCCAAATTACAACTACTTATATGATTTACTAAAACATTTTTATTATAGAATTGTTTTAAGGAGCTCAATATGAGTACATTGAAAAAAACCCAATAAAAGAAATAGATTTTGATATTTATTTCTAATCTGTTTGTCTCTTGAAGAAAATGCATTAAGTAAAATTCTTATTCTTTTTAAAGCAAAGTTACTTGTCTGTTAAAGAGGTTTTATAACGATTAGTTCTCTGCTAAAAGTTTTAAACAAATCCTCATAATTTTCTTTAATATTAATTTACTTTCCAAATACTTTCTTCTGCTGATGGTTCAGGGTGAATCAGTTCAACTTCTGTGTAAACTACTACAGATGCCAAACACAAGACTTCAAATCAATCGGTTCATATTGCATAAATGCTGAGAGTTAACAAGATGCTTATGTACCAAACTAGATAACGGCTAGTGTTGAAATAAGTTAACATTAACATTGGATAGTCTCATCATCAAAAAAAAGATAAGAAAAAAAAAGATGCATTCTGAAGATAAAACAGATAACATTGCTATCCAAGCACAGAAGTGGATAAGGCAGGCTCACTGCTGCCTGAGTGTATCTGGTGTTTAACAAATTAATATGGCTGGCCTTCATCCAGTTCCCCTTTTTCCACTTTCTGGGATTTCAGTTACCTGCAATAAATTGTGATCCAAAAGTATTAAGTGGAAAATTCCAGAAATAAACAATTTATAAATCTTCAATAACTTTTACTACGAAATACCGTTATGAGTGTTCTATTTAATTATTAGTTATGGTTGTGAATCTCTTGCTGTGCAGAATTTATAAATTAAACTATCACAGCTATGCAAGTAAAGGAGAAAACACAGAATATACAGTATGTACAGGGTTTGGTACCATCTGTGGTTTCAGCCTCCTTAGAATATCTTGGAATATCCCCTGTGGGTTAGCCCAGTTATTTCGATATGAGTACAATCCAAAATTTAAGTCATCTAAATTGGAATGTTTTCCAATGCCTTCAGACCTCCTCTCCCTCCTTGAAGTCACTGGGATAAAGCCCTTCTTGGTCCCTCTTCCCACCCATCTCAGTGTTACTTACAGTGTCACCTGTCAAAGCACTTTTAGTGCTATTTTGTCATCATCTCCTATGTGTTTCCAATTCTGAACTGCATGCCCCTTCTCATTAGGACTCACCCCTTTGTCTCTACAGTCTATGGCACACAGCAGGTGCAAAATAAGTGCCATGGCCTGGGTGAAAGAAGAGCCCTTTATAACACCAAGAACAAATTTTAAAATGTAAGAAAACCAAACAGGCTTTTGCATTGCATTTCATCTTTTTCTCGAAAGCTCCCACTCAAGAAAGGAACTTGGTAGAGTCTGATTGCAGTAGGTGCTTTTCTTGAAGACAACGGAGACCCAGTGCAACTCAGCCAAGGTTTTAGTGCTCTTGTTTATGGGCTTGCTGGAGATCAGAAACATCACTCACTC
The DNA here is from genome assembly GCF_052094955.1 of Ictidomys tridecemlineatus. NCBI lineage: Eukaryota > Metazoa > Chordata > Mammalia > Rodentia > Sciuridae > Ictidomys > Ictidomys tridecemlineatus. The sequence goes on from NC_135484.1 coordinate 133,146,872, forward strand.
ACTTTCAATGCTGTGGTGTGCTTTGGGAATCATGGATCTGCAGCTACAAGCCCATGTTGCACAAGCCTGTGGGTTCCTGTTGCCTATATCAACAGGAGGCCTTTGCCCAGCAAATGATTTGCTATACTTTTCATCTTCTTTGACAATTAAAGCTCAAGTGTGGCATGTTTGTGTTTCAGGGGAAAGGTTTAAGGCACTGAGGGAGAGTCACCCTTGTTGCATCACAAACACTAATTAGCTGGCATTATTTCCAAATAGCCTTTGATTAAAGTCTTTGAGGCAGTGACAGTAAAGAACAACAGTCCAAGTCTTCATTCATCAAACAAAACAAAACACTGTATGAAACAGTCACCACTTGGAGCTCAGGGCCAGAAACATAGATCCGCCAAAGACAGGCCATCATTCAAGATCATACAAAAGCAATCTGCACAAGTTTCCAGTCTTAGGAAAGAACAGGAAACCCCAAAGTGCCTAGAAGATAGAGAGGTTCAGAAGTACTTATCAGAGAGCCTACCTGAAGCTGTTATCCTCAGAAGAGAGTAGAGGCAATAATAAATCATGGACAGCAATGACAAGATCGAGCCTCAGGTATCTCATCCTGTGCTGGGCTCCTGTGCTGGGTTCGCTGGCCAATCGCTGTGTATTGCACTGGAACCTGCACAAAGTTATGACTCTCACCTCAACCTTCTGGCTCTTCATAGTCACTCTCCTCAGCCTATTTCTCATCATCGTCTCTGCTGGTAAATCCCTAGGTCTTCCTTAGCCACTTCATGGCTTCTTTCCTATTGACTTTTAGTGAAATGGAGGGCAATACCAATATTGTTAAGTTACACTCTGATGTGAAAAATATTCAATCCTGTTATTGTAGTAGTGAGGACACCAGAGTTAGGTAGGAAAGCAAAGGGAACAAAGACCTCCCACAAGTCAGGCACCACACTACGCTCTGGGGATGAAAAAATGAGTTAAATAAATTTGGGGACCAGTTGAGTCTAGCTACAGGATTACAAGAGTGATCTTGTTCTTCTTTTGGCAGGGGATTTGGGCCAGGGGAAACAGAGCCTGGTCTCTCCACCAGGCTTTCTTTGAGGGGAGCTTGGTTATCAGAGCCACGGTTCCGGGTTTCATCTGCCCACTCCCAGCCACAGCTCAAGAAAACTCCCCAGGTCAAGGGCAGCTGTGACTGCTTCTACCCCCTCTCCAAGGATGTGCATTCACATCCCAAGGGCCACCTCCCAAGGGCCTCTGCCCTGCCCCCACTAGGAAGCCAGAATCTGTTTTCCCTAGTTTTGCTTCCAACTCAGATCTTCCCGTCTTACATAGCAAAGGCATTTCTGCACACTTGGTCACAGGCAGCTTAGTTAATTAAGCTGGATAGACTTCTGATAGTAGATTTTGTTCCCTAATTTTGTCCCACTCTGGTCAATAAAACAGTATGAATTCATTTATGTTTACCAGATATTTGAGGCCTGCCCTACTTTCTAATATGATAGATAATATTAAGTCAGTATCTTCAAGGAGGCTGCCAATAATTCTCCAGATATGCACAGCTAATTTGCAAACACACAAGATTTAGCAGAATGAGAGCAAGCTAATTAAAATAAAATAGTTAACAGGGAATCAAAAATAGGAAAACATGCCCCAAAGAGTAGTATATTAGTCATATATTCTACCTGAAGAGACAATACTTATTCAGGACTCATGTGATTGTCTTGACATTGATTATTATGGTACACTTAACATTGTTAGGTGATTTCATCTTTGCACCTGAGAGGGAACTTTGTGATCATTCTTTCTGGCTATTATTCTTAATGTTTGTTAATTGTTGGTTGATGACATAGGAGTTAATTTGAAATAGTCTAGTGTTGCATTTCATTAATGTGAAATTTTAGGTAATAAGGATTCTTGCTTCTCATCCACAAATTGCTTGCCTCTAACACGATAGTCTTCAACTGCCCTAACTGTAGACACTCTGTTTGTCACAGCTGGAATTAGGGGGTGTTACTGGTGTCTAGTGGGAAGTGGCCAGGGATGCTGCTAAACATCCTACCATATCCAGGACAGCCTACCACAACAAAGAATTACCTAATACAAAGTCTCCACAGTGCCACAGTTGATCAACCTGCTGACAGAATCCATTTGACCTGTACAGGGTGTTCCCATCAAAGGTGTTTCACACTGCTTGTCCCACAACCACATCTCTTCCAGACCACTTGGGAGTGTTCAGTAAGTGTTAAGGAACTGCCATGAGAAGACCATGCTGGCATTGTATCCCATGGCTGGGGTCTGGCTGGCTCTCAATGTTCTCTTCTATAGCAAGATTGCCTGCATGATGACAGAGTTGTCCCCATGCCAGAGTTGTCTGGCCAATTCCCAGTAGCCTCAGATCATTCTGAGGAGTTGTCAGAAGGGAACCTAAAGCAGAGTTGGATAGCTAATTCATTTGCTCAGTTCAGATAAATAGACAGACTAATTCTATCTCACAAAACATGCTCAACTCCATTTTGCCTGGGTTGGCAGTACTGATTACACTGGACAAGCTATATGTAATGCAAACAGACCCCTTATGAAGAGCAACAGTGACCTGCCACCTGCAGATACTCTCAGTTAGAGCCTCCTTAGCTCTTATAATACACTGTGATTATATTTGCCAGCCTTGCTGTCCTGGCTCCAACAGATTGAACCAAAGATTAGTGTCTGGCCCAAGAGTTCAGAAGGAATCCATGAATAAGAGCTCTGTTCTACAAGAGTTCTTAATATAGATGACAGACCAGCAGGAACTACCATGTCCTTTGAGTTGGCATCCTCAAGCTAGTTTTAAAGGACACAGCTCATTGAGAAGCACAGAGAACATAGTGGATAGAATCCACAGATGACATAGAATACCAGCAAGCAGAAGCATGATAGAGAAAGAAGACCAATCTGTTATATATGCTTGTGAATCCCAGCTCCCTAGAGCAATCATGGGCTCATAGGAAGGTGGCCAATGAACATGTGTGTAAAAAAGGTTTATAAATAGGGAGATGTGTGTCAGTAGTACCTGGAGACTAATAAGTATAGACATAGAGGAACTCTTGACCATCATGTTTGAGCTCTGGTGCATGAAATTACTGTCCTTGCAGAGTAGATAGTAAGACAACTTGATTCCTAGAGATCCCATATCCCTTTCAGCATCTCGGCTTTCCTGAGGCCAAACTGAGCCATTGTAGAGGCTGCTTCCTGTTCTTTTTCTTACCTGTAAAATGTCAAAATAAAATGTCAGAAACTTAAATACTCTGGGGGTGTCTCTTGAACCTCCCCCTCCCAAACATTCATGAGATCTTGTCAAAGTGGGAAGAAAATGGAGACCCTGCTTTTGGACAGAAATTTAAATGAATGGAAGCCCAGTGAACTTGGAGTTCTATGGTGTACTCCTGCCCAGGAATTCATCTCCAAGATACCTTGACTTTCCTTCCAGTTCATGACTTATATTAATAGTGACAAATATCTTCATGGAACTAGAAAAGCAGAAAAAAAATTTTCAGATGATTTGTTCTCTCCCCTGCTGTAGACACACTGTGAGTCCACCATTTCAGATAGAAGAATTCTAAACCTTCTGCATGATAGAAACAGGACCTACAATTTGAAGAGTCCTATTTTAGCTAAGACCTGGGTCAGATCAGAACTCTGTGCCCAGCCCTGTCCTGAATGAGTAAGCACAACTTGACCCACCCTATAATCAAAGCATGATTTATTCTGGAGTCCTGAACCCACAGCAAAACATTAGATAACAACCAGCCTATTAATAAGAGATGAAAGTGTTATTTTTAGATTGGGTTAACCTAGAAAAATGTTGACTCAATTTTGGCTTACTAAGATGACCAAGATATGTATATTAACGGCTCACCTATTTATGTGCTTAGCGGTGGTCAAATTAACAGGCACATGTGTACTCTCTGTGGTGAGTTTTGAAATGGACACAGGTGATCTAGGTGGGTAAGAGTCACCTCTGTGGACAAACAGTTTTCTCTTTCCTCTTAAAAAACATCTTGAAATCACTTCCAAATGCTGTGCAGAGCCAGGGCTGTAAGGATATTGCAAATTCAATACATGCTGCACTCTGACTACAGTTTCACACTGAGTTAGCATCTGCTCACTCCTCTTTTCAGCTTTCTTTGATGGTGGAAAGATGGTAAACATGGGCAAGATGACATAGTGCAGGAATGATTACAGCGGCTGGTGGTTAAAGTAAGATTTTTAATTAAGAATTCATTTCTTAATTTCTACAAGGAGCTAACTTATAAAAAATGAGGAAGAATAATAAGAGAGCATTTTACCAGAAAAAAATTTCTTTCTACTCTTCATTAAATATTTCCAATAGCCCCAACCATTAAATTAATGAAATAGTATTTATGAGATAGTATTGATAGTATTCATGAGACAGTATTAATGAGATAGTATTTATTTATAAATTTATGAGATAGTATGACAAAAAAGTCAGCCAATACTAGAAGGTCAAGGATTCCAGAGTAAAAAAAAGAAAGAGAAAGAAAGAAGGGTGGGGGGAGGAAGGAAGGGAGGGAGAGAGAAATAGAGAAAAGCAGGTGAGTCCAACATTGTCTTTTGCTTTTCTCCTTGAAGCATTTGTCAGTTTCTAGGAAATAGTTCAGCACAAGCAGAAAGTGGAGGCTCAGAGTTATCAGCAGGTGTCACAGACAAGTAATGGGAGACAAAACTTGGAGTCCAGGACACCAGGGTATCACATCGGGAAAAGCCAAGAATTTGGAAGAAAATATAGAGAAGTAAGTACACACAGGGTGATGTATTTGGAGTTCCAAAAGTGTAGGGAGAGGTAGAGAGAGAGGGAGAGAGAGAGAAAGAGAGAGAGAGAGAGAGAGAGAAGCACAGAAGTGATGTTTGAACTGGTCAAGAATTTTCCCCCCATGCTAAAAGCATTAATACATTTTAAAAGAAACTTTACAAAATTAAGAAGTATAAAAATAGAAGGGAAACACATTAGTTACATCATGCTAAAATATCACAGGCTCAACATACTACAAATAAATTTTTAAAAATCTTAAAAACATCCAGGGTTGAAAGCTAGAGGTGGTGAGGAAGGGATGCATCATATTCAAAAGAGCCATGATTATGCAGAAAACTGACCTTTCAGAAGAAACAATGGAATCAAGAAGATAATGGAAGGACATCTTTAAAGGAGCTGAAAGGAAGTTTCCAACTTCTAGACCTACAAAAATATCTTGTAAAATAAAAGCCAAATGAGGCATTTTAATCAGCTCTAACATGTAGTATAGCGGACAAAGTTGTAAATGTATGGACAAACATTATTTTTATAACACATTTTTCAGTTAATGTGTATACCACCTTCCACTAGGTATCAGCCTGCATATGACAACATATGAAACAGACAACATATGAGACAAATTATTTGGAAGAGTAATTAACTTTTGCATCTCATTTTTTTTTTTTGCTTTTTACAATTCACAACTTTTTAGCTAGCTTTTATGTTTGTCTCAAATATATAAAATGCTATGCCAAATAAACAATATCTCTACAATAAGGAAACTTCTTTGCTAATTAAAAAATGAGAATATTTAACTATTTTACTTATCATCAGGTAGAAGCTGAGGAAGAGAGAGAAATACCCTGGCCCCTCTCTCTGCATTATATCCCTACTATTCCTGTGGTAGGCAGAAGATGATTAAGGGTGAAGTGTGAAGTTGAACGAAGGCATACATCATTTGTTATGCATTGACTTAAGAGAAGTATATTGACCCTTCATCTGAAAACACAGTAAGTCACTTTGCGTGATGGAAAGGTTACACCTTGGACTTTGGCAGTGGATGGGTCTTTCTGATCACTCTTCAGGTTCATCCTAAGCAAGCAAAGCACTTCACCTCTTTGAGCCGTCTTCTTCTCCTCCTTCTCCTTCTTTTCATTTTGTGGAGCTGAAGATTGAACCCAGGGCCTCCCACATGCCAGTCATCTATTCTACCACTGAACTACTCCCTCAGTCCTTCTCACTTTTTTAAATGAGAACATAGTCCCTACCTGAAAGAATCGTGAAGATTAAATGAGATCGTGAATATGAAGTGCTTAGTAGACAGCATGACTCATAGTTGGCACTGAAAATAATGGGTATTGTTTTTCTTATATAGGCATTTCACCCAAGAGAAAGTACTGAGTGATAAAGCATTCAGTGGGAAACGATGATAGAGAAGTCCATTGTCACCCCCAGAATGATGAGAAATATGGCTGGATACTAATAAAAGCAACATGTCATTTGTGCCTGCTGATTTCCCTATTCTGCGAGCTGTGAAATTGGTTGCCTTAGAGATAGGGTGGTTATTAGCTATCAGTAAAAATAAGCGCACTGCTGAGAATTTATAGGAAAATGCATTTAATGAAGTGCCATCTGAGCCACCCACACTGTGATCAAAAATTCTGGCAACAAAGGGGTTATGGTTGCCAAGTTCTTGCCAAATGTTATTTTCCTAAGTTAGCGTGTGTTGTTTTCTGTTTTGGTATTTTTTTTTCTGGCCAAGACCTGAACAAAGAGTCCCAGATGGAAACCTGGAGTGAGAAAGCACCCAAAGTCTTCAGACCAAAAGTCTCCCCAAGCCCAAGAAAAATGGTAAAAGGAGGTGAACAGCACAGGCAAATGTAAAATGAGAAATAATGGTGATGGAACCTTAGTGTAAAATATTCAAGGATGTTAACTAGGATGTTCTCCATTTTTGTACCCTCACTCAACAAAGAATGCCATGCTGGGGCTGCACCAAGTACCAGGTTCTCACTAAGTGCTGGCTGAACTGAACTGGACTGATCCCTAGAGAAGACAATAAGTCACAATAACAGTGTAAACAGCACCAATGAAGTGCTTCTGGATGTTTCAGTACTGTGATAAGTACTTTATGGATAGTTTCAGATTTAATTCTTACAATGACTTAATGACCACTTCTTTCATCCCCAATTTTTAGACACTGAAACTCAGACTCAAAATGGTTGTGGAGTTTCTGTGTTATCACAGAGCTGGCTAGTCACAGAACTGGGCTCCACATCAGATCTGTCTGACTTCAGAGGTCATATTCTGACATCTCTCTGAGAAATTGGGGCAAAGTTCTGCCTTCACAGGAATAGTCTACTAAAAAAAATAAAAAGAAAAAAGAAAAAAGAGGAAGAGGAGGAGGGGTGGAGAGAAAAGAAAAGAAAAACAAAACAATATATAGGATTAAGCTTGCCCAGTGCAGGAATTCTGGCCAACATAAAAATATAGGTCACAAAACTCAAGGAGATACTATGTTGGGAAATTACAGGGCATTCTATATAAAAAATGTCACTGTCATGAGGTTAAAAATAACATTACAAAAACTCATCAAGGGTTAAGCGTGTGACTCAGTTTCCTTGTTTCCACTACAGAAGCAGAGTTTGCATGTATGTGGTTGTACAGCCTCATGTCACCTTGTGTAGAAATTCGTACACCCTCTTTCTCCTTAGCAAGTACAAAAATGTGCATGTGCAAGTTGCAAGTATAAATGTGAAAACAGTTGAGTTGTTCATTTTTCTTCTAGATATCAGATGAAATGACAGACAATGTCACAGGTCATGTTTTCACAACTCTTTCGAATTAGAAACAAACGGGGTACAGATATGGAACATATTTAAGTACAGGTTACAAGTGCAGTCTTGTCTCCTTGGAGTGATCTGCCTCCATCTCAGAATCTCTATTGTCCCCCGTGACCTACCAACTAAAAGCTAGAGTTATTTACTCCTCAGTATTTGTACTGAGCTGCAAAACCAGATGTCCAATCAGCTTCCAGACAAGTCCAGTGAGTGACAGGCTGTAAATGGCTCAAATACAATGTCCAAAACAGACATCATCATCTTGTAGTCCAGATATGTTCTTTCTTTGATTTTACCTACTCCAGTGAATAGCTCAGGTATTCTCAACAGCCATTAGTGCTAAGACCCAGGGTCTGTTTGAATTCCTCTCTCTCTTTCTCCATTTACAACCAAGATCTGTCAATTCTACTTTGCATACTTCTTGATTTTGCATCTCTTTCTTTCTGTCTCTCAAACCAATCTCATAGTCATTCCTCCTCTAATCTTGTTCTATACCCACTCTCTATATGGCACCCAGCATGATCTTTATGAAATATAATCTGTTCCTATCACCTCATTAACAGAAAATTTTTACTTTTTCTCAAGGTATTCTGTACCAAGTCCCCAGATCTTCAGGTACCAAATAACATCCTTCCTAATCTGTAGCCATCCTGCCTCTCCATTCTTTATCCTTGTTGTTATTACCTGTCCTTCTACAATCTAATCAAACTAAGACTCAAATGGTCTATGGTCTCATCTTTGATTTTTCTAAAGCCTGCCTTTAAAATAATTTTTTCATACCTTTTTTTTCCCTGCTAACTCCTCCATACTCCTATCTCAGGTAGAATCTCTTCTGGGAAACTTGGACTTAGCATCCAAATTCTGTCCTCTCGTAGTAGCCTGTGCTTACTTCAGTCATGGTACTTACCATATTGTATTATGATCATCCTCTCAAATTAGGCACATAGACTCCAAAAGAACAAAGATGTATTACATTCATATTTGCATTTTGGTTAATAAAAGCTTGTGAAACAAATTAATTTTGAAAAATGAAAGAGAAGCAAAGAGGAACTCTGTGTAATGGGAAAAGATTGCTTGAAGACACATTTTAGCAATTAGGAGACAAAGATGGTCTACTGCATTTCCAGAATCCCAGACTTCAACAGGAAACTAGGAGGAATAAGGGGGAGAGTTACTTCCAGGACATAAACAAAGTCAAAACTGAAGTATATAATTGTGTAAATGAACCAATGGACTCATCAGCTGAAGCTCAAATTAATTCACAGTATCCCAAATCAAATAGTGTCTGTCATAAAGCCTTGTGAGAGATGGGCATATCTACACTGGGCTCTGGGGACCATCCTTGATAAAACCATACAGTGACACTAACCTTATAGAATCTTCTTCAGCACAGAACCACTTCAATCACAGAACAAAGCATAAGAAAAATAATAATCATGAAAGATAGGTAGATGAGGTACAGATGAATGGATAGGTAGGTAGCTGGGTAGATGGATGGATGAATAAACTAATGGATGGATGGATGGATGGATGGACAGGTGGATAGACCAACCACGCCTCTTAGCTGGTAAAGATGCATCAGTGGAAGGATGCAACAGATTCAGGCAAAATGGTTGGACATTTGAAGACGGAAGTTTATGAGCTGCCAGAGGAGTTGATTTATCCCTAAAAGAACGCAATGGTCTGATCCCATAAATGGTAACGTCTGTGGAAGACCAGCCTTCTGGTGTAAAAGCCAGGAAGAGTAAGAGAAAAACTAGACAAGAACTGAACAAGGGAAGAGAAAAACAGAAGATGGGGAAAGGGAGGGCTCAGAGCAGCAGCAGCAAGAGTGTGGGCCACCGACAACTCCAAAGCAGAGAGAAAGGCACACTCACATTGAAACTGGAAAGGAGAATACATCCATTCCAAAGACATGGAAGTCAAAACAGCGCAAAGCACAGGCCTTGCACTTTCGGCCACCGTGGAGTAACCGGCATCATATTTACGCTCCCTCCTGCCTTAAATAATAACAATAAAAAATGGAGCAATGATTTTCAGACACTAACCCCAGGCAGCTCAGGACAGGCATTCCTGAGAGGGAGGCAACAAACAGGGTGATCCCTAGGAAGGTCCTGGCTGACGGAATAGAGAGAGACTTCATTTAAGTAACAGAACAAGAAGAGGAAACTTCCACAAAGCCTAGCAGTGTCCCCGAGTCAAGCACACATCGTTGAGAATCCAGGAATGTCAAAGTGGCTATGGTTGCCCAGGAGAGTAATGGGTTTCTGTGTATGATTCTCTGTAACTCACAGAGAAGAGAAAGCGACAGAGAGATTGACACAGAGGGAGACTCCAGAGGTCCGGAGAAGAAGGGTAGGAAGCCCTCCGTTCTGGTTGAGTACCGGTCAGTGTGTGGAAGGGAAGAAACTGCTCGAGGTGGGAGGGGGAAGCACTAGAAATGAGCATGAAGAAGAAATTTCTTAGATTCCATGTGGCAAGGAATAGTTGAAGTTCCCAGAGCCTGAGTGGAAATATCTAGGGCACTGAGTTTACCTGAGAAAGGGAAAAATAGCCCTCAACCAAAGGCTGCTTTGGTACCACCTAAACCAAGGTTGAAAGCCATCTTCAAAAACACCAACTGTTTTGTGCTCCAGAACAAAGCCTAAGACTGTTTAGAGGAATACAAAGATTCTCAGCAGGCAACAGATACAAATTACAATGTGTAGTCATCCGCTCAAAAATTACTAGAAATGCAAAGTAGCAGAAAAATATAATCCATAATGAGGGGGGAATAGATGGATATAAATAGACCCAGAAATGCCAGAGATGAAAAAATTAGAAAAGAAAAAAGGTGTTGAAACAGTGAAAACCACTTTCTGTATTTTCAAGAAGACAGAGAAAAGTATTATCCCAAAAGCATTCAAAAATAGCCGTGCATTTGAAGAGGAACACCTCAAAGTATCTCTATAATGCATGCAAGGTAATCGTCAATATCTATCTTCATCGTCTGGAGGGACTATATCATATATTGTCCAAATAAGCACTTTTGAAAGTGCAATGGGAACTAGTAACAATTATATTGAGATCCCAAGCATAAACAGATTATCCAGGGTATTTGTGATATATGATAGGCCAGTGTTTTCTCCCAAAAGCACAGCCATAATAAACTAGGGGCAAGGAAGTATGTAGTTTATGACCATAAAAAACAACTCACACTGTAACTCACACTACCTCTATCCTGTAGAACCATGCTACCTACTGCATGGTTCCTCACTTTAACATTTTGGACATATCAGCCACCCCCTCCCCCCAACAACTCTCCCCATTTGCTCCATGGTCAACTTTGACCTCTCTCCACTGTGTTGTGTCTGACTCTTCCACTGAAAGACTCAGGCTCAGACTGAACCATCCTTTCCTTGATAATAGCTACTTGACCCAAAGCCTTTATCCTATGGAACCATGCTGTCTACTGCTCGATGGGAGCTAAGGTAAGAGTTGTGTAAAAGTGTGCTCTCCTTTCTTGGGCTGTATCTTCAGTCAGTGACTATGAAGATTAAAATGTCAGGCACCCTCTAAGGGCAGATGAAGCTGGCTTTTCTGGACACCCTTTAGTTAGATCAAACTAAAGTTTGCCTAAGTGTTAGCAAATCCCCTACCAGGTGGAACTGTAAATATGCTAAATTATTTGCCCAAGTGAATCAAAATACCAGTGGTTGCCAAAGAGAAAGATGATCTCTTGCAAGGTAAGAAGACAGCCTCATGAAACTTAAAGTTCCAATCCAGTGGTGAGAAACTTCAATCCCAGAGTATTGAGTGAAAGGCAGTAAATGTGTTGGGAACAGCAGTGTCTCCTTATATCAATGAGTCTCTGTTGCTGTGAATAATGAGATTGTCACAGATTCCAACTTCATGTTACAGCCTGATGGAAATCCAACCTAAACCTGTCCTGGAGTATGTAATAAACCAGAGGAGCCTGGAGCTCAGTTGTCACCACCTTTTCATATACAGGCATCTTGATTTTTAAAAATTATAAGCTAGAGTTTTGTAAAGGCTCCAGATAAAACATCAAAGGGAAGGAGTAAAGACATCTTTATTTCAGAGAAAGGGGAGGTCCAAGGTTGGAGGATCAGGCTGTAATATGTGAAAGAGGTTCATTCCCGAGGCGTGGGGCAAAGGCTGGCCAAAGAGGAAGCTTGTCTCAAATGAGGGGACCTTTCCTATTTTGGAAAGAGATTACACTGAACTGACCGTGTGTAAAAACAAGCCTCTTCCTTTCACTCCTGAATCTTGTCTTCAAACACAGGCCTGTCCCGGCATGTGGGGAAAAACTAAGTGCCTTGAGCTCAGATATAAATCTGAATACTGTGGAAAATGGCCAGAAAGTGGTACTTTATCTGCTACTGATGGCACTCTGGATCCCTCTGTTCCTCTCTGGTGAATGAGAGCTAGAAAAACACATGATGCATCTATATCCACAAGGCAACATTCAAGTACCTAGTAACTTATGCAGGGAGAAAAAGGACAGGCTTGTTAGCCTCAGTCGTGGTAGGGAAAAACTGATAAACATCAACCTTGAAGATAAGAGAAAAACATACACTGACAGGGACTTAATAGTAACAGAACTTTGTAAAATTTCTAATTAACAAATAAATGTTGTGCATGAAGGCTGGGTTATGGAGAAGACAAATAGTTGGATTTAGTTGATCTTCAATGGGATCAATTTTTTATTTCCTCTACTTTTGCTTCCTGAAAGATAGAGAGAGAAACAAGGAAAATGCTATCCAGGGTGTCTGCCTGCCTATCTTGAACAATGTGCATCAGACTTCAAGATTGAATACAAAGCTGGGACCCAAAGCTACTCTAGGCAGAGCTGGGGCAACCCATCCAGTTGAATAAGTCCTCTCACATACACTACCCTTTACTTTGGTACCCAGAACTTGGTCTTTAAAAGATTCAGATATCCATGCTTCTCCAGTTAGAATGGGGTTTATCCCTGCCTAGAGATATGCAGAGGGATATCAGGATGCTTAAATCTATGTAAACTTAGAACATTATTTCTGAGTAATAGTTTCAGTAGAAGATTTAGAAGAAGATAGAGTTAAAATTTTTTTCTGCTGAAGAGCAAATCCAGTGAGTTTACTATTAAAATATGGATGACTTATATGATTATATCTCATTTGTAAGAAAACTGAATATGGAATATGAGATTGCATTGCATTTCACTTTGTGGTGGGTCTTTGGGGCCTCAGCTCCAGCCCTCTTGCAGCCCTAGCTTTCTTTCAGCCTAAAACTCTGATACACATTGGTGGAACTAGGAAAAGCCTGGATATCATCTATTTTGTTCATTGGTTCATTGGTCTTTTTCTTTATAATTCTTGGAGGAATCCTTGAGAACCGAGCATCAGAACAGTGGCTAGTTACAGATGAGAAGTGTCCATCTACATATGTGTTATCAATTTTGTGCCACAGGCTATCACAGTTAAGGTGTGGAAATGTCTCAATATCAACATCAAAAAATCCAAGACAGGGATATCATGACTCTGATTGTTCCTCAGTTTACCTGATTAGCTGAGAGTGTGTGGAGCAGGGCAGGCCCTTCAGGATAGCAGAGAACAATCCAGGTGAAGCTTCTTCCCCAGGGTCCAGGGCAAATAGAACTAGCAGGTGCACCTCAAGAGCTGCTGCCTGGGGTTGTTTACCCAGGATACCCAGGTCCTCCAGCAGGTATGAGGACTGTCCATGGACAACCAGGACCCAAGACTGCCCAGAGCTGCCTGAGCCTTCCACTGCACAATCCTGCCAGCCTCCCTGTGGGGGGACACATTCCTGACCTGGAAGCAATCTCCTTGTGTTACTTTATCAACTTCTTCCCAAGATTTGTTTCTTTGGATGTAAATTCTGAAAGAACAAATGTTAACCCGTGACTATAGGAAATCCTCTATCTGAAAAACAAAACAAGGGTTTTGTTTTTCCATCTGCCATTCACATGTGTACCTGTGTCTGTGTAACTCTCCCGTGTCTATTACAAATACTGTGTTTATATAGGAAATTGTCGTTAATCTCTATATATTGTTCTTCTTTTCCTTTTGCAAAAGGGGTGTGTGTGTGTGTGTGTGTGTGTGTGTGTGTGTGTGTGTGTGTACAAAAAGGCATTTAGGTAGCATTTACTCTATGCGAGTTCTAAAAGAAGAACACAGAGTATAAAAGTCCAACTCGTTCACAAACAGTGCATCCCCTCTGTGAATCATGCTGTTCTCTGCATGTGCACAATAAACTCTTCCACCTCCTTCAAATCTTTGTTCAAAAATCAGTTCTCCCCAATTTCCATCCTCCTGCTTTGATTTTTATTTTCCCACAACACTACTAACTATTAAATGTAACATTCAAATGGATATTCCCTCAGAATCCACAGGTTCCATATTATGGATTCAACCAAAAGTAGTTTCAAAAAATTGCCTCTTGGGCTGGGGAGATAGCTTAGTTAAAAAAAAAATGCCTCTTTACTGAACAAGTATAGACTTTTTTTTTCTTGACATTATTTCATACACAATACAGTGCAACAACTACTCACATGGCATTTACATTGCATTAGGTAATATAAGTCATCTAGAGATGATTTAAAGTAAGTGGGAGTGCTATGGCTTGGATAAAGCATCACCAAAGGCCCAGATAGTGAAGACTGTGGTGCTATTAGGAAGTGCTGAAACCTTTAGGAGGTGGGCCTAGGGGAAGGAAGGTGGGTCACTGGGGGCTTATCCTTGAAGGGGATACTGAGACCCCTTTCCTCTCTCTGCTCTGAGGCTGCCATGGGGTGAGCATCTTCCTCCGCTGTGCATTTCTACCATAATGTTCTGCCTTGCCATAGGCTCAATGCAACAGGATTAATAGACCATGGATGGGAATCTCCAAAACTGTGATCTCAAAATAAACTTTCATTTTTATAAGTTGATTATCTCAGACATTTAATTATAGTAATAGAAAGCTAACTAGTACAGGGAGGGTGTTCATAGGGTCTATGCAAAGACTATATTATCTTATGTAAGGGACTTGGGCATTCTTGCATTTTGATATCTAGAGAGATGTTCTAGAACCAATTTTCAGTGAATACCAAGGGACAGCTGTACTAGAATATGCACTAATTTAATTTGGCTATGTCCATTGCTTGGTTCCTTTCACTGGAACATATATTCCATGGAGGGAGAGTTCTTTATTTTGTTCACTGACTGATCTGCTAACCACCTAAAACAGGGTTCTAGCTCATAGTAGATATTCCATAAAAAACTGTAGAAAAATTAAATGTATATGCTACTTTTCCTAATTATATTCTGTAGCTAGGAATTTAGATGAAAACCAATGGTCTCTTCTTTTTTATTTATTCTAATTAGTTATACATGACAACAGAATGTATTTTGATTTATTGCACACAAATGGAGCACAACTTTTCATTTCTCTGGATGTACACAATGTAGAGTCGTACCATATGATCAGTTACACCTGTGCCTAGGATAATGATGTTCATCTCATTCCATCATCTTTCCTTCCCCCATACCCCCTCCTCTTCCCTTCCTCCCCTTTGCCAAATCAAAGTTCCTCCATTCTCCCCCCACCCTCCTGCATTATGGATATGCATCCACTTATCAGAGAGAACATTCGGCCTTTGTTTTTTGGGTATTGCCTTACTTGACTTAGCCCATATTCTCCAACTCCATCCATTTACCTGCAAATGCCATGATTTTATTCTCTTTTAATGCTGAGTAATATTCCATTCTGTATATATACCACAGTTTCTTTATCCATTCATCTGTTGGAGGGCATCTAGTTGCTTCCACAGTTTAGCTATAAATTGAGCTGCTATGAACATTGATGTGGCTATGTCACTATAGTATGCTGTTTTTAAGTTCTTTGGATATAGACTGAGAAGAGGGATATAGCTGGATCAAATGTTGTTTCGGGCATTTCTGGAGATATCTGAGGTCATCTAAAGTTTTCTAAGGAATCTTCATACTGCATTCCATATTAACTGCACCAATTTGCAGTACCATGGGCAAAGTACGAGTGAGTGTACCTTTTCTTATTATTGCTTGTATTCTTAATAATTGCCATCTGACTGGAGTGGGATGAAATCTTAGATTGGTTTTGATATGCATTTCTCTAATTACTATAGAAGTTGAATATTTTTTCATATATTTCTTGATCGATTGTATAGCTTCTTCAAAGAAGTATCTGTTTGTTTCCTTAGTATCTGTTTGTTTCCATTTATTGAACCAAAAGTCTATTCTGCCATCCTACTTTTAGTAGAAATAAAAGGGAATGCTGTAAAGATGGAGAATATGAGCAGATAGTTTGAAGGAAAGAAAAAGAAACAAGATTTCATGTTTATATCGACAAATGCTAAGAAATCTAGTAAGTTTTTTAGTTGGTGGAGCCCGACATTTTCTTCCACATTCCTTAACTTATTCTAGTAGGAAGCCTCCAGCTTTTTTATTAGCTATGAAACAACATTATCATCTTACAGCTATATATTTTCTTTCATCCAGCCCTGATGAGGTAGTTTCGCAAATGGCTGGACTAGGGGCTTAGGTGAAAGTAAGTTGACCAAGATTCAGTGAAGATTAGATTAAATTTGTGCTTCATCAGAGGGAAATACCTGAGGAGTCATAATAGAAGTTTCTTCCACAGGTTGATGAAGTATATTAAATTTTTGTCATCAGCAGTGACAATCCTACATCAGGTAAGAACAAGTCCCATGGACAAGGCTCTGGACCTAAGGAGAGGATGTATAAATGCTAGCACTGGTTTCCTCAATAACTGACCTTGGGGCTGCTAGGAATATCAGAATCCTGAGGAGGTACTACTTATCTCATCTGTAAACTGATGGGGTTGGAGTGGATCATCCTAAGGTCCTTTCAACTCTGACCTAATGTTGTTCTGGGCATTTATGGAGATATGTAAGGTCATCTGCGCTGGCGTGGAAGTTGCTAATCCTTCTTTCAAATGTTAGGCTAGGTGAACTCTCAGTTGGATTAACCAGATCCATTACTGGTGAAGAAGCCCAAGTTGAGACATTGAGAGAACCTACCAAAAATATAAGACTCAGCCTGCCTCCATCATATACTGTTGATGTCTTTGAAGTCCCCAGTCTTGCTTACCAATGCCCAAAGATGGCCCAGGAGCCATATACCAGTGAGGGGGGCAAACAAGATCCTTCAGTGGACAGCTCCTCAATTCTATCTTCAGGGAATGAGAGGTCATACAACTTCTCATAACTCCTTCTCAGAGTATTCTGGTTGGCCAGCCAAATACATGTCTGTTCCTAGGATAGGAAGGTACAAGAGGATGAAGCCAGAGCCTTGGAAGAAATCTACTCAGGAATGAAACTTGATTCATGATTTGACCAATGACATTCAGACTGAAAAAGAAAGAGAAGTTATGCCCCTCAGATACAAACAACTCTTATAAAGGTAGAAAATCAAAAAAAATATGATATTGGAGTAAGATCTTGAAATTAGAAGGAAAATAGGTTATTTAGAAAAGATCTCTATTATGGTTTATATAGAAGGTATCCCTCAAAATCTCATGTGTAAGACAATCCAACTAAGTTTAGAGATTAAATGATTGTATTATGAAAGCTTTAACCTAATTAATCCATTAATCCACTGATGTGATTAACTGGGTGGTAATCACAGGCAGGTAGGATGTAGCTGGAGGAGATAGGTCATTGGGGGTGTGCCTTTGGGGCTTACATTAGTCTAGGGTGAGGAGAGCTCTCATCTTCCTGGTGCCATGTCCTGAGCTGATTTCCCCTGCCACACCCTTCCACCATGATGTTCTGCTCACCTTAAACACAGAGCAATGGAGCCAACCATCTATGAACTGAGACATCTGAAAACTACAAATAAACTTTTTTCTCTAAAATTTTTTATTGACAGGTCTTTTGGTCACAGTGGAGAAAAAGCTGACCAAAACAGGTTCCATATCTAATTCACATCATATATACCAAAATAAATTTCAAATGAATTACAGAGTGACATGCTGAAAATCATCAACAAAAAAATTGGAAAGCAATATAGGTGAATACTCATCAAATCACACTGGTAAGAGATGGTGTTCCTAAACATAACTACAAAAGAAGTTATAATAAAGGAAAGACCAATATGTTAAAATTTTACAAAAATTTGAATTTCTATCTATAAAAAGAGAGAAATTAAAAGATTATCCAAATTAAAAGATTAGCAATAAACTAGAAATAATTAAAAAAACTATAATAGGCAAGTAGTAAAAATTCTCAAAAAAAGGCTTTTAACAAATCAGATTGCTTATTACAGATGATGTGAGTTTAGGTGGGGTCATTTACTTTTATAAATTTGCCTTAATTTAATGAGGATAATTGAATGTACTTTAAAGGATTATGAGGATTTAAAGAGCTAATACATGAAATAATTAGCAAAGGAAAGGTCTACTAAATGTTAGCTGTCATTATTTTCATGAGTATTTTTACATTACTATTCATTATCATCATAAATAATACATAATAATATGATCGTTAATGTAATAAATTATTATCATTAAATGACACAACAGAATTAGGATTAAAAAACTTGGAAAGGCAATTGAAGCCAGAAGAACACAAATGGCAAACATGAAATAGTACCTGTTCATCAGCTATTGAATCAGGCACATTAAAACAATAATATTTTAAAATAATAGCATATGGAGTGTGGGAGAATTCTCATTCTCATACCTTGTTCCAAAAGTTTAAATTGGTATAATCTCCCTAGAGGGTGATTTGTCAAAATGAGTCAAAACATTTCAAAATGATATAAAACGATATTTATATATTTGATCTAATAATTCTACTACTGATTAAGGAAATAATCAAATATATAAAAAGTAAAGTTTATCAAGCATATTCATCATGATAGCAATATCAGAAACAAGTTTCAGCAAAAGGATATTTGTTTCATCTATGCAATGGAATTCTATCTTGCATTGAAAATAAAATTGTGGAAATATATTTAGAGGCATGGGGAAATGTTCACAAAACTTGTTCAGTGAAAAAAAAACAGTGAGTTAAAAATATTTTCTACATTTTATTTCAGTTGTTAAAATTACAAATATTTTATAATATATAGAAAGATACGTGTATATATAAATGTATATATTTATGTATATATGAAACCAAAATGAATATGCTGTTTATTTCTGGGTGGTAGAAATACTAATTACTTTATTTTTATTGATTTTTTAAATAAATGATGGTGAAATGCATTACAATTCATATTACACATATAGAGCACAATTTTTCATAACTCTGTTTTATATAAAGTTTATTCATACCAATTCATGTCTTCATATATGTACTTTGGATAATGATGTCCATCACATTCCACCATCATTTCTAACCCCATACCCCCTCCATTCCCCTCCCACCCCTCTGCCCTATCTAGTGTTCATCTATTCCTCCCATGCTCCCCTTCCCTACCCCACTATAAATCAGTATCCTTATATCAGAGAAAACATTCAGCATTTGTTTTTTGGGGACTGGCTAACTTCACTTAGCATTATCTTCTCCAACCCCATCCATTTAACTGAAAATGCCATGATTTTATTCTCTTTTATTGCTGAGTAACATTCCATTGTGTATATATATCACATTTTTTTATCCATTCATCTACTGAAGGGCATCTAGGTTGGTTCCACAGTTTAGCTATTGTGAATTGTGCTGCTATAAACACTGATGTGGCTGTGTCCCTGTAATATGCTGTTTTTAAGTCCTTTGGGTATAGACCAAGGAGAGGGACAGCTGGGTCAAATGGTGGTTCCATTCCCAGATTTCCAAGCAATCTTCATACCTCTTTCCATATTGGCTGCACCAATTTACAGTCCCACCAGCAGTGTATGAGTGTGCCTTTTTTCCCACATCCTTGCCAACACTTATTGTTGTTTGTCTTCATAATAGCTGCCATTCTGACAGGAGTGAGATGAAATATTAGAGTAGTTTTGATTTGCATTTCTCTAATTGCTAGAGACGATGAACACTTTTTCATATATTGATTGATGGGTTGTACATCCTCTTCTGAGATGTGTCTGTTCAGGTCCCTGGCTCATTTATTAATTGGGTTATTTGGAAAATAAATAGCAGACTTTTAATAGCTCATGAATCAAAGTAGAAAAAGTAATTGGAAAGTATTTTGAAGTGAGTGAAAACGAAACAACAGTTCAGAACTGGAAGGAGTTGCACAGGCCTGTAATTCCAGCTACTTGGGAGGCAGAGGCAGGAGAACGGCAAGTTTGCAGCCAGCCTCAACAACTTAGTAAGGCCCGATGCAACTTAGCAAGACCCTGAGTCAAAATAAAAAATAGCTCAGTTCAATCTATCTAATATTATGAAAGAGAGAAAGAGAGAGAGTTCAGAAACTGTGGTGTGTGGCTAAAGTAGTATTTAAAGAAATATATAGAGCATTAAAAGGTTTACATAAGACAGAAAAAAAAATATCTCAAATCGAAGATCTCAGCTTCCACTGGGTTTGGTGGAAAATTCCTATAATCCCAGGAAGCTGAAAGGATTGACAAATTTAAGGCCAGCCTGGGCAACTTAGTTAGACCCTGTGTCAAATTTAAATAAATAAATACATAAATAAGGTGGGCTAGGTGTGTAGCTGAGCAGCACAGTGCTTGCCTAACTTCTAGAGGACCCTATGTTTGTTCCCTAGTATCCTACAAACACACAAAATCTCAGTTTTCTCCATAAGAAGAGAAAATGAAACTTAAAAGAAGCGAAATAAAGGAAATAATAAAGAGCAGAATGGAAATCAATGAAATAGAAAACAAAACAATAGAAATAATCAATGATACTAAGAAATTCACAAGTAAGTTCTAGATGGAATGGCTCTTCTTCAGTAAAGATTTTCCCAAGCAGATTTTTTTCCCCAGTTTTTTTGTTTATGACTCCCATTTTCTTCTGGATTCCCATTCTTTCATTTTATGCCATATATTTTAGTTTGTAATTTCATAGTCCTTGGTTTGCTGGAGGTTTGTCTCTTTCATACTCAATGTTCCAGGAAGGCAGAAACCATAGGTGGTTATCTCAGCCCTACAACCTGTGACAGCTTTTGTCACACTAGAAATATTAAATATTTGGTAAATCGATGATAGGAGAGTGCTCAGTAATAATGGCTAATATGATGATGATGATGATGATGATGATGATAATGATGATGATGATGGTGATGAGCAAATAAATACACACAGGAAAAATGGGACAAACAGGAGAGGTAATCTTTCTTAGCTGTTTGAAGAAGAAAGATTTTACACATGAAGTGATGACTAGTTGTGATTAAAATATCAATTGACCCCAGGGCGTGGTAGTTACGTTACCACAATTGGAGTGGGGTCAGAGCAGAACAGCCACCAGTGCCTGCAGTGGGGGCAGACCTGCGACCAATTAGCGTGGTAGACAGACCACCCTAATTAGGGGAGGAGCACAGCCACTACCCGCCCTGCAAGGCAGACTTCCCAACTATACAAGAGCAATATAAATAAATAGGAGGTAAATTTCAAAAACACAACAGTTGCACCAAGCAGAAAGAAACGCGAGCAGTATGAAAAGACAAGGAAAGAAAGGACCACAAGCAATGCAGGTCAACTCAACTTTAGAAGAGGTAATAGCTGCAACAGACGGAATGTCAGATAAAGAATACAGGATATATATGCTTCAGATGATCTGGAGTCTCAAGGAAGACATGAGACAGCAAAATCAGACAATGAAAGATCACATTGACAAACAAATCCAGGAAGTAAAAGATCAATTTCACAGGGAGATAGAGGTAATAAAAAACAAACAAATTGAAATCCTAGAAATGCAGGAATCATTAAACCAACTTAAAAACTCAATTGAGAATACTACCAGCAGATTAGATCACTTAGAAGAGAGAACATCAGACAATGAAGACAAAGTATTTCAACTGGAAAAGAACATAGACAGCTCAGCAAGTCTGCTAAGAAACCATGAGCAGAACATCCAAGAATTATGGGACAATATCAAAAGACCAAATTTAAGAGTCATTGGGATACAGGAAGGCACAGAGCTCCAAACTAAAGGAATAAACAGACTATTCAGTGAGATTATACAAGAAAACTTCCCAGACTTGAAGAATGAGACAGAATCACAAATCCTAGAAGCCTACAGGACGCCGAATGTGCAAAATCATAAGAGATCCACACCTAGACACATTATAATGAAGATGTCCAACATACAGAATAAGGAGAGAATTTTAAAAGCTGCAAGAGAAAGAAAGCAGATTACATTTAGGGGCAAACCAATCAGGATAACAGCTGATCTCTCAACACAGACTCTGAAAGCTAGAAGATCCTGGAATAACATATTTCAAACACTGAAAGAAAATGGGTTCCAACCAAGAATCGTGTATCCGGCGAAATTAAGCTTCAGGATAGAAGATGAAATTAAAACCTTCCATGATAAACAAAAGTTAAAAGAATTCGCAGCTAGAAAACCATCTCTTCAAAAAATCCTTGGCAAAACATTACAGGAAGAGGAAATGGAAAATAACATTGAAAACCAACAATGGGAGATAGGACAGTAAAGGGGGAAAAATAGTCAAAGAGGATAACAAATCAGGTTTAGAAACATCAATAAACAAATATGGCTAGAAGAACAAATCATATCTCAATAATAACCCTAAATGTTAATGGCTTAAATTCACCAATTAAGAGACACAGGTTAGTAGAATGGATCACAAAAGAAGACCCAACAATATGCTGCCTACAGGAGACACATCTGATAGAAAAAGATATTCATAGACTGAAGGTGAAAGGTTGGGAAAAATCATACCACTCATATGGAATGCGGAAATAAGCAGGAGTGTCCATACTCATATCTAATAAAATAGATTTCAAGCCAAAGTTAATCAAAAGGGATAAAGAAGGACACTTCATACTGCTCAAGGGAACCATACACCAACAAGACATAACAATCATAAATATATATGCCCCAAATAATGGTGCGGCTGTGTTCATCAAGCAAACTCTCCTCAAGTTCAAGAGTCTAATAGACCACCATACAATAATCATGGGAGACTTCAACACACCTCTCTCACCACTGGACAGATCTAACAAACAAAAGTTAAATAAAGAAACTATAGAACTCAATAACACAATTAACAACCTAGACTTAATTGACATATATAGACTATACCACCCCAAATCAAGTAGTTACACTTTTTTCTCAGCAGCACATGGAACCTTCTCAAAAATAGACCATATATTATGTCACAGGGCAACTCTTAGACAATATAAAGGGGTAGAGATAATACCATGCATCTTATCTGATCATAATGGAATAAAACTGAAAATCAATGATAAAAGAATGAAGGAAAAATCAAGCATCACTTGGAGAATGAACAATAGGTTGCTGAATGATCAATGGGTTTTAGAAGACATCAAGGAGGAAATTAAAAAATTCCTAGAGTTAAATGAAAACACAGACACAACATATCGGAATCTATGGGACACATTGAAAGCAGTTCTAAGAGGAAAATTCATTGCTTGGAGTTCATTCCTCAAAAAAAGAAAAAACCAACAAATAAATGATCTCATACTTCATCTCAAAATCCTAGAAAAAGAAGAGCAAAACAACAGCAAAAGAAGTAGAAGGCAAGAAATAATTAAAATCAGAGCTGAAATTAATGAAATTGAAACAAAAGAAACAATTGAAAAAATTGACAAGACTAAAAGTTGGTTCTTTGAAAAAATAAATAAAATTGACAGACCCTTAGCCATGCTAACGAAGAGAAGAAGAGAGAGAACTCAAATTACTAACATACGGGATGAAAAAGGTAATATCACAACAGACACTTCAGAAATACAGAAGATAATCAGAAATTATTTTGAATCCTTATACTCCAATAAAATAGAAGATAGTGAAGGCATAGATAAATTCCTTAAGTCTTATGACCTGCCCAGATTGAGTCAGGAGGATATAGACAACCTAAACAGACCAATAACAATAGAGGAAATAGAAGA
The DNA here is from genome assembly GCF_052094955.1 of Ictidomys tridecemlineatus. Classification (NCBI taxonomy): domain Eukaryota; kingdom Metazoa; phylum Chordata; class Mammalia; order Rodentia; family Sciuridae; genus Ictidomys; species Ictidomys tridecemlineatus. The sequence goes on from NC_135484.1 coordinate 133,170,512, forward strand.
AACCATCAAAAGATTACCAACTAAGAAAAGCCCAGGACCGGATGGGTATACAGCAGAGTTTTACAAAACCTTTAAAGAGGAACTAACACCAATACTTTTCAAGCTATTTCAGGAAATAGAAAAAGAGGGAGAACTTCCAAATTCATTCTACGAGGCCAACATCACCCTGATTCCGAAACCAGACAAAGACACTTCAAAGAAAGAAAACTACAGACCAATATCTCTAATGAACCTTGACGCAAAAATCCTCAATAAAATTCTGGCGAATCGGATTCAAATACATATCAAAAAAATTATACATCATGATCAAGTAGGATTCATCCCTGGGATGCAAGGCTGGTTCAACATACGGAAATCAATAAATGTTATTCACCACATCAATAGACTTAAAAATAAGAACCATATGATCATCTCGATAGATGCAGAAAAAGCATTCGACAAAGTACAGCATCCCTTTATGTTCAAAACTCTAGAAAAATTAGGGATAACTGGAACATACCTCAACATTGTAAAAGCAATCTACGATAAGCCACAGGCCAGCATCATTCTGAATGGAGAAAAATTGAAGGCATTCCCTCTAAGATCTGGTACAAGACAGGGATGCCCTCTCTCACCACTTCTGTTCAACATAGTCCTCGAAACACTGGCCAGAGCAATTAGACAGACGAAAGAAATTAAAGGCATAAAAATAGGAAAAGAAGAACTTAAATTATCGCTATTTGCAGATGATATGATCCTATACCTAGCAGACCCAAAAGGGTCTACAAAGAAGCTATTAGAGCTAATAAATGAATTCAGCAAAGTGGCAGGATATAAGATCAACACGCATAAATCAAAGGCATTCCTGTATATCAGTGACAAATCCTCTGAAACGGAAATGAGGACAACTACTCCATTCACAATATCCCCCCAAAAAATAAAATACTTGGGAATCAACCTAACAAAAGAGGTGAAAGATTTATATAATGAAAATTATAGAACCCTAAAGAAAGATATAGAAGAAGACCTTAGAAGATGGAAAAATATACCCTGCTCATGGATAGGTAAAACTAACATCATCAAAATGGCGATATTACCAAAAGTTCTCTATAAGTTCAATGCAATGCCAATCAAAATCCCAATGGAATTTCTTGTAGAAATAGATAAAAGAATCATGAAATTCATATGGAATAATAAAAGACCCAGAATAGCAAAAACAATGCTAAGCAGGAAGTGTGAATCAGGCGGTATAGTGATACCAGACTTCAAACTATACTACAGAGCAATAGTAACAAAAACAGCATGGTACTGGTACCAAAACAGGCGGGTGGACCAATGGTACAGAATAGAGGACACAGAAACCAATCCACAAAACTACAACTATCTTATATTTGATAAAGGGGCTAAAAGCATGCAATGGAGGAAGGATAGCATCTTCAACAAATGGTGCTGGGAAAACTGGAAATCCATTTGCATCAAAATGAATCTGAACCCCTATCTCTCGCCATGCACAAAAGTTAACTCAAAATGGATTAAGGAGCTTGATATTAAATCAGAGACACGGCATCTGATAGAAGAAAAAGTTGGTTATGATCTACATACTGTGGGATCGGGCCCCAAATTCCTCAATAGGACACCCATAGCGCAAGAGTTAACAACTAGAATCAACAAATGGGACTTACTCAAACTAAAAAGTTTTTTCTCAGCAAAAGAAACAATAAGAGAGATAAACAGGGAGCCTACATCCTGGGAACAAATCTTTAATCCACACACTTCAGATAGAGCCCTAATAACCAGAATATACAAAGAACTCAAAAAATTAGACAATAAGATAACAAATAACCCAATCAATAAATGGGCCAAGGACCTGAACAGACAGTTCTCAGAGGAGGACATACAATCAATCAATAAGTACATGAAAAAATGCTCACCATCGCTGGCAGTTAGAGAAATGCAAATCAAAACTACCCTAAGATACCACCTCACTCCAGTAAGATTGGCAGCCATTAGGAAGTCAAACAACAATAAGTGCTGGAGAGGATGCGGGGAAAAGGGCACTCTTGTTCATTGCTGGTGGAACTGCAAATTGGTGCAGCCAATTTGAAAAGCAGTATGGAGATTTCTTGGAAAGCTGGGAATGGAACCACCATTTGACCCAGCTATTCCCCTTCTCGGTCTATTCCCTAAAGACCTAATAAGAGCATGTTACAGAGACACTGCTACAACGATGTTCATAGCAGCACAATTCACTATAGCAAGATTATGGAATCAGCCTAGATGCCCTTCAATAGATGAATGGATAAAAAAAATGTGGCATTTATACACAATGGAGTATTACTCTGCATTAAGGAACGACAAAATCATAGAATTTGGAGGGAAATGGATGGCATTAGAGCAGATTATGCTAAGTGAAGCTAGTCAATCGTTAAAAAACAAATACCAAATGACCCCTTTGATATAAGGGGAGTAAACAAGGACAGGGTAAGGACGAAGAGCTTGAGAAGAAGATTTACATTAAACAGGGATGAGAAAAGGGGAGGGGAGGGGAGGGGAGGGGGGATAGTAGAGAATAGGACAGACAGCAGAATACATCAGACACTAGAAAGGCAATATGTCAATCAATGGAAGTGTAACTGATGTGAAACAGCAATCTGTATACGGGGTAAAGTTGGGAGTTCATAACCCACTTGAGTCAAACTGTGAAAGATGATGTATTAAGAACTGTGTAATGTTTTGAACGACCAACAATAAAAAAAAAATATCAATAGATAACATGCAAATAGATGGAGTGGGATGTGGGAAAGAGAATCTAGTTAGAAGGAACACATAAGGAAAGGTAAAGAGGCATAAAAGAGAATGAACCATTTTGGAAACTGGCAGTCATTGGGCACGACCAGGGCACAGGTTTCCGGAAGGGGAAAATAAGAGAAAATGAAAACCAGTTGCAGGAATCAGATCATGCGTGTTCTTCCATGACATGATAAGGAGTTTGGAATTCACCTATAAGATCTTTAAAGTCTCTGAAAAATTTTAAGCAAGAAAAGTCAAATTGTACTCTAGAAAGCTGATTCTGTACAAACATTAATAAATTTTGTAAAAAAAAAATGTGAAGAAAAAGGAACACTTTTACACTGTTGGTGGGACTTTAAATTAGTTACAATCATTATGGAAATCAGTATAGAGTTTCCTCAAAAGACTAGGAAAGAACCACCCCATTATACCACTCCTTGGTATTTATCCTAAAGAATTAAAATTATCATACTGTAGCAGCATATGCATATCCATGTTCATAGCAGCACAATTCAGAATAGTCAAACTATGGAACCAGCCCAGTTGTTCATCAATGAACAAATAGATAAAGATAATGAATATATATATATATATATATATATATATATATATGCAAAAAAAGCTGTGTTCAGTCATAAAGAAAAATGAAAGCATGACATTTGCAGGAAAATGGATGAAGCTACAGAATATTGTGTTAAGTGAAATAAGCCAAATGCAGAAAGTGGAGGGTCATAGGAAAAAGAAAAAGATAGGTGGAGAGGAATCTCATGAAAGTCAAAGGCAGATCAATAGAGCAGGGAAAAGGGTTCAGAAGGAGGTAAGAGGGAAGGGTTAGGGGAAATACTGGGACAAGATATGGGCCAGATTATATTGCTATATTGTGTGCATGCACAAATATGTAACAATTAATGCCACCACTATGCACAACTATAATACACCAACAAAAAATATTGAAAACAGAAAGAAAGCTCAATTCTGAAATCTGTGGACAATAGACTAGAGGAAAGTGGGAAATGTGGAGAGCAGGAAGAAATGGTTTGATTGAGCATGTCAATTAAGCAATTATAACCTAAGCCACAGATCAAAAGTTATGTCTCGAGAAGTAGATTTGCAGCATTGACAAAAACAGGCTGCAGAGTAGCTTGAAATCAACATCTAGCCATTGGAACAGGCTCCAAGAAAATTTTGTCGATAAATACAATTACTAAAAAAAATAAAATTCGAATCTGGCCCACAGAGGTTGATTATAATTGTGGAATTTGATCCACTAGGACAAATTATTCAATTGATGCAAAGGGTCAAAGTTCCATCCCAATTATCCAGCTAAGGAAACAGAGGAGATGGTATACAAATCGATAAATAAGGAAAGTGGGAGAAGGCTTTGTAGAAATAAAGGGTAACAAATGCCATCTGGGACATGATCAAATTCTTCTTTTCCCATTTTTTGAGCCAACGTCTCTCCTTCTCAATAGCACCTATTAAGGAGCACTATCCGAACATACCTGGACTACGTGACTCCTTATCATGCCCAAACTCATGTCTTCCAAGATACTATTCCTTAGGGCCCCAAAATCTGCCAGATGGAAATGAAATAATTGGATAAATGACTTGGGCAACACATCCAGGTATTATCACCTCCAGTTATCTATGGGCATTTCAACTGGGACCTTGTTCTAAATGCATGTTAAATAAAATGTATTGAGCTTGTTGGAGATACCCAACCAAATTTTTTTTTTAGTTTTATTTGCATCAATATTGTGTTATAAATAAAAATAAGAAAAAGAAACACATGGTAAAGAAAAATATTATGGAAAAATGTCTATCTAGATTAATGACAATTTCAAAAGGGGTAGGGGTTACTATTGGTAAAAATATCAGGAAATATGAGGGAGATACTTAGGGACATCTGAAAAACAGACTATTTCCTCTCCTGATTCATATACCTAAAATCAAAGAACAAAAGCTTAGCGCCCTAATTACTGTAGTAAATAAATTAACAGAATATCTCTAGGCTTAAAATACACTTGGGTTTATATCCCAGGGCTGTCACTTCCAAGCTCTGTGACCTCAGTCCCTTTGTTTTCCGGTGCCTGTCTTCTCATCTGCAACACAATCATGCATACTACATAGAGTATGGGAAGATTAAATCAGGCTGTGTATAAAGCACCTGACACACAGTCCCAATAAATGTTAGCTAAAAAAAACAAGGATGTTTCCAGGGAGTATTTTGCACTTACATGATTTACTGTTTCTATTTGTTTGATTGTCTCATGCTATCATCATAGACTGGCAGCAGCCACATTTCTTGTCCTACCCTCAAAGAGTTGGAGACTATGTAATCCCTAAGGAGCAGAAAGTAAGAGATTGAAAACATAAGCAGAACCAAACACCATGTGAACAACAACACAAAGCTCACAATGCCTTTGGTGAACCCTATAAAAGCAACAGGAACAACAATTAGGACAGTCAAGCAACAATTATGATAATTAAGTTTAATAGAGGCAATTACACCAACTTCAATAAATGAGCATTCTTTAGATATCTTGCTTGCTTCTTCCACTGACTGTTCTTAGGATTAAGAAGAGTAAATCGAACATTCAGTCCCAAAGTCTTTCTCCGGAGGGTTAGGGGAAGCCACTAAAGCTGAAGATATATACCTCATGTGTTGAGACCCCTTTGTGGGAAGGGCAGAGCTGAAGAGGTGGGGGTGATGGGTTAGCTAAGGGCCCTGGTTGTTCCTGTGGGGCCCCAGGCAGTGGCCTTGCATTCATTAACAGCTGCACTGTGTTTCCATACCTGGGAGAACTGAATGAGGAATTGTAATAGGGAGGCCCTGGTAGGGACTGCTCCTGAATCTCCCTTTCTCCTCCCAAGCAAGTTCCTTGCTAATACAGGGCCTCCCTGAAGAGGACCTAAGTCAAGCACCGAAGGGGTTTTCATGTTGAAACCCAGAAAGAAAGGTCACCTATCCCACATAATTACCAATTGGATGAGGATTGGGGACTTTTGAGGAAATATCTGAAATTTAATTCAAGGGATTAAATAGGATCTATGATCTTTAACACATCCACATGCTACTTGCACAGCCTTGCTAGTGTTTGAAAAAGTTAAATAGGATGTCTGACTACACAAGAGCAGAGGGTAGTGGTTAAAAGCCAGGACTCAGATTACCTGGGTCCAAGTCCTAACTCTGCTACTTACTTAAGTTTATGGTTTTTGCCAAGTTTCTTAACTTTCCTGTGCTTTCATTTCCTAATCTGTAAAATGGGAATAATCATAATACCTACCTTATAAGGTTGTGTAGAGAATTACATTCAGTTAATCAATGTGAGGTACTCAGAACACTTCCTGGCCCATGGAAAGCCCTCAGTGAGTGTTAACATGGAACTAAGTGGGCATCCTTAATTTCAGTTAGCTAGGAGCTTATCCCATACTCTCAACTACCACACTATATCCTTCTATGGGAGTTCCTAAGAGCATATGCTGTATTCTCCATATTTATTATCATTTCCTTGGTAGGGATGGGGACCCATCAAACAGATCATGCATTTGATCTAGATACTCTCTCAGCTCACAGAATCTGTTTGAGTTTCCAGCATGTTTACTTCCGATTATTTGGATTTACATGTTCACCTATCCAACCCAAGGATATTTTTTTTTATATGCTTCATCCAGATCAACCTTTTTCTAACTGTGCCTCCTATTCATGATCCTGAGCTTTCTTCCATGGTGTATCTAATGATTGGAACAAATCTCCCACTTCCTGTTGAGGGATATGCTACATGAATATTTGCATCTTTCTGCCTAGTTGGAAACTTACTGGCAGCCTGAGTTCAAGGATGATTAAATGGCAAATAAGCCTTGGAATTTATAGACACAGATTTCTGGAGATGAGTAGAGACACCTCAAGAGATATCTCTTAACATTCTGAAGGTTATAAACCTGGAAATCTTTACCTCTCTGGTCTCCCAGAAGATTTTCACCTTTTCAAGCAATTGATCCAAAGAAGAAAAGAAGCAGATATGCCAGCAACTCCTGTATAAGCTCTGGGTTTAATAAACTGAAACCCTGTGTAGATAGACATCTTGGATTGGGGCATGGAGGATTCACAAAAGTTACTCTATAAATAAGAGACCTGTTCCTTCATCCAGAGTTATCTGTTTACACATGCTCTGAATCTCTAAAGGTCAGATATCAGGACTGACATGTATGAGTGTGTACATCAATTTATATCTATCTATCTATCAATTCTAGTTGGCTAACGTGTTATCTTGAAAGTGGGGGTAATATCCCTTCATGGTTTCAAACTAACTCACCAACACCCATCTCTTCTCTGAAATCACCTTCTTTGTGAATCATCAATGGATATACTTAGAATTTCCTGAAAGATTTGCCAGAATTTGATAGCCCTCCCTGTTTTGTTAAATGAAGCAACAATTCAAAGGGTTTTTAAAGCATTCAGAGAATAAAAGTAATAATTCCAACTATTAGGAAACATACCAGTTGTGACAGTCACTTCATACCCCTGCTTTGGGATGGTGTGTAACTTGGGCCCGGAACCACTAAGCAGAGTCCTGAAAGACACTCAGGTCCACAGGGCCACTTTTCAAGGCAACCCTTTCTCCCTCTACTGTTTCCATTCTCTCATTGTAGATGGGACCCGGTGCAGCTCACACCCAGATTCCTCCAATAGTTACCAAATTGTAAAATCATGTTACAAGAGGGTATGGGGTCCTGTTCCTTTTTTCTTCCACATTAAAGATAGCACCGTGGCAACTGTAACTTCTGGGCAATTCAGTGGAGTGGAAAAGGAGGGGGGAAGTGGTTTCCTTACTCTTGGGCTCATGGGGCCCTCCTTCTGTGCTGCTCCCGAGGGGTGAGCTGAAAGACAGGTTTGGTAAATGGGTTGGCATGAAAACAAGCTTATGAATGTTGACGGCTTTTGCCCAGTTCTACCCTCACATGGAGACCTAGGAAGGGGAGAGAAAGTGAGACACTCTTTTAAAACGGAGAGCAGAGAGGCAAATGCTTGAGAATAAGAAGTAAGACTGGGCAAGTGGGTTGAGGTTCAATCAGGTGATAGTACTTGGGATACACTACTCTGCAGAGCCCCACGGAGAGGAAAAAGCTCAGGGAAGAGGACTTCAAAAATGACCAAGAGATCCTGGACAGGGTCTCCCAGTACAGACCGTGAGCATAAACTTGGCCAGAGAGGTCAGAACCACCAGCCTTCAAATGACCACCCAGACCTGGGGCCATGTGTACAAAAGACCAAAGACTCCCCAGGATCAGCTAGAAAGTGGCAGAGGAGAGGCGCAAGCTCCAATGTGGCTGACACCAACAAGCATTCAGAAGGCAGGTCCAGGGACCTCAGCTGACTATGCAGGGGGAAGGGAGAGAGCTATGGGAGCCAAAGGAAAGATGAAGATTGAATTTCTGGCTCTTCTACTTACGTGAGGGTCAACATCAGGTACACTTTGATTTAGAAAAATATTCTGACTTTCGTGGTCTGTGGTGATGTAAACACACCCCTTCTTCATGAATGTACCTCCATGTCATTGACCCGAAAAATACAATAGGTGGGTTGCTTATGAACAGTGCTGCAGATATTTCAAAAATGAACAATCCTAAATCCCTTTTCTCCCTAATTCCATGTCAAAGGAACGTCTCCACCTCAGTCCTTTTTCTACTGTCTACCCTCTTTGAAGACCTCCACCTTTGATGATCCTGGGGTACGTGGTACAATGGCAGGTTGGTCCAACCTACTCACTGTTCACTTCTCCCTCTCAGCAAGAAGGAGCAGGTGGGAGTTACAAAAACATCAGTGGTCATGGGCAACCCCGAGGAATCAAAGGGACCAGGGTCCCCTCAGCTTTCCTCTTGTGGAACAGGTTGTAGATTCAGAGCCCTCTTTGCCTTCAGATCACCAAGTCCTTCTTCCCCTCATCCAGTGCATCCAGTCATTCACTCCTACCTCCTTTTTGGGGAGTTTGCCACCAAGGATTTGAAACTGCACAACATGCAAACTTGGAGTAAGTTCGGCTCTTGAACTAGTTTCGGTTGTTTTATGATCAATACCTCTTGCCTCAGGCTCAAATCAAGAAGCTCTGTGCTTTTGTATACTGTGACACTTCCCTCTGACTTTGATCCATTCTCTAGGCACAGTGACTGGGTATGCAGTGGCTGAGCAAGCTCACAGAGTACAGTACTGGTGTTGGGTCATGCTCCCCACCAACTACTACAGAAGGCCTTGCTCCCTATGGGCTTAGTTCTGCTGTCCAACCTTCACCAATATCCCTTTTGCCTGGAATCTCATTCTTGCTCTCATGTTTTCTTATCCTCATGTCCCTAGATCCAGTCCACTGTGACCTGCCACACTGTAGTATTTGAAGGAGACAAAAGGAAGATACTGGGGCCCAGAAGTAAGGACTGAACTACTCTCATAACTCAAGAGATTTTGAGTGTTACATTTGCTCCACTTGAACCATGAAGTTCCCCAAAAAGAGAGTCCTCCTAATAATAAAAGCCACAATCCATTGAGAGTATACACAATGGTGTGTAACTTGTGTGCGTTCCTTGTGTAATCTTTGCAGAGGGAGGTATCTTTGTGTGTCCCTTTTCTGTTCCTGTAACAGAATTCCTGAGACAAGGTAATTTATAAAGGAAAGGAGTTTAATTTGGGTTATGGATCTGGAGGCTCGAGTGTCTAAGAATAAGGCAATGGCACTCGTTTAGCTTTTAGAGAGGGTCTTCTGCTACATCAATTCACAGCAGAGAGAAGAAGGGAAGTTAACACTTGCAAAAAGGGAAAAGGGGACAAATTTCCACAGTAACTAATAGATTCCCACAAGAATCCATTCATGAGGGCTCTTTCCCCATGAGCCACATGCCTCCCCTCCCACTAAGTCTCACTTCCCATTGCTTCATTTAAGGTTCTGGCACATGAACTTTGTGAAAACACACTCAAACCATAGCAGGGGATTAAAAACCTGGAGCTCAGGGCTGGGGATGTAGCTCAGTAGTAAAGCACTTGCTCAGCAAATGCAAGACCCTGAGTCTGATCCCTGTCACCGCCAAAAAGCAACAACAAAAAAATTCCTGAAGCTCAAAGAAGCTGGGTAATTTATTCAAGGTTGTATCAGCAAGAGAGCAGAAGAGAAAGGTGCATGCCCAGCTGTGACCAGTGCCTGGGTGCGGGACTGCTGTGCTGCGCTGCCTGGAGTCACCCAGAATGAGAATGGGAAGCTCACAGGATGCACTGAGATAAGCAGAAGTACCAAGAGCAAAGCCAGATCTGCAACTGCCCCCACCAGCCCCTCCTCAGGGACATGCTGCTGGGTGACTAAGAAGAAGGTGAAAGAAGGGAGAACTCCTGGCCATTACAGGGCCATTTCTTCACGTTTCCACCAGAGCCTCTCTCAGCTGCAGGCCAGCATACTGCCCCTACTAGAGGCACGGCTCCTGGCATTTCCAACCCACACTGCTCTTGGAAATCTTCCCCTTCTCTGGACAAATGCTGCCCTAGAGACCCAGGTAGGTAGCAGACTCAGTTTTCCCTTGTGAATCAGAAAAAAAAAAAGAGTTTTCTCCAATCCAACCCACACCCCAAATTCCATATGAAAACTGGCAGCCTGAAAAGCTTTCCCGCCTATTTGGATTTGAGATCCCAATCTAAACTACAGCATTCAATGGGCAAAGAAGGATGTTCCTAGACAAGATATTCAAGAATAAAGAGAAAACAATTTTTCTTCCAATTACATATTGAAGGAGGAGAGAACAGCTGGTCATCTCTTAATAGTATAATACTCTAAATAACAATCTGCTACAATTCAAAGCCGTGTTGCAACCCTTTGAAGCCCTTGAACCTTCATCTATGGCTCTTTTGATGTCATGCTTGCTGAAATCTCCCCAGTGATTAGCAGCTCATTCTAAATGTATCTTCTGGGATATCTCTTAATTGTTGGCTTGGCTAAGATGTAAAGACCATGAATGTCCATGTGTTTCCCCCAGCTTTCCATCCCAGCCGTCTCCCAGGTGAGGTTCTCTTACCTCTCTCACCTGGACTTCAGTGCTGCAGGTGCCTTACCCTCTTCCCTCCTCAAAGCAACCGTCTTCACCACTAGACCTGAGCAATGATCCTTAGCTGGTGCTTTCTGGTCACATGACATCAATGGTTCTCCACTCAGATGACAGAAATATACACTTCTTATCAGACATTCGAAATCCTCTCTGTACATAGCACCAAGCTTCCTTCCAGATTATCTACCCTGGTTTCCACCAGCCAAACTTGAGTCTTGTCCTTCTTCCCAAACAAACGCTAGACTTTTTACTCACTCTGCAGCTTCTGCTTTTGCATTTGGAGTTTGTTTTGTTTGTTTGTTTGTTTGTTTATGATGCTGAAGTCAGACCAGGGCCTCACACAGGCTAAGCACACGCTCTACCCCTAAAACTATATCCCTGGCCCCTGCATTTTCTGCTTTTAATGCTTTCTCGGTGGTTTCCCCTTGCTAAGATCCTGCAGTCCTTTGGCCTGGGGTACCCATTTGACGTGGTCAGTTCCTGACACTGCAGGGCTTATTTCTTACCCACTGGCTCCTATCAAGCATCAATTAAAAACACTGCCAAACTTCACTTCCATCAAGGTGATCACAGAATGCATCTCCTCTAAAGAAGAATCTAATGCAAGGCACAAAAAAAATATATTGATCTTAAAGAAATAGAGGACTCTGTGATGTGCCTTTCAGAGCAGAAGTAGAAAGCCTGGCACAAACTCAGGGAGAGTTTGGTATTTTGGATGAAAAAAAAAATGTGAGTGGAAGAGATAAGATGTTCCATAAGCAGAAAGAAAGGTCTTGGGAACCGTTGATAGGGCCTGCACACTTATTGTCTCGTTCCTCCCCTCAGTAGTATGAGGAAGGCTTATTTTACTCACTCATTTGAATGAAAAGTGGACTTAACCCCATGAGTCTGACTTCCAAATTCAAACAATTAGGCACCACCTCTTAGGGAGAGGTAATGATAACGTCAAACCCAAAATAACTTTGTTTATGACCTAATGGCAAAGGTAGTTTCTCTGGTCACCAACCTCTAGTTAGCAACCTGAAACTTTAGATCTCAAAGAGAGAAAAGCAGAAATAAGTATAAAGTGCTTGTCCTTGTGCCCTGAGTAAAATCTCTCCAAGGATTTCTCCTTGCCAGAGATTAGATCCTAAATCCTCAGCAAAGTCAATGGGCTGCCTCCAGCACCCCTAGCTGGGCCTGTCTATCCCAGGTCTCCCCTCTGTTCTCCAGCAATGTCCTAGCCTCCCCACATCAGCACTTTACACATGTTGTTCCTGCTCCCTGGTACTCTTCCCTGTCCCCAGGCTTCTCAGGCTGACATTTTTCCTTCAATTCTCAAATTAGGTTACAGATTCACCTCCATTAGGCTAGGTCCCCATCAGTCACACAATCATATGGTCAATTGGAAGTTTTCAAGATAAAAAGGACCATCTAGCCATTAAGTACTCGCTTGTTTACCCTCTGCCACCTCTGCCCTCTGTTAGGATGCTGGAGCATGAAGACAATCGCTGTGTCTATTGTAATCTGTTTTATCTCAGCCCTGAATAATACATGAGCCACCAACACTTTGGAAAAAAGAAAAGGAGAGAGGTAAAAAGTCCAAGAAGAAAGAGAAGAGAAGGAAGTATCTCAGTCTATTTTCTTTTGCTGTCACACAATACCACAAACTGGGTAATTAAAAAAGGAATAAAAGTTCACTTGGCCCATGGTTATGGAAGCTGGGAAATCTAAGATTATTGCACTAGCATCTGCTCAGCATCTGGTGAGGAACTCCTTGTTTCATAACATGGTGCAGGCTTCATGTGGAGGGAGAGACCAAGTTGCAAACTCAGGCCTCTCTTTCTCCTCTTGTAAAGACACTAATACAATCATGCAGTCCCACCCTTATGATCTCATCTAATGCTAATTCCTACCCAGAGGTCACCTCTAAATACAGATGAATTGGGGTATTAAATTTCCAACACATGAACTTTTGGGGGACACATTCAAACCATGGCAGCGAGACAGTCTTGTGTCTGTTTCACCCTTTGGAATATCAGAAGCAGCCAGCCCTGGGTGCAGTAAGCCTATGTGGACAAGCATCCTGGGGCGGGGGAGAACCGAAATCCACCCAGGACTCTCACCTGATCTGCACCCCAGTGTGCAATATCAACTAGAGTGGCCCTTCTGAGTGTCATCTATGTACTCGACACTACAATCATTGCTTTGACGTGTGCTATTTCATCTGTGTACACAACCTGTGTAATTCTATACCGTGTACAACCGGAAGAATGAGAAGTTACACTCCATGTATGTACGATGTGTGAAAATACATTCTATTGTCATGTACAACTAATTAGAACAAATTTTAGAAATTGGAATTTCAGATTAAACCATGAATAATTTTTAGTATAAGTATGCCCTAAATGTTTCAATGGACATATTTACACTAAACATTTTTTAATCTTTATTTATTTAATCAGAAACTCAAATTTGACCCAGGCCCTGTGACATGGGTCTAACTGAGATTATTTCACAGGAAAATGGGCCTCAGAGATTAATTTGCCCAAAGTGTTCTTGGCTTCACTCACAGGTCAGCATTTTTTGCCTCACACACATCTAGGTTTTCCAGATAAAATATAGAACACCCAGTTAAATTGGAATTTCAACAGAAATTGCATTAAATATGTAGTATGGCCATTTTGACAATATTAATTCTGCCTATCCAAGAGCATGAGAGATCTTTCCATCTTCTAAGGTCTTCTTCGGTTTCTTTTTTTAATGTTCTTTAGTTTTCATTATAGAGGTCTTTTGTTGATTCCCAAACATTTTATTTTTTGAGGCTACTGTGAAGGGAATAGTTTTCCTAATTTCTCTTTCAGTGAATTCATCATTGATGTATAGGAATGCATTTGATTTATGGGTGTTAATTTTATATCCTACTACTTTGCTGAATTCCTTTATTAGTTCTAGAAGTTTTGGTGAAAGTTTTTGGCTCTTCTAAATATAAAATCATGTCATTGGCAATAGTGATAGTTTGAGTTCTTCTCTTCCTATTCATATCCCTTTAATTTCTTTTCTCTAATTGCTCTAGCTAGAGTTTCAAGGACGATATTGAATATAAGTGGTGAAAGAGGGCATCCTTGACTTGTTCCAGTTCTTGGAGGGAATGTTTTCGATTTTTCTCCATTTAGAATGATGTTGACCTTGGGTTTAGCATATACAGCTTTTACAATGTTGAGGTATGTTCCTACTATCCCTATTTTTCCTACCACTTTAAACAAGAAGGGGGACTATATTTTGTCAAATGCTTTTTCTGCATCTATTAAGCTGATCATATGATTCTTATCTTTAAGTACATTGATGTGATAAACTATGTATATTGATTTCCATATGTTGAATCAAATTTACCTCCCTGGGACGAAGCCCACTTGATCATGGTGCACTATCTTTTAAATATATTTTTGTATATAATTTGCTAGAATTCTATTGAGAATACTTTCATCTATGTTCATCAGGGATATGGTCTGAAGTTTTCATTCCTTGATGTGTCTTTCTTTGGTCTTAAAATAGCATACTACGCATCAATGTTTAGAGCAACTCAATTCAAATAGCCTAGGTGACTTTCAACAGATGAATGGATAAAGTAAGTGTGGTATATATTCACAATGAAATATTACTCTGCCTTAAAGAAGAGTGAAATTATGGCATTTTCACGTAGATGGATGGAGCTGGAGAATATCATGCTAAGCAAAATAAGCCAATCCCAAAGAATCAATGGCCAAATGTTTTCTCTGATGTGTGGATCCTAATTCACAATAAGGGGTTGGGGTGGCTAGGGAGAAATAGAGGTAGGTTGGATTAGACTGAGGGGAGTGAAGGGAGAGGATGGGGTAAGGGGGTAGGAAGGATAGCAGAATGAATTGGACATTATTACCCTATGAACATGTGTGACTACACAAACTGTGTATACCATGTACAACCAGAAGAATGAGAAGTTACACTCCATTTATGTATGATGTGTGAAAATATGTTCTATTGTCATGTATAACTAATGAGAACAAATTTTAAAAGTTGGAATTTCAGATTAAACCAGGAATAATTTTTAGTATAAGTATGTCGTAAATGTTTCAATGGACACATTTACACTAAACATTTTTTAATCTCTACTTAATCAGAAATTCAAATTTGACTGAGAGCCCTGTACTTTAATTTACTAAATATACTATTAAAATTTGCTTAATCATAGACTACACTCAAGCATAAAGGCCAGAAGAGTATGAACACTCAGCCCTTTCGACCACTACTACATTCATATGATTCTTCTTAATCACTCACTGTCTTCCTTGCCAGAGTCTCCAAAAGACACCTAAACCCTATGGTTGGCCATTGGTGAGGCCAGATGCAATTCTGAAGGGATTTTGTTTCCGCTACCCTCAATATCTTCCTGGCAGACTCCTCTATTGCCACCTCATGGTCCCATCCCCTGTCCCTATGACTAACTGCTAATTACCTTCCCTAACCCCACCACTTTGGCCCTAACCTGTGTCTCATATTCCCTCAGAGCCACCTGGAAATGTCTGGAAATCCAGCAGCCCTCCCAACCTCTTCTCCATGGGAGATATGTTCCAAGGTCCCCAGTGGATGCCAGCAACCACGAGTAGTACTGAATCCAGTATATATTGTTTTTTTCCTATACATATCTATGATAAAGTTTAATGTATAAATTAGACTCAGAGATTAATAACACTAATTAATAATAAAAAGAACAATTATAATAATATACTATATTAAAAAGTATGTGACTCTGATGAACTGATGTCAAACTTACAAACTGTTAGTTTCTGCAATTTTTTATTGAACCCTTTCAGACTGAGGTTGATCTGAAGCTGTAGAAAGTGAAGCCATGGATAAGGGGGACCGCTACATCTTTTCCTTGGTGTCACATGCTCTCACATGGTCACACAATAAGAGTTTTGTGTTTCTTGTTTACTTATTTCTTCCCACTTTCCATTTTAGTCACTCTTTTTTATATCAACCCCTAAGTTTTTTCCTTTCTGTCTTAATATATTGAAAACTTCTAACATTTTTCACACTATGATCCCTACAGGCATTTATGTTTATTTATGTTTATTATCATTCTTTATTTGATACATATATATGACATACGTTCTTTTGTTCTTTTTAGTAGCGAAAAAGAATTAAAAGTAAAGCCATTACACAAACAAGCCAAAGATGCTCCTGTGCCTGAGACATACATCCTATCCACAGGCACTGTGGCCCTGTGTCACTCGATGGCTCCTGAACTTCCTATGTCTGAAAAGAAACAACTGTCTTGGGAGAAAATGACATTCTGTTTGATGTGAGAATAGGAGAAACACACTTAGCCACACATTAAATGTAGCATTTGTCCAATCCATGCATTTTTAAACACAGTTCTTTAAACTTATAAACAGGCTTTTCTGTGGAAGGGGTTTGAATAAAGCAAATTGCATCTTCCTGCTTCTGTGTCACTCTGGATATCAGGGGACAGTTTCATGGATTCACGGATCTAGGTTCTCAGGCCCCATACTTGACCCTTTACCAAGGGTTTTTGAGATGAGAAACAGGCATTGCCTTCTCCTGCAGACCACTCTCTAGAGAACATGACTTCTCCACTTCACACATTTTATCTCTTGGGCTTTCTTTCCTATATAAATTGTCCCTGATTTATATAATGCTTCAACTTACGATGGTTCAACTTTACAATGATGATGATACAAAAGGTGATAGGCATTCAGTAGAAACCATACTTGAAATTTTAATTTTGGATCTTGGGCTAGAAATATGCAGTCAAATCCTCTCTCTTGATTCTGGGCAATGGCAGCAAGCCACAGATCCCTGCCAGCCCTGTGATCTTGAAAACAACCAGCACTCAACAGTCTGCTATGCTGCTAGGTTAGGTGCAGTAGGTTATGTGTATTAAGACTTAGAATATTTTCAACTTAAGATGAATTTATCAGGACTTAACCCCATAGAAAGTGGAGGAGCATCCGTATCCTAACAACATGATATTGGAGCTCCCATCACCAACGGCTGCACATAGTGGTCAGAAGGACTCTACGTGGTCAAACTCTGGCTCCCTCAACCAATGGCTATCTGACCGACCTCAGGCAAGTTATTCACTCATGCCTCAGTTTACTCTTCTGTTGAAATGAGATTTTTGTGCAGCAGTGAGGATCAATGAGAGAAGTTACCCAGAGTGCTTGGTACGGTGCCCACTCAGTAAGTGTTTAATAAATGTTCATTACTTTTTTTCTTGGAATAATTTCATCCAGATGCTATTTTCTTCACTGTGTAATTCCAACTTCACAGAAAGACATGTAAAGTCAATTTTCTAGACTTTAATATTTTCCTATTTAGGTGACAAGAGTTTTTCCCAATATGAAATAATAGCCTAATGAGCTCTGTAGCCACATGTTACATAGCTTTGAAGTGACTCCAAACACTTACCTAGTTTGGTATATGAGTGGTGCTACAGTTTGGATCTTAAATGTCCCCCAAAGGCCTATGTGTGGAAGGCTTTCCCTGGCTTGGCACTATTAGGAAATTGGGAAAGTTCTAGGAGATGGGGCAATTGTGAGACCCACCACATGTTCCCCACCAGGATGTGCTGCCTCACCAAAGGCCCCAAAGCAAGGGCCAACTTATCATGGACAAAAACCTCTGGAACCCTGAGCCAAAATAAGTTTTTCCCCTTTCTAGATTGATTATGTCTGATATTTGTAACAGTGACGGAAAGCGGACTGACACAAGGGGCATGTTTTGCTCTGATGAAAATGTGGCGTGTTCTCCCCTCCCATGAAACTGTGATGTCATGACTCATCAGACCCCGTATTTGGCTTCAACTACTGCACTCCTAGGCACATAGATACCCAAGATCTTGACAGACACTTTGAGAGCTGAGGCAGAGACGGGGCCACTCTCTGCCAATCCCCAGCTGCTCTCCAAAGACTCGCTTGCCAACACCAGCACCTCTTAGAGATGTTAAAGGATTTTGTTGGTCCCCAGGAATCTCTGCAGTATTGGTCAAATCATCTCTTCCAAGTAACTCTGATAGAATGGTACACCCCAAACTTCTATTAGACTTTACCTCCCCAGAGGCACACCTCCAACTTAATTGAGTAACTAGACCTTAATCACGGCCCTCTCTCTACATATCATTGGGAGTTGCTCACTTTGTAGACATTGGCCAACTTAGTGAGTATATCTCTTCTGGATATTTGTTCTCATTATTTTTCCTCCCCTTTAAGCATTGTGAAAAGGAAAATAAAAACAAACAAAACAAAACAAAAATTCCTCGAGTGGTAATAAAGCCTGTGATACATGAAATCATACTTTGATCATCTCATTTTAACCATATGAAATGCTATATAAATTAAGCCCTATTAAAATTCAGTAAATATACTGAACAAGAACCAAACTGAGATTTCCAATGTGTATGTTCTAAGCCTCAGCCCTGATGCTAACCAGCTGTGGGTCCTTAAGCAATTTCCTTCGTCCTTTGGTGCTTGCCTTAACCATTTGCAGTAAAAAGGACATTTAAATTCCCTTTACTGCCTCTTCCAGCATTAAGATTTAAATTCTTTGAAGTGTCATGATGTGCAGTCTGAAACTACAAAAGACTTGTAAAGAAGAAATGGTCAACAATACAGATAACGTGCACTAAAGGTACTACCTACTTCAAGACCACATTGTTTTTAAAAATAAAAACATAACCCTGTAATTAGAAACTTTGGGCAGTGACTAAATCACTAAAAACAACCAGGGAACCACAGGAATGTGTCTGTGAAACTTGTCCATCGAGTGGTTCATGTTACTGTCAAGTCCAATGCCACTAATCTAGCAGGGTCTGGCTCTGATGCCAACAGGAGTCTGGTTCTCCCTGGACTTGCCCCAGGGAATTAAATATCTGAGTTTCCATGAGATGTACAGCTGTGTTCCTAACTCCATGTGCAATGACATCACATCAGAACTTGAAGCCAGCCAGGATTTTATATCATAGAAATGGGCAAAAGTGACAATCAGGGTCTTTTACCTTCTCCCCCACCCCCCCCACCCCGCCCCAAGAGCTGCTTGTTAAACATTTACCAGCACACCTCATTATTCAGTTTGGTAAAACTAAACCACACGATTTCAAACCAGAAACTGGAGCCTCTCTTGAATTGGTCTTTTATTTTTTTTTTCTTGTGGAATCTTTCATGGAGACTGACCATTATTGAAATGGAATTTATTTCACTTTTACTTCAATCGATATAGAAAGGACCCCTGACATAATGATTCCACTCATGATTTTTCAACTTCTCATAAATTTACTGACTGGTCTGTTTGTTCATTCTTTCCTCCTCTGTTTCTTTCCCTCATCAAATGATTATTCTTCTTATTGTCCTGGGAGAAATTTACGGTAGCTGTATGCGACGTGGCTACCACGCTGCATGGTTGTGCACAGGGCTGGCCTTCAGATGTGGACAGAGTGAAGGGGAAGAGGGAGCAAGAGAAGTCAAAAAGCTGAAAGCAGAAATCACAATATCAAAAAAAGATGGAATTTAAAGTCAGGCAAGAAGTAGTTATATAGTTACAAACACATATTCACCAAACAACAAAAATTACAGAATTGGTTATTATAGTTCTTTCAGAATCAAACTGACCTAATGGGAAACAAAAATAAGATAGAATATTTTATTATCACCATCCAATAAAATTAGAAAAATATAATTAAAAAGGCAGTGAAAATAATTTAATGGTTTAGAAACTAAAGCATATCTCTCTAAATAATTCTTTAAGTAAATTCAAACATGAAATTTAAAATTAAATGTACATAGGAAGCCAATAAGTAATATTTTATGCCAAAACAGAGATAGCCAAAGCAATCCCAACTGCCTGATCTTAAGACATCTGGGGGAGGGAAAAAAAAAATCTAAGAAAATAAAGCCAAAGGGCAAGAGGGAGAACCAATAATGTTATAAGCTACGTTGATACGGATAGGAAACAAAAAAATAGTAGAAAAATAGATAATTCTAAAATTGATTATTTAGAAAGATCATTAAAACAGATAATCCCTCGTGGACCTGACTCAGAACAAAAGAGAGAGTAAAAATATATAGGGAAATTCCCATGCAGCTCTATAGAGCAGGCTCCTCAATTCCATTTGACTACCCAAGTCACAGTCCTCCACACACCAAGTCGGGTGTTGAGCTCCCCTGTCTCCAGGATTGAAGAACAAGAATGTTCTGAGGCAACCAGCTTCATGGGGGAATGAGTGCTGTTTCTCACTTGGAAAAAGCAGTAGTGAGGGGTTAAACTGAGCTGTCTCTCACCTGGAGCTCTGATAACCATTGGTGTCTATTTTTGTAAGACGGATGGTCAGGGATAAGGGAAGGGTTAGGGTTCTTTGTAGCCAGAAATTAGTGTCTCTGTGAAACTAATTGGCTCATATTTGAAGTCACCTTACTGGCACCACATTCACATCCACTAGCAGCTGAGCAGCTCAGGGAAGTGTTGAAGGGTGCTTCCCAGCAGACTTACATGCCATTTCAAAGCAGATAAGAATTTTCTGACATTTGTGTATTTGTGATGTAACTTCTCCTGTTACAGCTCATGTATTGTTATCTGAGTGTAAACACGCCCCAGCTAACACCTAATTAGTTCATGCTTAGGTGAAAAAGGTGATCAGAGTACAACATGTACTTGGTACTTTGTTCTGTGTTGTTCATTCCCTCAAGCTTTTGAGAGGCAGATCGCTCCACTCCCAGAATTGCAGGTTAATGTGCATTTGGCCCCAACCAGTGGGGTTTGAGGAAGTGGAAATCTGTGAGGATTAATCTGTTAGTGTCACCAGGTGGTGGTCACTAAGGGAAAAACTGGAACCACAGATCCCTGCTGGTGAAGGGGGAGTTTTTTTTCCTGCATCTCTCCCAACCCCAACTTAGATGGCAGCATCATTGTCATTTGGTGGCTCCCCTTAGTTGTGCCTGTCCCAGAGTTGGGACATTCCGCGACGGCAGGACTTCTCAGTCCTCTTGGGAACAAAGGCTGGGTTGCCATCATCCCCTTGAGTCAGTTACTGGCCATCAGGCCAGAGGTGTTTCTCCCTAATAGAAAAGGTGGAAGTTGGGTTTGGTGTCTTTTCTAAGTGCCTAAATAAGTAAGCCAGGCTGTTTATACAGAAAGATTTTTCATAAGCAAAATGGTTTGACCCACAGTTTCAGAGCATCTCAGCAAGCCAAGGTGAACCTGGGTCTGAGTTTAGACTCCAGGATTTGTGTCTGCATCATACCTTGTGTAGCTGGTGAGAAAGCAGAGCCACTGAGGAGCTGGAGAGGGAGCCAAGAGCTGACGTTAAAATGTGTTAGAGGAGTTCGTGGTTTCTCCAGAGTAGAAGAAAAGTGTTGAAGGAGTGACAGCAAAAAGGGTAAGGAAGACAAGTAGCTGGATTTATTGCGCAGTATCCAGTGGCTAGAATTATTTAAAATTAAATCTCAAGAGGACAGCATGATATCTAATGAATTCAGGTCTATGAAAATACTGTGGAGTAGGCCCAAGGGGGAGAGAGATCTATTTTCAAGTAGTGTAACGAAGTGTCTGTCATCAAAACAAATATTCAGAGCACCGGCTTTAACTCAAACTGTCATAAAGTGTGATGTGGAGTCCTTGAAAATCAAGTATTTGTAAGTAACGCATTCAATGTCACTTCTTGCCATCACTTTGAAACTTAAACTGGGCAGAGTGAGCTTGAAGCAAATCTGATGCTTTCATGGGAGATGGAGCCACGTTTGTCTTATGGAAGGGATCACCTCTGGGGAGAATCACACTTTCTCCTAATGGCAAAATGCTTGTAGGTTTTGCCTCTTTACTTTGTATTTACTTCTCAAGTTGCACTTGTTCACCTACCAGTGTTTACGAAATCCTATATTTGGGATGCTTTTTCTATAATAAAATATTATCATTTGTGAAAAAAAAATATATAGGAAATAAGCCAGGCATGATGTCACAGGCCTGTAATCCCAGCAGCTATGGAGGGCTGAGGCAGGAAGATCTCAAGTTCAAAGCCAGTCTCAGCAACTCAGCTAGATCCTGTCTCTAAATTAGATACAGAAAAGGGGCTGGGGATGTAGCTCAGTGGTTAAGTGCTCCTGCATTCAGTCCCCAATACCAAAAAGTATATACATACAGGAAATAAAAACTTGTAGATATGGGAGGGATTATTAAGAATAAGTAAATAGTGTTTGTAACTCTATGGCAGTAGAGTTGGAACCCATAAAAAAATTAGTGATTTCTAGCAAATATAAAAGGCCAAAATTTCCCCAAAATGAAGAAAAAGATTGAGTATATCACTAGCACAGAAGAGACTTCAAATACCTACCATCAAGAAAGGTCCCAGAGCTAATTGGCTTCAAAGATGCGCCCTATCTAATAATTCTTCAAAATTAATTTTAATGCAATATACATTTGCTTGGTAACATATAAAATATGGACATTTCTCTAATTCATTCTCTAAAACTAATATATCCTTAATAACAAAGTTGATAAAATCAGTGCAGTATCCCCCTCAAAAAAGGTATAGGCGAACATCACTTATAAATAAAATCTTTGTTAAATTTCTGAATAAAAGATTCACAAATGAAATCCATATTGTCCCAGGAGAATTCAGAGAATTAACAAGTCATGTTCAAACCAAAAATAACTCAATGTTCACCTTGAGGAAGTGATGTATCAACACAGCTCATTATTTCCACTCGAAGAAGAATTGTACAAGCACATCAATTAGAACCGAAAGAACTAAGGTAAAAATGGAACACCTGGGGCTGGGGGTGTAGCTCAGAGGCAAAGCGCTGCCTAGCATGTGTGAGACACTGGGTTCAATCCTTAGCACCACATAAAAATAAATAAAGGCATGTTACCCATTTACATCTACAAAAACATTTTTTTTAATGGGCCAACTAGGACTGGGGATATAGCTCAGTTGGTAGAGTACTTGCCTTGTATGAACAAGGACCTGGGTTCTAATCCCCAGTGCCACAAAAAAAAAAATGGGACAACTGTTCATACCAAAACCTCAGTTAAGTAGAAATAAAATTGAATATTTAAAATATAATAGAAGATCTGTACCAAAAGCTAACAACTAATATCATTATTAATGAAGAAATGCTAAGGTGATTTCCATTAAAATCAGAAACAAGAGTGATGCCTACTATCATCAATTATCATTCATGAATTCACGAATGAGTGTGAATATACTTTGTATGCAACCAGAGATATGAAAATTGTGCTCTATATGTGTAATATGAATTGTCATGAATTCCGCTGTCATATATAAATAAAAAAACTAATAAAAATACTACTCACAATAGCTTTAGTCATCTGTAAAGTGAAATAAGAGCATAGTCCATATAGACATTGGAATAGTAATGATATTTTTTCTCTGCTGGTGATGCAATTCAATACATATAAAATTCTAGACACTTTGAGATGGAGAAGATTTTAAAATCATCTAAGATTTGGGTGAGGTAAATGTGCAAAAATCAATAGCTTTCTTCATATATTGGTATTAAACAGATAAAAGTGGATATTGTAGAAATCTTTAATTTGTATTAAGGTCTAAGTCTGCAAAGCAGGAAATAAGAAATATTGTTCAATTATGCTAAGTGAAATAAGACAGACTTGGAAAGTCAAGGGTCAAATGTTTTCTCTCATATGTGGAAGCTAAAGAGAGATAAAAAAAATTTAAAAGGATCTCATGAAAATAGAAGGGAGATTGAGAAGGAGGGAAAAGGGAACAGGTAGGGGAGGTACTGGGGAACATAATCGACCCAATTATGCTATGTCCATGTAGAAATATACCATGAGGAGTCCCATTTTTATATATAAAAGCACACTTTTACATACAAATAGTGCACTAATTTAAATAATAATAATAGAAGGGACACCAGTAGACGAGGAAGGGTTGGGGGAAGTAGGGGAGGAAAAGGAGAGAGAGTGGGAAATGAGATGGATCAAATTACATTATGTGCATGTACAAAATGCCACAATGAATTCCACTATTACGCAAAACTGTAATGCACCCATTAAAAAAACTTATAAAATGCTGTTCATGGGTGATGATGTAGCTCAGTTGCAGAGCTTGGCTAGCATGGGTGAGGCCCTGAGTTCAACCCCTAACACTGAAGAAAATACTAAATGTTGTCCAGACAATGGGAAGAAAACTATAAAATATTATTAGAAAGACATAAAACAAAGCCTAAAGAAATGGAAAAAGGCTTTGTGTTCTTAAGTTTAAAGACTGAATATTATAAAATATCAATTCTAAAAAAAATTAATAAATAATACAGTTGGCTGAGCCTGGTGGCACATGCCTGTACCCCAACAGCTTGAGAGGCGGAGGCAGGAAGATTGTAAGCAATGGTGAGGCATTAAGAAACTCAGTGAGACCATGTTTCTAAATTAAAAAAAAAAATAGGGTATTTTGTGTGGTTAGTTCCCCTGAATTCAATCCCCAGTAGCCAAAAATAAATAAATAAATAAATAAATAACACAGTTGGATTTAGGACAAATGTGGGTTGAATAAATTTATGTTTAAAGTTCATATAGAAAAAAAATAAATGCCCAAAGGTAGCAAAGAAAAAAATTTTTAGTGTGGGGTATATGAGTGGATGGGTGTGGGCTTACCTTACCTGCTACCAGACATAGCAGAAAATCACTATAAGACTGTCACCAAAATAAAATAGAATTGTAATTTAAGAGACAAGTAGATTAGTGAAATAAAACAGAAATCAGAGACAAATCTCAGTTTATATGGGAGTTTAATAATGGCACAGTTGGCATTTCACTTTTGTGGTAGAGGTTGATTTATTAAACAAATGATGCTGGCAGAAATGGTTATGCATCCAGAAGAAAAGAAATATAGAGTGCCCTCATGTTGCCTATGAAACAAACACTAAACAAAGGTTTAAATGCAAAAAAAATAAGTCAGTAGCAATATTTTAGAGCAAGTTGCAGAAGAATATACACATTTCTTGTGGACTGATAAGTCTTTCATCAAACAAAAGAGGGAACAAGAAAGAAGGTAGCTCAAAAGATATAGTACAGAGAATTTTTTCTCTGTCTGTCTTACCTATAATATGTTACAAATATAACAAATTTTCTACAGAAAAAAAAAATATGGAAGCCAAAGATATAGCACTGTCTTCTCTCAGGGAGGGATTGGTACAAGACCCCTGCAGATATGCAAATCCAGGATATTTGAGTCCCTTATTAAGATGCTAAAGTATTTGTTTATAACCTTGGGACATCTTCCTATGTACTTTAAGTCATCTTTAGATTATAATAATACTTAGTACAATGTAAATGCTATGTAAATAGTTGTTATGCTATATTGTTTAGGGAATAATCATAAGGAAAAAATCTGCACATGTACATATGCAAGTTTAGGTGGAAATATTTTTGATTTGATGCTGGTTATATCCAAAAATGCAGAATCCATGGATATGGAAGGCAGAGTGTATGATAAAATCAAAAGACAAATGATACACACATGTAAAGCAATTAATTATTCATAACATACAGAGAACTTTCATAAATTGTTAATGTAAAGTAATATCACCCCAAAGTAAAATGGGCAAGGGAAATAGGGTGATTCATAGAAAGCTAGCACATGCATAAAAATTTGCTCAATTTCAAAAGCATCAGTGGATTAAAAATGTTTTTTTAGCCAATTTAGCAATGTTCACAAAGAAAGAAGAAAGACAAGGAGAAGGGCCAAAGGGAGGAGATGATTGAATAAATTTTTATAAACGTACGTATAAATATTTGTAAATGAAATATTACATAGTCACTAAAAAGAAAGTTGCATAGCTACTTTCTACTTAGTAGCTCAAACCTGGAAAGAGCCCAGGTGTCCATCAACAAGAATATGAATTAATCAAGGGTGGCATATTCATAAAATGGAACACTTCTTAAAGCGAAGAGCAAGTTCCTAATATTGCAATAATCTGGATGGATTTTTAAAAACACTGTGCTGTGTGAAAAGACACACAAACACATACATACTTGTGAAATTCTTAATGCAGCAAAACTAATCCACAGTGGGAAAAACATCAGTAGAGATTGCCTGTGAGGGTAGGTGGGGCATTGGGAAGGAATAACTGGGTGGGGTGGGAGAAGCACCATTTGTCCTCTGTATCTCAACAGGGAATGGCACACCTTCATCAAAACTCATCAAATGATGAGTAACAAAGCTCAGATAGTATGTAACATTTACCTCAGAAGGAAAACTAAACATTGAACATTAGTTAATGACACAGGTGCAAACTATTTAGATTAAGTATACTATGTATTTAACTTTCCAAGAAATGCATCCAAAAAAATAAATAAATAAATAAACAAGAGAGAATAGAGGGTTAGAGGGATGAATAGAAGGAAAACAATCACAGGCTGAGCATCTGTAATCTGAAAATCAAAAAATCTGACAGGCTCCAAAATCCAAAACTTTTTGAGTATCCAACTTGATACCACAGTGGAAAATTCCATGCTCTGAAACTTTATTTCATGCACAAAATTTTACACAATATTTAAAATATTGTACAAAATGTTTAAAATACTGTGTAAAATTACCTTTAGAGTTTAAGATGATATGAAACATGAATTAATTTCATGTTTAGACTTGGATTCTACCTCCAAGACACCCACACTCCAGATAGTAAGTAGAAAAGTGTTTTATCTAATTTTTTTCCAGTTTTCTGCTTAATGTGCTTCACAATACAATGCTATAGAGTAAAGAATCTGTTAGATCTATATCAAATGACTCAAGGAATGTCTATAAAGAGAAAGGTCAGATGCAGCAAAAGTCTATGTAATAAGATTCTAATGTTTTGCAAAATAAATAATGTACATATTCCTATATGGGTTTGGGTAGCTTCTCAAATGATCCTCTATAGCTATGTGAACAAGAAGACAATGATGTAAAGACAACTCGGGGTGAAGACAAAGAATGGGAGAAGGAGAGGTGAGGGCAGAATTTTTAAAAGGGTGAATACTAAGTGCCTAAGTAGATGCAAGAAAGATGGTGACTGACCTACCTTGTGAGCACAGGATACTAAAATCCAGATGATTTTAATTTGCATATGATTTTCTGTAATGTTTAAAAATTCTATAGTGATAATTTGTATTTGTGCAACTAGAAAGCTATTTTGATGTCTATTTTGGGACAACTACAACAACCGAAAAAAAGCAACGCTCAAGAGAGAATTGAATTGGTATTGATTGGTATTCCTCTTTGGTTTTGATTTTGTTTTCAGTGCTGGGGATAGAACCCAGGGCTCTCAGACCCGAGGCCTCTTGGAGAACTCATGCAGCAGGCAACTGCACGGCTCCAGGGGTGACTGTCCCCACTGCACCTTTGGGATCTGTGAGTTTGACCCAGATCTCTTCCAAAGGAGGACTGTGTGGTTCTGCAGCATGGGGTGGAGCTGACCTGTGGGCACAGAGCAAGGCTCTGGTACCCCTGGGCTTAGGGACGAGGGCAGACAGCATCTTCAGGCCTGAGACGCAGGGTTCTGAGACAGGCAGGGTTCTGAGACAACCAGAGCTGAGATTTGCTGCTGAGGGGTACGGCCCACCCGGATCTGTCCGAGAGAGAGCAAGGGTCACACCCCGGCCTCCCTGGCCTCCTCAGTGCCATCACCAGCCGCAGCTCCTCATTAACCAAACCCATGTCAGCAGCCCAGTGCACACAGAGATGTAGACCAGAAGGCTGGAGAGTGGTCCTGGGGGTGGAGGGGGGGGCGGTAAAGGGAGGACACCAGGGCAGCAGGCTTCTAGAACCCACACCACCAGCAGGTGTCCTTCCTCCAGAGGTGAGACCCTCATCAAATGAGGACCAAACTTGTCTGCTGTGTTGACCTTGAGTCAGACAAACACGCCTTGCTTTTCCTCCTCCTGGTGAGTCCCTAGCTCTCCTGCATCCAGGTGGGTTAAGATGAAGCAAATGGAAGGAAGCAGTGGTCTCAGCGGGGGCCAGGGAGTGTACCCCCTATTGTGCACCCTCCTGCCTTGTTCTGGGCCTGGGACTGGCCAAGAGCAATGAAAAAAGCACATTAGCACATGTCACTGAGACAGTTGACCTCGAAATCACTTTGCTTCAGCACCACTCTATACACAGCTGCTTCACCAGGGCAATCGGAGCACCAATTGTTGTTGGCTGAATAAGCTCAAAAATTTAAAACAAGTATCTCAAATGCACTTATATCTTCCCCCTTAAAATAGAAGTGAAACTAGAAAAGAAACAAAAAGATACCTAGAGTATTTAAGCTGTTCATCCTATGATTCTGTGAAGTATAGGAGTAAAGAGCTTGTACTGAGGGGGCAGGTTACCAGATGCTGTTGGCTGTGTGACCCTGTGCAAGTGGCTTAACTGATCTGAGCCTCAGCCTTTCTATTAAAATAGAGATAACAACATTGTTGGTCTCAAGGGGCTGATTAAGAGATTTAGATGAGAGAATGCAAACAGGATCTGGCACATAGTTTAGAATCAACTAATGTTCATAGTTTTATTATTGTTAGTTGTTAAACATTTTTAAATGTTTCTGCAATTCTTCTAAAATGCAAAGCAACTATCTGGGTATTATGTTTCAATTGCATTTCAAATTAATTAGTGACAGAAGAAAGAAGGTGCTGTTTAAAGTAACTTTGGTTCATGGGATGAGATGTTTCCCCCTAAGATTAATAGAACAAAGACACTCCCCCCCCCAAAAAAAAAGAAAAAAAAAGAGTGTGTCAAACACATAGTCTTCCATGATGTGATACAGAAAGTATAATTTCTTAATTCAAACAATGATATTTATAGCAACTTATTTTTTGTTTTACAGTACCAGTTAAAAGCAAGAATTCAAAAAATTCTTCCTAGGTATAAGTTGCGCAATCTTGTCACTAATTAACTGTCCCACTTATCTAAACATTTGCCTGCCTTTGACCCTGAACCCTCATCGGCCCTGGTTGTTTTAAGAGCTACTCCCTCTCACCAGCCTGCTTCTACTTGCTCAGTGCTCTCTCAGCAGGGACCCAGTCTTGTTGCATTCTGTAGCTCCAGACCCCACAGGTTGAAACTCAAGCCTCCTGGCTTTCTGATGGATAACTGTTCTTGATTTACTCTGCTCCAGTCATCTGGAAGGTTCAGCTTCTGAGACCACACTCTCCTCTCATATCGACCATCCTCTCCAGTAACTCAAGGGGCTAGAACTTCTTTCAATGAACAATGACAAACATCTGCACCACATAATGTTCTCCTAACAGTAGGTTTTTTAAACAAGGCTTTTGTGTAGTTTTGCTAGGCAAGGTGGGAAAGATTTAGAGCAAGCCTATTGCAGGGGTTTGGGGCCAGGGGGCCAGGGAGAGACACACACTGCCTCGAGCAGGCAACCACCTGTCCCATTGGCAGGTTATGGGGTGGGCTTCAGACCCAGAGCTCCCAACCTGCAAGGGCAACTACTAAGAGTAAGATCCCACTCCTAAAATAATTTGGGTCCTAGGAAGTGTCCGAAGGTGGACTCAGACACAGGGGCCAATTCTGAATCCTGCCATTAGAACCCAGGTCTACAGGCAGGCCCAAGAATCAGTCTGCTCATGAGAGCAGGCATCTGAGGTCACATCTGCCACCTTCTATGGGACCATGACCTTAAGTCACAGGGTGTTGGGCTCACCTGGATTTTAAGTCAGGCATTCCAAATCTACCCATCATATGCAGTGAAAAATCTGCCCAGCTATGTTTGCATGATACAGTAACAGAGAAAAATAATTAATTTTATTAACATGATTTATGATGTACAAGTGTTCCTTGTGCTGGATGGTTTGTAATGTAGCTTTAACCATTTCCTGCAAACAAAGAAATGTTGGTACTTGAATAAAGAACTAGAAAGTGGCAGAGCTGAGATTCAAACTCGGATTTTATCTAATTTGTGTGTGTGTGTGTGTGTGTGTGTGTGTGTGTGTGCGTGTTTATGACATGACAGACTCCCAACTTCACTATTCTTGAGCAGGGCACATCTTTCTTTCTACTTATATGTTAACATCACAGAGAGCAGCATTGCATCTTCCATGGAAGGGTACTTCACTTAGCACTT
The DNA here is from genome assembly GCF_052094955.1 of Ictidomys tridecemlineatus. Classification (NCBI taxonomy): domain Eukaryota; kingdom Metazoa; phylum Chordata; class Mammalia; order Rodentia; family Sciuridae; genus Ictidomys; species Ictidomys tridecemlineatus. The sequence continues at coordinate 133,200,472 of NC_135484.1, forward strand.
ATACTGTGAGACAGGCTTTAAAATGGCAAAGTTAAATATTAGAGAACTTTTGAAATGTGCCTCTCAGAACACATGAAAAAGTGGTCCTAGACTTTGAAATTGAGACATTTATACATTAAAATGTCTTTCAGTCTCCACTGGGCAAAATTCTTTGATGTCACATGATACCTTATGTGACATCTTTTAACCAGAAATCACAGATATGTCCTTATCCAAATAATTTCTCTAATAGTTTTCTTTACCAAAAAAAAAAAAAAAAACACACAAGTAACAACTACATGCTGAATATTACTTCATATATTTCCTATGTTCATTTTGGAAGACGTTAGTAACATTTTTGAATGAAAAGATATCTATTTTCAACACTCATGGAATTTGTGGAGCAAGGTTCAAAACAGGATACATTTCTGGAGAAATGTTTGGCATAGGATAGAGCAGTGGTTTTCAAGGCAGGGGGAAGATTAACTCCCCAGGAGATATCGGGCAAAGTCTGAACTTATTTTGATCACCACAACTAAGGAGGGGGGTGCCACTGGCATCCAGTGGGTAGAGGTCAGGGATACTGCTCAACTTCCTGCAACGCACAGAACAATTCCCCAGGTAAGGGGTTATCAAATCTAAAATGACCATAATGCTGAGATTGAGAAGCTCTGAGAGAGACCGAGACAGGTGGGTCCGTTCATAGAATTGTAGAAAGGAGGATCCATGGATGGATGGATGGATGGACGGATGGAAAGATAAATGGACATGTGAACAAGAATGTGCCCTAGAAGTTACTTTTAAGTCAAAGTGCTGATTCAGAGTACTGTGATTATTCTTTCAGTCTTGGTGGGCTGTCATGTGGCTTCTGAGCTATCATTCAAACCTATCAGCCTTTCTAAGAAAGTAAGTGTTATCAATTATATTTAGGAGGTCCTTGTCAGTAACACTGAGGACTTATATGGAATCTCACAGCAACCGCAAGTTATGGTCATCATCCCAGATGTAATGGAGAAATTTTAAAAAAATATAAAAGATTCATTCAAGACTCTAAAATGATTAAATTAGAAAAACAAAGGAATTAGAAATCAATAATATCATTGTGTCTTTGGACATGTTGAGTTTGAGACAGCCATAATACAGCCAAGAAGATACTTGTGAAGCACTCAAAAATGTGGGATTTGCTCTGGTTTGGATACAGTTTGAGTGTGTCCCCAAGGGACCATGTGTTGCGTACTTAGTCTCCTGTGTGGTGATGTGGGAAGTGGTGGAACCCTTAAGAGGCGGGGTCATTAGGTCATTAAGGAATTGGCATAGTCTGTGAGACCTCATTAGGTCTCCTGATGATTGCTATAATAGAGCAGCCCCTCTCCTTGTCTGGCTCCCTGACTTGCCGTGTTTTTTTCTCTTTGTCACACATGCTCCCATGCGATGTCATCTGCCATAATGTGACACAGCTAAGGAAGCCCTCATCAGAAGCCAAACCGATAAATAGAGCTGCCTGATCCTGGACTTTCAGCTTCAGATATTCCATTAGTAACAGAAAATGGACCAATACAGAGCTAGAAACCAAACACATCTAGAGACGAGTGTTTAGAAATTTGTTACTTGATTCATGAAACAAGGATTATTTGCTAGAGTAAGTGAGTCGAAACACTGACAGGTCACTGGGTTGTGGGATGCACCTCCAGAAAAGAGCCAGGAGAAAAGTGAGCCACAAAGGAGACAGAAGAGGAAGGACCACAAATGTCACCCAGGCTCAGGAATGAGAGAGTTTAAAGAACAAGTTGTGGTGAGCAAAGCAAGCCCTACCAGGAAATCCAGACGAATTATCACCATGGTGTTAAAAATGTCAAACTGCCTGTAGATGTTCAACAAAAGAGAATTAAGATCTAGATTTAGAAAAAACTGAAGACACTTTGTGTCAACAATTAACAAGTAGGGAAGCAAGTATGGAAGACATCTAGGCACGGACAGACTGGTTAGCATTAAAGAAAAGAAAAGAAAAAATTCCCTAAAATGAGAGGTACTTAAATACATTCTTTAAAAAAATGATAAGGCCTGGGGAGTAGTTGATAAAGCAAGTGATTTCAAGAATATCAGTTTTCCTTTATGAATAGAAGGGAAATATAAAAAGTTTTCCTTTATGAATAGAAGGAAAGTATAAAATCATCATCCCAATTATAACCATTGGAAATGTTAAAATTACAAGGTAATTTTTACTTTACCAATGTCCACTAGCTAAGAAGGAGCACATACATAAATTTCTTTCCTAATCTATCTGAAACAACCAGAACCTGTTGGGTCTTTCTCCATTTGAAAAAAAAGAAAAAGAAAAAGTGCTATGAAGATAACTGGACAGCACCAAAGAAAGGGAGCTCCATGGGCAACACCTGGAGAGACTGTTCCACTTTCCTATTCAGATTAGATTTCATGGCTTCCAGAAGAAACTTACGCAAGATGTTTGGCATGAACTTGACAATCAATGCTTATGTTTTAAAAGCAAGAATATTAGCTTAGCAAATTTGTTCTGATGCCAAGGAGGAAAATGGCAACCCTGACCTGAAATGGTTCCAGTGGCCAATAATCCGTATAAAACAAAAGTGATGTCATTTGGAGTACTAATGACTATTGGTGATAAGAATAGCAGAGGAACTTGTTTGCTACTTTGGAAAGGCTTGGCTCTGAGTTCAATTACATAAACATCCTTTGTAAAACTTGCTTTGCAGTCAGGAAACCAAAAATCCAACCACTGTAATGGCAAAAGTATTTTCCACATTCTTAACCAAATCCAGAAATCTAGGTCAAGCATAATCATCATCCCAATTCATTCTGTATGCTTGAAATAAAACTGTGAATCTATCCACTTATTTATACCCACCTTGGTCCAAAAAGGATTAAATGTTAAATTTATTTTGTTTATAAATATGTATCCTGTCTTAAACCTCATGGTATGATGTATGACTAAAACATTGAACACACATGACACAAGTAAAGAATGCTTAAATTTTCAAAGCAGTCTCTTGTGGAAAGAAGCATCTACAGAAGTCAGAATCCATACTTGAGAGCAAACTATGGCCTTGGTGGTCATTTATTTCAATCTCTACCCCCAATATATACAGGATCAGCCATATGAGACCAAGATCAGTGAAATGAATTACCTTAAGCATTCATTTAACTCTGATTTTAGAAAGAACAATTCCATTGATGCCATGCAATACATATAAAATTCTAGACACTTTGAGATGGGAAAGACTTTAAAATTAATCAAAGATTTTGGTGAGGTAAATGTGCAAAAATCAATAGCTTTCTTCATAGATTGGTATTAAACAGATAAAAGTTATAATTATCTTCACTTTCAATGTAATTTTCTTTTCATTCCCGAGAGGAGCTTATACAAAAGTTTGCCACAAACTTGGCAATCTATGTTTAGATTTTAAAAGTAGGAGTAAAACATATTAGCTTAGTATAGGTTGCATAGATTTCATAAGTAATAATACTATTAAGTATTAATCTTGTTTTATAGTTGCTTGTCTCAAATGATTTTACTGGAAGCAAGTAATAATTCTCAAAACTCTTGATTTTTCTCATCACTTCATCAGAGTAAGAATGATCTCCTGTCCTCTTTCAGCTGCCTTTAAACAAGATGAAGGAAAGAGCTTCCTGGTGGAGGCCAGGTTAGAGGTGAGAGAAGCAGCACACTGTCAATTTCCTTCCCAGTGTCTAGTCTACAAAGCACAGTGGGAATACAGTGTGATGGGATTAGATTTGGTTGGAATCCCAAGAAAGAATTGTAAGAAGGAAGTCTTCAGACATCTAGGAACTCAGGGAAGACCTCAGGAAGAAGATCTCAGGGCAAAGGGAGGGACAGCCTTATGACACACCTTTCCCTTAAGAAGATCTAGTAGTTTTCCACTTCATTGTGGGTGAGCCATCGGAGAGCATAGGTTCCTTGCAAAATGGCCTTACTAGAATCAGTTACCCAACAAACCTTGAAGGAGCACCAATAAGATACCAAAAACATCAGATTTTTTAATATCATCAGTGTGACAGAGGACATCACCATTCAAGAACCCCCATAAAGCCAGGCATTTTTATTTCCTTTCACCCACATTTATCCTCTTTGGAGTTTGGATATCAAAGAACAGTGGCTTCCAACAAATAGAATGACCTCCCCTTCCCCCCTGCTTCAGCCAAGTAATGAAAAGATAAATGGTGTTCACCATATTCAAATTATCATTTTAACATCTTAGAAAAATTATGAAATAACTTTTTTATTTTATTTACTTACTCAAGTTTGTTATTCATGACAACAGAATGCATTTCAATTCATAGTATACATATACAGCACAATTTTTCATGTCTCTGGTTGTTCACAAAGTAGAGTCACACCACTGTGTCTTCATACATGTACTTAGGCTAATGATGTCCATCTCAATCCACCATTTTCCCTACCCCCCATGACCCCTCCTTTTCCCTCCTTACTCTTTGCCTTATTTAATGTTCCTCCATTTCTCCCATGCCCCCCCATACTCACTATGGATCAGCATTCACATATCAGAGAAAACATTCGGCCTTTGGATTTGGGGGATTGGCTTACTTCACTTAGCATAATATTCTCCAACTCCATCCATTTACCTGAAAATGCCATGATTTTATTCTCTTTTAATGGTAACTAATATTCCACTGTATATATATACCACATTTATATATGTGTGTGTGTGTGTGTGTGTGTGTGTGTGTGTGTGTGTGTATATATATATATATATATATATATATATATATATATATATCATCCATTCACCTACTGAAGGGCATGTAGGTTGGTTCCACAATTTATTGTGAATTGTGCTGCTATAAACATTGATGTGGCTGTGTCACTCTAGTACACTCTAGTAAGCTGTTTGTAAGTCCTTTGGGTATAGATGGAAGAGTGGGATAGCTAGGTCAAATGGTGGTTTCATTCCAAGTTTTCCAAGGAATCTCCATACTGCTTTCCAGATTGGCTGCACCAATTTACAGTCCCACTAGCAATGTATGAGTGTGCCTTTTTCCCCACATCCTTGACAACACTTATTGTTTTTGTATTTTAATAGTTGCCATTCTGACTGGAGTGAGATGAAATCTTAAGAGTAGTTTTGATTTGCATTTCTCTAATTGCTAGGGATATTGAGAACATTTTTTCATGTATTTGTTGATTGACTGTATATCATCTTCTGAGAAGTATCTGTTCAGTTCTTTGGCCTATTTACTGATTGGGTTGGTTGTTTCTTTGGTGTTCAGTTTTTTGTGTTCTTCATATATCTTAGAGATTAGTGCTGTATCTGAAATAACTTTTGTTAATGTGATCACTAAGGATTGATCTAAGCTTGGCTTCTGTCCTGTGATTATGCTGATGCTGGGTGCTCAGTAAGAATCTGTAATGCAGAAAATGGTGCTGAATGGATGGTCTTTACAAAGCAAAGAAAGGAGAGGGAAAGGCACAAAATATGCAAATAACACTTGATTTAATCTTTTAAACCTCTGATATTTATTAACATAGAAAAGAGTATGATTTTCCTATCTAACTCTCCTCATCAATTGATTCAATCAATTTGTCTTAATGTAGACCAGTCATGTCTTAAAGAAAAGGCATTATTGGAGAGGAAAGAGGGAAGGGCATTCTCAGATATCATTTACATTTAATGATCAAACTGCTTTCTAGTTTTCAGAAAAAGCATTGAACTACACCAGTTCTGTCAATGCCTTCCTTCTGTGTTAGCTTTCTGCTACTGTAACAGCAAATACCAACAAGCATTGTGAGGTGCTCCACGGATGAGAGAAAAGGTTTATTTCGGTTCACCATTTTAGAGGTCTCAGTCTACAGTTATTGCCCCCCAACCCCACACCTTGTTTTCGGGTCTCTGGAGAGCTAGCATCCATGGTAGGACTACTGCTCATCTCATGGCTGGGAAGCAAAAGAAAGGAAGAGTAAGGGGTTAGGGGTTCCGCAATCCCCTCCAAGGGCAGGCCCTCAGTGACTGAAAGAGCTCCCGTTGAGGCCCCACATTTTAAATGTTCTGCCAATTCCCAATAGTGCCTTGCTGAGGACTAAGGTCTTTTTTTAAAAATTTTATTGTTGGTTGTTCAAAACATTACATAGTTCTTGACATATCATATTTCACACATTTGATTCAAGTGGGTTCTGAACTCCCATTTTTACCCTATATACAGACTGCAGAACCACATTGGTTATACATCCACTGTTTTACATATTGCCATACTAGTGTCTGTTGTATTCTGCTGCCTATCCTCTACTATCCCCCCTCCCCTTCTCTCCCCTCCCCTCCCATCTTCTCTCTCTACTCCATCTACTGTAATTCATTTCTCCCCCTTGCTTTTTTCCCCTTTCCCCTCATTTCCTCTTATATGTAATTTTGTATAACAATGAGGGTCTCCTTCCATTTCCATGCAATTACCCATCTCTCTCCCTTTCCCTCCCACCTCTCATCCCTGTTTAATGTTAATCTTCTTCTCATGCTCTTCCTCCTTACTCTGTTCTTAGTTGCTCTCCTTATATCAAAGAAGACATTTGGCATTTGTTTTTTAGGGATTGGTTAGCTTCACTTAGCATAATCTGCTCTAATGCCATCCATTTCCCTGCAAATTTCATGATTTTGTCATTTTTTAATGCAGAGTAATACTCCATTGTGTATAAATGCCACATTTTTTTATCCATTCATCTATTGAAGGGCATCTAGGTTGGTTCCACAGTCTTGCTATTATGAATTGTGCTGCTATGAACATTGATGTAGCAGTGTCCCTGTAGTATGCTCTTTTTAGGTCTTTAGGGAATAGACCGAGAAGGGGAATAGCTGGGTCAAATGGTGGTTCCATTCCCAGCTTTCCAAGAAATCTCCATACTGCTTTCCAAATTGGCTGCACCAATTTGCAGTCCCACCAGCAATGTACAAGTGTACCCTTTTCCCCACATCCTCGCCAGCACTTGTTGTTGTTTGACTTCATAATGGCTGCCAATCTTACTGCAGTGAGATGGTATCTTAGGGTGGTTTTGATTTGCATTTCTCTAACTGCTAGAGATGGTGAGCATTTTTTCATGTACTTGTTGATTGATTGTATTTCCTCCTCTGTGAAGTGTCTGTTCAGGTCCTTGGCCCATTTGTTGATTGAGGACCAAGATCTTAACACAGGACATTCCAGATAGCTCTTTAGTAATAGACTAATGCAGTGAAGACATTTTAATAACTGTTCTGATCACATCATAAATAGGCATGATGCAAATGGTTACTTCCAAAGCAGCATCTCCCCAATTGTGTCACAGGGAAACTAGTGATGTTTGGAAGAAAACAAGGTGTCCATAGTCAGAACACACATTCTGTGTGCTCTTCTTCTTTGAGACGTCTACAGAGTAATTCTATATCAAGAGCCCGTTTTAGCACAGGACTCTATTTCCCTGAGATTTCAATAAGATTCCAGTGGGTCTTGAATTCCCCAGACACTATTTTTGATGTGTGATTCAGTCTAGAAACTTCAGTCTAGACTTCATTCTCTAAAATAGTTCACTCATTCAAGCAGTTGAAAGTATCCACTTGGGATTTGTTTTCACTAATAGTTTGCTGGGTTAAGCTTTTCCTTATAGATAATCCTAAAGCAAACTTCTACCCAACTCTTATTTGAAACGTCAGAAGGTCAAAGGGAGCAAGATCTCCACCAAGGAGGATTTAATGACCTAAATAATCCAATGCAGAAAGGGTAGGGAATCCCCACACCCATGACTGGTACACTTAACCTGGCACACTTCCTATTAAACACACTCCACAACTTTCTTCTCTGCCTACCCTGACCAAGAAACAGCAAAATGTCTGCATCCAGCCAATGGCAAGACTTTGAAACTTCTGAAACTTGCCTGCGTGATCTAGCCTCTTATTGGCTCCTCCCTCCTGTGAATGCCTTCACAACATTTCCCTTTTCCCACTTGGAACACTGGCTGGGTCATTGCTGGGTTGTTTCCTTGTCAAATCTTTTTTTGAAATGAATCGAACATAGAAATCTCACCATGACTCAATTGTCCAGTGATGTTTTAAATTTTATCTGTCCTAAGGTATTTGCATTCTACTAGGAACAAATGTCAACTGGTTGTGCTCTATATGTGTAATAAGAATTGTAATGCATTCCACTGTCATGTATATAAAAAATAAAATCAATTAAATAAAAATTAAAAATACAAAAAGAAATGTCAATTGGTAAAGAATAGAGATATTTTCAGCTAAAGAGATTTTAGTAATGATCTAATATGACCCTAAATAATACCAAGGACCAGTACCCAAATAACGATAGTATCAAGATCTATAAAATTTCAGGCCAATTTACCAGACTCCCAGTCACCCTCCTTCTAAGGATTTTAGAGGAAAGAGTAATTTCTGAAAGTCACCTACTCCCACCTGCTTTTAATGCTGACACCAAAAGATGAGAGTGTCACCCTCTGGATAATCATAATCAAAGTCCTTGCCTCAGTTTTCCTCTTTGTGCAATTAAAGGGACAAGACAGAAATTCTAGACCCTGTGGGTATCAAACAAGCTCCCTTTCTTTGCCTGTTTGTATCCCTGACACCAGAGAGATGTTCTGAATTAAAGGGGTGAAATCCCTGCTGGAGAAGAAGACAGATCGACAAGCAAACAAACACATGTACAGTTTAATGGCAGGTGATTATCAATTCTATGCAGAAATGAAATAAGAGAAAGGAAGCAATGGAGGACACTCTCTTAGATGCAGTGGTCTGCAAAGCCTGAGAAGGTGAAACATAAAAAAGTCCTGGATTATACAAAGGATCATATAGAAAGACTCAGAGATAACAGGCTCCTGGGCAAAGGGAATAGTGAGGGTCAATTATGTAACCAGATAAATAAACTTCCTGAAGATTCAGGGGAGGGGAGCACCAGACAGGACTACGGCATACAGGACTATGGGCCATGGTAAGAAGTCATGGTCCAGAGAGTGACCTGATTTGGATGCACATTTTAAAAGGACACACAGTGAGGTAGGGAATTCAGAATGGGTGTGGTGGGAAAAGAATGGAAGTATCGAGATAAGTGAGTGGACTATTGCAGTAGATCAGAAGTCTTGTTGGTCCCTCCTTGAAGAAGAGTGAAGAGTAAAGAAGAGGAAGGCTGAATTTCAGAGATGTTTCCAAAATAGGACTGAGTCAGCACTGGACACAGAGGATGAGGAAAATTTTAAAATATCAAGATAGGTCATGTTTTAGGAGCAACTGGTACTAATTATTAAGATGAAGGAGGGTCAGGGAGAGGAGGTTGGGGAACAGGTGGCAGGAGTCGAGAGTTCTTGGATGGTCATTTAGATTTGATGTGCCTCCAATAATGTCTAAGTAGATAGAGCATGGAGAAAATTTGGTACCCAAGTCTAGGACTCATGGGAGAAAGGCATTTAGTCCATAGGGTTTGGAGTTCCAAGTGAGGCTTTGGAGAAGAGGAAGTTAGGGCGGAGAAGAGAACTTAAGCCTGCATCCTTGAGCACTTACAGTCGGGAAAGGAAGGGGAACCAGTCAACGAGACTGTCAGGAGGCTATTCATGCAGCAAACCAAATAGAAACAAACAACAACAAACCAAATTCACATGATCTAGAAGCCAAGGAAGAAGGAGAGTGATCCATGTCCATTTTATCAGCTGCTATTGAGTGAGAGCTTATGCTTAGGATTGGGAACCAACCATCTGATTATTCAGTACAGGATTCACTGATGAATGCAAAAGAGCAAAAGTAGAAATGGTATAGAGAACTGTTTTTTAAAGAGTTTTACTGTGAAACAGAAAAGACATAAGGCAGTAGACCCTGTGAGTGCTGGGTCAAGGGAGGAATTTTGCTAAGTGGGAGAGAGTCCAGGATGTTTGTAGGGGGTTTGGGAGGCTCCATAGCAGGAGAGGAAACTAATAATGAAGAAGGACGGCTTGATCAAGGGTATGAACTCCTTGTGAGGGAGGGTAGATAGGAGCCAGCACACAGTAAGGGATTCCTCCTGAGAGTAGCAGAGATGGTTCACCCAGTCATAATCAGAAGGAAAGTGCAGTACCTACATGCAGAAGCAGGCAATAAGCTAGCTCTATTATTTCTATTTTCTCAGTCAAGTAAGGAGTCAGATCACTGCTGGGAATGAGGATGAGGAGGGACCTTATGATTTAGAGGAGAGGGGAACCATGAAGCAGACATTTCAGAAACAGGAAATCAAGTGCTTATTTGAGAGATTTCGCATCACCGAAGCAAAGTTGTTGTCTTCCAGGAGTAGTGTAAGGCAAGCTTGGGGTTAAGCAGAATTGGGAGTATAGTGCTGAGGGTGTATGCAAAGAAGGGCTGAGAGGTATTCTCTGCTAAGCCAGGTGGGTGGGAGTTGGGACCTGGATGTCCAGGAGGCAGGCGGGAAAGTGACTAGGGAGAGCAACAGAGTGAACAGGCTGCCAGAGCAGGTGGAAAGGACCTGAGAGGGACAGGGTAAAGTTATGGGGGATTCCAAACCTAAGGAATTACCATACCAACAAAGGAGTGAGTTCAAGAGGGTGGAAGGGCCCATGGGAGTCCAACTATTCACACGTGGAAAGGCCAGAGTATTAGAGAACCAGGTGAATTTGTAGCTTCCAGGTGTGATGCCAGAGTAGAGGTGAAGAAATGAATCAGCCAGTCATGGAAGTCATTGATAGGAATTGGGAGTTCACTAAAAAAACTGCCCAAAGAAATTCTAAGAAGGGTAGCAATGCGGGTATATAATTCAAAGGAGATGGGACTTTTCGTGACAAAGGAGAGAGGTGGTGAAGAAGCAGCCAGAAGGCGCAAGGTCAACACTGAACTCTGGTTTCCGATCTAGTGTAAAACACTAGGGATTTGGAAGAAAACAGAAATGTAATAGAACCAGTGGTTTTAAAGCAAAGCAGGGGGCAGTGTTTCATGTCCACGTATCTCAGAGTTTCTCCACCTGGGCACTATTAGCATTTAGGACCAAATAATTCTATGTTGTAGGGTCTGTTCTGTGCACTGTAGGATGTTAGCAGCATCCCAGGCCTGTCTACCCACTAATGTTTGTAGCCCCACCATCCTGATTGTGACTACCAAAAATATCTCTAAACACTGCCAAGAGTCCCCTGGAGGCAAAATCACTCAGTTGGAAATCTCAGACCTATCCTAATGGCTCTGATGCTATTATTCTTTCACCCTATAAAGCAGCTAACCTGACCAGCTTTTTCTAGGAACTTACATCAAGTTGTCCTATCATCCAGGATTATTCCTGCTTCATCCAGGACCTGAACAAGGGGAAAATCACTATTTGTCTACCAGCTAAACATTGAGAGAGTTGGCTTACTATAGACCTCACCTGTCAATCCAATACCTACAGCCAAAATTTTTAGGATGCAAAACTGAAGCCACAGAAATTAATATACACATCTCTAAGAGGTCCTATGAAAACCAGACACACTCTCCTCCTCCCAAAAGCTACTCTGCAGACTCCATCTGGGGTGGTATGACTATCACATTCAGGAGACTTGTGTGAATTCACAAGAGGACAGACACACAGATCTTTGCAAAGAGCATGCACCTGGGCCACAGGCTGGCAGAGCGCCGGGTGATTACACCACTTAGAATATCATCACTGTGTAATCCGACCCTCCCTCTGTCAGCACACTAGTCCCAGCCAGAATCACCGATTTCCAAATAACAATGTAATCACCCTGTAATCTGTGTGTCTAAGAAAGGAGAAGCCACACACATACAAACTCGATCCTACACCATTTCCTTGAAGTCACCAGCTTGGCAACATGTAGAACAAATAGCCTCCTTTGGGGAAGGTTCATTTCACCATAGTTAACCATTGACGAGCTGGCATGATCCTTTCACACACCGGATGCCAGCAATCCGAGCTAAGAGTTGAAATCCCATCAATAATTCATGTAGGAGATACTTCTCCTTGAGAGTTGTCCAGAAAGACCTGGTTTCCCAAAGTGCTACAGACAATCAAGGTACTTTTATGGGTGGGTAACTTCCATTGACGTAGGATCCATACTTTGCCCTTTCTTGAATGCCCAGAGTTTATTTCAGCCTCAGGATGTCATTTGAACTCGAACTTCTGATACCGAAGGTCAAAACCTGCAAAGACCATTATCAAGTGAACATAGATATTCAGCAGTTCCATCCTTTCCCCTGTCTCCCACCTTTATCTGCCGGTTAATTGGATGGTCTTGGGAATCCAACTTTTTTTCTGAGGTTGGGCCATAGAAAACAAAGCTGTGAAGGCAAAGAGGTCTCGTGCATTGTTGATAAACCACTCTTCAAAGAGGTGTGTGGGAGGTGAAATCCTAAACTGAAGCAATGCTCCAGATGATCTGTGGCCTTTGCATAGTTTACATAGTTTGCTTTCTGAGATTACAGCCTGGCTAATGGTTTCCTAAACATTTCCAGCCTAGAATTCCCTGCCTTTGTCAAGGAAAGCAGAGCCCTAGAGGTGACAATTGCAAAGCCCTAAGCAGAGCTTTCTGCACTGTCTCCCGCTGACGTTTCAAGGGGCATACTTTCCAGATGAATCTGTGATGATGCTTGTCCTCTCTGTTCCCTCACAGGGCCTAGGGGGCCAGGGGATGGGCTGTTTCCCTTTTTCAGCAGCCTGGGCATCTCTGTCCTTGCTCACTCTCTTTCCCTTTCTGAAAGCTGGGAATTGAAAAGAAGACAACATTTTCTCTGCAAACATAGGAAGCAGAAAGAGGAATTTTTGATACCAAACTGTGATTAAACTAAAGGAAATTTAATCAGACAGCAATAGACTCCCTGAGGGAAGTTTGTCACCAAATTAGTTACTTTTATCATTTTAATCATTTTTTATCATTTTAATCATTTTTCTATCACTCTTTTTTTTGGTTGGATAATGTATCAACAAGTGAATATTGGCACATGCTAGGAATCTATTTTTGCACTATGGATTTCAGATAGAAAACAAAATAAATGGGAGACATTCGTCCAACAAGGTTTGAGTGCCTACTATGTGTCAGGCCCTAAACGTTCAAGGATGAATCAGACTGGATCCTTGCTGATGAGGCACTCAATCTAATAGGAAAGGCATTTATGTAGATAGACTTTCTCCTTCCCAGAATTATTGGCTTTTGGAGCAAGGTTGTCCTACCTTGTGGGGCCATTCCGTGTGTGGCAAGGTGCTTTACAGCATCCCTGACCTTTACCCATAGAGCATAGTGCCTATTGCCCCCATCTCCAAGTTGTGACAATAACAAGAAAAAAATCTCTAGATATTGTCAAATATTTTCTGGAGAACAAAATTTTTGCTTCTGTTCCTTCCCCATAAAGAACCACTGGCATAGACAAATATTTACAACATAGTATAATAAACTTACCAATGGAGTAATATATATAAATTATGGTCATCACACGAAAGACAATCTACACCATCTCTCCCTAGGAAAAGTCTCAGAGGAGGTGATGCTTAAATAGGATCTCATAAAGAGAGTAGGAATTTGGTGGGTGAGATGTGCCATCCAGGCAGAAAAATTATGTGCATTAAAACAAGAAGACCACAACCTGCAAGAAACTATAAGTGGTTGAACAAGAGCAGACCATAGAGGATGAGACATAGTAAGTGAGAAACAGTGATCTGGCAAGAAAGCAACAGCCAGATCACTGGAGACTTTGGAACTCTGCAGATTTCAGCTTCCTCTCATCTGTAAAAAAAAAAAAAAAAAAAAAAAAAAAAAACGGCTATATAGGGGGTCATGAGATAATAATCTTTAAATATTTTGATTCCACTGAGTGACATTGCTATTGCTCTAAGTAAAATAGCAATCTAGCACAGAAAAAAAACACACAGGAAATGTCACTGAACATTATAGCCACATTCTGTGCAGATGCAATAAAAGCAATTGCACAGAGTTGTCATTATTAGTGTGTTTTTAAAAATGGACCATCCTTATGATAATATAATTCCATTATTGGTGTTCTTCCATTTGTTTTTAATATAGCAGCTTCTGATTATTTCATGTGAACCCACCAAGCTATGAATTTTTCCAAGTCCGAGCCTGGCATCTGGCTCTCTATATCCCAACACCTAGCAGAGAATCTGGCATACTCAGAGCCTCGGTATTATTGAATAAATGATGTTCCACATTAGAGATCGATACAATATTGTAAAGAAACAGAAAGCAAATAATTCTTGAACAGAGAGCAAATATTTTTGATTTTGCAGATTTGGCCATTGCTATCCTAATTATTTAGTTTGGCCCTTTTAATGAAAATGGAGCCACAAGCTATGTCTAAATGAGTGAGTCTGGCCATGTTCTATTAAAACTTTATTTATAAAAACAGGAATCACACTGGATTTGGCCAGAGGACCATGATTGGCTGATTTCTATTACAGATAAAGGTTTCCTTGATGTCTTGAAGAGCAGCAATTACTCAAGAGTATTTTTTTTCTATAGCAAACACCTCACAAACACTGGGAAGACATGTGGACAGAAATTAATTTGAGTAATTCATTGCCTCTTACATGCAGATATACAGTAGTCTCTACATCTAAAAACTCAAAGTAATAGAGGGCTAGACGCAGAAGAGAACTAAAGTGATTACTTCCTTTTACTGCTAAATTAAAATGAAGCATTCACAAAACCAAACTAAGGTGGGATATTTGGCAATACTGTCCCATCTTGGAACACACTGAGCCAGCAGGACTGCAGAACCAGCAGGGCACACACCAGCCAAGTCCAAGGGAAGCACTTAACACCAAAGCCAGAGTCGCTCCAGCGATCCAAAAGATGCTGAAGAAAAGGGAGTGCATAGCACCTGACTAAACCCTGAAACAGCAAATAATACCCACTGGAACTTATATTCATTGATAAGGAGAGCCTGGACACCCCCTGGGTGAGAATAGATACCCTTTATAAAGCTGTATCCAAGACCCAGCTAGGAAATCTTAAGGATCTGCTTACTGTTGATTTCAGAGAGATTTCTTAAAGCACTATCGTTTGGTTCCTAGTACACAGCAGACCTTGCAACTCAACACTAGTTACAAAGCTGTCTACATCTCTGGAACACATCGTTTCCCATAAGCCAGAGGCTCTGCCTTTTGGTGTTCCCAAGAGTTTCTTCTGTTTTATAAATGAAAGGACAAGAGCAGGTTGAGCTCACCCAGCAGTCTACGGAGGGCCTCGATGGTTCTGGGTTATTGGATTTTATTGCAATAAAAGTCAGGGTAGGCTTCTCCAGGGAGCTTGACATTAGCCTTTCTTTTAGGAAAGATGATGATTGACAATGCAAATGAGGAGACTGTAGATACAGTAGTCCCTGTAGTTTTCTGCAGTTTTGCTTTCCACAGCTTCAGTTACCTGTGACCAACTGCAGTTTGAAAAATCTCTTACTGTGCCTAATGTATAAATCAAACTTTGCCATTGGTATGCACATATAGGAAAAAATCACAGAGTATCTATAGGGTTTGGTCCTAGTCACAGTTTCAGGTATCCTCTGGGAATACTGGAAATTATCTCTTAAAGATAAAAGAGTACTGTTGTAAATGGACATCTCCCTGTGATCTTATAAAACTCTAATGGATATTTTAAATTTGGAAAGGGGCATACTAAACTTCCTTATGACCAAAGAGTTGATATTAAAGATAAAATAAAAGGCAGCAATTACATACATGGGTGGATTGTTTCTTCACATAGAAAGCAGTATCTAAAATTAGTTCTTGTCTGAGCTCTGGGTCTTAAATGTTTTAATTAAAAGGTCTGATTGTAGAAGCAATGCACAGCCAGGATAAGGCAGGCAGAGAGAATCCCAGTAGAGATGTCCTGATGAGGGTGTAAGAATGAACACTCCACACCCTGTAAGCTCAGGATTCCAGCTCAGCTGGTGCGCATGCAGCAAAAGACCCAGAGGTGTCTGTAGAGGACATGGGAACCTCACCTCCCTGGTGTTTCTCCAACAGCGGGGACCTTTGCCTATTTCTTTTAAGTACTCCTGGTTCTCAATCTTTGTTCCCAGGCCTAGCAATGACTCTGGGAGCATGTTTGCCTCTTTCAGCACCACAATGCAATCCATGTGTCAGGACTCCTTGTCACACACACTCACTCAAAGCCACTTGGAGCTTACTTACTCCTTACTGAACTAGGCTTTGGTTACCTTTTAATCACATGGTTCTTCTGTTGGGTATGACGATAGCCCTCCCCTAACAGAGAGCACAGAGCTGAGCAACCGGCTCTCCTTATCCCCTGTGAGCATCGTGCCATCTGCCCCAAGCAAGGCCCCGCCCATCCTCATGCTTCTCAGAAGCTGTTGGAAAATCCCTTTTTATTCAGCTCTACCCCTTTCATCCTCCCTCTACCCCTCCCATCAAAACGGGAGATGTTGATCAAAGTTGTGGGATGAACAAGTTGGCTCAGCACAGGGGTCCACACCTATGATCTCAGCTGGGATACAGTCTGGAAGAGCCACCCCAAGGCATTCCTCTGGTTTCACTTCACCTTCTTCTGGGCCAGTTGCCCTCCTGAGGGTACAAATCTCTGAGGACACAGGATGCTAACTCTAACTGGAATCGAGCCTTCTGTTTTCTTCAGTGAGACCCACTGAACACTATACCCCTGTGCTAAACCCTCTCCTTACACACTCACATACCCTCTCCTTCCACACTCACATGCACATTTCCTTCAATGGCTCCATTCTCTAAATATTCTGTCCCCAAATTCACTCTTCACCATACGCTTTTTACCCTAAGAAGTTGGATGCGATCCTCACATGCTCCATGTTGCCCTACCCTTCATTCATTCCTCGTGGCATGATGACCCCTGTGTTTTGGAAGGGATACGCCCCAGGGACTATGAGGAGGAATGACACATCTTGCCTAGGAGTTCTCCATCCAGACAGGGAATCAAGACAAGTCAAGAGGAAGAAGACAGAACCAGGTGGCATGGACGATAAAGAACCAGAGGCTTCCAGGGCCACACAAGAGAGGCACAACCATCCTGGAGGGTCAAGGAAGAAAAGCCCTTCCATGACAGGAAAAAGAAAATAAATAAAGACAATGCAGCAATCTCACTACGAGGTATAAATCCAAAGGCAATGAAATCAGCATGTTGAAGAGCTAGCTGCACTCTGTATTACAGCTCTGTTCACAACAAGCAAGATATGAAATCAACCAAGGTGCCCACTGAAAGATGAGTGGATAAAGAAACTGAGGTGTGTGTGTGTGTATACGCAATGAAATATTATTTGACCTTAAAAAGGAACAAAAGCCTGTCATTCGCAGCATATGGAAGGACTTGGAGGACATTATGTTAAGTGAAATAAGCCAGGCACAGAAAGACAAATACTGCATGTTCTCACTTGTCTGTGGAAACTAAAAAAGGTTGAATCAAAGAAGAAACTAAAATAACTACTAGAGATTGGGAAGGAAAGAGGAAGGGGGTTGGAGGGGAGTTTGATAACAGGTACCAAAATACAGTTAGACGTGAAGAGTAAGTTCTAGTGTCCTACTGCCTAGTAGGGTGGTTATAGCTTACAATTCCCAATATGTACTTTATGAAGAACTAGAAGAGAGACAGTCATAAGCTCTAAACATAAACAATTATAAATGTATAAGGAAATAGAAATGCTAATTACCCTGATTTGATTATTACACATTCTCCGTGTGTATAGCATTATATATTATATACACTATATTCCATAAATAGGCATAATAAATATAGAGGTAATAAGTAGGTATTATGTGTCAATTCAAAAAAAAATACATTAAAAAACCAAATAAATAAATAATATAAATAAGACAATGGAATCTACTGAGTTATATTTAAACAGATAACTAATAAGTATTTGCTGAATTTAAATTCTTTTGGAAACACTGAATTTAAACTTCTTCAGATGAGCCTAGGGGGGTTTTGCTAGGTGCCGAGCACACACAACCACAAATATGTCAAGACACAGACCCTGAGACAGAGGTGCAGGTAGCTGTGGGAGGTTCCTCCTCCTTTTTAAAGGGAAGAGTTTGCATTTGAAATGATAAAATTGGATGGTACTGCTCTAAAAGCTGTGCTAATCAACCCACTGAGAAGAAATCAAAACCATGGTGGAGGCCAGTGAGGGCAGGGCTCTGTGAGAGAGGGTGTTCTTCTCTAGTGTGTGCTCCACGGGGATATGTTAGCAGAAACAGAGTAAAATCTCTAGGGGCCTTCTGGTACCACCTCTCACTCCATCACATGTCACATGTGACCTGTGTTTTATGAGTGGATGTGATCCCAACATCATCCATAAAATAAAGAGACTATAAACAATGCCAGAAATAACCACGTAGAGTCCACGCCACACCCCTAAATCCCTGCATGGCACATCTTCCAAATGAGGGAGAGGCCACAGATGTGAACAAGCCACATCAATAACTGCAGCTTCCATAACTTTATACTAAAATGTAAGAGGTAACAACTGTTTTAAATAGAGTCCCTCGGGAGAAAGAATATACAGATATATAGTCACTGTAAAGATGTTCAAAGCAAACATTTCATGTGAAGGAAATAGCAGATGCTGAGCTCCAAGCTGGAATCTTGATTAGGAAAATCTGAATTCACACATAAAGAAAGCCATTACCTTAATGCAAGTGATTCACTTATTAAGAAGCAGGAAGCTTGTTCTTAAGATGAGAATGTCTATCTATTCATCACTCACTGACTTAAGTATCCACGGTATTATTCCTCGCAGTTCTACAATTAACCTTTAGTCATACCATTTTTCTTACATAAGACTTATCTAGATGGTACATAAAACTTGTGTCTATATGCAAGGTCTTTGATCTGGAGCTCCCATCCACACAGGACTAATAACATACGATTGTGAAATGCTAAGGAGGGCTGAAATGCTCTGATGTTGGAGACAGAAAAATCATTATGTTTTGCCATGTTATTCCAAGTGGTAGTGCTTTCAGTTTAATTAATGGTGGTAAATCGCTTAGCTGAGTGATTCTTTGAAGGATGACTGTTATATCAAGACAAATGGATCTATTCCTAGGCCTGTTAAGTACAGTATGTAAATGGCCTGAACATTTGATCAAATTGTATGGCTAATCCTCTAATTACCCATTGAGAGACTGTTGCAAGAATAATTACAGTACCTGGTCCTATTCATACGCATTGCTAATCCTTCTTAAAAATCTCATGAAGCAATTTGACTCCACAAGACACTGAGGCTGATGTTTCTATTAATTTGATAGACATTTGCTTGTTAAAAAAAAAAAACTGCTCTGGACATACTCTCACACACAAACACACACACACACACACTCACACACACACATACAAATGTTTGCTTTCAAAGTGCTTTCTGAATTTGATGTGTTTATTCACAAATGTTTGCCTGAGTTCATCTATTTCAGAAGCTTTTTAGTGGAGTCAATGAGTGTATATTAAGGGAAAGCAGATAAACTGAGGAAAGTGCATGTACTTCCCTGACTTAGTCTAGCTAACTCCTATTTTCCCTAAAATTTATGTCTTAGATATCACCTCCTCTGAGCCATCACTGAAGAACATCAAAGTTGACATGGAAACGCTTTATCTAGACTCCCATGTGTTCAAGGTTTCTTTCAGGCAAGTTCTGAAGTTTTAGAGAAATGAATGGGATATGTTGCTGCTCTTAAGGAACTACAAGTAAGTAAGTCCAAAGCAATGAGAGTTGTTTTCATCTTGACACAAGGGAAGATTAGCCTTTCTTAGCTCAGAAAAGATGCTGAGCTATGGGAAATATTGGATCCAGCAGATGGGAAGACAAGAATCTAGGCAGAAAAAACAACGTGAAACAAAAGCAGGAATAGCCTAGATCTTTGTCTTAATCCATTTTCCATTGCCATAACAAAATAACTGAGCCTGGATAATGCATAAAGAAAAGAAGTTTATGTAGCTCACAGTTCTGGAGGCAGGGAAGTTCAAGATTGAGCAGCTGACTCTGACTCAAGGGTTGACGAAGCAGAGGAGAAGACGAAGCCTGGCATCCCCTTGACAGCAGTTCCTTCTGGTCTGCAGAGGTGGCATTCTAGTGGCTGCCACAGGGGCAGCCAGCCTTGGTGATGTCAGGGACACAGGCACGGTTATGTGGTTTTGTGACTTTGTTCACAATCTGCAATATCATTTTACAGATGGTTCCCAGCTGTGCCATCTATAAGGCTACCTCTCCAGCCCTCACCACATCTGTGTGTTAACTTGCACCTTTGAATACATCATTTTTCTTCTGATAATTAGCCTGAGTTGGTTTCTGTTGCCACTAATAACTTTGACTGGAGAAGGTGGATGGAGCCTCAGAGAATGGGACAGCACTCTGCTTCAGATCTGCTCCTCCCAGGAAGCATTGGGTTTATGAAGACCTTTGCATTCATCCTGCCAATCATTTCCCTGCAGGATACAGTCCCAGGGAGGAGAAGGCACCTCTGTCTGCCTCTGCCTGGGAAGAAGTAAGGTGCTGGAGAAGGCAGCTGGAGAAAGGAATTTCTGCCCTGGAGCACTGCACATGTTCCCTGGGGAATTGTCTGGAAGGCCTGGCACCTGTGCTTAGTCCCACCCAACAGATCCCATGCGGTCCTCAAACTCTGCCAGATGCTCTGCTTCCAGAGGCCTCGGCTTACCCCAGCCCAGAAGCAGATGGCTGTGAGTGTTCATGAAGCTTAACGAGGCCAAGACCTGCATCGGAAATGGGGAGCAGGGAATGGAGCCAGCCTCTATCACACAGGGAACACGGTTTTTTAAACGAGGATGAAAGTCAACGTGCCTGTTAAAAAGAAACGGTGGAGAATACGGTGCAGAGGATATCAGGGACAAAGAGATCATGCCTTTTTCTGTTGACATAAGCCAATCCAGAGAAGAGAAGAACCATAATCTTTTACCCTCACATGCACTTTGTAAAGTATACATTAATTGCAGTCTTATGGGAGACTTAAATGCCTGGTGAATAATTATCCTAAGTACAACAGCCCGTGTCACATTGGATTTATTGCAAGTGGGTTTTTTTTTTTCATTATGATACAAAGCCTTGTTCTTATTTACCCAAACTTCTCTTGACCCATGACCATGCTTATCTGCCCACAACTTAAAATTTTGAGCAGCAAAATCAGCACAGCACAACCAGGCTTGCTCATCCACCTCTTCAGAGAGTCCCTCTCCCTCCTTCTCTCCCTACTTCTGCCGTCATCGTTGATACATGGAGCTGTTCTGGAGAATGGCAACGTATATAATGAATAGGACACAAGGGCACCCTTAAAAGAATACATAAAACAGATAATAGAAGTTTAATGGTAGGTAATATATGTTTATTAAGGAAATTCAAATTAGGAATTATGCAACAGAAAAAGTCTAGTCAGAATAAAGGACTCCTTTGTCATCTCATGATATATATTTTTTAAGTGTCCACAGAATTGCAGTTCCTCTGACTAAAGAACAAATCTGGAGGCAGACTGGGGAAAAGAAAATGAAAGAGGCTTCTGAGGAAATCCCCAATGTCCAGCAGGGGTGCTGATACAGGGTCTGTCACTGTCTTGTTCCCCCCACAGCTGCAATGACCATTTGATTCACAACGTCTTTCACTTCAGTATACAGTATCCACAGGGGACACAGGCCCAGATCCCCGAGGATGCCTGGACCTCAGAGAAAACCAAATCCCTATATGTACTGGTTTTTTTTTTCCCATACATATATGTTTACGAGAAAGTTTCATTTATAAATTGGGTGCAATAAGAGATTAACAACAATAACTAATAATAAAATGGTTAATTATAACAATGTTCTGTAATAAAAGTTATATGAATATGATCTCTCTCTCTCTCTCTCTCTCTCTCTCTCTCTCTCTCTCTCTCTCTCTCTGTCTCTCTCTCTCCATATCTTTGTCACCCTTCTTGTGATGAGGTAAGATGATGTAGTGCTCCCATGATGAGAAGTAGCGAGGTGAATGAACCTGGCACTGTAATGCAGCATTTGGCTACTATTGACTTTCTGACAATAAGTCAAATTTTCAATCATTTCTAGAATGTTCTATATAATATTTTTGGACCTTGGTAGATCAGAGGTAATTGAAACCTCAGAAAGTGAAATGACCAATATGGTAGGCATTGGGGGAGCCACAGGGGGAATTGAGGTGGGAGTGGCGACGGGAATGGGGGATGAGGGCTGTTAGTGACAGGGCAAGGGTCTCAGGAATCTTTGGGATGCATGTGGGATGGAAGATGCACTGGTATAACCCTGTTCTCCAGCTTCCAACTCACGAGTCAGTTCCTTCACTACAAAAACTCCAATGGCCAAAAGACCCACGAGCAACTGTATTGGCACCAAACACAGCCATGAGAACTCAGTGGGGACAGATCGTCCTGGTTATAACATAGTGCCAGGGAGTTCATTATTGACTTTTATTCAGCATCAAACATGAAACACTACTCCAGGCTACAAAACATCACCCTCATCATATTATAAAGATCTAATAGTAAATCACACAAGCTGGGTTATTGCCTGAAGAATCGCGGTGCTCCAACCTGTGGGTCAGGGTCTGTGTGGGGGTAGGGGACGGGTGACGTGGCTCTGTTAATGGGCTTTGGGGTGTGAAGTCTCAAGCTGCATTCTTAGCTCTGCTCACACTAACTTTATGACCCTGGGCACGTTACTCAGCTTCCGTACTCACTGTGAAATGTGGGTAACCCCAGTGTACCAGCCTCACATGGTCGTTGTAAGTATTTATATATAAAGTGACACATGGTGAATGTGAGTTTCCTCCCACACCCTTACACAAGACTCAGACGGGCCACTGGTTCTTTTTAAACTTTTCTTATTTTTTTTTTTTAATGATTAGCAGTAACAACTGTTGCCATGCTACTCCCAGAATTGCTGTGAAGACACATTGTATAATGTTGTTCTAGAGTCTATAAATGTTTATCTTCTCAGCACAGGACTTACATGGAAACAGGTGGATTTTTAAAAAAAGCCTTATTCTTCTACCTAAAACTACCTACTTAAGTTAACATTGTTATAGCAACCATGTCTTATAAAAATTGCTATTTAAAGATAATGAACTTGAAAATAAATGGGAGATTTTAAATGTTTTCATCATAATGTTAATTTGTTCAATGTAGCTATTTTCCACAATGCATGTATATTTTAAACCATCTTCTTCAACACCATAAATATATCAAATTTTTATTTATCATTTTTAAAAAATAAATTTTTAAAAAGAAAAAAATATTATGAGTTAAAATTTTAAAAACAAGCTTGGCATGGTGGCATAGAATACTCCTCAAGATGACTTGAGTCCAAAAGTTAAAGACCAGTCTTGGCAAGATAGAGACTGTCTCAAAAGGGAAAACAAGTAAACAAAAATGAAGCTAATAAAATAGAGACACATATATTTCTGTATTGAGTAAAATGACCAAAACCCCCAATTATTTTGCAGAAACTTTCCTGTGGTAGCAGCCTCCAAGATGCACCCCCAGGACCTCCATCGACCAGACATACCCTTGTCTAGCCCTCTCCCACACTGTACCAGAGTTCATTTGTATGAGAGTAAAGGGCCTCTTGTCTGCCTGGGTCTCTGTCTTGAATCACTCACTCTGGGAAGAAACAGGCTGTCCTGAGGATACTCAGGCAACCTTTGATGGTGTCCATGTGGTGAGGAACTGAGCTGTCAGCCAACAACCACCCAGGAACCAAGGCCTGCAGCAGCCACATGAAGTGAGCTCTAGTTCAGTTGAGTCTTCTGGGAAGACAGTCAGTCCACTTATGACAGACAGCTTGACTAGAGTCTAATAAAAGAACCTGAGCTAGAACCACCAAGCTAAGTGTTCCTGGATTCTTAGCTCACCAAAACTGTGATGAAAGTATTTGCTATAATAAGTTGATACGTTTGGGATAATTTATTACTCAGCAGTAAGCAATTGATACATTTCCTGATGAACACACACAATCACACAATACATGGGCACACACATTCATTTAGAAATCTCTTGGGACATTATTGCAACCTGATAAATATAAAGCATTCTGGAGTCCTGCCCCAAAGTTGTCCACACAGAGGATCCATACTATCATGATGTCCTTTAGTCCTTCAGCCAAAAGACGAAGTCTGATGCCCAGGACACACTCATCTCACATCAAACTCCACTGTATATCAGTGTATTCTACATAGAGGAAAAGAGACCTTCTTTACTTTCATATCTTTATGAAGAAAGGATGAATGCAAATGAAAGTATTTTCTCTTTCTAAACAGAAAAGGTATCATTGGATTCATCCTATGGGACCGAAGGAGAACTAAAATGGAAGACCTGTGGAAAATCTGCCTAGCAGGGTGCTTATTATACGGTAAGAAATGAATAAGTGTTTGCTGCATTGTGTGTTAAAGAGGCCCATCTGAGGCATTTATAATACTCTGTTATTCAAAATGAAACAATCAAAGAGTAAAAATAGATGGATTATTTACACATATATTAACTAGTATGCTTTTAAACATCTGGGAGATTTCATAAATATCCAAAGATAATGGCTACTCAGTATTTATGTAACATACACTTTATAAGTACATTCATAAAAGATTAAAAAAAATCATGTCTCAGATCTGCCATCACCTGTTATGTTCTGCATCCATCATTTAGTTAATCCCCAAATTCCTTGCCATCATCATGAGATGAAACATTCCTGGTCAACAAAATGATTTGTTTGTTTATTTAAGATGATTCATAAAATAAAACTTTATTTCAGATTTAAACTATAAAATCTCATAACTGGGTGATGCTGTGGTGAAACACAGTGCTCTAAATACTGATAATACTAATTACTAACAGTAATGCTTAGTAATATAAATACTAATAGTAATAAGATTAGAAGCATGATGAGTGTAGGAAATGAAGACAAAAACTAGATAGGTAGTTCTACCCTAACTAATGTAATTTTGGAGAGATGATCTACAATTTGAGTTGTTAACACTGTTTTAAAATAAGTTGGTCATGTTTTACTCTGGACTTCATTCTATTACACAATGAAAATCTTCATCATTATACTGTTTGGAAAGTGGAAGGTCTACCCATGGATCTACAAGAAGAAGGACAACTGGATGTGAAGAAATGTGGCATTGAACTTTTCTGAAATAAATAGACAGACCAACCAACCCAGCTCAAATGTTAGCAAATCAGTACTAAATAACTGCATTTTGAAAAACTTTCTGCAATCTGTCTTTTTTAAAAAAAAATTGGCTTGAACAGTACTGAAATCTCAGTTTCTTCTTAATTCAGACTTGAATCCTCAGAATCCAATGAAGATAAAAACATTTAGAAACATTTCAAAGGCTAGAAAGTCAAACAAGTTGAAACTAAAGCCACTGAAAGCATGTGACCATTTAAATGTATGTAGAAAACAAAATTTAAAACACATTATGATTTTTTTAAAAGAACCAACAACCTGTTAACAAACTAGGAATAAAAGGAACTTCCTCAAACTGATAAATACGCCAAATTCAAAGTGAAATATTTAATACTTTGTTTACTCCCTAAAATGGAAAATAAGCGAAAGAATTCTATCCTCACAATTATACTAAAAATTGTACTAAAATCCTAGCAGTAAGGTGAGGGGAAGAAATAAAAGGCAAAAGATCAGAAAAGAATAAACAAAATGGTCTCTGCTTATAAATGATGTCATGACTTACGTAGAAAATCTAATGAAGTGTGTGAAACAACCCCTAAAGCTTATATGAGGATTCATCAAGGTCTTAAGAAACAAAATTAATATAAAAAGTCAAATGTAATTTTAATATTGCAACAAATAATTAGACAAAGTAGTCATTTTAAATTTATTTTACAATAACACCAAAAGACATATAATATTAAGAAATAATTCAACAAAAATGGTGTAAGCTCTCTACTATGAAAACTTAAAATATTACTGAGAAAAAATTATATACATAAAGAAATAGATACTATGTCCATGGATTTGAAGTCACAATGTTTTTAAGATGCCAGTTCTCCCCAAACTGAGTTCTGATACAATATAATAATCTCATCAGGTTTTCTATAGAAATTAACAGGGTCAATCTCAATTTTCTATAGAAATTCAAAGGATCTAGAATAATGAAACCAATCTCAAAAAGGAACAAAGTTGAAGGCTTTATACTATCTGACTTCGAGATAAACAGTAACCAGGAGAACATGGTATTGGTATAAGAATTTATAATAGATTTTTAAATTTTTTTTCTCTAAAGGAGCCAAAGTCATCCAAAGGAGAAAGAATAATCTTTTTAACAAATTGTGTTGTAATAACTTGCTGTCTTTGGGGTGGGAGGGACACGGGAACCTATTTCTTACACTATCCACAAAAATTAACTTGAGGTAGATTATAGACCAAAATGTAAAATTGAAACTATGAAGCTCTTTTTTAAATTTTTTTTTTACATTTGAATCATTGGGGTATAATTTCTCATCTTTCTAATTGTACAAATTGCAGAATCACACTGGTCATACAGTCACCTATATACATACAGCAATCATAATGTCTATTCTATTCTGCTGCCCGTCCTATCCCCCCTACTCCTCCCCTCCCCTCCCATCATTTCTCTCTATCCAATCTAATGTGACACACTTTTTTTTTCTTTTTCTCATCACAACATCATTCATGTATTCTGTATAACAATGAGGGTCTCCTTCTAACTTCCGTGCAACTCCCCTTCTCCCTCCTTTTCCCTCCCACCTCTCTTCCCTATTTAGTGGTGATCTTCTTCTCATGCTCTTCCTCCCTATCCCATTTTGAGTCACCCCCCTCATATCAGAGAAGACATTCGGCATTTGAAACTATGAAGCTCTTAAAGGAGAGCATCAGAGTACCTTTATGACTTTGAGCAAGTAAAGATTTTTTTCAATGAAAATCATTTTTAAAAAATTCCAGACTTCACCAAAATTTAAAATTTCTCTCATCTAAAGATATCACTCAGAAAATGAAAAGGCAAGAAGACATATTTGAAGTAAACATTTTCAAAACATACATCTGCTAAAGAACTCATATTCAGAGTACACAAGGACCTCCTAAAATGCAATAAAAAAGTGAAAACAAGCAAGGTATTTCAAATCTTCATTAAAACAGAAATACACAATGGAAAAAATGTCAACATCACAAGTCATTATAGAAATTCTAATTAATACTACAGCAAGATACTAACGATGTACCAACCAGAAGAACTGAAGTTAAGAAATAGGATAGCAATAAATGTGGTGAGGATTTGAAGCAACCATCTCTCTCATGTGTGTTAGCTGGGGATATAAAATGGTGCGACCACTTTGGAAATCATACAGTTGTTTAAAACCTAAACATACAACTTACTCTTTGACCCAGCATTTCTTCTGTATTTTGCCCATGAAAAATGACATTCATATTTTTATAAATGATCTGTACATGAATGCTTACAATGATTTATAATAGCCAAAACAAGAACAACTCAGGTGTCATCTATACGAGAAAGAATTTTGGAAAAAAAAAACAAACCTGTGGCAGATGAATCCAGTGGAAAGCCACTTTGCAATAAAAATAAACTACTGTTTGTTCAACAATCCACATAATTCTTAAAAAAGAATTTGCCAGTGAAAAAAGATCTACACAAGAGAACTGACAGCATGATTATAAATACAGAAATTCCACAACAAAAAAAAACAGTTAATTTGAGTATGATGGAGGCAGAGCTTGATTACTATGGTGGGGTATTTAGGATGACTGTGATGTTCAATATCTTGATGAGGTTTTCATCAAGATACGCACACACACACACACACACACACACACACACACATATATATACTTCCGTGCAACTCCCCTTCTCCCTCCTTTTCTCAAAAGTACAACATTGAAAAACTGTCAATGATACCTAACTCTCTTCAGGATGAAGTATTGTGAAAAAGAATACTCTTAATGCATTAAAAACTAAGATGGATTGATAGATGAATAGAGGAAGAGAGAGATGACAGTTATGTGTCTGGCAAGTAGAGTAAGTTTGCCCGATTTAGTCTGTGATGAATTGGGAATCTTCACT
The DNA here is from genome assembly GCF_052094955.1 of Ictidomys tridecemlineatus. Taxonomy (NCBI): domain Eukaryota; kingdom Metazoa; phylum Chordata; class Mammalia; order Rodentia; family Sciuridae; genus Ictidomys; species Ictidomys tridecemlineatus. Next base: position 133,228,509 of record NC_135484.1, read on the forward strand.
GTGACATCAATTCAATTTTGCTGTGTGTTTAAGATTTTTAAGACACACTGAGAGAAAACTTCTCCCAGGCCATGTTTTCCTAATAACTACATCATGTAACTTCAAACTCCACACAGGGGTTAGTTTCTTCTTTCTCTTTTCCTCAGCACATCTTCCAGGGTCTCAAACAGAGATAGTCATTCTGGACCCCAAGCAGTACATCTGTACCCTGGGGACTGCCCAGTAACCCTGGCAAGCATACTCACCAAGAACAGATCAACCTACTCAAACTCAGTCTTAGAAATATTACCCCTCATCTTTCACAGAGCAGAGATACATGAGGATACACAAGATGTGCTGAGTTTGACTTGAAACACATTTCTTCCTATGGAAAAGTCAAACATAATTTTAAAATGAGCATAATGCCAGGTTTTCATCGAGATACATTTAGGACTATTTGAGGTAACCTACAAAACTCAAATTATCAGAAATCTAAGTTTGCAAATAAAAAAATTTAAGTAATGAATACAAAGACTTTGAAGAGTACCAGTCCAGAGGAAGCAAAATATCTGATTCCCTTTGCAGAGAAATAATAGAAGAGAAATAAAATCTTACAAAACAATGAAGGAACCTTGAAATGCTAACCGGTGATAGAGTGGTGATTCTATAGGACAGAAAAGTTCTATAGGACAGAAAACCTCAATAGAGAGTGGAATGATCAGGAGTTAGTAGGACTAGGGCCTAATGACAAGGGCTTACTTATATTACACAGCACCTTACAGTTTTCTAAGAGCTTCCAGATGTTTTCTCATAAAAGTACTTGTGGGATGAACAGGGTTTAACATGACCCCTAGGTTATAGAAGAAGATGAGATTTGGGGGCTGAAAAGTGATGGGATGGGGCTAGAGGGTGGGTCCTCCTCCTCTCCATTTTCCAGGCAAGAGGCAAGCCCTGCAAAAACACACCACGCTGGAGTGGAGATGGGGACCACCAGGACCAGGGGGAGCCCTACACAGGTGTTCCCAACTGAGGATGGGACCACATCCAGGTGAAACATTCAAAAGGTAAAAATGCACGTAATACACTTCACCTACCAAACCTCACCCCTGAGCGATGGTTCACTGTAGATCATCAGTCATTCCCCGCTTGTGATCATACGGCTGCTAGGAGTGGGGGCTCACCACTGCTGCCCAACCTTGAGGGAGAGGCTCTGACCCCATGTCCCAGCTGGGGGAAAAGATCGGAATTTAAAACTTCAAATGCAAACTCCACTGGATGCATGTTGCTTTCATATCACTGTAAAGTTTAACTGTTAAGCACAGACATAGTAAATTGGAGACCACTTGTTAGCAGAGGGTGACTGTTATTAGGTTAGATCAAGAAATGAAATTAGATGGGTCAGGGGGGGAACCTGGTGCTGGAAACACCCACAAAAGCTGATGTCTGTTTAAATGAGAGAAAACAGCTTAGTAGTCTAGAGGCCAGATCTGGCTGCCTGGCTCACCAGGGTTCCAATCTCAAAGCCAGCATTGCTAGGTGGCCTGCTGCCAGTCAGTCCCCTCACCTGAGAAAGGGCAATTGCCTTTTGGCACTGAAAATTCTATTTTTTTTTTTCCTTAAGAAGGGCTGTCTAAATGATATGAGCTTTGAGCTCCTGGGAATCTGGATCCTTCTCTGTATTGCATGAATAGTAACTGCTCAGATCTCCCAATGCAAGAGGCAGAACTTGTCACTCAAGATGCAAACTCTGCCCCTTCCACATGTCATGAGATGGGATGTGGTCAATTAGAAAGTAGCACTAGGATTCATAAGTCCTGTATGGATCCCATTGGATTAATGAGGCATGGTGGGAGGGGGCTGTACCTAGATCACACCTCTAGGATCTAACTCATCCTGGGGAATAATTGCACATTAGTATGTCCACATTGTTCTAAGCATTTAACCTACAACCTTAAGGAATCCTCTCAACTCCAGGAGTGAGGTCCTTCTAACCAAGGCCGTTGGAGTGATAAATTGGCTCACCCGAAGAGACAGCACTGCAAACATTTGGCAAAGCTGGATTCAAATGCAAAAACCCAAAGCCCTACCCTAAACATTGGTGTTCTGTTGCCTTTCCAAGTTAGCAAGCAACGACAGTAAGAATAAATAGAGTCATTCCTCTGCATCAGTGGGCTCCACATCCAAGGATTCAACAAACCACAGATTGAAAATATTCAAAAGAAAATATTGTGCCTGTCCTGAACATGTACAGATTTTTTTCTTGCTAGTGTTCCCTAAATAATACAGCAAAGCGACCATTTATGTATCATTTACATTAGCAGGTATTATAAGTAATCTAGAGATGATTGAAAGTATACAGGAGGATGAACATAAGTTATGTACGAATATTATACCATTTTATTGAAGGGACTTGAGCATCTGTGAATTTTGGTGCCCAAGAGGATCCTGGAACTAGCCTCCCATGGATACTGAGAAACAGCTGTACTCCTAGAACTGAGCAGACTCTCACAGAATATCTAAGAGTTCAGTCTGTCAGTGTTCAAATGCCCTTACAGAGAGGAAATTGTGGAACTTTAGATGCCAATGTTCCCCTCTGAATTTAAACAAACTTCACCAAGGGTTCAATTCCCCCAGGCCACACAAACCTGGCCTTCTATGAGTTGCAGCCAGAACTTCATGATTCAAATCGGTCTGTCTAGTAAACTCTGTTCTACTTAGAGCCTAAACCAGTTACGTGGCAGACTTGGAAGCCAGTGTTCTCAGGAGGGGGCTTTGCACACATAATGGTCCCTATTCAACAGTGTTCAACTCTTTACATATTGTTGTTTCACTCACTCCTGTAGTAATGGTAAGCACCATTATCAACTCCTTTTTACCTGCCAGGATCTGAGGTTCAGAGAGGTTAAAAAAAACCTGAATAGATCCCACAGAAACTGAGTGGTAAAGAGCTAAGGTGTGAATCCAGGGATCCACTCTAGAGTCTGCACCACCCGCCCCCCCTGCCCACCCCCATTCCCCATTGCTCTGCCTCTCTACATGGAACAGAATCCAAGACCATAGGAACTGGAAGTGACAGTTGAACTGGAGGTGACATCTTATGGAACATGAGATTTTTGCATAAAATAGCAGAACGGGGAGTCACAGAGGAAAGAAGCCCTTCTGAGAGTCAGAGCAGGAAGCCTTTAGAAGCCTTCCATGATCTGGTCCTTCCATCCAGGACAAGCTTTTGCACCCCTCTAATGACAGGCCTGGTCACTACCTTGTGATGTCACTGGAAAAGCCAAAGCTTGATCTCATGACCCAGACGGGCCAACAGAATGTTTGCTCAGGGCCTGGCTCTTTATGAGGCAGGTGAGCTAAGGGTAGGGGTTGATTGTTTATGTAGATTTCAGCTTTGGGACAACCATGACCAGCTTTCCAGCCGACACCTAGGTAAGGAAGGTCAAAACAATAACAAAACACCCTTCATCTGAGATCATAGTAATTGCTTAATTATACAGTGCTTTATGTTATGGCATTGCTGGGGCTCCACACTCCCCGTTGGGCTGCCAAATCTAGCTGGTCTCTGGGTGTGGCCCCACAGAAACTTGTGGTTTGCTGAAGGGTTTACATGCGGAGTCAGGTTCTCTGGCCTTGACAATGGGTTGGCTTGACAAACAGAGGCTCGGGGAAACCCAACCCGCCAATGTCAAGGCCAGTTGGATCTGAAGCTGAAACATGGGATCGTGTTAGAATCAGAGACCTTCTGTTTGGTGGCAACATCTTTCCCTGTCTGTGAAATGTCACTTTCTTTTATTTTCTTTATAAACAAAAATGATTACTTCTGTGTTGCTTGGTCGCCCAACAAGGAAAGAGGAACTCGTTGTATTCTTTATCGTTTGCTGTTTATTTAGTGCACAGAGGTAGAGTTTGATTCCTGTGGAAAAATCCTCTGCATAAACTGGAAAATCTGGCTTCTTGAGTAATCTGGTCGTGAAATTTTATTTTGGGAGGCATAGATTCTCTTTTCAGTGATTGTCAAAACAATGTTTGAAGTTGATGAGGTGTGTGTTGTTTTGTTTTTCTTTAAAAGTACTGCAATGCTGTATTAGAGTACCAAGATTAAAGTAGTATTTTTCTTTTCTTTTCTTTTCTTGGTGTTTTCTTTTATTCTTTGGGTGCCGGGGCCAAGAGCATGCTGAGTACACTTTCTACCACTGACCTACACCCCCAGTCAAAAACCTTTTGCTGAGCCGAAGCTTTTTTAATTTGATGACATCCAGCTTATTGATTCTTGGTTTTATTCCTTGAGCTTTAGGGGTCTTGATGAGGAAGTCGGTGGCTTCACCTGTATGCTGGAGTGTTGACCCAAGATTTCTGGTCTAATTCCTATCTTTGACTGTTATCTGGGTACCTTGTTATGGCAGCCTTAGCCAGCTAACACACTTATCAATTGATCATTTTAGTGGCCATATAAAGTTAAGGTACAGGAGAACACTTGGAAGAATTCAGGAAAACTGCTGTACACATATGGGTCCTTTATCTGGAGTCCCCTGACTCCCAGAGGTGCTCTCATGCCCAGGGACTACCTTCATAGCGCTGGGGCCCAGACTGGGAACTAAACTGCTATTTGGTGGACGGCCTGCTGAGTCAAAAATCAGAACAAAGGCAGAGGAATTACTTTTAACTTTTCATTGTGAGACTAGAAATCTGGTAGGTACATAATAGATGCTCAATGGATATTTGTTCAGACAAGTGAGTTAAACCTTGAGAGCCAGATGAATTCCCTTCTCCCATGTGGGGGCCTTTCTACCCAAGAACCTGTCCATAGTTGGAGATCCCTTCTGCTTTCCCAGAGCTGCATCTCTCCCCACTACTTTCAGCCTCTACAACCACACTTGGGTCTTCTTTCTTTTGAGATACCTGCTCTCTTTACGGTAACAAAATCTCATGGATTACATTCCAAAGGACAGGGTAGTCTTGCTACCTGTAACCAGAGAGCCAGTGCTACATCTGGGCAAAGAACTAATCATTCTCAAAGGTCTGTTGCACCTTCTCCCCAAGGTTAATTTTCCTCTCGAAGGATAGCAGTACCAGCTGATATGGCATGGTGCATCATCATTGACAAAGCAGACAGACACACATTATCTCATTTAGCTTCACATACCCAGTATGGCAAGTTTTATGAATAAAGATGATGCAGGGAAGGTAATGTGATCTTAGTGTGCCTCTATCATATCTATTGATTCATTTACAGTCTACCCCTGTAAGACCCATGAGATGGGCCAAATTATGTACATCAATGACAAGATTTACTATGTGGACCTTTCAATGTATTGTGCTATTCCTACATGTGTATAAATGTTCAGGAAAGGGCCAGCCCTGCTATGATCAGTTGAATATATTCATGTGGGATGCAGTAGGAAATCTGATGTTCAGGAATGCCCATTCCTGCCATTCTGGATTTTGATTGTTGCTGAAGACTCCTAGCCATTGGGCACATTCTCTTTAGAAACATCCAAAAGAACTCTGATCAAGCCAAGCCTGAATTAACGACTGGTACATTGGACAAGACAAAGACCTCTGAAAATGAATTCAGCTATGAAGACATTATCACAGGCTGCAGGAAACAATAAAAGAGTCACAGCCTCTGCTTTTTATCAGATGCATGCCCATCTTCCCATAAAGCCCCCACATCCAGGTCCTAAGAAGAGTTGCCAATCACAGATGCCTCAGGAGAAGGGGAGTGAGTTATTTTTTTCCCTTCTAAGCAGGAATCGTGGAATACAAAAAACACTAACAGTTGAGACACCATATGCGAACCCCTTAGCGCCTGCTTTTCATGCTGAGTAGAAGCTGCTGGCTTTCTTTATGCATCCCCTCAATAGCATCCAGAGAGCTGCTGAAAGCTGGTATCCTCTCAGATTAGCTCTTCTGTTGGAATGACAGGCTTTGAAAGATGGCTTTCATGGAGTATTCTGTACCAGGAGGGAGGACATGTGAGCAGGGAAAGAATGCAAACCTAGATGGTTGGATAGCCTTCTCTTTCCTTACCCAGAAGGGTCTCTTTTAAGACATTCTTTATCATATTTGGTCAGCAATCAAAAAAAAAATAGTACATTTTATTTCTTCCAGATTAAGAATATTTCCAGTTTTGTTACCACTTTCATCAGCTTTTGTAATGTTTTTGTATTTATTCAAAGAGGACCTTCCTGTTCTACCACCTGTCCGAGTTGGTGCTGAGTTGTTTTGGTGGCCTGAAAAATAGGATATAAAACACCTTTCATGCTTCTTTATTTCACTCCTAACTTGCTTGTAGCTGGCATTCTTAGGAGGAAGCAGATTGGCAATAAATATATGGCAGAATCAGTGCAGTGCTGCGGTTTCAGCCCCACACATATCACACCTTCATCAAGTAAGCCAACACCAGCTCAGGGGTGAACCCAACCAACCTCTTTCATAGATGCAGACCACCCAAATGCTATTCTGGGCATGAATGCTATTCCAGGCACATCCCCCACCCAGGAGGGATGTGTGCATGTGCACATCCAGACTACTTCCCGTTTGCCCATCCTCATGGGATCTTCCTCGCTCTATTTTATGTTTATTCTTTGGACCCCGCTGGATTTTAAATCACTCAGATATTAAAATTGATTACTTTTTTTCTGAACTTCCATTTCTAACTCAATTTCCTAGATTCTTTTCTTGGTTTCTATGAAAGAAGGAGATCAGCACTTTGTGAACATCCTGGCATAGAGTGATAAAGGTAGCAGAATCAATGAATTGATGAAACCTTGGAGGGGATTCTATCCAATGTTAGCAGAGGAGAAAAATCAGATGCAAGGAATTGAAATGTTTTGCTTAAGTCATAGCTAATTTGTGGCAAAGCTAAGGTTGGATCCTTGGTTTCCTGGCTCCTTGTCATGGTCTGCAGAATCCCTGGGTTCTGAGGAATGCCCCAGTCCAGCCAGTTCTGCAGTGTTTGAAGGCCTGTTGCATATACACCAGCATGAATTTGACTCGCTGTGTCTAAACTTCTGGGGATCAGATCTCATAGCTTCCAGGACAGCTTGTTTGCTTTTTTGGACATCTCTGAATGCTTAGTTTCTACCCCAGTCCTGCTTTTGATATCTGAGCCTTACAACACAAACTTTCTGTGCCTCCATATGCCACACCTTCAGAGTTGGAAGTAGCTGAGTTTCCTCTAGTTTCTCTGTCTTCCTCTTCAAGGCTTAGGGTCAGTCAGCTTTGTAATCTAATCCCTATGCTTTGGTTGTGTGTTCTGTCCTGGTCCTCTTAAATGCAGTACCCCAAGCCAAATGCCAAATGCAGTAGTACCCCTTATCCTCAGGGGCTATGTCCCAAAGCCCACAGTCGATGCCTGAAACCTTAGATAGTATCAAACTCTATACACATTACGATTCTATTTATAGACGTAAAGTTTAATTTATAAATTAGGCACAGTAAGAGAACAGCAATAATAACTAATAATAAAATAGAACAATTATAACAATATAGTGCAATAAAATTATGCTAATGTCATCTCTCTCCAAATTTTGGAATTTTCCATTTGCTATTTTCAGATTTTGGTTGACCTTAGGTGACCAAAGTCACAGAAAGGAAAACAGTGAGTAAAGGTGGCTACCATATCAAAAGTGGTTAGACTAACCCAGAGAGGAGAAAGGCAGTTCAGCATTATAGGAGATACCCTCCATGATGTGAATGGATAGAATACACATGAGGGCCACCTCCCACCATAAACCCCAAGTTCTGCTGTAGTTGCTGCTGCTAAGCCACATGGCACCCTCGTATACTAGTGAAGTTAATTATTTGAACATAAATGAAGAGATTTATATTTAAGTTCTTAAAATGCCATTCTTACACAACGTGAGGATTATAAGTAATAACACTGTATTGTGTACTGTAAATTTGCCAAAAGATTAGATTTTAGGTACTCTTGCCACAAAACAAGAAAGAAGATAGAGAAGGGAGAAAGGAAGGGTGATTTACTAGATACGTTAATGTACTTAATTACAGTAATCACTTGATTAACTTTACATCAAAGCACCATGTTTTACACTCTAAAAATATACAATAAGGGACTGGCTGGAAGAACTCAGTGGTTCAGAGCTGCCTAGCATACTTAAGGCCCTGGGTTTAAACCCCAACATCACCATCTGTGCATGTGTGTGTACACATATATACATGCATGTATATATACATATGTTATGCTCAGAGATAAATATATACACATATGTGTGCGCACGCACACACACACACACACACACACACATACATGTGTGTGCAACAAAGGCTGGGGTATAATTCAGTGGTAGAGCATGTGCTTATGTGCTTAGTGTGCATGAGGCCCTGGGTTCAATCTCTAACACACAAGCACACAAACCAGTAAAATTTTAAATTAAATAAAAAGTAAAAGGTCACTCTATCTTAGCCTTTCTTTCTTTCTTTCTTTCTTTCTTTCTTTTACATTTTTTATTGGTTCCTTTTAGTTTTACATGACAGGAATCCATTCTGACATACCAGCATGGAATATATCTTGTTCTAATTCAGTCCCTAGTACCTCTCCTTCTCCTTCCCTCTCCCTATGTCCTTCTTCATTCATTCTATTGGTCTTTCTAATATTTACCCATAGTTATTTTTTTAAGTAATGTCTTATGGATATACACGTTGGTGAGATTCACTGTTAGCCTTTCTTTCTAACTTGTACAGTGAAGGGTTTTTGGATCTTGATCCTGACTGTCCTTCCAAAGTATGCTTGATCTTTGAGCAGGACAGAGCTGAGTCTCATGGCTCAGCTCAAGCAGTTGAGCACCAAGTTTCTGCCAAGCATTGCTTAGACCTGCTTTGTCCGGTATCTCCACTGAACCTCTCAGGTAACTGCCATCCTACCAACCTCTAGCCCACATGCCTTCATTTTGTCCACAAGGATATCATCACAGGAGATTGGGCCAAGTGTCTCGTTGAACATACCATGGTCACAACATTTTCTTGACCTACCAGTCTAGTGGCCTTGTACAAAGAAACAAGGAATTTGCTTTAATGTGATTTGTGCCTGGGAACCACGATGTGAGCATGTGCCACTACCACCCAGCTTCTAGCAAATATTGACTGACAGGATCCTGCCCTGCCTGTCAACTCTGCCACATAAAAGTCTGAAGAGCATTTAGTTGATTTAAAGGTGGAGGCTGTCCCCAAATACAATGTTGGTCTCAATGCTCCAACTCCCCCAGAGCGCAGCCGCACATGTTGCCCTGAAGCAAACCAGCCCTTTCCTTCACGGGTCCATGGAGGACAGAGGACCAAAGGGAGCACTCCAGGGCTGCTCCTCACACAGTTCCAAAGGAAACTGGGCATCAGGTAACTTGCCCACTCTGTTCCTCAGCATTCTGGCTCTGTTTAACTGGCTCCCTGTCTCCCTGCAAACCTGCTCCTGCCTCTCTCAGTCTCCACAATGCCAACAGGAACTTCATTCACTCTTGGGTGTCTCTGGGTCAGCTTTATGAACTTGTGTTGCAAAATGACTCCCCCCACAGTAACAGAATTCCAATCTGTTAATTTCAATCCAGGAGAGGCTTCCAATCCAACCAAAGAAAAACATTTATGAAGCCTGCGATCCCACCTTAGACCGACTAATGTGCCACTCATGAGTCTCGTTTCCAAAGGAAAGTACTTATCCTCCCTAATAGTGATGTATGAGCCCTCTGTGTTTGCAAAGCCACAAATCTTCCTGATCAGAATGCCATTTAAAATCATTACAAATAGGCCTTTAATCTCCACCTTCCACACAAAGGGGGTCCTTTCACATTTTTTCAGTGGTTTATTGCATAAATATTATTTTTGCCATCATTCTTCAGCATGCACGTGGGATCATCGCCAGGAGGAAGAGACAGTGATAAACGAGCCTCCAGGTGTTGCTGCCCTTAAAAAAAAAAATCCTTTAACAAGTAGTTATGAGGACTGAGGTCATTTTCAGAGATAGCTATTAGGGAAGGTTCTGCTGTAGGGGATTCTTAAAGAAACACGGTCCCATTTAGCAGCTCTGGGACGTGCATGAACATGGTTGCTCTTGAGAAGATAAAACACAAGGTCAGTAAATTGAAACCAGTTGAATGGAATACAGTCAGTTCTACTCTATTCCAGCAAATAATAATTGATACCTGGAATGCAGACAACACTATACATACTGTGTACTTTTCAAAGCACTTGATCTGTCCTAACAATCTAGGGTAAACTCAGATGTTAACTCGTCTTAACTGTTCAAAGACTCAAATTCTGAGAAGTTAAGGGACTGAGGAGTGCTAAGCTCAATTTATCAGAAAGGTCAGAACTAGAACTCTCATTTCTCTGATGGAAGACATAGATCTTTTTAAGGAGAGAGAGAGGCAAGGAAGATAGAAAAACTATGCGACTGGATCCAAAGAGACTTGTGTGCCAGTCGTACCTTTTATTTCCAAACAGGTGGCCTCAGGCTAGTCCTTCAAGTGCTCTGCATTCTATCTATTCTGCTGATGTGTAGAATGAAATAATTTGAGGGTCAGGATGGGAGGGAGAGTTAGTCTTCCTCACTGCACAACCAACAGTGTTTTCCAAAGTGCACCTCAAAAAAATGTGTGTTGTGAAATGTCCTCCCAAGAGGGTCTCATCATTAAGTAAGTTCTGGGCTCTTGCCTATTTTATCACCCTATTTGAAATTAAAACCTTATAAGCCCCACCAGATTTTAATCCCCATGAAGACAGGAACACACTGAAGTCTGGCACATGGTCAGAACCTACTGAAAATCATAAAGAGAAAGTAAAAAATGAGAGTCATGAGGAGTCCTGCTTCAGGAAAGAAACATGCTTATTTAACTTTGTGGAAATCAACATTTCCAAAACTTGTACCACAGTGCCCATCCTTCTCTAAAAGCTACCTGGCATGGGCTGTTCTAGAAAAGCAGGTGATTTACAGCCCCTTTCTGGGGAGGGGAATCTGCAACAAAGGAACTGAAATGAGAGAGAACCCAATGGGGCCTCCATTTCAGTAACTGCCAATTTTACAAGAAGCTCAGATCAATTTTTCCATTTATAAAAGGCGAAGATGACTGCCTTTTATCACCCACCAATTAACTTCGAAAATGCAAATGCTATGTCACTCTTATTGTGTAAGTAAAAAAAAAAATAATAATAAATGACTAGGAAGAATAGAACAATGCAAATATACAATGTATTTTCCAGTCAATAAGAATTTTCTCTTATAGACATTGTGTTCCTCAGCTTTTCATGACAGTAACAACTACCTGAGGTAATCAACTTTAAAAAAAATGAAAGGTTTATCTGGCATGCAGTTTTGGAGGTTTCAATCCACGGTCAGTGGGTCCTGTTGTTTTGGGGCCTGTGGTGAGTCAATAAACGGTGGTGGGAGCACGTGGTAGAGCAAACTCTTCACCTCATGGCAGCTGAGAAGTGAAAAAGAGAAAAAAAAACATGGGAGTCTCAGAGTCCCCTTCATGGGCACAGTTCCAGTGACCAAAGACCTCCTTCTAGATCCACCTCTTAAATATTCCATCACCTTTCAATAGCACCAAGCTGAGGACCAAGCTTTTAACACATAAGTCTTTGGGGGACATTTAAAATCCTAACTATTTAGCAGTTACTGGTTTGACTGAATCCAGCTCCCAATCATCAGCCTGAGTTAAAACAGCGTTTAAATTTTTTACTAGGAGGAAATGAAGTGAATAGAACTTATATAATCACCAAAGAAAAATCCAGATGAAATCATTCTATTTACACAGAAATCTTCCTAAATGCGATCCTTGCAGAGGAAAGTGACCCCCAATGGATGAAGAAGAGTGGGGCATTGGTCCCATAAGGCAGTGGTCCCCCGAAGTGATGACCTTGAATCTTCCTCACCCCAGAACACAGCTGAAGAACATAACACTAGCCTCACACATCAAAGATGAAGTGGAAAGAGCTTCTTTCCATCAGAAACCACTAACCTTATGCTGAAATCAGCATTACCAGAAAACATTTGCAATGCAAATCATCTTACAATTCTGAAAGAGTCAGGAATTGAAAGAAATCAAGATAAACCATGAGTGTTAGTCTGAAGGTACAACTGTCCAAAAAGCTGAGGCTCAGCAACAAGGAGTTGGGGGAAAATGCATGCTGCCACACTGGGGACTCTTAGCCCAAGAACTGCATTAAATCTTTGAGAAAAAAATTAAAAATAAAAATGCTCTTCCGACAGCCCAACTTTCCATCAATGGATACAAAGAAAGCATGGTCTATCTATATAATAAAAAGGAAGGAAATTCCAACACACACTATAATATGGCCAAACTTGGTGGACATATACTAAGTGACAGAAGCCAGAGACAAAAATACAAATAGCACATGATTCTACTTTTATGAAGTGGCTAAAGAAGTCAAATTCATAGATACAAAAAACAGGGAAATGGTGCTCAGAGCCTGGGAAGGGTAAATGGAGAATTATTATTTAATGGGTTGAGAGTTTCAGTTTTGCAAGATGAGAATGTTCTGGAGATGGATTGTGGTAATGGTCACACAGCCATGTGAGTGTGCTTGGTGCCACCAAACAGTACACTGAAAATGACTAAATGGTAAATTTATGATGTATTTTACTAGGATTAAAAAATAACTAGAGTTGTTTTTTCATTTCCCCCATAGAAGTCAGGGACACATACATTCTTCCCTCTGCATCACAAAGCATGGTTCCCTCCCATCCAATCCTCCGGACCAAGAACAACCATTATTAACACTGCCACTCCTCACCTGACCTGGAATTGCTGGTGCTCTGTGAGAAGCTGAGAGTTTTCTAAAGTGGTGGTTTCTGTTTACACCTGGAATTAGTTCTCTTAAGGGGCTGAGGGCCATGTTGAGGCAGTTCTGTTGTGGATAGCCCCTTGGCGTTTCTCTGCATACCTTCTGACTTTCACGTTGCCTTCAGCATCATCTCCAGCTGTAAAACCATCACATATCGGCAGATGTTTTCCATGACTGGCATTCTTTCACAATTATTACTCTACAAAGTGTTTTTTTTTTAAAACACTTCTACCCATAAATGCAACACAAACAAGTTGCCCTGTGAGTCATAGGACTTGAACACATGCTAAGCTCATGTAATAATCTTTATGTAATTTGCTCCTTAGTCATTGTCTGGCCCATTAGGTAAATAAGCAGTATGCATTTCTTTGAAAATAAGGCCTCTATAAAAACTACCGTTGTAAATAGACTAAGCAATAAAGAGTTCCAAAACAAGTTTAGCTAAAAGGAATTTTTAAAAGATAAGAGCAGATTTGTTTTGAAGTCATTCAGGAGGAAATATCAAACAGGATTTCCCCAAGTCTACCCTGGACATTGTTGGTTTTGGTTGGTTTTTTGTTTGTTTTTGTTTGTTTGTTTTGGGTGTGTTTTTTTTTTAATTACACAGGGGGAAAAAATGAGCTATATGAGCACTAGAGGCAAATGCTAAAGGCTAAAGTCTCTCAGCTGAGTTCACCTTTGCACAGGAAAAAAGGCAGTCAGACCCCATAGGTAGAGCAGAGAGTTCAACCATCTAGCTCCCTCTGCTCGCTTGACCTTGGTGGTCCCCCCACCTCATTTTCACAGAAAAAGATGGCTGACCCCAGTCCTGTCCTGCAGGGAAAGAGGCTCCCCAGAAAGACGTGTATTCTCTTCTCAGAACATATACAAAATATAGGGACTGTTCTTTGCTTACAAGGTGTAGGGAGAAAAATTGATTTTGCTTTCATACCTAAGGTAGAATTACTAAAAATTCTTTTCCCTATACACCTGGTCCCTGACTTATAAGAGTTCAGCTAGTGATTTTTTTTTTTTTTGACATTTTGGTGATATGAAAGCATACCCATACAACCATTCTGGATTGTTTTGTTTGTCTGTTTGTTTGTTTACCATTCTGGTTTGCACTTTCAGAATTGTAGCCAAGAAATTACATGAGATATTCAATGCTTTATTACAAAATAAACTTTGTGTTAGATGATTTTGCCCAACCGTAGGTGAATGTAAGTTTTCTGAGCACATTGAAGGTAAGTCCATAGGTTAGGTGCATTAAATGCACTTTAGAGTATTTTCAACTCACTATATAGGTTTATCAGGATGTAACATACGTATGCAAGATGGAGAAAACTGAACTTCACTAAGTATAGTTCCACTGGGAGACCAAGAAAAGCTTTGAGGAGATGGCATCATCACTTACCTAGTACACAAATACATTCGCCCAGACTCGCACAGTCACACACATACTCTTACATTCACAAATATACACACATGCTCACAAGCTCATACAGTTATACAACCACCCAAATGTACACACTTAGCTTCACAATCCTAGGAATACATTCCCAAGCCTAGGACAGATATTGTCACTGACTATGACACCCCTCTTTCTCTCCAAGTCCAGACTTGCCCCTCAGCCCTACAGACAGGATCTGCCCATCTAGCTGAGTTGTCACTTAAACCTAAAGCTGTGTGCCCTCCCTACCCTGGGCACCTTCATCCTTAAATCCAGAAAGCTTAAAACATTGAATCAAGCACAAATTAATTTCACTTTAATGGGATGTAATTCATTTATGCATGTCTCTCTTAAGAGCAAAAGATGTTTTAATGTGAAGGAGGAGTTGTATGTCTTCTTAAATGTTGACCTGATTTTTCCAGCCACTTATTATTTCATGTTGGAATTACCCCTGGTGCCATTAACCAGGTGGACATGAGCTAGGAATGTTCTGCTGGCAACTCTGATGAGGGACATGGACCCATTATTATCATTTAGAATGACCCCATTCTAGAATTTGATGAGCTACATGAACCCACAGTCTAAATCTCAAATGGACAGAGATATAATAGGATGGCTTCAATACCCTAGAGCTCTGTTAGCTCCCAAGGCAGCTCTTCTTCCTTAAAGAAGTAGGTTAGGTGAGTGAAATTAATTAATTAAATACCATTAAGTTTTAAAAAATTGAGCAGCTCTTCTTCCTTTCTCCGTGTGTGTGTGTGTGTCCCCATGAGCAGGAGATGAATGAGCACAATGTGTTTTTCAAAGAAAGAGAAGGGGTACAGGAATTTCCTAGTATAGCTATCTGTCATCCACCATGGCTTCCTCTATGCAGTTAGTGGTAGTTTGGGTAGTTAGTGGACAACCAAGGACCTAGGAAGGACAAAACTAACCAGAAGAAATCAGAATTTCCCAGCTCCTTAAAGAGGAGCATCACCTGCAAGTCCCTTTGCCAGTGTTACAGAAGCACATTGCAAAGTAATCTCGGTGTAGGGCCATGTCCAAGAAGATCTTGCTCTTCCTTCCAGTCCTTTGCCATGAATAGGAAGTGTATTAAGAGGGACAATGACCTCTACCCACATCTGTGGATAAGAGATAGGAGATTGCATGACAATAAGAGAAAGGTTGGGCCTCACAGGCTCCACAATAGACTCCCTGAACCTTTCCCTTCTCACTTTAGAGCAGCTATAACCATCCCCTCTCCTGTGATAGCCAGCAGCTGTGTCTTCCCCACATTACCACTGACCTCACCATTGAGTAAACAGACTCCACACTTCAATGAATAGACTATAAAGAAACTAAGGTGTGTATTCCATGTAATTTGGAATACGCTAGTTGAGGTCAAAGAGAACACATGGAAAAAACACCAGGGTATTGGGTTTCACAACACGTTCTGCAAGCTGAGCCAACTGCCTCACAGGCCCAGCACTAATCTACTTCAAAGGTAGTGCCTCCCACACTTGGAGGTCCCCAACATTGCCACACCGTGGGGCAAGCTTTTATCACATAATCCTTCAGGGAACCCCCCCACATCCAAACTATAGCAAGTTGTGAGACTAAATTTTGACCATCCAGCTCCACCTTAAAGCTCTTGCTGCTTCCCTTTATTAACTGTGAGCTTTGTTAAGTTCCTTTGATGACCTCTGCTTCCATTTTCTCTATAAAACAGAAAAACGATAGTAACAACCTCAAATCATTTGTGCAAGGTTTACACGGAATGATGCATGTGTAGCCCTAACCATGAGGCCATGCATGGCTCTCTTTGATATCAGCCATTACTATGCACCGAGAGGGAATGAGCCCGGAATGCTCATGGGAGAGTGAGATGAGCAGTTTGAGTGGGGGTCTACAGCAGCATGATGGTAAGCCTGAGCATAAAAGGTTTAGAAAACTGGCATGAATTTAAACATGAAGTAGGAAAAAAAAGTGGAGAGTCCTAGGAGGATTTATCTTGCCCCACTGAGAAAAAAGGAGCTGAAGCCCACTGTTCTGGTCCAGACCAAGCTTACCAAGTTCCTACTCAGCGCACCAGCATGTATCGTGGGAGATCCCCCAAATTAAATGTTTTTCATCCTCACTAAATCTTCTGTAGTGCTTGGATTACTGAGCAGGTTTGTGTTTTGTTCTTATTAACAACAAGTTCCTAAAATAAGTTAACAGCTTCTCACCTCTCACTTCATTTGACTGTATAATTTCAGCTCAAATAATAGATCTTCTGCCCCTCACTGTTCTCATCTTCAAAGTATAGGTGATGCCAGTACCTAATAGTAGGTATTAGGAGAATTAGCATCCTTTGGACATATTGAAAACCACGGGACCAAAGTCCCTAGAAGAACTGTAGCTAGTATTTTATCCAAAACCAAAATACTGGAGTGGCTGAACCTCTCCACATCTTGCCACCCCTGAGGTCTTTGCCACTCTGGATTTTCCTCTTTCCTATGTTCACATACTCAGTTCTCCCTTACAGACAGGAATGGTGAACTCTCCAACACCATCATGTATGCAGATATTTTCTTCCCCTCTGCTACCCACCATACTTCTCTTTTGTTCTGAATCTCCATGATGCTTTCAAATCGCAAAAACCAACAGGATGTACTCCATAATAGTTTCCAAAAAGTTTTGTTTACGTTATACCAGCACCAGGGGTCCTCTGAGAGCCAAACTTTTCTTTAAAAACCTGTAAACTGCTTGTGAAACAATTAGTAATTTGAAATCGCCCATGTGTGGGAGTATTTATCCCCCATGGAGTTGGCATATGCTGTACTTCAGGGCTTGATTAGTTATTTGATCAATTGTCTATACTTAGAACATACTAGAAAAAATGTCAATAGATTAGACTGTTCAACCATTAATAAATTGGCAGATTAAACTTTAAAAAATGTGTCTTATCTACAGATTTATCTTGGGAATAAGCTAAACTAATTGAGGAAATATTTCTCCAGAATTTAAAAACTACTGTCTCATTCAGCAAACAAGTGACTCATATCAGGTCTTCATTATTTGACTTTCATCTTACTTGCTAATGGTAAGCAAAAATAGCAACATGCATACTGGAACCACGTTCTAAGAGCAGACTGGTAATTACTTGCCAGCAGATCACTGGTAATTACTTACCAGCAGATCACTGCCTCTGCTACCTCCCATCACCAATACCATATTCCTTGTGGAGGGATGGTATTTGGCCACTTGGTTTCTATGGGGCCTGCATGTCCAGATATCTGACACTTGCCCTGGCTTCAGATCCTGCCCCTAGCCATCTTGAAGATCTACTCTTTAAAGTGATATCAGAATATCAAAGAGATATCTGCAGGCCCATGTTTGTTGGCTGTACTACTCACAATAGCTAAGATACTGAACCAACTTGGATTCCCATCAATGGACAAATGAGTAAGGCAAAAGTGGTATAAATACAGAATAGAATATTATTTAGTCATAAAAAAGAATAATATCCTATCACTGGCCACAAAAAATGGATGGAATGGAAGGACACTGTTAAGTGAAATAAGTCAGATAAAGAAAGACACAACATGTTCTCTCTTACATATGCATGCCAAAAAATAAAAGTTGATCTAAATGTAAAATAGTGATTACTAGAGGCTTGGAAGGATTGGGGAGATGGGAGGTAGAGAAAAGTTGGATAACAAGTATTGAAATGTAGTCAGATAGAAGTAACAAGTTCTCGTGTTCTACAGCACAGTGGTGGTACTATAGTTCACCATAACCTGTTATATATTTTATGAAGACATAGAAGAGAGAAGCCAGAAGTTTCCAAACTCAAAGTAATGATAAGGAGATGAAAACACCAATTATACTGATTTGACCAATATACATTGTGTGCATGTATTGAAATATCACATTATTTCTGTATACGAAGATTATTGTGTGTTAAGCAAAACTTTTTAAAAAAAAAAGTTTAAGAAATAGAATTGTTAACTACCCTGATTTGATCATTACTTACACATGCACAAATTGTAGACTTTTACACAGTAAAGCAAATATCACACTGAACCCCCCATAAATAGGTACAATGAAAACACGAATAAAGATCTCTCCTTCAACTAGTTATTTCAAGATGCAAACAGAACACTAAAGATCTCCTCTCACCGGCACCACTGACTCCTGCCTTCTCTGCTAACATGCTTTGGAGTTTTGAGAATTTTCCAACAGTGAGGTGCCTCTGAAACTATGAAATAAATAGATGATATATTAAACAAGTTATATATAGATAACAGGAAGGAAAATAACATTCCCTCAGGCTGGGCATTATCAAATATTTAAGACAGACTTTAAAGAAACTCAGTTTGGCCTCGTTTTTCTACTCTCTTCTGCACATTCAGAAAATTTGCACCTGGGTACAAAATTGTTCTTACAAACTAATTGCACCTGCAGTCAGCTAATTGAAGGGGCAAGGATCCAGCCATGCTTGCAATTAGGCAATTTGCTGTTGTAATTCCTTTACTAAGAACAATGATCATTTTTAGATAGCACTTACAGTTCTTCAAGTAGGTTATAGGCATAGTATAGTTGCTCTTCCCCCATTTTACAGATGGTAAATCAAGCAGACAGAGCATGCAGCCAAAGCAGAGGCTCTCAGCTTATGATCTTTAACAGACACCAAACGATAGAGTAAATT
The DNA here is from genome assembly GCF_052094955.1 of Ictidomys tridecemlineatus. Taxonomy (NCBI): domain Eukaryota; kingdom Metazoa; phylum Chordata; class Mammalia; order Rodentia; family Sciuridae; genus Ictidomys; species Ictidomys tridecemlineatus. The sequence continues at coordinate 133,247,411 of NC_135484.1, forward strand.
GTCTAACCTCAAACCTACAAATAGCCCCCTATTGTTTCTGGGTTTAAAGCCAACAATATTCCCCATGAGCACTGGAAAAAGCCCCAGCTCTTTAGCAAGACCTGCCGGTTCCTCCCTATCAGCCCAACCTACTTCACCTATCTCACCAACATCCCCCACCACCTTCCTGGAAACACCTTGGGCTCTAGCCACAGAACTCTACACTACTCCCTGTATGCAACTACTCAAAGTTACCACCAAGTTTTGCAGGTAGTTGTCTGCCAGGTGCCCTCCTTCATCCTCATTTGGATTACATCTAATTCTAAAGTCGGCGTGCTGAAGTGATGTGTGTATATCCATTTTTATAGCAGCACGGTTCACAATAGCCAAATTATGGAACCAACCTAAGTGTCCATCTGGTAAATATACACAGTGGAGTTTTACTCAGCCATAAAGAAGAACAAAATTATGTCATTTGCAGGAAAATGGATGGAACTAGAGAACATCACACTAATTGAGATAAGCCAGACTCAGAGAGTGAAGTGTTGGATATTTTCTCTCATATGTAGAGGCTAAAGAGAAAAAAGGAAAGAAACAGGACCTCATGAAAATAGACCAGTCTTGTAGTGAAGGGGGATCAGGGGAGGTAGGAGAGGAGAAATAAGAAAGGTAAATGAGAATGAAATATTCCAAATATGCCATGTGCATGTACAAATAGATGCCAATGAATCACACTATTGTGTATGATCATAATGTGCCATTAAAAAAAAAAAAGAAGAAGAAGATATCCACTTACCTGCGTTTGGCTGCCACTACTCCTGAACAGTCTGAGTGCCCCTAAGTGAAGCCAGTCACTGCAATTCTGGCCTTCCAAGATAAAGTTGTCTCATGTACTACTATATGATAACTGAGTCATTCCTTATGTGCCTGTCTTTACAATTAGACTATGAGCTTATCCATCATAGAAATTGTTTCTAACTCTTCTTTTAGCTTCTTCTGATTCTGAGAACAAACCATGTGCTCAAAACACCCTACAAGTTGGCAAAATGAAGATGATCTGTCCTAGCAAGGTCATTAATTCAGGCCCCTTTCTAAACTGAGATATGGGAGCAGCTGGAGAAATCACAGATTGTATGCAGTTAGAGGCTGGGGTCTGACGAAGGTGTGGGGTGGACCTGAATGTTGGTCTTGTTGCCCAGGCTCAGAGTATGAGCCTTCAGGACAGATCCTTCCTCTGAGACAGACAGGAGAGCCCTCCCACACCATGTGAGCAGAGCAAAGATTGAAGGCCTCCTCATGCTGCCTATGTTGTCTCAACCTATGGTGATAAAATATCTTCCAATTAAATGTAATATTTCTATACAAATGTGGCTGGATATTCTTTCTACAAAATCATTTTGCATTTGGAAATTTCTTCTCTTGATTCAAAGCATCCCCACTGACCCAATGGCCCAAGCCAGTATAAATCTCTGCCTGCTCTTCGCAGCAGCAGACCGACCACAAAGCACAAAACCTCTTACCTCCTAGTTCCTTCTGTATGCATCATCTCCTCTTTTCCCCTCACCATTCACTTGGATCACCTCCACCACCTCCAACCGTCTCCCCACCACCACTAAAATTCCCTGGACTAACTTCAAAAACATTAGCCATGTCTCCACTTCATACAAAATAAAGTCCAAAACTGAGACCTGTCATTGGAGACTATCAGCTCTCTCTACCCCACATTCCCCAGGGTCATCCTTCAAGGAACACCAAGAAAGAAAACAAGTTCGTGGAACAAAATGCATTCCAAGTTGGCCATGGTGCTGCACACCAATAATCCAAGTTACTCAGGAGACTGAGGCAGGAGAATCGCAAGTTCCAGGCCAGCTTCATTAACAATAGCTAATGATACCCTGCCTCAAAATAAAAAAAATTAAAAGGGTTGGGAATGTTGCTTGGTGCTAAAGGACCCTTTGCCTGACTTCAATCCCCAGTACCATCACCAAAAAAAAAAAAAAAAAATGAGCTCTGTCTTGCCTTTTGCTTCTTGGGACAGTGCAAGAAGATATTCCAAGCTTTTCTTAGATGGCCCCTCCTCATATCTACCACTCCTCAAGGAAGGTTGTAAATGGCTCAGCAGAACAAAAGTTCCTGAGCATTCCTTCCTGGGGACAAACGGCATGACCATAGCAAGGTAGGGACAAAGGGGATTCTCTTTGAGAAATTCTTTCAAGTTGAAGTCCTAAGACATAGAAGGATTCAGAATCAAAACAGTGGGAACATTGTTGGGACTCATTCACAACTGACCCTCTGTAACCTGGGGTGAGGGAGGTGGTGCCCTGAAGATGTGCTGCAGTGGTTCTCAACACTGAGATGTCTGAGCTTTCTCCTAAATCAATAGAATCACAATCCTGGAGGAGGGGCTATAGACATTGACACTACGTCAGAGTTCCCATTGAATTGAATGTGTATAGTCTCCAACTTAACAATGGACTAATTTAGGATTTTTTTTTTTTTTGGCTTTACCAAGACTTGTGAAACTGACATGCATACAATAGAAACCTTATTTTGAATTTTGAATTCAAATCTTTTCACAGGCTATTGATACATACATAGTTCAACTTCTCTGAGGCTGGGCAGCAGGAAGGAGACCAAGCTTCAGCCCCCAGACAGTCCCCATCCACCCACCACAAGGAGAAACAACTGATGCTGTGTGTACAGTGTGTTGTGTTGCTAAGCTAGGATGTTTGGTAGGTTAGGTGTAATAAATGCATTTTTGACTCATGATAGTTTCATCTTACAATGGATTCATTGGAACATGACTCCATCATAGATTGGAGAGCGTCTGTATTAATAAAAAAAATGATTCTTTTCATTTTTTAAAAAAATTGCTCTTAGAAATATTTTGTTGACATTTCTAGGGCAATTTTCTCCTGAAAGTCACTGGAGCTCCAAGTGAGGAGCATCCATCACAGGCCTCTCCAGGTCTCCACTCCCTACACTAGTCTCCTAGTCATTCGACTTTGGAAGGCATGACAATTGTGTTCATCGTCCTTTTAACAGAGTCAATGTGTAGTTGCACACATGGTTGATTCTATCACCAAAATTCATCTGCGAGCATTTGCCAGTATTCATGTTTTAAAAAGCAACTAAAAAAAGTGGTTTGTGTTCTCTCTGCTTATGAAAACTGTTTTCAAAATAGCTAAGTTGTGTAAGCACCAAATACCTAACTTGTGCCACATTATCGGGCTGACCAGCGGTAAATGGGTGACTCACAGAATTTTGGAACTTGAAGGAACCTTGAATATCAGAAACCAATGACTTCTTTATGCAGGTCGGGCCCCCTTCCGGAGGGGCCTTGCCCAGGAGGAACTGATAAATACCAGAGCTGTGTCTGCCTCCTGTCCCTGAGCTACCAGTGAGGGAGCAGGACACCACAAAACAACAGAGAGAAACAAGGATTTTCACTGTTCTTTCCACAATTTAATTTTAAAATTGAAATTATAAAATTTGCATTGAGCCATTAAACATCCTCCTGCTCCCTTCCTTTAATGTAAAACCCAAGCTCTGAATCACCATGACCGATTGCCTGAGTCAGTCCTACAATATCACCTCCTAGAATATTCCTACTCTAGCCTAGAATATTTACCCCAATCCTTCTGTTCAGGACTGCCTCCTCCACCAGAGGTCAGGAAAAGTTCCTTAAAATGCTTCAAAATACAATTCACAAGTCCCCTTCTCCCCACAGTTAGGACCCCCCACTTCCTGCTCCCCATGACTGCACACTGAACCCTGTTTTGTGCTTTATAGAACCATTTTAGCATTTAAGTAATCATATTAGATCACTACCAAAAAAAAAAAAAAAAACACTGTCCCGACTCAGAATCAGCTTGCCTGGCCAGCCCATTAGGAGGACAGCATGTCCACCCAGCCTCACATTCTCCACACAGCTAGGCCTCCTCTTGCTGTCGCTATTTGAATCTCCCAATGACTAGGTGAGAAAGGAACCCTTTAACATGAGTCCTTCTAAGCAAAATATGGCCCCCGTTTAAGAAGTTATCTTCAACAATTAATTCAGAGAAATTTCCCTCTCCTCCTTCCCTATCCCTCCAGCTTAACTCTAAATATAACCACCAGAACTCACTGGCTGGATCTTGACAGAACTGGTTTAGCACAGTGTCCAGGAGCATGAAGGTTATTCATTTTAATCATTACATGGCTGCTCTCAACATAAGACAGCGACTGCTCTGAGCACTTTCATTGCCACAGGGAAACAGGACCCTTCAACAACCCAGGGACAGACGTGCTAAATATAGCTCTTCTGTAGGAACCCTCACCCCTTAGACCTCCCAGCAACTAAAGAATGGGTTGTGCCTTTAAGAATGTTCCCAAATGACTGCATTACAGGTCATAAAAATGCAAAGAGAATTGCTCTCCAGGTATCTTGCTAAGTTATTTTGAGTAGATCAACCGTAACACCTTGTGTCCATTTATTTATTTGGTTGAGACATGGGGTCAGGAGGTGCTCCAGTTTGTCCTTAAAAAGATCAGTGTATGGTAAGGAGGACAGGTGAATGTCTGCAAACTTAATGTAATAAATATAAACTGTGAGCCCAAGTCCTTTAGGAGGGTAGAAGAGAGACATGGAATTCTGACCAGAACCAGCTTCCCAGGGAGGGGGCTATGAAAGTCCCTGGCCCCTAAGAATCCATATGATGAGATTATGTCCCCCTGTTGTTATGGTAACAGGAGGTGAGATCATTGGGGGTAATTAAGTCATGAGTGTGGAGCATTCATGAATGGAATTAATGCCATCATAAAAGGTACCCCAGGGAGCTCTCTAGCCCTCTTTCACCATGTGAAGATACAAGACAGCAACCTGCAAACGAGATGCAGGCCCTCACCAGACCAAAGTCATACTGGAAGCCTGATGTCAAGAGTTCCAGCCTCAGAGCTTTGAGAAATAAGGTTCTGCTATTTACAAACCACCTAGTCCATGATACTTTGTTGTAGCAGTCTGAACTAAGACAGAAAAGATATCTATTTCACACCTTTTGCAGCTAACACAAAGAAGGAAATTCATTCAACAATTAGTGGAATGGATGAATCCACAGAGAAGTGACATCATAGGCAAACAATGACAAAAACTCTAAGACAGTTGGCCCAAAGCATGTCAAAGATAAACAGAGCCAGACACTGGCTGGAGAGTGATAAGGACAGATTTTAATCACTATTATACTATTACAATAGAAAAGTGTCCAGCGTAGACTGAACTCACCTTGGATGGGTCTGGTAATGACTAGATGTTTTAGAAAAAGAATAAAGGCGGAGGAAAGAGTGAGTGGAGGCTCGGGAGAGTAAGAGAAGTATAAAAATGACAGAAGCAGAGGTTGGTTCACATGATAGCCACCTGAATTTGCTAAGTGTCACCCACAGAAGTAAGGCTCCTACTCTCCCACCAAGGCCAGAGGAGAGGGGCCCTATCTTTATGTTGGCTGGAGTAAATAGTAGATTCTTTTGGAAATCTTGAGTTTTCCCACACAGGCACTTTAAGGTGGTAGTGGTGGTGGTGAGGTCATCCTAGCAGTATGACCTTGAGCTTGTAGCATGTAGAAACCACATGAATTGTTGTTGTTGTTCAAGTCTTCACAGACCAAGATTGAGGCCAAATGGAGAAAGGCTCAGAGGCTCCTGGATAGGGTTTGGTCAAGGAGGGACTCTGTATGGTGATAGGAGATGATACAGGAACCCACATCTAGCTCTGCTGACCCAGGGAGGGTCTCCCAGTGGAAAATGGTTTGAACAAGGACTTGGATGAGTCACCCAGGACAGCAACCTTCTACAAAGCTGGAAGCATTCGATTTGTCCAAAGCAGCGGATGAGTTGGGGACAAGCAGGGAGAGGAGCGGTCACAGAACATGGAAAGAGAACAGCAGAGTTAGATTGTTCCTGGATGGGGAGCCATGAACAGGTGGCCAGGTCAGTGGCTTGTGATTCAGTAAGGTAGCTGTGGTGGTGAAGTGGCAAGTGGCCAAGGAGGAGGTCAGTACTCCAAGGAGATGAAATAATTCCTAGGGAAATAGTGAAGGTCTGAAATGAGACTATTGTCGTGGACAAGTGGAGACTGGGTTGGGTTTTTTAAGTATACATGAAAGGACTGTTGGCCTTGATGGGAATGACAGAGGGAGAGATGATGCTAAGATAACTCCCAGTTCTCTGGCTGATTGGTTGAATGGGTAGAGATGCCTTCATTAAGACGAAGGCAGGAAAAATTAATTTGGAAGATGATGGGCTAAGTCTGGACCTGCCAGGCTTGAAGTTCCCCTTGGAGGTGGCAGGCTATGTGATCTCAGGAGAGGGCTGGGAACCATGCATTCCTCTACACATTTTTTTTTTCTCATCCTAGAATTTAGTCACTTCCAAACTGCACGTCCTCCAAGGAACTTATCTTGAGCTTGATGAGAACTTAAACTTCAGATCAAGATGAATTCTTTCCAAATTCCTGACTATGGAACTCTCGTACCTCTCTGACACCCTAGCCACTGCCCACCGGTTCCTCAGGAAGTCACTGATTTCTGCCAATAACTCATGATTATTCTTTCCATTCCACACCCTGTTGTCTCTTGTGCTTTTATTTATCAAGGACAAACATGCCTATAATTCTCAGGGGCAGTACCATGAGGAAGGATTGTGGTAGGGAAGGATGGGCAGGCAGTGAGCCAAGGAGGACAGTGACCCATCTGGAACCTTCCGTGGTAAGCGCCCAGAGCTGAACACGTGACAGAACATATCAATGACAGGTGCTGCCTTGATCACCCCCTTGGACACTACGTGGCCAGAAGAAGGCTCTAAAGGGCAGGTGTCCAGCTTATTGCCCTTATTATTGTCATGCACATTTTTTTGACTCTGTGGAACAGAGTCCAAGTCACTAAAATCTACCCTCTCGGGGCTTCACTGGGCATCCACCCTCCAAGCCCCACTTCTAGCTGAGATAGTCAAATCCCAGGAACGGGGGCAAAAACTAAGGTTGGTTTCCTGATATCAATTCCTCTCTATTTCTCCATAATTGCTCCCCTGCTGACCAGAATAAAGACTCCATCTTCCACTTGCCTAGGTATGACCATGGGCAACGGGAGTCAGGCAATGCTACATACAAAGGAGAGAAAGCCTCCTGCCTTGTCCCTTCCTCCTTTCTGTTGACTGGACTAGATGCGATGGCTGGGGTTTATGCATCCAGTGTGGATTATGAAGTATTGGCAATGGCAAAACAGAAAGCCGAGTCTTTGAGGACTTTGTGAAACAATCATGCCCAGCCTGGACTAACCCCCTTCCTTCACACATTTTGTGTTTGACCCATTGTTAATTTCTTTTTTTTTTCTAGTAGGAATAACTAATTTTATTCCTACCTAATACAGGCAAAAAATGATGTGGGGGAGCTATTTCTGTTTCTCTTATTTTCTCTAATTAAACAGTGGTCACCTGCTGAGAGAATCATGCTGAACAGCAGAATAGGCTGCCCGTGCATTAGGGGACATTGATATTTATGTTTTTCTCCATACCACACTTTGCCATGTCTTGGGAGAGATAAAGACCAGAATAGAAAACAGTTCATTTACTGCTGAATAAGCAAACTATCCAATACCCCCAATCATTTGTGTTGATGTTCTCATAGCCCATTTATGACTTGTTCTGCATCATTAAATACTAGTCAAAATTTCACTGGTCTTCTGGCCTGTAGATAGTCCATAACTCATTACCTGACATGACCTCTATCTCCCCATCAAAGCAATAGACATCTTTGCATCTCAAATATGTTGCCTTCATTGACGAGTCCCTAGTAGTGATCTAGAATCTTCTTTCACTTAATGCACTGATTACATTTATTAGGTTTGTTGTTGTTTCCTCCCTGTTGATTGTCCCCAGAGCAGACCACAAGAGAAGCAGTCTTCTGGGAAGAAGACCAGGGGTGGGTGGAGCACGAGCCTTGCCCTCTGAGCTGCGACTTAATCTCTTCTGAAGTTGGCCCCCTGGACCATGCTGTGCTCTTGTTTCCTGTAGCTACTACTTTGTATAAACTGAGAATTGATGATTTTTGCATATGCCCTTGGTAATGAGAATATACTCTGTGCTCCACAATGGCCTATGGTCTCAGAAGACACTGAAAGAAACTACAAAGTGACCCTGCTCTCAGACAATAGCCAGGTGGATTTCCCTTGTAACCTTATTAAAAAACACATAATTGCTGCCTAAAATATGAATTTTTACTGGGTACTAAGCCAAGAGTTAGAACCAGATGTTATAAATATGTTTAGTGTAAATTTATATATGATAATAATAATTGTCTGTATAACCATCATGTATACCAAAGGACCTTTTCTCTTTATTACTACAGACAGTCTGGTTGTAAGTGAACAGTGTGTACAAAAACAGCCTAGATCTCCTGTGAGTGCCCACTAAGACTTGTCTAAACTGTTAGGTTTATATGTATTAAATTGTTCTTTTTCTACTGCTGGCCTCAGTGGCGTATGCCTGTAATCCCCATGACTCAGGAGGCTGAGGCAAGAGGATCACAAATTTGAGTCAGTCTCTGCAAATTGGTGAGACCGTGTCTTTAAAAAAAAAAAAAATTCTGGGGATTCAGCTAAGTAGTAAATCTTCCCTGGGTTCAATCCCCAGCACCAAATATATTAAATTGTACTTTTTCTAGAAGTTGAAGTCGAGGCAGTTCCATGGTTCAGTAGAAAAGGAATTAGACCTGAAATAAAGATGTATAGAGAAATTTCAACTTCACCAGTTAATCAGTCAATAGTCCTGGTCAAGTCATTCACTTTCTAAACGTTGCACAGCAGAAATGGCATTAATAATGCTTCTCTCAAGGGGCTGCTCTAAGCACAAAGTGAGCCTACACTAATGCCCAACATGGGGCAGCCTGCTCTAGTAATATTGGATGATTCTGAGTCTAACTCTACCATTTGAACTGTATATGTAGGTAGTGAAAAAAAAATCATCAATAGCCATATTCCCTAGGAATTTAAATCAAGGAACACGTCCTGATACTAAATGTAGACTAAATAATATACTTATGAAAAAGTTTCAAGATAAAGTTGATAACAAACCCAATCCTGATGATGACAATAATGGTTAATGTTTATTCAATACTTAGGGCTGGACATTGTGCTAGATACTTTACATAAATGATTCTATTTACTCCTCACAGTAAATTAACGGGAAGGTATTATCATCCTCATTTTACAGATCTGGATACAGATCTAGAACACATGGTAGGTGTAGCCAAAGGTTGGTAAAAATTCAGAGTCCTTGGGTCTAGAAGGCAGAAAGACCCAGCCCTTGGACCATGAATGGAGCTTCACAGTCAGCCAGTGGCCCTTCCTGCAGGGTGACTGGCAGCAGGTACTTTACACAGTTTGAGTCCTTCCTTCGCATAATCAAGTGTCAGACAGCATTAATTATAAACAGCATGAGATAAGAGGGGGAACTTGCAAGGTGTCTGGGAAAGAGAAAGGAAACCAATTCCGTGAAGAGGACCAATTCCGTGAAGCCAAAAGCAAACAGAGAGTGAGATACATTAGGTAATTTAGATAAAAGTGATTTGAGGAGGATTTTTCCAAGTGCATTCATTGTCTAGTGCCACCTTCTTTGGGTTTCAAGTTTTAGGATCCTCTGGGTCAGCACCAAGCTGCACCGAAGCCATTCACTTTAGCATCTGTCAAAACCAAAAAAAAAAAAAAATGTATGCACTTTTCTTATGTATATGCATTTGTATTAAATGAGAAAAAAAAAGAGTGTTTCAAGAGATGATCATGTTCCAAAGTGATCCGTGAGCTATAAAGGTTCAAGAACCCTGCTCCAGGCCTCCCCTGCTGAGATCCAGGTGGTATCTTCCCAGGGAGGCAGCCCCTCTCTTGGATCCTGGCTGAAGCCTCCTCCACCCCCAGGGAGGACCACAGCACAGCCTGAAGGGTGGATCCTGGACTGTGGGTTGCAGCAGATGCAATGCCCCTAGCCCAGGCAGTGAGATGGAGAAGCTGCCTTCCCTCTGGAAATCCTCCCCAAAGACAGACAGGAAAAGTCAGGTAAGATTTATGAGAAAATATGGAGGAGGTAAAAGTCAGGCTCCAGGATTTCCAACACCGTCTTTTGTTCCCACATTGGTGGTGAATCCTCAATGCAAAAGAAAGACAGGAAAACATAGAGTGAAATGGGTCTTTTGGCCCAGAGCCTTGAAATGTGTTATCCACATCTGGTCGTCCTCCTCTGTGCCCCTCTGTTCCAACCACCCTCTTCTTTCTGCAGAGATTACTTACAGAACATCTCAGCTACCTCTACCATTTCCTTTCTCCACATTGGGCCAGCTATCCTGTCTTTCCAATGGTACTCAGAGGAATCAAAATGCGGATGCCCCATGCAGCGGGCAGCAATCCCTCCCCAGTATCTTGAAATCAACTTACTGAGTCATAAGCAGATTTCTTTTCCTTTTTTTATTCCCTTTCTTTTTGAAAGAGAACAGAATAGAGTGCAATAGATATGATTGGAGTAGATCTGAGTTATTGTGCATAATGACTTCTGGAAATTTTTATTTCAGCCTCTCTCTGGGTAAATGTATGTGAGAGAGGGCGGTGGGGGGACGGGGACTGAGAGACACAGAAGAGAGACCCTGAGAGACTGAAATTTAAAATGGTGGGTCTTCATTAGAAAACAACTTGGGAAGATCAATCTAGGGCCATGTAGGAGTTCAGATATGTTGCCAATGGCCTTGTGAAGAGTTCTAAAGTCACAGGGAAAATGAAACCAAAGACAGGGGACTGAGGACCTGAATTCAGATCCTAGATGTGCTGTGTGTCCCCAGCTGGATCCTGAATGTCCTCCAAAAGCTCATGTAGGAAAGGCTTGGTCCCTAGCTCATAGAGCCACAGGAAGGTGGTAGAACCCTTAAAAGACAGGGCCTCGTGAGAAGTCACTGGGGTATGCCCTTGAAGGGGATTGTGGGATACTAGTCGCTTGCTCTTTTTTACTTTCCAGCAATAAAATGAGTGGTTTTGATTCACCATGCACTCTGTTTGCTCCACTACATGCTCACTACCTCATGTGCTGCCTCACCGCAGGCCCAAAACAACAGGGTCAACTGATCACCGACCCGCTGAAACTATGAACCAAAATAAACCTTTTCTCTCAATAAGTTAGTTGTATCAGGTGTTTTGTTATACAGATGAAAAGCTAATACACCAGCCAAATCCCATCATATTGTTGACCCTTTTCCCTCATTTGTAAAATGAAGATCATCCGTCTTGCTCTACCTACCTGAAGGATTGTAATGTGATTCGAATGGAGCCATATTTGCTAAATGTTGCATGCATCCAAGGACAAATGTGGACGGAAACTATTTTGAAATTTGTATTCACAGTGGGAAGTTCAAACCAGGAAGGGATGTGATGGATAATGGGGTTGTTCAGGAGGTACTAGGAGCATAGAAAGTATAATAGACCCCTCATATCATTCCAAGTGTCAACCTGCCAGTTCCCCCAGGCATCCAGCCAGAGGAGGTTGTCCAAGTAATGCAACAAGAATCCTCCTACTGCTAAGATTCTAAGCAAAACAAGCAAAGGAAGTTTCAAGTTTGTTTTGTTTTGAAGAGTCATTGGCCCTAAGGCTAGTATTTGATAGCACCTGAATGTCTAGAGCTGACCAGTTCTTTCTGGTTTACCCCACCCACCCCGGCAGAGCCTTGAGAATCCATGCAACCTCATCATTATTGATGAAGCAAGGGGACTTTAAGTACACGCCTCTTACTGGAGTGAACATTGATGTGTTTTTTTATTTCATGGAAAGGTATTGCAAAACATCGGTTCTAATGTCTTCTTGCATGAGTCATAGACTCAGGAATGAAGAAACACTCCTGAGTAGCAAACAAGGAAAAAAAAAGGAAGAAAGGTCTGATGATGGGTTCTTGGAACACAACCTCAAGTCAAGTTTACATGAGCAAAATCAACATGTCGATCTCTGTGTAGGGTGTGCTGTTAAAGGACCAAAAAAAAAAAAAAGTCATTCCTTTCCATTGTTTTTATTAAAAAGATAATAGATACTCACATGAAAATCAAAATTAGTTCCCAAGAAGACAACAATACCATCATTTTAAAACACATCTTTCCAAACATGTTTGTTTTCCTGAACTAACCTTGCATGCACTTTATAAATAAAGACATAGTTCAGATGTTATCTCAGAACCCACTTTGGTTATCCATCAATATCCAACAAAACTTTTATTTAGTATCCCTATTTTACAGGTTAAAAACAAAGGCTTAGAGAGATTCATTTGCTGAAGGCCATGGATCTTTATCCATGATAGTGAATAAAGGTCTAGAACACTGTTATTAATAGCTGGACGGAGAACATTTAAGTTGCTTCCGAACTTTTGCTTCCATAAATAATGCCAGGATAGATTGCTCATATATATTTATCAATGCGTATTCATTCAGTTATCTTCTTGGAACAAACTGCTAAGAGAAGAATGACTGAATCGAAAACCGGCTGCATTTTTAACCGGCTGCAATTTTGCCAAATTGACCCACAGAAATGGTATGCCAATTCCTACCACCCTACCAACGTACAAAAGATCCTGTTTCTCCACATCTAACCAACAGTGGGTTTTGTCTGTTTGTTCAACTTTAGGTGGCAAGTATTTCCCTGTTGTTTTCACTGCATTTCTTTGACTTTAATGTCAAATTCTTATAATAATTGTTATCAATGCACATTTACTATTAGCAGTGACAATAACTAATTTGTGCAGAAAACTTTCTAGGTGCCAGGTCCTGGGCTAAGCATTTTAATCTGCATAAAAACCTCACAAGGCAGTAAAATGGATATCTCTGTTTTACAAATAAAAATAAAGGCTGAGGTTAATTTGCTGAAGGTTATTGAGCTAGTATCTAGGGAACCCAGAAATCAGTCCAGATAGCTCTGCCTCCAAAGCTCATGTTATATAATAAAACATTATACCTCCAATTATTTCCACACATAGTATGCTAGTTCTGTTTCTTTCCTGTATGTTTTCACATTAGTTTTATGTGTCTTTGTCATTTGCCCATTTTTTTCAATTGTCATGTTCATCTTTTTCTTGTTAATCAGCAATAACTCTTTGTATATTAAGGATATTCACTTTGCCATTTTTGCAACCAACTTTTTCCTCCATAGAATATATTTATACTCAATTCACTTTCACTTTATATTTGTGATTAGTGTAATGATGTAATGACTATTATGCTCTCAACCATGACGTAGTCCCTAGAAGTAGAGATGTGAACAAGAAGGTTAGTCAAGCCAGGAGGAGTTGTGCATATCTGTAATCCCAGCAGCTCAGGAGGTTGCAGGATGATAACAAGTTCAAAGCCAGCCTCAGCAAAAACAAGACACTAAGCAACTCAGTGAGACCCTTTCTCTAAATAAAATACAAAATAGGGCTAGGGATGTGGCTCAGTGGTTGAGTGCTCCTGAGTTCAATCCCCAGTACCTCCTTGACACACAAAAAAAGGTTGGTCAATGGTGTTAGTTTTGCCAGTAACCTAACCACAGACACAAGAGGTTTGTATAATGGAATATACTGCAATGGGAGAAAGTGAAGAAATAACAGCAAAGGGGCCACTTGAGTCCTACAACAGTGGGTTCCCCTTCAGTAAGTTTGTATAGGGAAAAGCAGTTTCTTTCTGAGGATTTTTTCTCCTCTTTCAGAACTCTGACCTTCCTCCCTACTTCTACTATCATCTCCAGGAAACTGAAGATTTTTCAAACAGTACAGTTTATAGGTCTCAAAATCTCCCCACAGGCTGCAGTAAGATGTAGCTCAGTTGGGAGAGTGCTTATCTTGTAAGCACGAGGTCCTGGGTTCAATCCCCAGCACCAAAAATAAATAAGTAAATAAACAAATCTCTTTACTCCCAAACTTAAAACACCCTTTTTCAAAGTAAAGACTAATCTTTTTCCTGGGCCATTTTTTCAGAGGAGTAAGAATGTGCCAACCAAGAAGGGGACATGGGGTTAGGGGCCCGGACTTGGGTCCCACCAGGCACCAACCTCCTTCTACAAGGCCATATTCAAGTTGTTTTTCAATCTCTCAGTCTTGGTTTCCTCATTTGCAAAATGGAGATGATAACAACAGTGTCACAAGATGGCTTGGCCATTAAATAACAAATGTTTATGAAGTCCCAGTGCTTTGTATGTCCCTGAGGGCTTAGAAGATGATTCTCATTCCATACCAGGGTTCTTGGAGATCATGCACACCAAAGTCCTCAGGGGCTTTTATTGGAGAAAGGTACAGAATTGTTTTATCTGCCTCAGTACCAAACTAGAACTTTAGTTTAGGTATCTCTAAAATTGCCTCAAAAGACCCTGCCAGAGCCAAACAAGACAGCAGGGCATTATCTAGTCCAGTCTTCTTCCATCCTGTCTGCACAGAGGTACCTCGAGCCTTCAAGGGCATCCACGTTGTTTGCCTCAGTGGCTGCTTCTGTGCTCTGCATGGTCCCAGAAGCTCTGTCTTTGACTTTGATGATCCAGGATAGCAGAGTTATATTTTAAATTAAATTCCCCGGAAAAAAAAAAAAAAGAACTCCTTGCAAGTGATAGACAAGAAAGAACATCCTCTTTGCTAGTAAGATGAAAAGGACCCCCGCCTTTGCTGATACCTACTTATCAGTTCCCAGGCATCCCTCCACCTAGCCCCTCCCTCGGCTTCAGCCTGTGTGGATTACAGTAATTCTGTTCCCTTGCAAAGCTTTTCAGACTCGGAAATGGACTTACCCCATCTTGAGCCCTACCCTTAGCAGAGCCCTGTAGACACACATCTTATCCTCCCAGCAACTTAATGAGATCCACCTACTTAACAAAGGAGGAAACAGATTTGGAGGATTGAGCCGTTCTCAAAGCCACATAACTGGACAATGACCAAAGTGCAGTTCAAACCCAGCTGTGCGGCCTGAGAGGCCCCTTTCAATCACCCTATCAAGCCCTTTACACTTGACAAAGTGCTTCCTCAGGCATTTTCTCCTTGATCTTTCCCCAGATCCTTCAAAGCAGCACAGCTCCTGATGTTCCCATTTGCTGGTAGGAGGCCAAAGGAGGCTGCAGAATGCATTTCCACACCACCAAAAGGGGTGGGTCTGGAACCAGGACGCCAGCAAGGACGGACTCCCACTAACTAGCCTCCCACAGCCAGTCTGGGAAATTTGGGCTTAGAAGGTGGACCTCAGCCCGCTCCAGTGTTGAGAGCCTCAAAGTCCTCATTAGTGGGGAAAAAAAAAAAAAGGCATTTGAGACCCAAAGTCCTCGTTAGTGAAAGGAAGACAAAAATACTTACATTGTTTTGGTAACCCAAAATATTCAACTGAAAAATACTTCTGAAGCTGGGCTTTTGGTGCATGCCTGTAATCCCAGAGGCTTGGGAGGCTGAGGAAGGAGGATTGCAAGTTCAAAGCCAGCCTCAGCCACTTAGTAAGGCCCTGTTTCTCAAAATCTCAAAGTAAAAAATAAAACAGGCTCAGATAGTGGCTAAGCAAACCTGGGTTCAATCCCTGGAAACAAGATATAGATAAATAGATAGATTGATTGATTGATTTTTTTTCGGATATTTCAAGGAGATGGAAGCCTTAATTTACCAAGTCACTAAGGAATCCCGGACCCCCAACTTTCCTCCCCAAGGTAATCACTTTGACTTCAGCAAGAAGATACCAGATTTTCAGGGCCTTCAGCCTCCCCTAGAGATCACTGAGGCAGCTGGGTTTACTTGTAAAAGTTTATTGATACAACCAGCCCCTGAGGGCCACATTGCAAGAGAAAAAAAAATCAAGTACAGCTCTCAAATAGAAAAGTAGTCAAAACAAATCTTGCAAGAATAAAGGATTAGAATAACATAACAAGAATAGCTGGGACAATACACATTTACCCTGTGTTATTCAAGAGCATGAGTAAGGAAGGGAAGGAGCTCATCTAGGAGAGAACACATCAGAATGTCCAGTTTGCAGCCATGTAAACTGCTTCCAGGGAGGTATCACTACAGCATGCGCACTGAAATCATAGGCTTTTCAAGCTGAAAGGGATCTTTGGGATAATCCAGTCCAATTCCTTTTATATAACAGTTGATAAAACTAATGTCCAGACAAATTTAGTGACTTTCTCAGATATAAATAGCTGATCAATCACAGAAAAATATACAGAAGTCAGGTGGCAAGGCCCAATAATATCCTCATTCACATTTTCAAGCACTCAAATCGACTTCCCTCTAATTCTCCTACTATTCTTTCCAGTGCTACATGTGTTTGTATACAAGTGCACACAAATACACGTGCATGCACATACACATTGTACATGCCTACACACATATGAACGTGTGTGCGTGTGTATAGGTGTTACACATGCACACAAGTACACATATACACATGCACATATACATGCATATGCACATCTACACACTGTCTCTTCATTCTATGCCTCAAACTGATCACTGTATCCCCATCAAGCCCTTTGGACATTCATGCAAGACTCCAACTCCTGCTCAGTGTGGTGGTACATGCTGCCTGTAATCCCAGCAACTCTGGAGTCTAAGGCAGGAGGATCAGAAATTCAAAGCCAGCCTCAGCAACTTAGCAAGGCCCTAAGCGAATTGAGGAGAACCTGTCTCAAAATAAAAAGGGCTGGGGATGTGGCTTTGTGGTTAAGCACCCCTAGGTTCAATTCTCAGTACCAAAAATAAAATAAAAAATAAATCCAAGTTCCATTGCTGATCTTACAGCTTATAAAGAGGAACATCTTGCACCAAAAAGGAACTATATTTACCTTCAGCTTTGTATTGACTGAACACCTCTTAACCCATTAAGAGCCAGGCCAGTAATAAGATTATTCTATAGGGCTCTTAAATGACAAAATAAGAAAACAGTCACCAAGGACCCCACGTGGTGTTTGGCACCCACTGGACTTTCCCCATTTCCTAGATGAGGTTGTCATTTTTTACTAGGCAGGGAAAGATTTCAGTGTAAAGAGCAGGGACTTGGTGGTCCAACAACCCTGGGCCAAGATACCCATCCCCTTGACTTTGAGCAGGTTGCCTACCTCCCTCAGCTCTCGCATCCATGCCAGCATAGGTTGTTATCAGGAATAAATAAGATGGTGCATGTTAACTGCCTTAGTGCCGACGACCCATAGTAAGTACTAAAAGTTGATTGCAAACAGGCAACCAGGGCTGTGATGGAATGTGGAGGAGAAATGCACCAGCCTGCCTCTTCCTTTCTAAAATCAGGTCTATGATTTCCTTCTGGAGGGTGAGTTTTGCAATCCTGAGCACTACAGCATTGGGTGTGGCACAGAGTCAGTACTCAATCTACTGGCTTAGAAGGGAAACTCCAAAAGTTTTTCAAAACTCACCTAGCCAGAATCCCTTTTGCCAAGGGATTCTGAATGAATGTGTCCTTTCCTGGTAGAGCCTCAGCCCCTGGTTACTACAAAATTCCTTTCTACTTGTTCCTAAGATGCTTTCACAACATTCTCAAGCCATTTCATCCAGATTTGCTCTCCCCAATTTGATACCCTAGAAGGCAATAATTAGCCCTTGTCAGCTGAGAGAATGTAATAGGAATTCAAGTGCCTATTTCCAGAATATCTTTCCTTCTGTGCTAGCTAACTCTAGAGGCAAAAGCCTGGACATCTTTTAAGAGATTCTGCTGAAGTCACTGCTTCTCAGAAACTCAATTTGGTGTGTTTAATAGTCTGGGAAAAGGTACAGGATGATCACAAATTACCCCTCTCTTCACACATTCTAGACAGGGGTTCTTCTTCAGGAGCCAAGATCTATAAGACCAGATTCCACCAGAAGGCAGGAACTTTGCAGAATGGCCTGGTGGCAGGACAGAGCTTCTGGGAAGCAGGGGGTCCTCACCTGTCTGGTGAAGAAGCTCATCTCTGGTCAGCCCTCAAGTCTGAAAATATTAGAAGCAAGAATGATGCACGATAGAAGAATGAGCTCTGGTTGGAGGAATTAACCAGAGATGGTCCTTACTCCATTCTTGTATTCCCTGTTCCCACACACACATACACACACCTTTTGCTGGTATGAAATATCTGCACTCATATTTGGTCCACTTTGAGCATCATCGAGTTGAAGTTAGAAACATCATAGAAGTGGACCAACCTTGCATGAGGCCTCTGCCATGAGCATGTCACCCCTCACTGAGTCACTGAAACTCTCTGCAGGAAAGTATATAAAGGCGCGCCAAGGATTTCAGTGCCTGACAATATATGGCTCTCACAAATTACTCTCTTGATCTAAAATCTTCATCATTTGCTGAGCAACGGTCCTAAGGTGAATGTTTCAAGAACATTATCATATTTAACCTAATCCTTGCTGTAATTCTATTTCCTCAGTGAAGGTGACAAGATCACCCTGATGGAAAAGAGAGAACCCCCACTTGGCACCAGGCAGACCTACCTCCAAATGTCGTCTTGCCACTCACTCACTGAACCACGCTGAACAAACTTTAAGCTTTCTCTCCTCCTTTGTAAACTGAGGGATAATATTATCCTCACAGATTATTTATGAGGATCGACTGTGTTAAAATATGTGAAGAATTTAACATGCTAAATTGCACACAGTAAAAGGTGCTCAATAAAAGGTGATTTCTCTCAATGAGTGTTGTGTTTGTTTTCTGCCTGGGCCAACTTAGCCCCTCAGTCAGATGTTAGAGAAAACAGGATGTAGCTCTCAGCACTCCACTCATATCCTCTCAGTTCTAGAGAAGAACAGCTGATTTTCTGATGCAAAGTAAAAATGGACTTCTATGTGGATAAGAATGCCCTCCATGCTTTTTGTTTTGGGTTTTGCATGTTGACATAGCTTTGATCATTAAGTACTTGGGCACAATCAACTGAAAACAGTTTAAAATGTACAAGTCCCACCATGC
Source organism: Ictidomys tridecemlineatus (assembly GCF_052094955.1). Taxonomy (NCBI): domain Eukaryota; kingdom Metazoa; phylum Chordata; class Mammalia; order Rodentia; family Sciuridae; genus Ictidomys; species Ictidomys tridecemlineatus. The sequence goes on from NC_135484.1 coordinate 133,266,331, forward strand.
AATGCTGATAATCCTTGCATGGTCATTAAAATGATAAGGAGAATATTGTAAAGGGCCTCCAATTCAGTGGAATTGACTTTGTTCTCAGGGTAAAGCATGCAGCCCCTCAGAACTGTTACTGTTTACCTGTCCACCCACCAGGGACTCCAGTGCTTCTTCCCAGTGTCAGAGCCAGATCCACACTGGAAACGTGCCCATGTAAATGGGACGCTTGGAGGCAGCACTATCTACACAGGTGCTCTTCTTTACTCAGCCTCAGCATGAACTAAAATCTGCTAAAATTTAAAAACAGTAATGAAGCTTACATATGCTGACATGTGTATTCCCCTCTCCTACCCATTAACTGACCCCTCCTATGGGCACCACTGAAACCCCCTTAGCTCTCTCCGTTCTATCATTAGCCCACCTATTCTACCTTAGCCTACCTTGGTCTAGTCTTCCTCATCTCCTTCTTGCCTTAGCCCATCTCTCATTTCAGCCTCTGCTGTGACCAGCTTTGTGAAGATGTGGCCAAACAGCACCTTGCCCCAAGCCTCTTATGTGTCTCCCAGGACCTGTGAGCACTTACACAGCAGTGATCTGGAAGTCCAGGGGTGTTATGATTTGGATATGAAGTGTCCCCCCAAATATCCTGTGTTAATGCAGTGATTAGACTCTGAGAGCTGGAACCTAATCAGTGCATCCAGTTTCAATGGACTAACCGGGTGGTGACTGTAGGCAGGTAGGGCTTGGTTGGAGGAGGTAGGTAGATTATATATTTTGTCCCTCTCTTTTTTCCTCTCTCTCTCTGCTTCCTGGCCACCATGAGGTGAGCAGCTATTCTGCATTGCCACCCTTCTGTGCTGCCTCACTTTGGGCTTAAAGCAATGGAGGTGGATTGAAACTCTGAAAATTTGAGCTGCAAATAAACGTTTCCTAACCTAAGTTGGTTTTGTCATGTATTTTGGTCACAGCAAGGAAAAGGTGAGTAACTTATGGGGCTTAACACCCACATGGCCATGCTTGACTGATGAGAGACAGTCATGGATAAATGTCCCACCCTTCTGTGAAAAAGCAGGCAGTTCCCAATACATTTCTTAGGGCTCCTTTAGGACAACTCTTGGCTACAATCCCCTCTAGCTGACAAAATCCCTAGGAGCTTCCTTCCCTGTCTCCCTCTCCCTGCTCCTCACTCCTGCTCCCTGGTGATATTTCCCAAATAAGCAACCTTGATAAAGCCCATCTTTTGGATTCTGCATCAGTGGAACTTAGATAAAGACAAGTCACTTCCTACAGTAAGATTCAGTGACCATAGTTTTAAAATCATCAGGTAGAACCCGAGAGCTTATAAAAGATGTCTCCGTGGCATTCTGCTTTCAGGATCCTGGGAGATATGTAGACAAAATGTTGAAATGTACAGAACTCCCAAGCCTCTCATTGGTTTGCATAGAAAATTCGAAATAGGTTTATTCCCTAAATATGGGATGTGTGGCTGCTGTACCTCTTCAGGAACAGTGAATATAACATTGAGCTTCATTTCCCTCCGGAAAGCAAGACAAAGAAACGCAGAAGAGCAGGTCTTGTTTGGCCATAAGCCAAGGTCGGGCCACATCAATGCTGAGAGGTTGTCACCACACCTGAATTTGGATGACTGAAGTAGCTTTGAAACAGAGTTTCCAGAAAGTTGAGAACAAAAATCCCACACTAAACAAATATTTTAACTTAAGAGAGAAGATTACCCTCTGAGGTGTACCCAGTGTGTGGTGGAGGAAAGGATATTAATGCCACAGTACTCCAAACATAAACATCATAGAGCTTGAGAAACTTATATTGTGCTTTACAAAATATACAAAAGATCTTGGGAGCATGCCAGAAGGACAAGGGTTATCTGCAGATTAGTATGAAGAACCAGACAGACAGCCTGCCTAGTTCAGAACCGCTTTCAGGAGGATGCCTGACAATGTCTTTGTCCTAAGACCCCCATGGACCAAAAGTTGAATTGGAAATATCATGTACTTTCTTTAAGAAAAATTTTCCTTTCTAGCACTGTCCACACTATAAAGCCCTAGCAACAATAATCAACCTAGGATTAATGAACGCCCCAGAGCCTGGATTTTATCCTCAAGACTATTTCTGACGATTAAGCACAAGGGTTCCTTGAATAAATACAGACAGATCTGAAGCAAGAAATGTCAAATGAACCTGGAGTACATTGTTAGACCAGAAATCTAGAAAGCATTGAATGGACTTGAATATAACAAACATGCAAAAAATTAGAGGATGCTCAAGTCCCATATATAAAATGGTGCTGTATTCGTCTATAACTTACTCACATCCTGCCATGAACTCTCAACCATCTCTAGATGACTTATATTGCCTAATATGATGTAAATTCTACATAAATAGTTGTTATTATTTGATAAATAATCACCAAAAAAATCTGTATATGTTTTGTATACATTTTTTCTCCAATATTCTGATCCACAGTTGGTTAAAATCTACAGATGCAGAACCTGTGTGTGAAGAGTTGAATGTACTTCGACAAATTTTTAACTTCTGCATAACCTGAAGCATTACAGAAGCATCCTTGTTCAAAGCATGATAGGAAAAGCTATTCTTGACTCATTTAAGGAGATCTGAGGGTGATATCTTTCCTGGCAGTACCACCTGACCCCGGTTTTAGATAGAGGCACGCTTTAGTCGGCTTTTTCACTGCTGTGACCAAAAGACTGGATCAGAACAATTTTAGAGGAGAAAAAGTTTATTTGGGAGGCCCATAGTTTCAGAGGTCTCAGTCCCTAGAGAGCAGGCTCCATTCCTTAGGGCTTGAGGTGAGGCAGAACTTAATGGTGAAAGAGTGTGGTAGAGAGAAGGGGCTCACATGATGATCAGGAAGGAGAGAGAGAGAGAGAGAGAGAGAGAGAGAGAGAGAGAGAGAGAGAGAGAGATTCCAATTGCCCAATGCAAAATATACACCCCAAAGGCATGCCTCAATGCTCACCTCCTCTAGCCACACCTCACACACCTTCAGTCACCATCAATTAATCCAATCAAGGGATCAAGTCACTGACTGGGTTAAGGTTCTCATAACCCAATCATTTCTCCTCTAAACCTTCTTGTATTTCCTCACACATGAGCTTTTGGGGAACACCTAGTAACCATAACAAGGCATAAACTTGAAATGTAACATAAGGGTTGAAATCATTCAGGCTGGTCTCCTTTCAGCTGGTAAAAATTAGTCAATTCTTCGTTGATCAAGTTTAAAAACATCCCACTTTTTTATGGAAGCACAATTTATCACTGTCATTGATAGGTTGGAAACAAGTACGAAGGTAGAAATAATAGTTACATTTGCAGAATATAGAAATTCAACCTGGCTGAGGCCCAGTCTCCATGATACATTTGCAAATTAAATGAAGCCTCTATCTTCTGTGACAAAATAGGTTGTAAAACAACAAGGGTCAGGGGTCAGAGGACAGCATCCATGAGGACCTCAAGGCCACAACCACACATGGTTGTCTGTTTTTATGGTTCCAAAATCTCCCCTCCCAGTTTTGAAGTCATAAAATTGAAACAAATCAATGCATTTCCTTCAGTGTCAGAAAATTCTGAGTTCAATTGATAGTCAAAACATTGTGTTTCATATAGGAATGTGTCTATTGAATGCCATGAAGCAATCCCCATGATAATTTGTTAATGTAAAGTCAAGAGAACTGCAGATCATATTTTAATACCATTTATGTGAAAGGAAATATGAATGTGTATATGTTGGCTTGGTTATTTTAACCAGAAGTGTGAATCATGCCCCCCAAAACATATATGATGAAGTCCTAACCCCCAATACCTCAGAATGTGACTATATTGGAATAGGGTCTTTAAATATGTGATTAAATTACAATGAGGACATTAGGGTGGGTTCTGGTTCAATATAACTGGTCTCCTTATAAAAAGAGGAAAGACCACATGAGGACCCGGGGAGAAGATGGCCATGGGTGCAGGGTGCAGGCATCAGGATAAACTGACCCCAAGACACCTTGATCTTGGGCTTCCACCTACAGGACTGCAAGAAAACAAATTTCTATTGTTTAAGCCACTCAGACTGTGGTATTTCACAGGGCAGTCCTAGGAAACTAATAGAGAGGGTAATTTAAAACTTATCAAATCCCCTCATGTAAAAGAAACAAGAATGAAAACTAAATTTCTAGCATGCACAAGGCCCTGCATTCAATCCCTACAACCAAAAAAAACTAAATTCCTCTGAATGTGCCTCATATTATAGCTTTGACTTTAAAACCAGTCCAATATTACATAATTATGAAACAAACTAAAAACAAATGGAGGAAATAAAAGGCTAAAGGTACCAGGTCATGCTAATTGAATATCAGCTTGATGGCTTCATCACTAGAGACTAATTATCTCAAATTACTTTAAATTTTGGTAATTTGACTATGTAGCCAGGAAGATAAATGCCCTAAAGGTAATAATAAATACGTAAAATAAAAGTAAAGCCAAGAAAATGAATATCAAACTGTTTTTCAGTTATCATATTGTTAGAAATAAAACTGAAGGCAGGCACGGTGCCACATGTCTATAATCCCAGCAGTTTGGAAGGCTGAAGCAGGAGGATTGTGAGCTCAAAGCCAGCCTCAGCAACTTAGTGAGGCCCTAAGCAACTTAGCAAGACCCTGTCTCTAAATTTTATATATACATATATGTATATATAAAATAGCTGGGGATATGACACAGTGATTAAGTGCCCCTATATCAAGAAATAAAATTGGAATTGATAGCCCCAAATAAAATCAAAAAAGTTTCACTTTGTAAACATATAGTTGAACTGAAAATATCATGTACATTCTCTAACAAAAATTTTGCTTCCTAGCACACAGTCCATTGTAAACTTCTAGAAACAATGAGCAATGAACACCCTTACAGCCTGGATTTTAGTCTCTTGAGACAATTTCAGACCACAAAGAACAAGAAGCCTTGGATAAATAGATAATTCCAGGTCTGAGATAGAAAATGTAAAATCAGTCTGGAGAATGCTGTCACACTAGAAATCAAGGAAGCTGTGAATAAATTTAAATACAACAGCTGTATTAAATGCTATTAGTTCATTATGATACTTATATGAGTGTGGTGTGGGTACATTTCTGTGTGCACATGTATGTGTCCTTTGGAAGATTTAGGAGAACTACCAAATTATCTGAAAACAGATCAATAAAAGGAGTCACACATTTAGCCTTTTTTTCAGCACAAAATATATGTATTAGTCCACTTTCCTTGACTATCATGAAATACCTGAGAGTGAGCACTTTATAAAAAAAAAAAAGAGGTTTATTTAGCTCACAGTTCTAGAGATTCAAGGGTATGACATCAGCATTAGCTTGGCTCTGGTGAAGACCTCATGGCCGATGGCACCATGGCAGGAATATGTGCAGAAAGTGATATCACTTGACAAGACAGGAAGCCAGACAGGAAGTCAGGGATCAACCACTCTTATAAGATCTAATCAGGGTCTCAGAAACCTATCTTATTCTAAAAGAAGTTGCAAGGCAGTGATAATCTCATTCTTTCACCCCTTCTTCTTTTGTAACTTGGAATACTTACATAAAGAAAAGCTTTTACTCCTCAAGTCTTTGTTTCTTGGAAATACAGTGCTACAGCTTGGATGTGACATCCCCCAAGGGTTCATGTGTTGGAGGCTTGAGCCTCAGTGAGGTGTTGTGAGAGGTGGTGAGACCTAGTGGGAAGAGTGGGGCCTAATGGGAAGTCATTAGGTTATTGGGGGTTCTGCTCTTGTGCCCATTATTCTAAAAGAAGTTGCAAGGCAGTGATAATCTCATTCTTTCACCCCTTCTTCTTTTGTAACTTGGAATACTTACATAAAGAAAAGCTTTTACTCCTCAAGCTACCATCACTCACGGCTAACAGGAACATAAAGAGAAAAGCTGATGGGAAGTTTTACAACAAAGGAATCAAGCTTACATTCAGATTCACTGATCAAACCTTAATATCACCAAAAGGGCAGCAGCCAGTCATGTGAGCCTCTGTCAGGAGTCCACAACATCACCTCTGCAGTATTCTTGGGGAAAAAGCAAAAACTGAATACACTCAAGCCTCTACTTTTTAACTGCCAGGTCACAGGAACTACAGAGGACAGAAGCACATATCAACCAACACTAGGTAATCAACAAAATCTAAGTTGCAGGAAAATTCTACAGCACAAACCATCTGATTTATTTAACAATTTAATTGTAATGATAATTGAAAACACAGAAGTTGGGGACTAGTTGGGTGGTAGAATGCATGCTTAGCATATGTGAGGCCCTGAGTTCAATTTACAGCAAAAGAGAGAGAGAGAGAGAGAGAGAGAGAGAGAGAGAGAGAGAGAGAAGAAGAAGAAGGAGGAGGAGGAGGAGGAGGAGGAGGAGGAGGAAGGAAGGAAGGAAGGAAGAAAGGAAGGAAGGAAGATGGAAAAAAGATCTACAGATTCTAGAGACACATCAATCAAAGATAATGAAAGGACTTTATTTACATATTGGATCAATCAAATAAATAGTTTATTAAAATTAGACCATTGGGGATATTTAAATACTGGATAGATATTTGGTAATTATTATGGAAAGATTGGCAATTTTTGAGGTTTGCTAGTAGTTCTGTATTTGCACTTTTATTTTAAAATGAGTTCTTATATTTTAGAGATACTGAAGTACCTTCATCCTGTAATATCCACAGGAAAAATTGGTCACAGGACTCCCAAAAGACAAAAATCTGAGGATGTTCAACTTCCTTTTATAAAAGGGCACTGGAAAGGCTGGGGATTTGGTTCTGTTAGTAGAGTGCTTGCCTTGCATGCACCAGGCTGGGTTCAATCTCCATCACTTTAAAAAAAAAAAAGTCGGGGCACTGGATTTCATGTAAACCATGCACGTCTTCCAGTATACTTTAATTCATCTCTAGAGGACTTATAATACCCAAAATAGTGTCAATTCTATGAAAATAATTGTTATACTATGCTATTTAGGAAATAATGACAAGAAAAAAAGTCTGTACATGTTCAGTACGAATGTAGTTTTTGCAACCCAGAAGTATAGAGGTTGATTGTAATTATAATAGAAATAATATGTCTTGGATTAGCTTCATAGACACCTGATGGAAGGTGGTAAATTGAGATGGGAAAATTACAGCTGAAATAAAAATGGCCATAAACAAAAAACTGCTGATTTAGATGATGGTTACATGGGACAGTATTCTAATTCTGTGTTGTCCAGGGGCCAGAGGACCAAAAGGAGACTGTTCAAAAAAAGTAAGCGGGCAAACAAACAAATGAGCCTGATCCTATTAAAACATTTTTGGAAGGAAGAGGAAATAAAGATACAAAAAAAACACCTCGGGTTTTATCTATCCCCATACCCACCCTTTATCTCTGCAGAATTCTCCTGAAGTCTTCAGCATCCACATCTACAAAACAATCAGCCAGACTATAAACATAGGGGATAGAAAGGAATAGAAAGTATTCCTTTTCTTCCTGTGTTTTCACTAAGAGGAAAGGTAAGGAGGGAAATGGGTTTTACACTCCCTGAGGACCTTCTCTGCCACCTGACTCCCAGCCCCCAAGTCAGGGCCTTCTCCCTTCCAGAGAGAGACTCCATGTGCATGCGAAGATCTACATTTTTCACTGGGGCTCTCCACATGAGCCCATTCTCTGTGCCTCTGACTTCTCAATTCTTAACAGCATTATACTTATCTAGAGTCCAGGTTGCCATCAGAATTCTAAGTTTACCTTCTCTCCAGACCCATAGGTAAACAGTATGGCTAGAGGTTCACAAGATAAGTAAGTGGTAAAGCAGACGTCTCCCAAGTTGCCAAGTGAATGTTATCATGAAGTCATTCTGTGGGTCCCCTTGTGCCAGGAGGTTGTCAGCTCTTCTAATTCATAGAACAAGTCACAATATTTCCACAATTAGTCCGTTTCCAGTGTACCAAGTAACCTAAGTTTTTTTAGAAATTAAATTCTTTCCTCTACAGGTTAGTGTTAAGGCAGTGCAAAGCAGATAGTTTCCAGAGTTAATTTAGTTTTTTAGATAATATATGCATTATCTTCCCCCTCCTGAACCTCTTTTAGGGAGGCAAAAAGATCATGGAAATGTGAACTTATCCTTTGCCATAGTTAGTCACTTATCTCCAAGGAAATTACAGGGCAAGGGAGAAAATGAGCTAATGAGTCTTACCTATAAGCATTCCATCAGGCTCCACCTACAGGCATTTGTCATTAACCCATCAATGGCATAATCCCAAAAGATTGAGAATAAAGGAGCAGAAATCACTAAGCATTTCTGGGAAACTTATGAATAAATAAAATAATGCATCTGTTGTTATTGTTTTTTATTTGTTTTTGTTTGTTTTCAGTGTCTGGACTCCTAAACTGTCCGACTTTGAGGATGTTGTGAATACAGATACAGAAAATGATGTCCTTCTCTTAACATCTGCAAAAGGTGAATATCTCCCATCTGCAAAACAACAGCTAACAGTAATAATACCAATATCAACCACAATGAAAAAGAGCTGTTTTATTTCTGGTTTTAACTGGAGACAAATCAGTATATCCTCAGTCCAATGGTACATTTATATGACAAAGGTATGGGATATAGCTATGAAGGAAAGAGACTAGACTCCTGCCCTTGTGGTGCCTAGCTTCTAGTTCTGAGGGTCATTTTTCCCCTTTCCATGTGACCACCTCTTGCCATTCAGGAGAAGGGATCTTCCTTTTCAAAGTCTCCCTAAGGTTGCTGGAGGCAGCTTCTCAACCTGCTTATTTCCATCTCCAAAGACTTGAGTTACTCAGGAAACAATGAGGTTGAAAATTCTCCTACCTCCACCCTTCTTCCTTGCCCCAGCACTCCTTTTCAGACTCCCCGGCAGACAAAAGACAACTCCACAGGGGAGTGCCCAGTGGGGTGGGTCCTAGCCCTACCTGAAATGAAAGTGAAAAGAAGGGCAGATGCAGTTGATGGAGGCTACCTTAGGGAGAAAGCAGGGCTGCAGGTGGGGTGGGGTCCTGTCCTTGGCAGCCAACAAATATTCTTTGGCCAGGAATCTCCCACTGCCCTTTCTGATCCTCACTGGCTTCCCAGAGTTCTCTCTCCCCCTAAAATAAGAATGAGCCCTCTTGTCCTGGGGAACCTCAAAAATTCAAAGGAGGCTAACAGTCATTAAGAATCTCTTTTATCCCTGGCCAAATCAATGCCTCTTTACCAGGCTAACTTCTAGTCCCAACCCAGTCCCCTCCCCAGATCCAGGGAACTATCAATTCTCAGGGCTAGAGCTAGGTAGACCCTCCCCACCCCTCCCCACCCCACACAGAGACACTCATTCACTATTCCATTCTTAATCGACCCCCCACCTCAATAAACATGCATCCAATCTCCAAACCCCATCATTCCCCCAAGCACAAACTAACCGAGCCCTCCAAGGTTCTGTCATTTTGCCCACCCCATTCTCAATGCCTTTAAAACCCTTTGAATAAAGACAGGGGACTGTGTACGTCTTCTACACAAATGGTGGAAAGCAATAAAATAAACATCAAAGATGAGCTCCCACGTACTCGAGGCCCCCGTCACTATTTCCAACAAAGACAGGAAAAAGGAGGAAACTTCAGCATGGTAGGCAGCGGATTGGAAGTGTACCGGTCCTGAAGACCAGGGCCCCCTTTCCCAGGAGTGCTGACACCGCATAGGCTTCAGGGCCCAAGGGCCCTGTCGCGGGTCAAGGGCCGCCTCCTTTTCTGGACGGTTCAACACAGGTGCCACGGAAGCCACAGTCAAAGTCCTAAAGGAGGACTGGAGAGAAATGGCGGTAAATTTGTGGTGCTCTTGGCCCAGGCCCCTCGGGAACACGCCCTCCTAGTTGTTCCTGTTGATTGTCCAGAATAATGGAGCTGAGCTCAGCTGGCGTCTCAGGGGCGCAAGTGCAGGCAAGAGCCCCGCACAGAACACCAAACACAGCCACCCCAGGGGGTGAATGGGGAAGCCCCTGTCCTTCCCCAAGAGCCATTAGCCAGGTAAAGTAAGACAAAAGAAAAGTGAAAGTCAGAGGCCATTTGGCAAGCAAGAGTCATCAAAAACGGAGCATACAATTTCCACCCTGTATTTTACTCATAAAAAAAAAAAAAGGCGAAAAGACAAAAGGTAGTCTTTGGAAGGAAATCACAGGAAGGGGCACAGCACTTGGCTCCGGAAAGAAGTCCCTGCAAAGTATGTCCTGGGCGGCTTCTGCCCAGAACCTCTGCAGGGATGGAAGAGCTCTGCTTTCCTAAGAAGCACGATTTTCATTACAAGCAAACCCAAGCCGCTTGCAGTTTAGCAAGGCCACAGGCCTGAGAAACGCCCCTGCTCCCTGCTGGACCCAACCCTCTCAGGTGCCTCCCTAGGAATATCCAGGGGTAGTCTCCCCCGCCAGGCACACTCGCCCAATCGCCTCCAGGAACTCCAGGTCGCAGGAACCCCTCCCTCAAAGCTGGAGGCCGGGTGCTCACACCTGAGCACTGAAGCGGGAGGGAGGGCGGAGCCGCCCCACAAGCGCGCGCACAGGCACACTCACAGACACACGCACCCCCAGCCGCGCGCACGCTCCTCATTGGCGGGAGGAGGAAGGCGGGGCCGGCCAGACCCAAAACAAACAACCTGCGCCCAGCTACTCTGTGGCCGCGCCGCCGCGTGGCCTCCGCCTGGTGCGCGCCCGCGGGGTAGCCGCGGCCACCTTGGCCACCTCGTTCCCCCACCCCCTAGCTGTCTGCGCCCAGGCCCCGCCCCCAGAGAGCTGCCGCAGGGTTATATTGGGCCGAGCCGAAGGTGGAGGCGAGACTCAGCTGCGGCCGGCCAGCGCGGACATGCTGCCCCAGAGGCCGGGGGCGGGAAGGCGGCTGCGGGTGCAGCGGCCTCGAAGTCTCGGCTCCACGGGTGCTAGAGCCTAAAGGCTCGGTCCGGATCCTCCTCCAAGGGTGACGTGCACACCAGCCGGCTATATCTCCGTACCCCGAGAACGCCTGCCTGCTTGGGACCTGGGTCTCCAGTGAAGAACCTCTCCTGAACTCTTTAACGGATAGCAGATGCTCGGGCTTCTTTCCAACAAGAAATTCTTCTAAGCCCCGCGCTCTCGGCACTAGAGAGGGTGAAACTGCAGCCCCCAAACGCATTCACCCCTAAGTCTGTAATTCCCGAACTAAAGACAGCGCTCACCCAACTCCTCCTGCACCCCTTTTGGTCCACCCAACTCAGAGCCCCTCAAAAAATAAATCCAAAGGAAGAGGACTCTTACACGGAAAAGTGTGTCTCTCCGAAGGACGAAGGAGGGTTCCTGGGAAAGAAAGGCCAGGACACGGAGCTCCGCGATTGCCTCTCCTGCCCCTTCCTAAGACTGCGTTAAAGAAAAGGGTACGGCACCGGGCGGGGACTGGGCATGAAGTTAGAGGTGTTCGCCCCCCGCGCGGCCCACGGGGACAAGCCCGGTAGTGACCTGGAAGGTGCAGGTGGCAGCGACGCGCCGTCCCCGCTGTCGGCAGCCGGCGACGACTCCCTGGGCTCAGACGGTGATTGCGCGGCCAACAGCCCTGCGGCGGGCGGTGGCGCCGGTGATCCGGCGGTCGGCAGCGAGCACAGCTCCGACAGGGGCCCGGGTACCCAGGACGAGGGCCCGGCGGAGGCGACAACAGCGGCGGCGGCTGCAGACAGAGCGGAGACCGGCGCGACAGGTCGGTGCGCTGGGAGCGTGGCGGGCGGCGAAGGCGCACGCAGCAAGCCGTACACGCGGCGGCCCAAGCCCCCGTACTCCTACATCGCACTGATCGCCATGGCCATCCGCGACTCGGCGGGCGGGCGCCTGACGCTGGCGGAGATCAACGAGTACCTCATGGGCAAGTTCCCCTTTTTCCGCGGCAGCTACACCGGCTGGCGCAACTCGGTGCGCCACAACCTCTCGCTCAACGACTGTTTCGTCAAGGTGCTGCGCGACCCCTCGCGGCCCTGGGGCAAGGACAACTACTGGATGCTGAACCCCAATAGCGAGTACACCTTCGCTGACGGGGTCTTCCGCCGCCGCCGCAAACGCCTCAGCCATCGGGCTACAGTCCCCGCACCGGGACTTCGGCCCGAGGAGGCCACTGCCCGCCCCAACGCCGCGCCCCCTCCACCCGCGCCCCCTACCCCTGCCTCTCCTCAAGCGCGCTCGCCTGCACGCCAGGAAGGGCGCGCCAGCCCCACGGGCAAGTTCTCCAGCTCCTTCGCCATCGACAGCATCCTCAGCAAGCCCTTCCGCAGCCGCCGGGACAAGGACGCGGGCCCCGGGGTACAGGGGGTACAGCTGCCATGGGGCACCGCGCCCTGCGCACCGCTGCCCGCGTATCCTGCACTGCTCCCCGCGGCTCCTGGTGGGGCCCTGTTGCCACTCTGTGCGTACGGCGCAGGCGAGCCGGCGCTGCTGGGCGCGTGCGGGTCTGAACCGCAGCCCTCAGCGCCACCGCCAGCCGCGCACCTCCTGCTAGCTCCCCTTTCTACCGCCACCCCAGCTAAGCCATTCCGAGGCCCAGCGGCTGGCGGCGGCGCGCACCTGTACTGCCCCCTGCGGCTGCCCGCGGCTCTGCAGGCGGCCTCGGCCTGCGGCCCTGGCCCGCACCTGCCCTACCCAGTACAGACACTTCTGGCCTAAGCCATGCTGCTGAGCCCCGAAACTGTTGGTGCCGTCGGGGAGAAGAAGAATGCAGGCTCGCGGGCTGTGCACTTTCTATCCAGTGAAAAGGAGGTTTAAAAAAAAAAATCAAACGTGCCTTAAAGCTAAAACATTTGGACAGAAGTGTTGTAACTTAGTCCAGAGTAGTTTTTGATAACTTTACAGAGGACCAAAGCAGTTTTTATTATTTTAAGTTCTTGGCCGGGCCTGTCCTCTCTCCCTTATAAAGACTTCTCTCTCCTTACTACCCAGGCTGTTTCCTACTCCCCCTATGTTTGTTGCACCTTCCATGGATTCATTCCCCTCCCCCCAAAGCACATCAGGGAACCATTCCATAGGATAAATGATAATGACTACTGTTTGGGGTTTATTGGACCCCACTCCTGTACGTATGTGGTATTCACATGTGCGAGTGTGAGAGAGGTGTCAGAAAACCTTCCGTCACTTCTCTGCTATTGACCAATGCTTCACTGTGCCAAAAGAGGAAAAAAAAATGTTGGGTTTTGTAATTAAATTATTTATATATTTTTGAAACCTGAATCGAAAATGTTGCAGGCAACGGCTACAGCTTTATTAGTGGTTCTCTAACTGTGGTCTCTTTGGGCCAAGTAATTTCTTTAAAGGAAGAGTTAACATGTTTGTGGGGTGCCAGTCCACTTCCACATGAAAGCAAGTGTGATTTTTATTTTTAATATTATTTTATTTGTGTCTGTGTATATATTCGTGTATAAATTTTATGAAACCCAGGCATAGTGCTTATTTTTTAATAAAACCCACAATTGACATATACACTTTGTGGTGATCCATTGGAGATAGCTTTTTGTCTCTACCCCACAAAATGGGTTCAGGTTTGAGTGTCAAGAAACATCACCCAGGGATCAAAATATTTTCCACCATACTTTAATAAAGGTGGAAGCAGGTTTCCTTACCAAACACTCACACACACACACACACACACACACACACACATTTCCAGGATAGGCCTTCCACTAATGAGATTTCTTATTACCTTCATAAGTACTCATCTGAGGGTTATCAGAGAAATGATAAGATGTGCATGCCTCTCTCCCCCAAGAATCCTATTTAGGAGGCTGATTGAGCATTCAGTCAAACCAATATTTTCAAGGAAATTGTATTTGGACTCAAAAGGCTGTAAACTTTTTTTTTTAATTAAGACTATCACACCAATGAGTCTTCAAGCAGGTTTAAGAGCAACATAACTGTCAGTGTTTTTGTCAAAACTACACTATTCACCTTTTCAGGAATTCAGAGGTTCATTTGAGTGTGGAAAAAATGGTGGGCTTTTTTTGTTTTTGTTTTTTCACTCCCCTCATTTGTGAAGCTATCATGTGTAGAGGTGGACAGTTGTTTTCAAATTAAGTTCAAAGGCAATAGGACTCTTAACAATTTATAGATTGCAAAATTCTAAAGAGAAATGGAAATGGTTTAGAGACAGGGAACAGGCCCCACTGTCAGCCCTACTATTCTTATCCAATGCAGGAAGATGGTTTGGGATTTAGGCATAAGAAGGTGAGGAAACAAAAATGTGACCTATTTGAAGATGCCCCTCTTTAGCAGGAATGGGAGGAAAAAGCCCATGCCCAAGTCTAGCTAACAAGTAACAAGTCTTGACTGATTTTGGTTATACCTACTTAGTAGTCATAAAGAGTGATAATAACAGGGTTGAATTATGACAAAAGGGTAGATATTTGCAGCCACAAGGCTGATAATTAGACAGGAAAAATAAAACAGACCAGCAACTGGTGGAAGGGGCAACAGGTACACTGGGTTGAAATTATCATGCTCAACCCTTGAGCTTTGCTCTTGAAAACCATCTGAGACTAAAGGACAGCAGGAAGCCAGTAACCTCAGGTGCTGCCCACCTGATCCCAGCAGGCCATTTCTCTCCAACTGTGTGCCATCTCTCCACAGGCAAAGTGCTGCCTTGTGTAAAACCACTATTTTCAATTCCACAGTGAAAGTAGTCCCACAATGGGAGATTTTATTAAAAACACTGCTGTCCTCTGGTTTCTCTTCAGACAGCACAAATCTTTCTCCTTTTACTAAAATAGTTGCTAATTTATTTATATTAAAGAACACAGAAACAGCAATGTCAAAGAGAAAAGGGGAAAGGCAATGTTTTAAAAAATCACAACCGTCTTCACCACCCTAGGAAGGAAGGAAGGAAGAATTGATTTCCTTCCTAATGAACACTTCGAGATCCAACAGACTGCGGTGCCCTCCGTGGCCTCCGGTCCCCTTTCTTTGTTTTCCCAGGCCTCCTGAAAGGCTTCTAAGAATTGTCACAGTCACAGGAGCTTTTCTCCTCTGTTCCGCGTTCTAGGACCAGTTCCAAACTCCGATCCCAAGACACAAAGGACAATCATTGTTGGTGGGCGGGGAGGGGTCCCGGGGGCGCTGTCGCCTCTTCCCCACCCCTCCTTCACACCCCCAGCCGGGAATTTCGGTTTCTGGGTGCTGGTAAAGAAGGGCGACAGTAGGAGCTTCTGTTTTCTCAAGGAACACGGAAAGTTGAACTGACGCTTTGGGTTCGGGCGACGCTGGAGTTTGGCAGGAAACGCGCGCCGCAGCGGAGACCCGGGTCTTCAGAGAGGAGACTGGATCCGATGGAAGGACCCGGGCCTCCACCGTAGCTTGGGCAGTGTGAGCTCTGCAGCCCTCCAAAGGCTGTCCCTTCCAGCATCAGCCCAGAAAACAAGATTCCTCCCGGGCGCGGAGAGCTCAGGGTGGAGACCCAGGGCCAGCCAGGGAATCCGGCCGCGCCCACCACGTGGCCCCCAGGCCCAGGGCAGGGTCCATCCTTCTCCCAGCCTCCAGCCCCCTCCCCACCCGCTTCCCACAACCCGCAGCACCCTGAGCCCCAGAGCGCCCCTCTCCGCCAAAGGGGCCGCAGCACAGCTGTGCATACACCAGGCTGCTGGCCGTGGGCTAACCCGGGGCCACGGGGGACAAGGGACTGCTGGGCGGGGGTGAGGGCTGGGTTTGGTTTGGGAAGTAGCCTCTGGCACTTGTCAGACCTGCCTGGAGATGGGCCAGCGGGGCGAGGCCTCAGTGGGTCAATTCTCAAAGAACCCTAGCTCCCACCACCTCAGCCAACCCCATGTGTAGGCGCTTTGTAGTCACTTCTGCCCCAGCTACCCAGAAAACCTCCGGACCCGCGATGGACAAGGAAGTGGAGAGAACCACCTGGATGTCTGCCTGCTCCATTCTGCACTGCCACTCCCTCTCCACAAAGATCAAGTCTCCTGCCCTCCTTTGGTCAGAGTTCCTTTTCTCTGCGGAGCACCCATATGGTAAATAAAGGATGCTGGGTCTCTGTGCTGAACTTGCCCAGTCAGGGACCAAGGGAAGCCCCTGTCTCCTTACCCACTTCACACTCGGAGCCTCTGCTGCCTGTAAGTAAGTCAGGACGATAGATAGAGGACTTCAGCCATCCTGGGATGGCTCACTCCAGCCCCTTGGCTTCTGCATAAGAAACCTAAGGCTCCTTCTACAACTGAGGCAGATTCTAAACTCCTCGAAAAAAATAAATAAATTAAATACATAAAATCATCATCATCAGCAGCAGCAGCAGCAGCAGCAGCAGCATCTCAGCAGCCCCAGCCCTAGCAAATAAGTCCTCTTAATATCTGCCTTAGGGTTGACTTTGACTTTGCTGTCCCCAATGCACATATGTCCCCTCTGGTTCCACTGTCCCAACAATTTCACTAACTTGACGTTTTTCTGGTATAAGAAATGTGTGTTCAGACCTAACAAAGCTAAATTCATCCACTCTTTTGGATAGACTCATACTTTCAAGTAAGGAAACCTAATTTTATACACAAGGAAAAAGGGACCTACAGTGTGTCTTTAAACATTCCTTAATCAACCCAGAGGTTCCAACTCCCAATTTAGGATTCCTCACCACCACCACCCCGCATTTGGGATGGTGGATACTGGAGATGAATCTAGCTCTAGGCAAGAACTCTACCACTGAACTACATCCAATGCTTTTTCTTTTTTCTTTCTTTCCTTTAGACACAGTCTTACTAAATTGCCACTGGGCTGAGCTTGAACATGAAATCCTCCTGCCTCAGCCTCTTGAGTAGCTGGGATTTGCAGGCATGTGCCACTTCACCCAGGTAGAATTCTTTTCACTGGAACACCATTATTTGGAGAATTCAGACACAAACATATTTTGGCCTGAATTTAATTGAAACATTCAGATAATTGTCTCAATTCACTTTTTATAACAATGATCAACAGATTTCCCAAATTGGTGAATGGTTTCTTTCATTATTAAGAATTTAATCCCTATTCCTCCCCAAGGACCGTCCTTCTCTAGAAGTGGCCATATACTCGCTTTGCCTGGGAGACCTGGATGCCAGCATCTGAGACTCCGGCTTCCGTGTATTACGGATGTTCAGGCCACTAGTGAATATGGCATTACTTTCTCTTGCTTCTGCAGAGAATAGCAAGGGGGAATTCTGCTACTCACTGAGAGAAAGGAGTATCTACAGGTATTATGTGTGACCCTCAGTCCCTTCTCTCTGACAACCATCAGTAACAGGTGGGCAGTCCCCAATGCAGACTGCTTCTATTTTCCCAGACCAGGCCCCAAATAATAAAAATTGCCTCTTTTCTATTTTAAAAAGTAGAACTGCTTACAAGAATTCTCATTTTTTTTAACTTAAAAAAAAACACAACTCAATGCATACACATGACTAATTAAGTTCTTAGATACTAGGGGACTGTGCTGACATCCAATATACAAGGATTTTGCTCTTTTAAAAAAAAAAATTCTTTTGACCACAATAGCTGAGCTTTGTCTTAGTTCTAGAAATTAGACCCCAAAGAGTCTTTGGTAAATATTTCCTGCTTTCCAACACCACAATATTTCTCTCTTAAGTAACAGACTTTATGGTTCTCTAATGAGACCATTAAACTTTTGTTATGCTTTAACAACATAATTTGTTAATTCTTAATGTTGTCAACAAATGGCCCTAATAAGTATCTTCCAAGAAGATCATGATCAAAAACATAAAAATGTAACTCTCCCCGGATTCAAGGACCTCTTTCAAATTGGCAAAGATTCTGGCATCATGAAATGCTGGTGATTGTGCAAGAGTCTGCCTGTATCTGTTCGGCATTATTAAGATGGATGGGTGATTAGAAGCAAATGTTGTTTCTGTCATTTGCCAACTTATACACAGCCTGGAAAGAGAACTGTATTGACCTACGTTTTTGGTGAACTACAGCCAAATATAAACATTCACATAAGACCACATTTTCCTAATTCCCTCCTGGACCTCTCTGCCACTCTTTTCAGGAACAGTTTAACTTTGAGGACTTGCTGTAATTCAGTCTTTTTATCACATCTGTTTGAAGCTCAAATAATATACGGATTCAACATCCTTGACATGTATTTGTTGTTTCTAATTGCCAATTTCTAACCATTAAGGGAAAGCTAGAGAAATTTTGCAAACTTTAGCTGGTTCTGCCCATTGTAGTTAATGTCTGGTAATGCTCAAAATCACAAAAGTGACCCATCCAAGAAATAACTCAGAATAAAAATGCTAAGAGACCTGAGTCTGAATTCCAGCTGTGTCTCACACAATTTGGTGACCTAAGGAAAGAGTCATTAATTCCTGCAAACCTCAGTAGAACAAGGGTTGGACTAGACCACATCTCTGTGTCTTTCCTCATAGTTCACATCCGTGAAAACTCTCACATAATGTCAAAGATGGCATGCTAATGTATATATATATTTTTTACCTTTTCCATACTTAATCAACTTGGAATCAAGTATGTATTTCAGGGACAAGTTTCATCACAGCATCCTTCAACATGGTCAACATCCTTACAGATACAGAAAAAATATATTAGAGACATTAGCATACAGTGGACATATAGAACTTGTCGTTCTAATAGGTCACAATCTGTATTTCCAGGAATAATTCCTCTCAGTATATTCTTAACAAAAGTTTCTCACAAAACTCCCAGCTTTCCAAATCAGAAGTAGAATGCTAGCATGCTTATTTCACAGGATTCAGAGGCTGAGAAATATTGGCTGATCTTGAAGAGATTTCATCATAAACAAGGCATCCAAGGCTGCTTTCCTGAGTCCCATGGTGGCCCAGGCCAAAGGCTCAGACCCTGAGCTGAAAAGATCAGTCAATCCTTCATTTGTTTATTTAAGAGGCAATTCTCAGGGTAGCAGAGTTGATACAACTTAAAATTGCAGCAGGCACCAAAGCATGGAAATGTGTGTGTGTGTGTGTGTGTGTGTGTAAATATAAAAAAATACTAACCCTAAATACTAAACATAGAAGGAAGAAAAAAATCTAGAAACTGGAGAAAAATCCCTGAAGCCAGCCCAAATATCCATAAATATTGTGATTTAGTAAAGCATATTCCAGGTAGGTTCTTAGGTCCAGGAAACTTACGAATAATAAGGGCTACATGATCCTCTCTGCAGATAGACCCACCCTTTTGGAGGAGAGCTGGTATTTTTTCTGGGGTAGCCCACATCTGTTTCTGACATCTTCTGGTCCTAGCTTCCTGATTTCCTTGGTTGGTACCACCCATCTCTCCTGGAGCGTGCAGTTTGACAGTTGCTCTGGCAAGCTGACCATCTCTTCCCCCGGGATTCTGAACCATGATCAGTAGAATTCAAGGCCAAACAAAACTGGGTTGAATTGTTCCTGATGCCCCAATGGAATAATCAAGTCCGGCTCTGGTTCATCTCCTTTCTGGGGAAATCCTTCCAATCAAGAACTCCCTGGCTCATTAGTCCAAATCTGTTCCTTTTGTTGCTTACCACCTCACCACCTCAGGCCATTTGCCCAAGCACAATGGAAGGCAGAAGGATGATTTTCACCCTTTTGACCCTTAGAAAAGCATTCTCCTCCTACATACCCTCCTACAACACCATTGGTGCTGCAACTGGAGGATGACAAGGAGGTAGAATCCAAGGGAAAGAGTGAAGCAGCAGTCCATGCTCTACAATGCTGTAGCCCCCACCCTCCCTCTGGGGGAACAAACACTGTGGGCTGCTGTTCATCAAGGCAAAGGATAATCAGTGACTTGGAGGACTCTCCAATGCATTGGCTGAGTAAAGGATTACATCCAGATGAATCCATGCTCATGACCCTGAAAAAGGCAAAAGGGTCAGAAATCAGATCAGCGATTTCCAGGGACTAGGATGGGAGTGGAGGGTTCTCAAAGGCAAAAGGGAACTTTCGGGTGATAGAAATATTCTCCATGTTGCTTTCAAGGGTGGTTTCATGACTCTGTATGCTAGCCCAAACTCAGTACTGAGCACTTAAAAGGTGGAGGGTTTTTACTGTATGCAAGTTATGAGTTATGCCTCAATAACCCTGACTGAAAAACTTATTCTTACATTGAATGAATGATGATATGACACTGTATTTCCCAAACCACAGAAATTTCCTACTAGAAGCTTAAGTAGGAAAAAATATATATAAAGCCTCATTTGTAGAATTTCTCCTAACTGAAACACATTAGGTAAATGCTTTTGGAGGAAAGGTAAACTTCCCAGTACTTGTGAAGTCATACACAGCACCTTACAGCCCCTTCCCACCCGGAGCAAAACCATCCACGGTCCTGGTGCCCACTAGACCTCAATATGGTAACAGTATCAACAAACCATCTAAATGGGACATATTGTCTTCTTCAATGACACCTTGACTGAGAAAAGATCAAGGGAACAGAACCAACAGCCCAAGAAGAATGGAAGAGCATTTCTGCAGTCTCATCTCCTTCCTGAAACCTGGACACCTTCATAAAGTGGCTCCCAGGAGATGTGGCTAATTTCTAAATTCTAGATCCATGCCAAGACCCCTCCAAGAAAGGGTCCCACCAAAGAAGGACCTGAGATTAAACTAGCAGGACTATGCAATGTACCCCCCCCCCCGGCAAATGATCAAACACACTCACCCCACCCACACCAGCTTTCAGAAATCAGCCCCAATATGAAAGAGATTGAGGTAATACAATTCTCCCTACATCCTGACCTCTACCTGCACCCCAATTCTGTAATCACAAGGGTCAGAATGCTGAGGAAATGTGGAGCAAACTAGACACTTTTGACCTCTTCCTAAAGTTACACATAGTTAGCAATCCAAAACAGAATAATTATTGGTTCTATTTATTAGATGAACCCTTTTGAGTAATAGCCTCCAGGGACATTTATAAATGCCATAAAAGGCCTCATCATGGTTGAGTGCACAGTTATGTGGCTTGTTCTACATTTTGACTGAAGCACACCCACAAGCCCAAGTTGTGCCTCTCTGTAGATTCCAGAAGGGCAGAGATTTTGTTCCTTCTGTATTCCTGCATGTGGCTCCAACATCTGCTTCAGAAATACTTGAAGTGACTCAGAAGTTTGAGTCAATAAGATACGTTACCAATTTGGATCCAATGAAGATGAATATGAGCCTATGTATTCTAAAAAGTTAACCTCAGAATGACTTTTAAGAAAGGCCATGTCTAGTGGACCCAGTAATCTCTCATCTCTGTCCCTGAGCAAAGTTGAAGGGCTTAAGCTAACAGATTGGACCCTGGAAACCAGTCTTTCCCCATGGGCTGCCTTCATGAGTCACAGGAAATGAAAACTACCGTATCTTTAGTCACCATTGATTCAGTAGAATCAAGAGCCAACCCACGTCCAGGCCCATGACTGGTTGCTTGCACAATGATTCATCGAGGGGACCACATTCTTTGCCAGATAAGATCTTTCCCTACACTTTTCTATTTGCCTTACCAACCCTGAACCCACTCCACCCCCCTCCACACTGTTACCTGAAATATCAAGAACTATTTGAGTTAGTCTGTTGAGTTACATAATTTTTAAATGGGCATAGGTTCTACTGCAAGGAGAAAAATGAAAGAGTTGGGGACAAGGAGGTAATCATTGGTCCATTACAAACAAACCTCCCCCTTCCTCACTCCTTTGTTAATTACAGGGCCCAATAGGACTGACTTTCTGTCCAGGGGAACTCATAGTCTGTGTACCAAACACATGTGTCCAGACAAACATGAACCACAGTCTTCAAAAAATATTGCTGGTGGTAATCCCAGTTACAATCTTAAACTTTAATCTTCTGTACCTCACTAGAAGAGGTATCAGGTATGAAAGAAAGAAATCAAGACCCTTCTGGTTAACCAACAGAGAATTAAATTTGTATAGCCAATATGATATCAGGTTCTGCTACACACAGATCATAATCAGTTTGCCCTCTTAGTAGTCACTTTTCCTTTGTCCCAGGATGCAAAGTAATGCCACCGTACGTACTTGAATAAATCTGCTTTCAAATTCATTAGACAAATTATTTTGCTCCTGCTAACAGTTTTTTTTATTAGTTAGAAAGCAAACTCAGGACTTAATAAAGCACACGATCTATGTTTAGAATTGGGGATCCAGAGCAGTAAAATAGACCTGGCAGGATTGCAGTGAACCAAGAAGGAGGGTCCTCTGTACATTCCTCTCTGAGGTCCTGGATCCTCAATTTCTTTCCTCACTTCCTCTTTTTGCCCTTTAGGAGAATGAAAATGTATTGTTGAAAATGTATCATGCCCAGTAGCCAAAGCTGGGCTTTGGCTATAAGTCAGATAAAACCTGAAGGATAAAGGGAGTCACTGGAATCGAATGTATCAGCTCCAAATCTGCCATGCCCCAAAACTGGTTCAGAAGACTGCTCCCCTAAAACATTCTGCCAGAAAAGTCTGTACTCCTAAACCTCCAGGAAAGGTCATGTTGTCCCAGAGGGAGACCCAGGAGATAATTGCTACCCGGAGCTCAGGGTCCAACCCCTCTCAAACATTGGAAAAATGACAACAAGAGCATGTCACTGTTTTCTTGGAGGGAAACTCTTAGATGCTTCCTCATCTTCCCTAGAGAAAGGGGTATCACCCAGGCAGCCAGCAATGCCATTAGCAGACAAGGTAGCAGGAGTGTGTTTTCATCCTGGGCTGGTAAAGACTCCTTGCTTTGGCACGCAGAGTTGCCTACTTAGCCCTTCTTTTAGTTGGGGGGCACCCCAGAAGCAAACTTTTAGAAAAGAATTGGAACATCAGTTAATTTTGTTAAGTGCAAGAAATAAGGGAGGAGGAAAGTGAGGCAGTGAACAGAGGGCAGCAAATTCAGGTGAGTTATTAAGGAACTCCTGCTGATGTGCAATGCCTGCCTTGGAATATCCCACCAGTGCTCTGGGGGGAAGGGAGCTATGGTTTGAGATGCTCCACAGCTGGCCAGGGTGGAGTGGTAGCTTCCTTGTCAGGTCTGGGCTGACGTGTATTAGGCTCAGTAGGTTTTTTGTCTATTCCTTCAAAGAGAACCTGGAGCACATACAGCAATTGAAAGCATCTAAGAAACCCTCATATGCCTTTCAGGCTAACCCAGCTGCAACTCAAGATGGGAGTCTTCCAGCAGGAACCCTGGTTTTGGATATGGTCTCTGATTTGTAGCATCTGCCAATTTCCATGGTGTGATGGAGATTAATGGCCAATTTCAAGCCATTAACAGTGTAACACTGAATACCACATTTCTGAACATTTAACAAGCTGGCTTGCATCTTGAGTTAGTAGTCTACTCCAGAACACCACTGAGACTGAAATGGGGATCACTACCCCTTGGGGGCTCAGATGTTGAGTTGTTGGTCTTAGCTTCATCATTTGCTGACATCTGGGGATAGATGTCTCTGAAACCAGACTGCCCAAGACCTAAATCCCAGCTCTTACCATAGAATATCTGTTGTCACCTTGGGCAAGTTACTTAACCTCTCTGTGCCTCAGTTTTCCTACCCGTGATATGGTGACGATAATAGTAATGACCTCACAAGACTCTTGTAAAAGTTAAATGAGTGTCACATGCAAAATGCTTAGAACTGTGCCTGGCACATACTAAACACTACATGGGGTTAGCTGTTATTATTCAGGACTGGGAGGGAGCAGGTAACAAGCCAGGATCTCAAGAGCATACAAAATCCTAAAGATTCTGCATTTCCACAAGCCGGAATGAGACTAGATTAACTCAGGGAGAGACGAGGAAAATAGAGATAGAGACCTCTACTCCCCTTTAGGATGCAAACTTTTAATGCTTCAATAAATGGAACCGACCCTTCAAACCCAGGCAGGGATTATGGAATGGAAGACCTGCCATGTTTGGAGGTTTGTACAGCACTGGGCTCAGGTCCAAGGTTTGTTTGTTTGTTTTATTGTGTATATTCTGGTGTGTAAAGTGATGATTTTTCTATATATTATGAAATGATTAAATCAATCTAATTAACCTATCTACCGCTTCACATAATTATCATTTGTTTGTGGTAAGAACACTTAAGATGTACTCTCCTGGCAATTATCAAATATACAATGCATTATTATTTGCTATAGTCACTATGCTATACAACAGACCTCCAGAAGATCTAACTGAAAAATATGGACCCTTGGACCAACCTCTCCTCATTCCCTCCCCACACCCACCAGCTGATGGCAATCACCATTCTGCTCTGTTTCTATAAGTTCAGCATTTTTTACATTCCATGGATAAGTAAGATTGTGCAGTATTTGCCCTTTTGTTCTGGGTTTACTTTAATAAGCATGATGTTTGCTGGGTGCATCCATGTTGTAAAATAATGACAGGATTTCTTTCTTTCTAAAGGCTGTGTAGTATTCCATTGTGTAGATAAGCCACATTTTCTTTATCCATTAATGGACACGTGGGTTCATTACATATACTGACTATTGTAAATAGTTCTGCAATGAACATTGGAGTGCAGGTATCTCTTCCACATACCAATTTTATTTCCTTTGTACATATATCTAATGATGGGATTGCTGGATCATATGGTAACCTATTTTTAATTTATGGAGGACCCTCCATACCATTTTACATGACAGCTCTCCTGATTTACATTGCTATCAACAGTGTCTGAGTGTTCTCTTTTCTCCATATCCTCGTCAACGTTTAACTTTTGTCCTTTAGTTAATAGCCAGTCTAACAAGTCTGATGCAATAACTTATTGTGGCTTTAATTTGCATTGCTCTGATGATTCCCTGATGATTAGTGGTGTTGATCATCCTTTTATGTACATGTTGGTCAGTCTTTCTTTCCTTCTGTTCTAGGGATTGAACTTTGGTTTAATCTTGAACTTCCCACATGCTAACCAAGTGCTCCACCACGGACTGAGCTGCATTCATAACCCATTGTGTTTTCTTTTCTTTTCTTTTTTGTGGTTGTTATGGTTTGGATGTGAGGTGTCTTCCAAAAGCTCATGTGTGGGACAATACAAGAAGGCTAAGAGGAGAGATGATTGGGTTGTGAGAACTTTAACCCAATCAGTGAATTAGATAGAATTAACTGGGTGGGAACTGAAGACGATTAGGAGATAGCTGGAGGAGGTGGACGCTTGGAGGTATGCATTTGGGGTATATGTTTTACCCTCCTTGAGCAGAGCTCTCTCTCTCTCTCTCTCTCTCTCTCTCTCTCTCTCTCTCCTTCCTGGTGTGATGTCTTGAGCTGCTACTACTCACCACATTCTTCCTCACCTTGAGCCCCAAGGAATGGAGTTGGCCATCTATGGACTGAGACCTGTGAAACTCTGAGCCCCCCAAATAAACTTTTCCTCCTCTAATTGTTCTTGTCAGGTCTTTTGATCACAAAAATGGAAAATCTGACTAAAACAGTGGTGCTAGGGATAGAACCCAGGGCTTCATGCATGCTAGGCAAGCACTCTACCACTGAGCCATACCCCAACCCTTTTTATTTTATTTTGAGAAAGGGTCTCACTAAGTTGCTTAGGCTGGCCTTGAACTTCAGATCCTCTTGCCTCAGTCGACCCCACCCCCAGGTTAGCTGGGATTACAGGCATGAGCCACCATGCCTGGCTCCTGTTGGCAATTTATTTGTCTTCTATTAAGAAATGTCTATTCAGTCCTTCGTCCATTTTTAATTCAGATTATTTGTTGTTTTTTTTAACAATTGAGTTTTTAGATTTTCTTAGTAATTTAATAATAGATATCATATCTTTCTTTCATATCTATGGCATTTTGGCTTATACACACATTTTTTCAATGAAGTAAGGAAGTTCCAGTTTAATTGAATAACAGGAAATCTGAGGGTAAGAAATTTTTCTCTGTACCTCTGTTCAGTTGCAAACCTTTTTGAGCACCTTATCACATTCTAGACATGATTGAACAGAAAAAAAAAAAAGGAAGGCCAAAACAGAATCCACCCTGCAGACCTCCCTGTAAACAGGTAAGCACCGTGTCAGGTATGGGACCATCATGGAGATGAACCTCGAAATGATGTGGGCATCCAGAGGTGCATTGCTCCCAGGCTCCAAGGATGTAGAGAAAATTTTCTGGATACTGTGGTATTTACACTGAAACCTGAGCCATGAATAAGCTGGAGTTAGGAGCAGGGAGTGGAAAGGAAGCTTCTAGGTGAAGGGAACGGTATGTGCAGCGGCACAAAGCCAAGAGAGAGCATGCACATTTGGGGAATTGCAAACTGTCTGCATTCATGAACTGCAGAACCTATGGTTGTGGGAAAGAAGGCAAAGCAGAGAGGTAAATGTCAGCAAGATCATAAAGGATCCTGCTCTGTACTCTGAGAACAATGGGGAGTCACTGAAGTGCTTTTAGCAGATAGCAGTTGGTTTTGCTAATAAGGATAAATCTACTCCAGGAAGAACAGAAAGGAGAGGACCCCATATAGGCAACATTAGAGGCTGTTGCAACAACACAAGTGAGTCAAGATGGTCTGAATAAGCCACAGCAGGGATGGAGAATAAACAGGTTTTGACAAGTTTTGAAGGTGCATCCCCAGGACTTGGAGATGACTAGAAGTGAAGGTCAGGAGAAGGACACTGGTAGGCAAGGAGGCCATTCCCACAGTCATGGCGTCAAGGAGGCGCCACTTTGCTTTTGCATGTGTGTGCATGCGCATGTCTATGTGCAGCAATTCAAGACTTTCTTGTCATGCACAAATAAAGGGAGTGCCCTTGACATCAGAGTCATAATAATTTTGGCATCAATTACAATAAATTTTGTCCAAGGAGAGTAAAGTATTTTGAGAAAAGTGTGCATTTTTTCCAATTTGCCCACAGGCACCATTGGAGTCAGCTATGACCTTCAGCCCAGCGCAGAGTTGGGTCTGGAACACACGGATTTTAAGTTGCAGGAAGGACACTCAAATGAAGCCCATCAGGGAAGCAGTTGCATATTCAAGCCTGAAGTTCAGGAAAGATCTGGGCCGGGGGTGAAGAATAGGAAACAGCAGCACATGGATAGTTTTTACAACCCTGGAAATAGAAAAAAAAAAATTAAGCTTTTTCAAATACAATTTTCTATCTATAATATCTATATGATGTATATAATTCTATATGTAATACTATACATAAAATTACTCTACCTATACGTAATTTATCTATGATTATATGCATATATAGAAATGAGACAAAGAAGTAACAGTTTTTGAAGCTACTAGTAAAGTGTTCCTGAGCACAGGGAGAAGGCAAGATAACCAGGGATTTAACCATTATGCTCAAGGTATGAATAAAGGGCGGGGGTTCAACTCAGTGCAAGAGCATGTACTTAGCATGGGCAAGGCACTGGGTTCAATCCCTGGTGCACACGCACACACAAAAAGACACAAGGAATCTGTAAAAGGGAGAAACAGAGTATTCCTTCTTGAAAATAAAGAGAAACTGTGTGTTCAGAGGACATGTCCCCTAGGGTCCTATCCAGCAAAGAAGTCAAAGATAATGACTTGGCAGCAAGGCCCGCAGTGACCTCAGGGGCATGACGGCAGAGACATGGTGGGGCCAAGGGCCAGATGAGGACAGGATGAGGAAGCAGGGTAGGGCAGGGACAGGGGCAGGGACTGTGCGTGTCCTCTCCAGAACGTTGACCGCAAAGAGGGGACTCAGACTTGGGAAAAGCTGGGAAAAATACAGCAGGTCTGGGAAAGGTTACTCTTCCTTTAGAAGAAAAAAAAAATGTTTTAACATTCTTAACCATTACTGGAATGAGCTAGAAGAGAGGAGGGGCTGCTGATCCTTGAAAGAGAGTACAGGCTAGATCAGTGAGGCCTCATCATCCAGGAAAAGGGGCCCTCCTGGGCTTTCATAATCAGGAATCCAGAGCCCTCACAGGAAGGGCTACTCTGCACACACCTGGCTGCTGGACCTCATCTGAGAGCCACAGCCAGACCACTTCCACCCCTTCCCTGGCCCCTTCACTTCATCCTGAGCTAAAGGTAGCCAGATTGGGAGGGGTTCCTGCTACCCAGTGCTCCCTATGGACTGTCTCCAGATGTAGGAATACCTGTTGGAATTCTAGGAGGGACAAGGGTAGAGGGTCTTGGAACCCTTAAAAATATGGCTTCCATAGCAACAAGTAGATGGCAGACCTGTTGAAGGGGGCAGCAGGAAAGGAGAGCACCATTTGGATTTTACATATGATGTAAAATTCAAGCTCCACTGGAAATCCTCCTGCCTCTCATTGTGTCTGCACCTGTCCTTAGAGGAAAGAACAGGATGAAATAATAGCAGCACAAAGTTTGGGGTCAAATAGTCCTGAATTAGCTCTCAACCCTTCACTCAACAGTTGTATGATCTCAACCTAGGTACTTAAGTCAAACTGAACTTCTATTTTTTTATCTGTATAGTGGTCACAGTGAGGAATAAATTAGAATATATACATAATTCTGTACACAATAGATTTTTATAGATAATAGATCTATATGTCCTATGTGTACATAGATTTTATAGATGATATATTTGTTACATGCATACATACACATACATATATACAATAATGGCACAGAGTGCATACTCAACAAACAGTAATCAGTATTAACAGTAGTAATATTATACCTCTAATGATGAAATCAATCCTCATCAAATCTAATTATAACTATACAAATTGCACAATTTATCAAGAGGTAGATACTTGGGAGAAAAGAGTCCTTCAGTATCTTTTAACTCAATTACTTGGAATTTGATCTATGGGATTATATTATTTATGTTGCAAATCAAAGTCATGTAGGTCTTTGCCAGTACATACATGGTATTGCTCATGCCAAGAAATATAAACCTCTAATGTTACTGATGCAATTAATTTATTCGGTCTTTAAAGAGAAAAATACTCCATAGATTTAAGAACTATGGGAAGAACACTAAAAATCCCAGGCTGTGTATTAGGTGAGATCACAGAAATATTGTTGGAATGAGAGCATAAGAAAAGTATTTTTCCTTTATTCATTCTAGAAATAGCTAGATAAACAAAAGGTAAGTGGAATTAATCTGCTCAGTTGTTTCTTCAGCCCATGAGTCTCTGTCCTCTATGTTCATAGTATTAAAGCAGAAATATTCCTGGTTCTAAGATTATGCACTTTCTTTTTTATTTTTTAATCTTTAAAATTTGTACTAATGAGTTATACATGATAGCAGAATGCATTTCTATGCATTGCACACAAATGAAGCACAACTTTCCATTTCTCTGGTTGTACACAATGTAGAGTCGCATCACATATGCAGTCATACATGTATCTAGGGTAATGATGTTCATCTCATTCCATCATCTTTCCTCCCCCATACCCTTCTCCTTCTTCCTCCCCTTAGCTCAAAGTTCCTCCATTCTTCCCACCCCGCCCCCTCTCATTATGGATCAGCATCCATTTTTCAGAATGAACATGAGATCTTTGGTTTGGGGGGATTGGCTTACTTGACATGATATTCTCCAAGATTATGCACTTTCACCAAAGAATCCGTTTTCCATTTTTCTCTATAATTTCCTGCTATCTGCTCCTTAACTCCTTCGAAGATCAGCCAAGTGTTCTCCTGAAGAGAAAAGAACAGAATTTTGATATAAACAAGCTGTTGCCCAGATCTTACGAAAAGCTTGCCTACAACCTTTTTATTTCCAAAGGGACACAAAGCATCCACTTGCAACACATCACTGTAGCTAACAGGCTGATTTATAAAACTACATAGAGCCAATATGATCTCCAATCAAATCCCTACCTCACTCCATACACTAAAATAGATGTCTGAAATAGAAAAAAAAACATGTATAAAGCAAATCTAATAGAGTAATTTGTAAAAGAGGTCAGGTGTCATTGAAGTATGAAGACCTAAATGTTACCAAAGAAAAGGCAGGTAAGTTTAAATCTGTAATTAATGGTTAACTTCCACTGGTTTTAAAAAAAAAATGGTAGAGAATGTATTTGAAGAACAAAGAATAAAATTTAATAACAAAGTTTTTGTAAATCAATTTTTTAAACTACTAAAACACCAATGGAAATAAACAGTGGCAAGACTAGAGTTTTCACACACAAACACACACCAGAGGAAACATTTATGACCAATGGGCCATAAACACGTGAAACAGGGTTTAATTTTTCATAATTAAAATGTAAATTCAAACAATAACAACTTTTTGTTGCTCATTGGCAAAGATTTAGATGTTTGATAGACCGCGGAGTCAGTAATGTTTTGAGGAAATAGGTAGTTCACATAGTGTTAATGGGGTTGTAAACTGGTGCAACCTTTTTGCAGGGTAATTTGGCAATATCTATTAAAGTGTAAAATGCACATACCCTTTGACCCAGCAATTCCATTGGTAGGAATTTATCCTTAGGGTATACTCTTTCAACTGTGCAAAAAGCACAAGTGGACTAGAAGGTGTGTTGAAGTATTCTTTGTAATCCCCCCAAAGTGGAAAACAATTTTTATTACCAATTTAAGAAACTGGTTAAATGAATTAGGATGTGACCACAAAATGGACTAGAAGCAGTCAGGAAGTGCATGGATATATCTTTGTGCTGTTTTGGAAAGGTGTCCCAGAAACGCTATTATATGGCCGGGGGGCCGGGGGGGGAACAAGTTACAGGTCTATATATTGAGTATGACCCCATTCACATTGAAGATCTTTAAATATAGATCAATAGACACATCCATGCGCGTGAATGTGTGCACACGCGGAGGAAATCCGAAGAAAGATTCTAATAAAGGTTTAAATTGTTGTTACCTATGGGTACTGGTAGGGCTGGAAAGGTCTGAGATGTGGAGGAGTATTTTCTCTGTCACTTTTTTATTCTGTTTGGGAGAAAATTTTTTTCACCGTGAATGTGTATTACTTTATTTAAACAGATATATTTTCTAGAAAAGGAAAGAAGATAAATGGGGAAAGAAGGCAGGAAGAATGAGAAGGAGAGGGAGAAGAAAGGCATAAAATAGAGGAGGGAGGGAAAGGAAAAGATAAAAAAGGAGAAGAGAAGAAACAAAATGCTTTCTCATTCTTTTGAATAGAAGCCCTATTCCTATGTTGACGGAGACATTTAAAGACTTCAGCAATTTTGCCAAACTTGACAAACACCAACTTGTTGCTTCTTTTATAAATGAAAACAAGGAAGTACTCCACGGTTGGCTTTGTCCACACTTTTCCTTAGTCTTTGCAAATCACCCTGGGATAAGTCCTTACTGCAACCTAAGCCGAGGGGGACTCCAGGAAGCCAGACAGCGTTTCCTCTCATAATGCACAAATGTGTATTTTGCCTGATGTTTTTGTCTCTGTGCCTAGATCCCACAGTGACAGGCGCCACAAAAGCACACAGACAAGACAGAGGACGCGCCTGATTTTGCAGAGAGGAGACAGATAGTTGGAGGTCAAGAGGCTGACTTTCCAAAGGCTAAGGATGCAGACAGGAGCTTCTGCCATCTGGGGCAGATTAGAGTGTCAGGCTTTGTCACTAGTATGTGTGTGTGTGTGTGTGTGTGTTTGGGGGGAGGACAGTAACTAGATTAAATCTTTCTTCTCTTGCTTTAAGATTAGGTAGGTGACCAGAGCTACTAAAAATTTTTTTTCACTAACTTTTTAAAGTTAAAATCACATTTAAAGGCTGGAGTTGTGTCTCAGTGGTAGAGTGCTTGTTTAGCACATGGGTGGCACTGGGTTTGATCCTCGTCACCACATAAAAATAAATAAATAAATAAAAGGTATTGTATCCATCTACAACTAAAAAAATTTTTTTGATTAAAAAAAATCACATTTAAAGTCTATTTTATAAGATAATGGGTTTTAGTTGGGTATTAAAAAAAAAAAAAAAAACCTTTAAAAAAATGTGAGCTATGGGGCTGGAGATGTAGCTCAGTGGCAGAGAGCTTGCCTAGAATGTACAAGGCCCTGGGTTCCATCCCAGAACTGCAAATAAGTAAATAAAGAATAAAGTAAAAATTCAGAGATTTTAAGAGGGCTGATGATTTTTAACTTTTTTTCCATGGCAAAGAATGAAAGTTTAAAACTTCCCCAAGAGCTGTTATTTGCAGAAGGACAAAAATCCTCAAGGAAAACTCAGTGGGAACCTGGTCCTTTTCTGTCTTCTTCCACCCTGCCTGCCCTGGGTCCTCATCCAATACTGAACTCTGCAACCATTATTGAAGCTTACAAAATATTCTGCTACTACTCAACAGTTTAAATATTAACAAGCATGTAAAGCTACTGGGGGTAAAAGCCTGGAGCCTGTAATAAGAAGCAAGCCCGGGCTGGATTCTGTAATTATTTCTTACGCAATCCCAGGTCGCAGTCACAGCTTTTTGAAGATTACACACTTCCAGCCACTCTAGCAGGAGGGCTGACTCTGCTAGGGTTGCATAAGCCTTTTCATAGCATGATAATTAGTCATTAAGAAGCAGAACAAAGGGCCATTCGGATCAAGGTGCCACTCTCATAATTATGTATTTGCTTTCAGGAAAGGAGACGTTTCTTGAACATTCTCCCCTAGAGTGGGAGTTAGGAAGGAAATGAGGTTAAAAGGAGAAGTGGAGGTAGAAAGAAAAGGAGGTGGGTCCAACAGTTGGGAGCAGAACAGACACCATGGGGATGGGGGAGTATTCCTGCATTTGCATTTCTTCTTGTTACCTGAAGTCCCACCAGGCCAGCATGCTCCACTGTATCCGCTCCAGCATTGGCTATGAACAAGAAGGTGCCTCTCTAGGGCCTCTGTGCTTACCAGGTGTCTAGTCCTCTTCCAGTCTTTCCATTGTTACCTAAATCTCTGTCCTCACGTCCACGAATTTGCTTTTCATTAGGCTAAACTGTTGTGAAGTCGGGGTTCTAAAATACCAGTGACTGATTATTTCTTCTGAAATGGACACCTGGTACCTGAATCTAGGTGTAGAAATCATCACAGGTAATCCAGTGATCTACAGACAAAGGAACTGAGGCCAGAGATGCCAAAGGGAGAGCTTTTGTGCAACCACGGTGGGGTCTAATGAAGACGCTGAGCTTTGCTTTGTTGTTGGAGCTCATGGCTAACCTCACGTGCGTCCTCTGTCTGCTGAATGAAATCAGTGCCTACCTGCAACATCAGCCCAACCTGTTTGTACACTTGGAGAACCCAGCCTGGTGCCTGGGCTGAGGATAATCATGGCAACACTGCAGCCTGCAGGTTATTGTGAAGATCACAGCAGTACACCTGGCAGGTAGAGGGACAGCACAGGGTGCACGCAGCCTCCAATAGTCTCAACCGGTTTAAAAGGAAGCTGTGCCCTGAATAAGAGAGAGGTTCAGTAGAGACACACCATAGGTAGGTATGGACTGAAATGATCAGGCTAAATGAGGGGTTCGTTGTTCAGAATGACATTTGCCAAAAGTTACTGGGCAAGAAGTCTAATTTCCCATGATGTTAAGAGCACTGAGTCTTTTTACCTGTGCTTCAGAAAATCTATGAAGACAGAAAATGGTCTCCGGGTCACCAGTTCTCCTTCTGCCTGCAACATCACTGCTTCTCAGCCGTGGTACTTGGTAAGCACTAAAAGCCAAGTCAACAAGGGGAACTATGTCTTTTCACATTAAACTCATTTTATTTGTGAGGGTTTTACTAGACCACTTAAGGGAGACACCATACAGGTTAAATATCCAGGTTTTAATATGTCCCCAGATACCTTTAAGAACATTATAGAGAAATGGACCCTAGATAATTAAGTTACAGAGAAATCTAGTGGATTAGTTGGCTGTACTCAAAAGATACTAGTTAGTGCATTAACGTCAGTCTGTAGAGAAGGCTCTAGCAACAGATGGAAGGATTATTTTATCATCAGAGTTTCCAGTGAATTGGCTAGAAAAATATCTTCAGATCTCTGCTCAAGTGTCACTATTTCCTATGAGTTTTCTCTGGCCATTCTATCTAAAGTTGCGAAAATTCCCCCCTCACTTCCTATCCCTCTTCCCTGCTCTATATTTCTCCTTGGTACTTGGCATTAACTAAAACACCACACACGTGATTTATTCATCTTTACTGAGTGTCTATCTTCCCTACTTGAATGAAGCCTCCAGGAAAACAGAGATTTCAGTTTTGCTCACTGTATGTTCAGCACTTACAAAAGTGCCTGGCACATCAAAGGGTACTCTATAGTCACTGAATGGATACACCAATGGAGATAGCATGCTCATCAACTGGGAAGATAACATAAACCCAGGAGGTTGGGGAAAATATTAGATGATAAAGTCAACAACCAAAATTATCCTGATAGGTGATAACAAGGGTCTGAAGCTAGAATTTAACAGGCTATGTAAATCAATCCCACACTTAGATTTCAGAAAAACAATTGCACAAGAACAAGATGGGAAAGATAACATGGCTAAATAATAGCACGTGCAGAAATGACAGGGTCTCGGATGACTGCCAGCTCAATCTGAGTCAAAAACAAAACCAGCCTATCAAAAAAGTGTGATCTTTGGTGTCATGGCTAATTAAAATAATCATAGTTTTTATAGTACACAAGTGCACTGTGATGCATTCCTTCACTTGAACTCACATCTTTTCATATTTACATGCAATATGCATGTGAAGAAGGTGCATATTACAGCCTGGTTTGTAACAGTAATGAGAATCCACTTAAAGGTCCATTAATAAAGAGATGATTAAAAATATATGAAGAGAAGCTAAACCATGGAATGCATTCTTAATTGAGAAAGGGAAAATTCTCAATGTGCGAATTTAGAGCCATCTCTATGAAAAGTCAATAGTGGGAGAGAGGAAGGAGACTTAAACAGGAAAATAAATGGCAAACTTTATCTAGACGTAGAACCAATGTTGTACTCAGGGTGATCCTTGCCCATGAGTATGGGCATCACCTTGCCCATTAGTATGGGCATACTAATGGCAGCTGATTTTACCCAGCCATTAAAAATGCAGAGCAGGGGCTGGGGTTGTGGCTCAGTAGTAGAGCATTCTCCTAGCATATGCGAGACCCTGGGTTCGATCCTCAGAACCACATAAAAATAAATAAATAAAATGAAGGTATTGTGTCAACTACAACTAAAAAATAAATATTAAAAAAAAAAAAAGGCAGAGCAGCAGGATCCATCCCCAGCCTACTGAAACAGTTTCTTAGATTCCCATTCACATTTAAGTTTGAGAAGTACTGCTTTGTTTTTTCACTTGTGCACATTTTTTTTAATTGTGGAAAACTAAATAGCATAAAGTGTACATGTTAGTCAATTTTAAGAGCATTAATTAATATTGCTCAACTATCACCATTGTCCATTTCCAGGACATATACAAATTTTTATAGAGGTTTTCAACTACTTAAATGACCGAATTCATTAAACACTTTTATAAAACTTTAAACATAAGGGCATCTTTCTTATTTGTTATCTAAGCCATATCTCCCATTTCTTGGTGCATTCATTCATTTAATGCATATTGATTGTTTATGCTTACCCAGGCATAATTTTAGGCACAGAGGGCTATACTAATCACTAGAAAAGTATGAAGCTTATGGCCTAGTGAGTTGGTTGACACCATTTACTTATTCTTTTTTTTCCTCCACTTTATTGAGATATAACTACAATGAAATTGGTACCTCAATTGTGGAAAATGGAATGGAGATACCTCAAAAAATGAAAAGTAGAATTATCATGTGATCCTGCAGCAATCCCATTTCTGGGTATATATCCAAGGAAATGAAATCAATATGTTGAAAACACATCTGTGAGTCCATGTTTATTGTGGCATTATTTAGAATAGCCAAGATGTGGAAACAACCTGAGTGTCAATCAAGGGATGATGGATAAAGAAAATGTGGTATATAAACAACAGAATATTATTCAGCCTTTAAAAAGAAGGAAATGCTGGGTCTGGGGAAATAGCTCAATGGTAAAGCACTTGCCTAGCATGTGCAAGACCCTGGGTTCAATCCCCAGTACCACACACAGAGATTTTTTTTTAAAAAAAAGAAGGAAAATCTTACCATTTGCTAAAACATAGATGAACTTGGAAGATATTATGTTAAGCAAAATAAGTCAGACAAAGAAAGACAAATACTGTATGCTCTCACTCGTTTGTATACTGACAATATTCAGCAGGGATTGAACTCAGGGGCACTTAACAAAAAAGTTAAATTCAGAAACAGAGACTAGAAAAGTGATTATCAGGGGCTATGGAATGGAGTTAATGTAGAGATGCTGGTTGAAGGGTACAGATTGGCAATTATAAGACAAGGAAGTTCTGGAGAACTAATGAAAGCATGGTGACTATAGTTAGTGATAATGCGTTGCACACTTGTAATTTGGTAAGAGAGTCAATCTTAAATTCCCAACACACCCAATAATTAGGTGAGGTGATGATGGATGTGTTAACTAATTTAATTTTGACAATCATTTCATAATCACTTCACATATAGACAACTCTATGTGTATATCAAATATGTGCATCCTAAAAGAGAAGCTTTGGTTTAGAGGGTGAATTAAACCCAGAATGCTTCATCCTACCCATGCCCTCTAGGGGATTGGATTTTGTGGAATCCTGTTCCTTAATCAGCCCAGAAGTGTCCACGCTTAAGCTGATACTAATGGCAGCTGATTTTACCCAGCCAAACTACGTATTGCAGGAATGGATGCATATAGGTTTAAGTAATTTGCTCTCCTTTGGTCATACTGCAGGTCAGAAAACCTATTGCAGCTAATGCTTTTCTGGCTGTGGGGCAATTTTCAGCAGCCACTATGTAAATGTTCCCACATAACCTCAGCCTCAGCTGTGCATTCTTCTCTAAGAACACACACAGCTTAAGGTTATCTCAAAATCAGCTCAGGGATTCTTTCCAAACTCAAGGTCACTTACACTGAGCCACAGCCTGACGCCTCCTTCACCTGCCAGGATTAGGAACCCAATGAGGGCACCAAGCAGCACGGTCATCAGAGTGGGAAGCCATCCATCACGGAGCTGCAAACTCCTGTAGGCTCTCCTCCTTTTCTAGAATGGGTAATGCCTGTGTTCATTTCTCCTTCAGTCCCATGGCCAGTCTCACCCCCTTCATCTTCTTTCTGCTACATGTCCAACCAATACAATGACACACAGCTTGGGGTCCTTATCCTGTTAGGATTTTAGGGCCAAATGTCAGTATGAATGAATACTGTACCCTTTGGCTATGCATACGGGGTTTGGGTGGGATTTTGTTCATGCCTTGTAGATACTAGCTAGAAGACTGAGGTCTGCAATGTTCATGAGGCTGCTCTTAGAGAACACACTAATTTGGCAGCCTCCTGAAAGACGTGCAGCTGAGTGATCAAAAAGTTTCCATTCTGCACATACCCACTGTAGCTCTTCAGTACCACTTTGTCTCCTTTCCACCTCCCCTACTTCCAAGCCCCCCCTCTCTCCTTTTATTTCTCCCAGCATGGATTAAACTCAGGGGCACTTAACAACTGAGCTGCATCCCAGCCCTTTTTTATATTCTATTTAGAAATGGGGTATCACTAAGTTGCTTAAGGCCTCACTAAATTTCTGAGGCTGGCTTTGAATTCTTGAGCCTCCTGCCTCAGCCTCCTGAGCAACTGGTATTACAGGCATGCACCACGGTGCCCGGCCTAAGATGTATTTCTAAGAGGAGCAAGCAAGATGTATCCATGTACCCTGTACGTGTGGGGGAGACATCAGAATATGATACACACACAGGTGTGTGCTGTTATATGCAGAGAACAATCCCAAGAGAGCACACTCAAATGGCTAAGCTGACTCCAGACATGTGGTGTGGGGAACAGCAGTGACAAGGAGACACGTCATCACGTCTTTGTTCCTTTTGAATTTGGAGCCATGTGCAAGTATTACCTAGTAAAATTAAAATTTAAATTATAAATAAAAATATTTTCTTACCTTAACACATGTAACTTAACACTTTATTTAACCAATATACAGTACCAGTACTAAACATTGACTGCAATATTTTTCACTCTGCAGTAGTCAACTTTCTTAACAGCAGAATACTCAAATCTGAGTGCCATATTTAAAAATATATATATATTCAAAGCTTACATAATGGAGATACATCTTAGTCTTTCCTTCTTTCTCTAAATAAAAATCTAGCCAAGGAAGCTCTTAGCGCTAGGATCAAATTATTTCTTTGTGATCTGTTAGCATGTCTTCAAGTTGTTCTTTTCTGTTCATTTATGTGCCTTTTATAGTGCCACCATTCTCTACTGCTATGAAAAGACCCTTTTAAGGACACATTAACTTGAGGGAATGTTCTAAGTACTACTTCAAATAGTCAAAGTACCTGTTAGCCACAAACTTTGTTTATTCATGTTACTAAAACTGCAATATAAGTGGAGAACTTACAGTTTCCAGTCTGGCATGAAGGGATCTTGGAATTGACCACTTTCATCCTTACAACAAGAACAAACTGAAAATCAACACCTCTGCTCTTCATTCCTCCCCGGTAGAAATGCAAAATGAACAGCTACTTTGAAAGACAGTTCAACAGTTTCTAATAGAGTTAAACACGCTTACCATATGACCCAGCTATTGGGCACCTTGGTATGCACCCAAATGAGTTGAAAACTATGTCCACACAAAAACATGCACATGGATGTTTATAACATTTTTATTCAAAATTGCTGAAACTTGCCAACACCAAGATGTCCTTCAGTAATGAATGAATAGGCAAATTGTGGAACATCTATATAAATCAAATCATATTTCATACTAAGAAGAACTTAATTATCAAGCCATGGACAGACAACTTTGGAAAGTTTAAATGCATATTTCTAAATGAAGCCAGTCTGAAAAGGCAGCACATTGTATGATTCAAACTATATGACATTCTAGGAAAAGTAATACCACAGAGACAGTAAAAAGATCAATGATTGCCAGGGGATAGAGGGGAAAAAGGGGTGAGCACAGAGGGTTTTTAAGAGAGTTAAACTATTCTGTCTGATACTCTAATGGTGTAGACATTATACTTTTGTTATACAAAGAAAGTACAATGCCAAAATTGAACTCTGATGCAAATTTGGACATTTGTTATAATAATGTATCAATATTGGCTCATCAGTGGTAACAAATGTACCACACCACTGTAAGATGTTATTAATTGGGAAAACTGTGCAACAGGGTGAGAACACTCTATACTTCCCACTCAATTGCCCTGTAAATCTGAAACTGCTTTAAGTAGAATTGGCATATGATCCAGCAATTCCTCTTTGGAATATACTCCCACAAGCAGTGAAAGAAGTCTCAAAGAGATATTTGCACACCCACGTTCATAGCAGCATTATTCACAATAGCTAAAAGAGAAAGCAACACCAAGTGTCCATCAATGGAAGAATGGACAAAATGTGATGCATAAGTATATCAGAATATTCCTCAGCCTAAAAGAAAGGAAAGTCTAACACATGCTACAACACGTGAACTCCAAGGACATTAGGGTAAGTGAAATTCACCAGTCACAAAAAGACATATTGTATGATTCTACTTATTGGGGGTACTAGAGTAGTTACACTCATTGAAAGGGAAAGTAGGATGGTGGTTCCCAAAGGCTAAAGGAAGAAGAGGATGAGAAGTTATTGCCTAATGAGCATGGAATTTCAGTTTTGCAAGATGAAAAGTTTCCATGAAGGACTGTGGTTGCACAATAGTGAAAAGTGTACTTAGCTCTACTGAACTATAAAAAATGTTTCACATGGTAACTTTTGTTATATGCATTTGATCACAATTAAATATCTTTAAAATGGGAGGATAAGTAGATATTTGGCATAAATTTGTGTATGCACAAATTATTTATGGAATAAAACCCCAAAACTGACAATTAAGATACTTCAGAGTACAAGGTTTAGGAACTAAACTAGAGACAATTATCATATGTTTCAAGCTCAGAACCTTTTTCTTTTTTAACCATATGTATTTCTCACATTTTCAGCTATAAACAAGGGACTGAGGGCTTGCCTACAAGTCCCACATCCCTTTCAAACAGAAGATGGTACTTCAGAATCAGGTATTTTTTTGCCATATATATTTTTCAATTATTTGATGAAACACTATTTTTAGGGGTAATTATTTTTATTTCCTTCATTATAACTGAAACTTTCTCCAAATTTAGGGAAGACATTTATTTACTGGGACTCAAATTTACAGTCTTTGGCACAAGAAAATAATACACTGTGTCTACCAGTGGTATTGTTTTTTTCGTTGTTTTTAATAGTGGTGATGGATTTTTGCAAAGTTGTCTCTATTCTGAAAACCTCACCAGGCTTGGAACCAATAATAATAACCCCTGGTGCCTACTGAGAGCCATTTGTGAAGCACAGTGGTTAGCTCTTTTATAACATCTATTTAACAACCAAATCATCCTCAGGTCTTAAATTATTCACTGCAGTTTACATAGAAGGAGACTGGTACATTAGAAGATTAAATGACGTTTCCAAGGTCTTGCTGTATTAGGATACAATTTTGTATCAACTTTGCTATAATTCCAAAGCCACTAGGACCTGCTTCCTCAGTCAGCTTTGCAAGATAGGGAGGGGGTTGAGCCTATTACTATGAAACCCACAAGGACAGGTGGACCACAAGCCTTTGCCTTTCTCATACCCATCTGCCTAGTGATTTCACGGCATCTGGCACAAAGTACTTGAATGATCTAATGATCTAATTGGTTTCACCAGAATCAAGAACTATTCACCAAAGAGTGCAAGTAAGTAGATGACTCCAGAAGGAGACTATATAAACCTTTCTAATGACCTGAATGCCTAACAAACAGCCACCAGAAGCCATCCACAGCACATTTGGAGGTCTTTCTGACTCCCTTCTCCTTGCACCAGCTAGCAGCACACTCTGACTCTGCTGAAACTTTGTATAATCCAACCATGCACAGGGAATGCTCATTACTCCTTACCAGTGAATAAAAATTGTCAACCATCAATTCCCACATGAAGCCAAATGCTCCTAAAGGAGTCTCTAAATAGTCAACAAATGCCATCAACTTAGCATGTTTAACAAAAGTAATATAAGTAGGAAGGGGCTGGGGATGTGGCTCAAGTGGTAGCGTGCTCACCTAGCATGCATGAGGCACTGGGTTCCATTCTCAGCACCACATAAAAATAAAATAAAGATATTGTGTCCACCTAAAACTAAAAACTAAATATTAAAAATATATATAAGTGGGAAGGTGGACTCATTACTACATTTCTTCCCCTGTCCCACAGGAAGCCCCAAAGTGGGAACCTCCTCTGGAATATGAAGGCCACGTTCAAACCCCCACTCCCAATGGCTAGTAAATAGCAGGGTGCACTCACCTAGTTTTTTGAAGTGGATATAATCACAAAAACTGTTATACACACAATCACTTCTCATCTTACTTCTTCTCCCTCTCCATCCCTCCAGCCAACCCATCCCCTGCTGAGAGCCATTGCCAAGTAGGAATGACGCATCAAAATTTCCTTGCCACCGTACCCCATGTTGCTTAAAGGAAGGACTCGTGGATATGGACATTTGAAGTGACATTGCATGTATGTTTGAGAAAGGTGACCCTGCTCAAAGACCAGGGTGGATCCAGGTACAAGGAGGATCCTACTGGATTAGGGCGGATCAGGTTTTAGGGAGTATCCCACTCCTTGGGTTTAGGGCGGTTCCAGGTTTAAGGTATACCCTGCCAGGGGAATAGGGCGTATCCTGCTGCCTCAGGCACGCCCGATCCTTGAGTTCCCGTTGAGTTCTTGTGGGATTCAGAAAGTATTTGGGATTCAGAGCCTGGTGGAGTACGTAAATTTTGTGGCAGAACGTAAATTTCCCCAGAACGTGTGTAGAATGCTGGTGTGAGTTCAGGAATAAAGAATTGCTGTTTGAATCTACAAGGCTGTGAGTGGCTCGTGATTTTGTGCCCAGCCAGACTGCGGCAATCCCCTAATGTCTTATTGTAAGGGTCTGGCGAAACGTCGGAGGGAGAGACCACCCAAGAGACTGACTCCATGCAATTGGCAAAAGGGGATATTTATTGGGGATCCATTCCAGCGCGCTGGGACTCTGTGCTCACTCAAGGAGGGAGAGCAGCCCAGAGCCCAGAGCAAAGGTCAAGCAGAGCTTAAGTACACTTTTTGGAGAGGGCGGTGGGCTTTACATACATCAGAACAAATCATCATGAGGCGCGGGGAAATTGAACAACAACTCTGAGACGTGATTAGCAAATTCATTGGCGGGAACAGCTCGGGCGGGGGTGATTGGTCATTCCTAAGCGGGTACACATTCAAACTGATTGGTTCGGGCCCTGTGACAAACTGCACAGGGCCCTAGGCTAAATGGCTAGTAGAGTGTTGTCTTAACTATCTCAGGAATCTGGGTGTAACAGAGGAACTCAATAATACCTAATCTTACATTTTAATTCAAGCCTTCCAGCTTAGAAACTTTACCCTTTCATTATGACTCAAAATTCACAAAGCATGCCATCAGCTATGCATTTGTAAAAGCATCAGTGTGAGGTTTTCAAAATTATTATTAATGGTGAGTTATTCTGCATAATTATTCTCTTTTTGTTTGAGGTCTTTTCTACAATGGAGACATATTGGAGCTCTGACCTTGCTAAAAAAAAAATTCACTCATGACTGTTCATAGATCTCTCTTCCAAATTTTTAGGAACATAGATGCTCACTGGCATGTAAAATAGCAGTACTGGTGCCCTTCCACCATTTAGCGCAAGGCATTCTCACTTACTCCATATACGTGGCTGTCCCTGGATACCATGGCTCAATGATTCCAGGATCCTCCAAAGATACCAAAATCCATAGATGCTCAAGTCCCTTATGCAAAATGCAGCAGCATAACCTACACATACCCCCCTGAACACTTTAATCTCTAGATCACTTTAAATTTCTAATACAATGTAAATACAATGTAAATAGTTGTTATACTATAATGTTTAGGGGAAAAGTCAAACATGTTTGCTATAGATGTAATCTTTTTTACTTTAATATTTTTATCTACTGTTTGTTGAATTCATGGATTTGAAGCCCATGAACATGGAAGTCAAATGATGTGTGTGTGTGTGTGTGTTTATAAGTTTTAAGTATTTCCATTTTCTCCAAACATTCATAACACTGGAACATTATAATTATATGAGAAGATACATATATGTAGAGAGAGAAATCACAAATTCAGAATATAAAATATGTCAATTTTCTGTTATTTAAGCCTTATTATTTTTGTCCTCTGGACTAATGGTTCATCAGCATCAATTGGAGGGATTGGAAAACAAACATTGCTGATATCTCCACCTGAGACATTCTCATTCAGCAGGTCTGGGGTCAGGTGATGTGGCAGTGCTGGCCCAAAGCTCATATTCTGAAAGTCTTGGTCGGAAAGGAATGGATGCAAAGTCCCTCAAAATATATGCCAGTGCTGAACAGAGAGAAATCAAAGAAATTCAAGAAAATTCAAAATGATGTTGGACCACAAATAGCATACCACCTAAGTAATATAAATTATAAAATGCAGAGGCCAGAAAGACAAAAAGGCAAAGATATTCAAAATCATTATATCTTAATTGCTAGAGCTTTCTGGACAAATGCTTCCTTGACCATGTATCTGCCAATATAGGCTTAATTTGAATCTCATGAAGGGTAGAGTGTTGTGTCTTTATAAATAAGAAATGCAATGTTGGTCCTTTCTTCTGGGCCTCATGCCCTCATTTTTGGGGTCTTCATTGCTCCTCAAAGTTAACACCTATGTCTCACCCTGGTATCTCTACCCATCAGTCAGAGCTTAAAATGAGTTCTTCCATTGCTCACACCAAAATCCTGAATAAAATAAGGTTTTACCCTATTCAGAATAAATAGGATTGTATAAAAAAAGCATGACTGATTCATTCATGCAAAAAAAAATATAAAATGGCTATCATATTCAATATGTGACTTCTCTTAGGAAAAAATGTATTATTTTCTTACCTAATTATGAATGTTCCCATGTTACAAATGTTTAGAGGAAATGTTTAAACTTGACACTGGTATGAAAAACTGTCTGCTATAGTTTGGATCTTCAGTAACCCCCAAAGGCCCGTGTGTTAGATTCCTGTTCACAGGTCTTTGGCATTATTGGAAGCAGTGGGACCGTTAGGAGGACCTAGTGAAAGGAATATTGGACCCTTCCCCTTCTCTCTCTCATTTTCTTCCCATCTACCATGAGGTGTGCAGCCTTCTTCACCTCAAGTTCCCACTTATACTGCCCACCACAGGCCCAAAGCCACACATCCAAGTCACCATGGAATGAGACCTCTAGAACCATGAGCTAAAATAAATCTTTCCTTCCCTATTAAATTGTTTATCTTGGGTATTTTGTCAGACAGAAAGCTAACACACTGTCACATGTAGTTGTCCTGCCCACAGGTCCCCAAAATCCTGAAAGCAACCCTGAGATTAAGGAATGTACAGACCCACCCACACCAGCCCGAGCAGGGACCCAGGCTCACAGCAGACCCGGGTCCACCCCCCCATCCGAGGGGCAGACACCCATGGAAGCCTAGCCTGGGCACAGGACTGCTCCTTTCGACCAGCAGACTACCACGGGAGGTCAAGCCCAGATCCACCCACACTGACCTGTGTGGAACTCAGGCTCACATGAGGCCCAGGTTCACCCCTCCACTGGCAGGCACTTGCATCCAGCACAGGACTGCCACTTCCAACCAGCAGACTACTGCAGGATCCCAGGCCAGACCAGATCTGTCCACACTGTCTTACGCAGGACCCA
Source organism: Ictidomys tridecemlineatus (assembly GCF_052094955.1). NCBI lineage: Eukaryota > Metazoa > Chordata > Mammalia > Rodentia > Sciuridae > Ictidomys > Ictidomys tridecemlineatus. The sequence continues at coordinate 133,311,068 of NC_135484.1, forward strand.
GATCCAGGATAGGTCCGAGTTTGCCCCTCACACACCTGGGAGCCTAAGCCTAACCCACTTCCATCTTGGGACACTGCAGTCACTACCATAGCCTTCCCCACACAGTAGCCCCTAACTTTTTGAAAACAGACAGGGACTAAAAGCATCCCTTTGGGATGCCATCAGAGCAGGTATCCCAAAAGGAGTGTGAAGCACACCCTTTCAGCCCCATCACTGTAAGACATTGCTTCCATCTTGGGGCACCTTAAATATTATCTCAAGTTACCTCAGCCATTGCTGCCACCACCTGTAGATTCAGTAGCATACATTGAGGGGCACCAGCAGGATCTGGAAGCCCAACATCAAGGTGAGGTACAGACAATCTGCACAGGTACTGTAAGAATATAGGGAAGAAACTGTAATATCTCAGATCCATGCTGCAAGAAAGGAAGATATAGACAACATGAAAAAATAAGGGAGGAAAGTGCCCCAAACAAACCAGAACACTATAATAACAGAACCTATGGACAGTAAAGTTGATGAAATATCGTAGGGGGAGTTCAGAAGGTTCATAATTAAAAGATCTGTGAATTAAGGAATGACCTAAATGAGCAAATACAGGCAAAAACTGATGACTCCAACAATGAGATCAGGGAACGGATTCCACCTCTTGGGTCCCCTTCTTCCTCCGGGAGAAGTCTTTTCTGCTGTCCTTTAATAAACTTCTACTTTCCACTCTGACCTTGCCTCAGTGTGCTTCTCTGGTGTTATTCTTCAACATTGGGGAAGCAAGGACTCATCACCGGTCAACAGCGGTAACATATTAGAGGTTCCCAACCGAGATTCTATACAAAGTAAAGGTGCTGGGACAGGAGAATTGGACCCACCACTCTCGGATTAAGGCCTGCCATCCTGAGCCGATACCCAAAGAGACTTCTTCTTCCCAAGAAACTGAGGAGCGATACTCCTGCACTCCAGTAGAGGACCTAAGATATCTCTTCTGCAGAGAAAATGGTGATATGTAAACTTTTCCTTCTCTTTCTCTTTGCTACCATAAACAGACCAACTGAGGCAACTCTTTTCTAATGTGGGTCAACAATATGCCACTAGGTTACAGAAAGATAATTGCTGGATATGAGGACTATTACCCCTTTCCAACACTTCTGGACTACCTTGGTGGGTATCCCCCTTACAAGGAAATGACTGGATAAATTTACAATCCTTAATGTTACAACAAAAGAAAGAAAGACCCTATTTACAAAGTCCCTCTCGTACAAATGTTAATTTATGGCCTATAAATGAAACTTTATCACAACCTGGTCATGGAAAGATTTTCACTTTAAACCAGACCAACCTTCAGATGTCCACTACTGTTAAATCCCATCTAATTCTCTGCTTCCACTACGCGCACCATCAATATGTCACAGATATAAAGATGGTTATTATCAGATTTGGGATGGAGATTTATGGCTCACTCCCACTATTGGGCATTTAAACCAAAAAGCCCCACTCTGTTGGGAACAATGAAACCATACCTATGACACGTGGCCTAATGCTACTCAAGAATTAGGATGGACCCCAGAGTTACAATGTCAACAAATTATAGTTTTACAATCCAAGGATTGGTTTGGAACAAAATGGCTTTCTAGACCTAAAACTATTTGGCCAGCACCCAATGGGACTCAATAGATATGTGGAACTAACCTACCCCTGGATGCAGGGGAGATGGACCCCAAATATAACACAGCCAGCAAACCTCCCCAATCTCAAACACAGATGGAGACGATCTGTGTTTCGTTGGTATGATCATCTAGCTTCTCTGTTTATCCCACAAATTGGTTTAGAAGATATAATGTGGCATGTGGAGACTTTAAACAATTATACTCAAACTTCCCTCCATGATGTTGAGGAAAGTATCTCTCTCCTTAATACTGAAATAACACTTATGAGGAAGGCCATCTTACAAAATCGGATGGCTTTAGATGTCCTCACTGCAGCCCAAAGTGGTACTTGTGCCATTATTAAAACTGAATGTTGTGTTTACATCCCTGACAATTCTAGCAATGTGACAAATATCCTTAAAGATTTACATGCTCAGATAGAAGCCATGTCCTCACCAACTTTGTCATGGGAACAATATCTTAGCTCCTGGTTCTCCGGTACTTCCTGGTGGAAAACACTGTTAGTCTCTTTCTTTGGCGTCATACTCATTGGCATATTCCTGTGCTGTGGCATTTATTGCTGCATCAATATGGTTCCAGTACTAATGAATTATTGTTTCCCTTACAGACCACCCATCACTCAAATGGCCCTCCAGCCTAGTACTTCTCAATCGGATTTCTATCATGGACTACTTGATAGACTCGATTTTTAAAGGGGAACTCCAAACTGCTTGCCCAACATCGTCCCCTTTCAGCTTGAAGAAGCCAGAACGATCTTCGCCCCCATTCCTTACAGCAGTAAGGAGTTCCCAAAATTAGAGGGGGGAATGAAGCCAGATTTAAAATTAGGTAGTCAGTGTAGTTAGGTAAATCAGGTCTAATATCAAGTGAAATCTAAAATCTAACATGAATCTAAAATTCATGTTGAGAATGAATTTCCGGAAAAGTTGAGCAACTCTTGGAATGTTAATGAAGCTCAGGAAACAGCCCCCAACAGATTTGAAGACAGCCTGTCCCAAAGAAATGTTAATGAACAGCAAACTTGACTCGGAAGTGCCCAGATTACTTCTTTGGCCCACCTGTGTCCCAACCCTTCCCACCTACATTCCATCACCAAAAACTATAAAAAGGGAAACACACTCGCCCTTCAACAGATTCCACCTCAGGTCCCCTTCTTCCTCCGGGAGAAGTCTTTTCTGCTGTCCTTTAATAAACATCTAATTTTCCACTCTGAAATAAAAAAACAAACAATGAGATCAGGGAGCAAATAAAGGTAGCAAAAGATTACTTCAAGAGAGAGCTAGAGTCTCTGAAAAAAAAAGTCAGAAATCCTTGAGATAAAGGATATAATAAATCAAATTTTAAAAACTCAATAGAAAGCATAACCAACAGACTAGATCACTTGGAAGAAAGAACATCATAAAATGAAGACAAAGTATACAATCTGGAAAATAAAGTTGATTACACAGTGGAGATAATAAGAAACCATAGACAGAACATGCAAGAATTATGGGACAGCATCAAAAGACCAAATATAAGAGTTATTGGGATAGAGGAAGGCACAGAATTTCAAACCAAAGGAATGTACAATCTCTTCAATGAGATAACATCAGAAAATTTCCCAAACATAAAGAATTAAAGAATTGGAAAACCAAATACAAAAAGCTAACAGGACACCAAATGTACAAAATTACAACAGATCTACACCAAGGCACATTATAATGAAAATGCCTAGCCTACAGAATAAGGATAGAAACTTAAGAGCCACAAGAGAGAGAAATCAGATCATATATAGCAGGGAGACCAATTCGTATCTCAGCAGATTTTTCAACCCAGACCCTCAAAGCTAGAAGATCATGGAACAACATATACCAAGCTCTGAAAGAAAATGGATGCCAACCAAGAATCTTATATCCAGTAAAACTAAGCTTTAGATTTGACCATGAAATAAAAACTTTCCATGATAAACAAAAGTTAAAAGAATTTACAACTAGAAAGCCTGCACTACAGAGCATCCTCAGCAAAATATTCCATGAAGAGGAAATGAAAAACAATGATAGAAATCAGCAGGCAGAGGGTATTACACTAAAGGAAAATAAGAGGAGAAACCAAGTCAAGTTAAATACCAAAAATAAACAAAAATGGCTGGGAATACAAATCATGTCTCAATAATAACTGTGAATGTTAATGGTCTAAACTCACCAATCAAAAGACACAGACTAGCAGATTGGATCCCACCGACGCCCCCCCCCCCCCGCCAAAAAAAAGAGCCAAAAACATGCTGCCTTCAAGAGACTGATTTCATAGAAAAAGATATTTACAGACTGAAGGTGAAGGGTTGGGAAAAATCATACCACTCACATGGACTGCAGAAGCAATCAGGGGTTTCCATCCTCATATCAAATAAAGTAGACTTCAAACTAAAGTCAATCACAAAGGATAAAGAAGGACACTATATACTGCTCAAGGGAACTATACACCAACAAGACTTAACAATTATAAATATATATGCCCCAAACAATGGAGCGTCTATGTTTATCAAACAAACTTTTCTAAAGTTCAAGAGTCAAATAGGCCACAACACAATAATTGTAGATGACTTTAACATACCTCTTTCACCACTGAATAGGTTTTCCAAACAAAAGCTAAACAAAGAAACTATAGAACTCAATAATACAATCAATAATTAACACTTAACTGACATATATAGAATATTTTATCCTTCAACGAGAGAATACACTTTCTTCTCAGCAGCACATGGATCCTTCTCTAAAATAGACCATATACTATGCCACAAAGCAACTCTTAGCAAATATAAAAAAGTAGAGATACTGATGCATTTTATCAGCTCATAATGGAATGAAATTAAAAATCAATGATAAAATAAGGAATAAAGTCCACTCTAACACCTGGAGACTAATAATATTGAATGTGTTGCAGAAAACATCAAAAAGACAATTAAAAAAATTTTAGAGGTGAATGGAAACACAGATGCAACATATTGAAATCTCTGGGACAATATGAAAGCAGTACTAAGAGAAAAGTTAATTGCATGGAGTTCATTCATAAAAGAGGAAAATGTCAACAAATAAATGACTTAACATTACATCTCAAAGCCCAAGAAAAAGAAGAACAAATCAACACCAAAAGCAGCAGAAGAGAGGAAATAATTAAAATTAGATCTTAAATCAATGAAATTGAAACAAAAAAAATTGAAAAAATTGACAGAACAAAAAGTTGCTTCTTTGAAAAAATAAATAAAATTGACAGACCCTTAGCCATGCTGATGAAGAGAAGGAGAGAGAAAACTCAAATCACTAACATATGTGATAAAAAAAAGAAAATATCACAACAGACACTACATAAATATATTAGAAATATATATTAGAAATTATTTTTGAAAACTTGTACTCCAATAAAATAGAAAATATTGAAGGTATCAACAAATTTCTACAGTCATATAATTTGCCCAAATTGAATCAGGATGATATACACAATTTAAATAGATCAATTTCAAGTGATGAAATAGAAGACACCAACCAAGAAAAGCCCAGGACCAGATGGATATATAGCTGAGTTTTACAAGACCTTTAGAGAAGAACTAATATCAATACTCTTCAATTTATTTCAGGAAATAGAAAAAGAGGCAGCACTTCCAAGCTCATTCTATGAAGCCAATATCCCCCTGATCCAAAAACCAGGCAAAGACACATCAAGGAAAAAATCTTCAGACCAATATCTCCAATGAACATAGATGCAAAAATTTTCAATAAAATTCTGACAAATCAAATACAAAAACATATCAAAAAGATTGTGCACCACAATCACATGGGATTCATTCTGGGGATGCAAGGTTGGTTCAACATATGGAAATCAATAAATGTAATTCATCACATCAATAGATTCAAAGATAAGAATCATATGATCATCTCATTAGTTGCAGAAAAATCACTTGACAAAATACAGCATGCCTTTATGTTCAAAACACTAGAAAAACTGGGGATAACAGGAACATATTTCAACATCATAAAGGCTATCTTTGCTAAGCCCCAGGCCAACATCATTCTAAATGGAGAAAAATTGAAGGCATTCCCTCTAAAAACTGGAACAAGACAGGGATGCTAAATTTCACTACTTCTATTTAACTTAGTCCTTGAAACACTGGTCAGAGCAATTAGACAGACCAAGGAAATTAAAGAGATATGCATAGGAAAAGAAGAACTCAAATTGGCACTAATTGCTGACAATATAATTCTATACCTAGAAGACCCTAAAAGTTCCACCAGAAAACTTCTAGAAGTAGTAAATGAATTCAGCAAAGTAGCAGGATATAAAATCAACACTCATAAATAAAAGGCATTTCTGCATGTCAGTGACAAATCCTCAGAAAAGGAACTGAGGAAAACTACCCCATTTACAATATCCTCAAAAAATAATAAAATATTTGGGAATCAACTTAATGAAAGAGGTGAAAGATCTATAGAATGAAAATTACAGAACCTTAAAGAATTAAGTTAAAGAAGACCTTAGAAGATGGAAAGATCTAACTTGCTCTTGGATAGGCAGAATTAATATTATCAAAATGATCATATTTCCAAAAGCACTATACAGATTTAATGCAATTTCGATGAAAATCCCAATGACATTCCCCATAGAGATAGAAAACGGAATTATGAAATTCATCTGGAAAAATAAGAGACTCAGAATAGCTAAAGCAATCCTTGGCAACAAGAGTGAAGCAGGGTTCATCACTATACCAGGCCTTAAACTATACTACAGAGCAATAGTAACAAAAACAGCATGATTTTGGCACCAAAACAGACTGGAAGACCAAAATGGTACAGAATAGAGGACTAACCCATAAAATTACAATTATATATTAGACAAAGGTGCCAAAAACATGCATTGGAAAAAAGCCTCTTCAACAAAGGTACTGGGAAAACTGGAAATCCATATGCAACAAAATAAAATTAAGCCCCTATCTCTCACCATGCACAAAACTCAACTCAAGGTGGATCAAGGACCTAGGAATTAAACCAGAGACTCTGCATCTAATAGAAGAAAAAGTAAGCCCTAATCTCCATCATGTGGGATTAGGCCACAACTTCCTTAATAAGACTCCTATAGCGCAAGAATTAAAACCAAGAACTAATAAATGGGGTGAACTCAAACTAAAAAAGTTTCTTCTCAGCAAAAGATGTTTCAATCTGTGAGGTGAGTAGAGAGCCTGTATCTTGGGAGCAAATTTTTACCCCTCTCACATCAGATAGAGCAGTAATCTCCAGGGTATATAAAGAACTCAAAAAGTTAAAAACACACAAAAAATAAGTAACCCAATCAATAAATGGGCCAAGGACACTAAATAAATACTTCTCAGAAGAGGATATACAATCAATCAACGAATATATGAAAAAATGTTCATCATTGCTAGCAATTAGGGAACTGCAAATCAAAGATTTCATCTCTAAGATTTCATCTCACTCCAGTCAGATTGGCAGCTATTATGAAGACAAACAACAGTAAGTGTTGGCGAGGATGTGGGGGTAAAGGTACACTCATATGCTGGTGGTGGGAATGCAAATTGGTGCAGCCAAAATGGAAGGCAAAATGAAGATTTCTTGGAAAATTGGGGATGGAATCACAGTTTGAGCCAGCTATCCCTTTCCTTGGTCTATACCCAAAGGACTTAAAAAGAGCATACTACAGGGACACAGCCACATCTAGGTTTTTAGAAGCACAATTCACAATAGCTAAACTATGGAACCAATCTAGATGCCCTTCAATAGATTAATGGATAAAAAAATGTGGCATATATACACAATGGAATATTACTCAGCAATAAAAGAGAATAAAATCATGGCATTTGCAGGTAAATGGATGGAGTTAGAGAAGATAATGCTAAGTGAAGTTAGCCAATCCCAAAAAAACAAATGCTGAATGTTTTCTTTCATATAAGGAGGCTGATTCATAGTGGGGTAGGGAGCGGGAGCATGGGAGGAATAGACAAAGTCTAGATGGGGCAGAGGGGCTGGAGGGGAAGGGAGGGGCATGGGTTATAAATGATGGTGGAATGTGATGATCATCATTATCCAATGTACATGTATGAAGACACAAATTGGTGTGAATATACTTTGTATACAACCAGAGATATGAAAAATTGTGCTCTATATGTGAAATAAGAATCGTAATGCATTCTGCTGTCATACATAAATAAAAAATTAATTAAAATTTTAAAAAGGGAATTATAACTGGATTATTTTTTTATGTATTATTTATATAATCATTGTCATGAGAGAGAAGATCACATGGAACAACTAATAAGGGCAGGCCATACTGCAGAGGTAGCAAGCATCTCAGACTCTGCCCTCCAAGGATTTCTAAACTGGCTATGCCTCCATTGACCCACCAGATTCTTCCAATGGACAGTCAGTGGCTTAGATGTGGCTATGGACCTGAGACCTTATCCCAGTATACAGCTGGCTCTCAGTATCTACGGTTTCTTCATCCACGGATTCAACCAACTATGGATCAAAAATTTTAGAAAAACATTGTTCCTCTACTGAACATGTAGAGATTTTTTTCTTATCATCATCCCTAGAAAATACAGCATAACAGTTGTTTACATAGCAGTTATATTGATTAGGTATTATGAGTAACTATAAGTCATCTAGAGATGATTTAAAGTATACAGGAGGACATAGTAGGTTCTATGCAAATTCCATGACATTTGAGGTGGGGAGTTACTGGGGATTAAACTCAGGGTTGCTCAGCCACTAAGCCACATCCCCAGCCCTATTTTGTATTTTTACTTAGAGACAAGGTCTCCCTGAGTTTCTTAGCACCTCAATTTTACTGAGGCTATCTTTGCACTGTCAATCCTCCCACCTCAGCCTGCTGGGATTGAAGGCGTGTGCCACTGTGCCTGGCCATGACATTTTTTATAAAGAATTTGTGCAGGGGGCTGGGGATGTGGCTCAAGCGGTGGCACGCTCGCCTGGCATGCGTGCGGCCCGGGTTCGATCCTCAGCAGCACCACATACCAACAAAGATGTTGTGTCCGCCGAGAACTAAGAAAAAATAAATAAATGTTAAAATTCTCTCTCTCTTTCTCTCTCTCTCTCTCTCTCTCTCTCTCTCTCTCTCTCTCTCTGTCCCCCTCTCTCACTCTCTCTTTAAAAAAAAAAAAAAAAAAGAATTTGTGCATTCATAGTGTTTAGTATCCTTCCAGGTCCTGGAACAAATTCCCCACATATGACAATATGCACATCTGACAATATTACACACACACAGGTGACCGGCCCTGCATTCTCCCAGATCAATGCTGCATTTGAATGAGGCCTTCACTCACATCATGTCAGCACTAGCACCATATTTTCCCACATCAGAGCCCACAGCACCTCCTTATCCTCTCTCAACAAACATCAGAAGCATTGGAGGGGAGGGATGAAGTCCAGGCAGCGTAATGACAGCATCATTGTCTCCACCTAGCACTATTTACATTATATATTTGCTCTAAACAAAAGTAAAGGGATACGTGAGGTTGAAACAAAGAGGGAAAAGTGGCAAATGAAGGAATGTGAAAGGGTAACAGCATGTTTGTGATCCCCAAACACAAGTGCCATGGCACAGTGCCACCAGGAAGCTGGGGAGATCATAAGTACCACTGTGAGAGTCATAGCCCATGCACATGTGTGAAGATGAACCCTTGTAGATGAGGTTAGGAAGTATTTTCATTCTTTCTATCTAGGGAATCGAGGAATAGTAGGAATATCTAGGAATAACAGACACTGTTCAAGGACAGACCAGAGATCACCCTCCAGGTTTCCAGGAAGCCCGAGCATCACTCTCTTGGACTTGCTCCTTGAAATTTCAAGTTATCCCACACAGGCAGGGCCCAACAAGCCAAAGATGGAGTCAGAGAGTAGAGGACCTGGGGCTTCTCCTGCAATGTCCTCTCAAGACTAAAGAGCATCTCTTAAAAGTCTTGGTGGGCCAAAGATTTTGAGTGGTCACTTAAGGACTGAGTACACAGGATAACAGAATGGCTCTTAAGAATCCAAAAAGGCCTCCATAGGAGAAAGTCAAGACTGCCTGGGAAGCTTCCCATCCCTCCCATCACGTCCTGAAGATTTCAAGTGGTTGGCAGAAAGCAGTGGCTGCAGAAAGCTTGCCAACTGCTTCAGTCATCTCCATGTTATCGTAAGCACAGCTGCATATGTTGGCACCCATTGAATACCCATCTCTGAGTTAAAAAAAAAAATGAGTCCTAGCAAACAGGGAGAGCCAGTGCAATATTTGATTTTCTAAACTATGATGTTTTTGGCACACATAAAAAAGAATACAAATTCATCTATGCTATGTCTATGAAGATACATGGATATGACTGTGGAAAGCAAAGAGAAAACTTTAAATCCCTAAGGAATTTAGAAGAATGGAAAAGCTTGTCCCCATAAATATGTCTTTAAATAATGTCATCTTCAGAGATGACAAGTGTAACACATGCTCAACACAATGTCTGAGACAATGCGGAGAATAAAGGAGGTATTAAGCTATCACACACCCTTTCTCCATTTATTCCCCAAATCGTAACAGCCTAATCCTAAACTCAAAGGAAAACATAGACACTCAGGTGCTTTGAGTTACTATGCTTACAGAAAAATGGAAGACAGATGTATAAATACAGACATGCATAGGCACACATGATACTCCTCCACCTTTTCCCATTTAAAATATCACAAACACTGCTCCAGGTCAAGAGACAAATTGATTCTTTTGAGAAGCTTCACAGTATTCACAGTATGGCTGTCCCATGGCATATCAAACTTTCTTGTTGATGGACTATCAATTTATCAGGTTGTACTCATTTTTTACTGTTAAAAACAAGCAAACATCAGTGTGAATGGTAGGCTGATGACCTCCAGAAATCGTCTCCTTCATAACAGCAACAGATACTGTCATAAAAACTGTCATATCACCTTTCCTAACCTCTGAAAAATAGTCAAAGTTTGCAGTAATACAGGGATCCTTTATGCAAGTCAAGCAGCCAAATCTCAGCAAGAACAGAAAGTTTTGTAGCACTTTTAACTTGCCCTATTCCTATCTCCTCCTCCCTAGGTCCTGGATACCCTTGAAAACCAACAGCTGGCAGCCATACTGAACCAGCAGCCTGCAACCTCTGAAGAGGGAAAAGGGTTGGAAGCCCTTCAAAGCTCAGGTCCCAGAGAATTATCATTATGTGACTTCTCAAGTGCTCCCCCAAAGAGTCCCAACAACAAGGCTTGTCTTTATTTGATCTGTGTCAAATAAAGAGCAAACAGTATAAATAGCCTTTGGAGAGATACACGGGAAGGACAATTGTGGAAAACAGATGAGTAGTGACTGTTGTGTGTCATGACTATCTGAGGCAGTGGTAACAGGTGGAACAACATATAAGCTAATAAAAAAGGAAAAGTTAGGCAATCAGATGACTTCGGAAAGCTTGGAAAATCTCTGACATGTTCTTGGGAACCAAGAAGGCACACCTAGGATTGTGAGAATGTTAAGGAAAAAAAACTAAGACCTTCCCATGTTCTCATTTCTGGTTGACCTTCAGGCTCTATGCAAGCACAAGTAATGGCAAAAGTAAAAAATGTCAACTCAGTTGCTGAGCAGTAAAAGCATCCCCCAAGACACAAAAAGGCCCTTGGAAAAGACTGGAGAATGTTCTGGTTCCAGATATATAAATATAAAAAGTTGCTCTCCAATTATTAGCTAACCACTGAGATAACAGCACATATTTCAATGACCACACATGACAAAGAACACAGACTTGATAGAATTAGTTCAGAAAAGACACTAAACAACAAAAAATAACAACAAAAAAAATCACAATAAATCATGAAGGGTGGAAGAATTTCATTTATAGAGTTGTGACATTATATAATTTTCAATGTCTAGTTTTTAAATAGAAAATTACAAGACAAGCAAAGAAATTATAAATTATGGTCCAGATATGGGGGAGGCAATCAAAAGAAAATATGGCCAGAAAATGTTCCCAGGAAGCCCAGACATTAAACTTATTAAACAAAGATTTTAAATCAGCAATTTGGGGGGCTAAAATGAAAGAATACTGGACAGTAACTCAAATCCACAAGAAAAAATAAAGAGTACAGATGAAGAAAGGTGAAATTCTCTTTCTATTTATACCTAAAGGCATATTTACATATACACATAGCATGATTTTTAAAAATTCATTCCATATTTCCTCCCCTTTCTCATCCCTCTTCTTTCCTTCTTGATCTCCTTCTTCTACTTCAATGATCTTCCCTAAATCGTTATGATATCATCTTCTCCTCCTTTCCTTTTGTTTTAAGGCAACCACATCTTATAAAGAAACTATGAGAATGATACACCAAATATAAAATATCAGTAAAAAGATAGAAATTATTTTCAGGAAAAAGTACCAAAATGCAATTCCAGAATTTTTTAAAAAGTACAAAAACTGAAATTAAAAATTCACTAAGGAGCTCAGCAGCAGATTTGAGCTGGAAGAAGAAAAACTCAGGACTTTGGAAGATAGTTTGGTAGAGGTTCTCTAAAATGAGGAACAAAAAAATAAATAAATGAATTAAAAATGGGCAGAGCCACAGAGACCCCAGAGATACCACCAAGTATATGAACATCTGCATAATGAGAGTTCAAAGAAGAGAGGAGAGAAAAAGTATATTTGAAGAAATATAATGATCCAAATAGTCCTAGAAGTGACAAAAATGCTAATCTACATGTTTGGGAATCTCAATGAATCCCAAGAAGGGTAAACACATAGAAAGGAAGTCTTAGGTACATCATAATCAAACTTTCAAAGGCAAAGTGGCCATCACAAAAGCTGCAAGTAAAGAAGTAACCTCTCACATGCAGGGGTGAGGGGGGCTGCTCAATCAAATTAACAACTGATTTCTCATCAAAATCATGGAGGTCATAAAGCAATAGGATCACATACACAAAATACTGAATGAAAAGACTACCAACCAAGAATTCTATATCCAGCAAAATTATCATTCAAAAATAAAGAAGAAATTCAGATAAATTTGTTGCTAGCCAACCTGCCCTACAACAAGTAGCAGAGGGGTATTTTGGGCTAAAATGAAAGGATACTGGACAGTAGCTCAAATCCACATGAAAAAATAAAGTGTACAGATGAAGACTGCATAGTTAATATAAAAGAGTATGTAATTACGTTTTTGTTTATAACATTTTTTCACCAACCTAATTTAAAAGACACACCATAAAGCAATAACTATAAAGCCATGCTGATAAGCATACAATGTGTAAAGATATAAAGTGTATGACAATAACAGAAAAAGGAGAGGGAGTAAATAGAGTTATGTAACAGCAAAGTTTTTACATTCATTTAAAATTATTTGATATCAATCCAAGGTAGATTGCTATAACTTAAGACTATTGATTGTAATCCCCAGGGCAAAAAGTAAGACAACTCCACTTAAAAGAAAAGATGTGAATTTAAGTGACACTGTAGAAAATATCTGTGAATTTGAGTGATAATGTATATCTATGTAATACAAAGTGTTACTAACATAATACCAGAACAAAGACCTAAGATATAATAGAGGAACAAAATGTAAATGGATGAGCCAGTCCAATCACAAAAAGAGAGATTGGTAGAATGGGTTTTAAACACATAAGCCAATCATGCTTTCAAAAACAGAAAAACTTTACATTCAAATATGCAGATATATTGTAAATATATAGAAGAAGATATAACAAGCAACAACAAAAAGAGAGCTGTAGTGGTTATGCCAATATCACACAAAATACATTTTAAGACCAAAATAATGTTACTAGAGACACAGAGAACATTTTATAATGATAAAAGGGTCAATTCATCAAAAAATACATAACAATTATAAACGTATGCATCAAACAACAGAATCCCCAAAATACATAAAGTAAAAACTTCCAAAATTAAAGGGAGAAATGAAACCCTTAACAATAATTATCAGAGACTTCAATATCCTACTTTTAATAATAGACAGAATGCTGAGGCAGAAGGAAACAGGACAATTAAACCATACTGTGAAACAACTAGACCTACCAGACATCTATAGAAGTTCCACCCCACAATAGCAAAATGCATGCTTGTTCTCAAATACATATGGAACATTGTCTAGGACAGACCATATTTGAATCCATAAAACAAGTTTTAATAAATTTAAATGAATTTAAATAATACAAAGTATGTTTTTCTGAACAAAATTCAATGAAATTACAAATCAATAACAAAAGTAAGCTTGGGTAATTCACAAGTATGTGGAAAATAAATAACATATTCTTAAATAACCAATGACTCAATAAAGAAATTATAAAGGAAATCAGAAAATACTTTGAGATGAATGATCACAAAAACAAATTATACCAAAACTCTGGGAATACAGTGAAATAAATGCTTAAAAGTAAATTTATAGCTATAAGCACCTAAATTAATTTTTTAAGATTTCAAATCAATAACCTAACCTTCCATTTTAAGAAATTAGGAAAAAAATCTTTAAGAAGCAGAAACAGGAAGTAATAAAGATTAAAATAGAAATTAATTAAATACAGACAGAAAAACAATAAACAAAACCAATGAAACAAAACTTGTTTGAAAAAAATCAACAAAATTAACAAACCTTTAGCTAGACTGACCAAGAAAAAAATGATGACTCAAATGACTAAATTTAGAAATTCAAGAAGGAACACGACTGCTGGACTCCTTCCTTATACCATATTTAAAAATTTAACTCCTTTTGGGTCATAGACATAAATGAAGTGCTAAAACTATAAAATTCTTAGAAGAAAATGTTGATACAATCTTCATGACCTCAATGAGGCATAGGCTTCTTAAACACAACCCCAAAAGCACAAGGGACCAAAGAGAAACAAATAGCTTGAACTCCATCAAAATTAAAGCCTTCAAGGGATGGGGATGTATCTTAGGGGTAGAATGCTCACTTAGCATGCACCAGGACCTGGGTTCAACACCCAGCACTTTAAAAAAAAAAGAAGAAGAAGAAGAAACTTTAGTGCTTTAAAGGGCACTAACAAGAAAGCAAAGTGATAACTCATAGAATGGGAGAAAGTATCTGTAAATCATGTCTCTGAAAAGGGCTTTATATTTAGATAAGGTTGTCACAAAGACAATAACTACTGTTGGTAAGGACGTGCATGCTGGTGAGGATTCAAAATGGGCAGCCACTTTGGAAACTATTCGCATTATTCTTCATAATGATAAATGTGAAGGTGCTATGTGACTGAGCAATTCCAATCTTAAGAACACACTCAACAAATTTCAGAACACATTCCATCACAAATCTGACTTAAATCTGTCAGATCAACTCGACCAGCATTTTGATACCTACTATGTTCATAGTAGAGTTATTTATAATAGCCAAAACGTGAAACAATCCAAATGTCTACCAACTGATAAAAAGAAAAATGTGATAACTCCATAAAATCGAATTTTATGTGGTCATAAAAAGAAATGAAATACTGACACATGCCACAATACGGATGAACCTTATACACACTACGAACTGAAGGAAGCCAGACACAAAATACCATATATTGTTCGATTCCACTTATATGAAATGTTCAGGATGGGCAGATCCATAGAGACCAAAAACAGGGGTTGGAGGAAGAAGAGAATAGGGAATGACTGCTAGTGTGTACAGGGGTTTTTATTGCTGTTGTCATAGAATGAATATGATCTTGATTTAGGCAATGATGATGGTTACACAACTTTGCGAATGTAAGAAAGCCTACTGAGTTATGCACTTTAAATGGGTGGATTTTATAAAATGTACATCTCAATAAAAATGAAAATGCAGAAATAAACACCTCTGTACATGTATTGCTACATGCTGTGGTTTTATTTCTAAAGAACATATTCCCAAGAGATTGATATAAATATCAAAGAAATTTTCCCCCGAATTTTGTATATTGCCAGATTATTTTACCAAAGTGGTACACTAATTCACACACAACTAAAATGCACTGAAAGTTTCATCTCTTTCAGAGTTCTGTCTCACTAATTTTTACCAAGCTGATGGGTGAAAACAAGATCATTATTTAAGCTCCATTTCCCTCTTTCATTTATCAATATGCAAACTTCTTTTCAATCAATATGCAAATGAGATTTTTCCAACTTTGAATTGCCAAACTGTATCCTTTGCCTATTTTTCTATTAGGTTGTTTACCTTTTTCTTAACAATTTGAGAGCTTTGTGTACATTAGATTGTAGTCACCCTTTAGCTGACTTAGTATTAACAATTTTACCTTTTTGTTTATGGTATCTACATCCTTAAGATATTATATGTAGATACCATAAACATCCTTAACATGTCCATTTAGATTAGTAGGATATGGTTTGAACTATTTGAAAAAGCAAGAAATAACCAAGCCTACTTCACATGAACTCTTTCCTTAAAACTCCTTACTCCTTCTGGCTCTTCAATCGCACTGTTGAAATAGAAGCCATCCAAAAACAAAGTTCCTGTTTTCCCACCACCAATCATGCCAACCTACCTGACCCTGCACCTTAAATTCTCAAAGTGGTCAACCAGTCTCTTTTAGGACTCAAAGACCACTCTCCCTTAGTATAGCTGCTTTGAAATTTGTATTCAAATCTCTGGCTTTGTATCGTATGGCAACAGGACTGGAACTTAGTGTCAAAATGCTGATAGAGTTGATCTTGACAGATTCGAGTCATGATACAATAACTATTAAACATTAAATCCATTTCTTGAAATTATCAGTTCTAGGCTTGATCTTGTCAAAATTCCAGAGCACTGTTTTCACACTTTTTTTTTTGTCTCAAGACCTCTTCAAACTCTTAAAATTGAGGATCCCTGGGATTTTTTGTGTAGGTAGTTTATACCTATCCATTTTTACTGTATTTATTCATTTCATTTAAAATATTTATTCATTCATTTATTTTAAAGAACAATAATGAATAGATTGCATACTAGCACCAATAAAATAGTGTATGAAAAAAATAAGTATATTTTCTTAAAAAAAAAAACAAATATTTGACAGAGGGCCACATTATTTTATATATTTACAAATCTCTTCACCTGCTGTCTTGATAGACAGTTCAGTCTCATTTCTGTATCACATCTAACCTGTTTGTAATATGTTGTTTTGCTTTAAGTATATGAAGAAAACTCAATTTCAAACAGACAGGTAGGTGAGAAATATTAAAAATAACACATCAAAACTTGAAAAGTACCAGGTGTGGTGGCACATGACTGCAACCTCAGAGACTCAGGAAGCTAAGGCAGGAGGATCTCAAATTTGAGGCCAACTTGGCCAATTTAGAGAAGCTTTAACCAACTTAGTGAGACCCTGTCTCAAAATTAAAAATAAAGCTGGGTGTGGTGGCACACACCTATAGTCCCAGCAGCTCAGGAGGCTAAGGCAGGAGGATCAAAGCCAGCCTCAGCAAAAGCCAAGTGCTAAGTAATTCAGTGAGATCCTGTCTCTAAATAAAATACAAAATATAGCTGGGGATGTAGCTTAATGGTAAAGTGCTCCTGGGTTCAATTGAAAAATTATAGTTGCTTAAAATTACTCACAATGTGAAATCTGAAACAATATCAATGAACTTATTTACTGTTACAAGAAAACATACTGATCTAGCATTATATGTTGTCATTAGGAAAACTCATTTGCTAAAGCAAAAGATTTTCTAAAATGGACATGTTTTATGATACAAACATTTAAGAGTAACATTTAGGGCTGGGGATGTGGCTCAAGCGGTAGCACGCTCGCCTGGCATGCGTGCGGCCCGGGTTCGATCCTCAGCACCACATACCAACAAAGATGTTGTGTCCGCCGAGAACTAAGAAAAAATAAATAAATGTTAAAATTCTCTCTCTCTCTCTCTGTCCCCCTCTCTCTCACTCTCTCTTTAAAAAAAAAAAAAAAAAAAAAAAAGAGTAACATTTATTAATATCACCACTTATTTTAGCTGAAAAAGCCCTGATGTTTTAGGAATCTATCAAGATCACAATGATGGACACAAGTTTTCCAAAATTCTAATGTTTACTAGAAAGCCCAGATTTTACCATTAGCAAGAAATACTATCAGTTCCTATTTTCTCAAAGTGACAAACACACGTTTTTGGTGTTTTCTTTTGTTTTGTGTGGTGCTGGGAATTGAAACCTGGACCTCAAGCATGCCAGACACACACTGTACCACCAACATATATCCCCAGCCCATAATTCATTCATTTTTAAGAAAAAGCCTACCAAATACCTCAATCAGAATAACCACATTTTTTCAGTGATTCTGCAATTAAAACTGGGTTGGGGGAGCAAGGAGCAGCTAATTCAGTTACCAGTCCAAACAATGTGCCTGAGCTTTTGTTGAAGGTACCATTGTAATATGCAGTGGAGGAGGTTGATGGGCACTGCCTGTTTTGTCACCGAGGTCATTCAAAAGGTATAGAACCAAGAGAAAGTTAGTGATTCTCACTTCTTCACCAGGGCATTCTAAAGGAATACTGGGTCTTTAAAAAAACAAACAAAAAAACAATGAATGTGTAAAAAACAAAATGACCAGTAGTTCAGGGCAGTTAGATAGCCCTGACTGTATGTATGACAGGAAACAAGCAGTTTGACTTACCATCAGTGCAAAGGGCAACACAGTTACTCCAGGACAAGCCATGAGATTCTGAAAGGCTATTCACCATTTTGAATATTTCAGGACCCTGTGTTTGTCAATTACCCCGCACTCCCATTAAACACAGCTTCCTTTAAGGACATGTTCATTGGATTAGCTGAAACCAACAGAACAGTAAGACCAGCCTCCACTTACAAGCTAAAAGGACAATTTTGCAAACAAGCTATTAACTTAGTCTTCATGTTCACAGCTACAGCTTTAATTCAAAGGTTACGATGTTGTTGGCGAGGGGCAGTGCCACCTCTTGGCTGACTCTTCATCACTAGTGCAAAGCCGGCTGGGCAAGGCTTGGTCCTTCCCTAAGCTGGGTGAGCACTTACCCATGCAATACGGTTACTTACTCTTAGATGCTGGTTGTTCTTTCATGTAGACTTTGAAAAGCTGTAACAAATAATTTTGGAGTTCTAAAGGAACTCATCATGTCTATGTTTAAAATACTCAATTGTTTTTTTCTTAAAACTCTGAATAATTGGTCCAAAAAAATGAAGTCACAACTTAATTACCATCATAATAACACTTCATTTTTTTTTCTGTTGCCTAAGACACAACACAGTGAATTTTTAACATCTACAGAGCTGAAGTGGGAAACAGCTTTCTTCACATTTTCATTTCTTATTTACAGTTTCTTCCAGTGTCTGTGGATTAAATGTTGCCCTTCATGAGAGAGAGAATACTCTGATACATCAACTCCATCCTCTTCAGCATCTTTCTGCACATTTGGGAAAGCACGTCTTCTAATCCCCTCTTTTAAAGTTAATGATCCACTCTCAAAAATAATGAAAATATGTTATAAATTCCATTTTATTTTTAAATGAAATATTAGGTTCTAAAAGAGTAACAATTTCAGACAAAATTATCAAATTTACAAGAGTTTTTTTTTCAGAAAAAGATAAAGTTCTGAAAGAAGACAAAAGTTTATTTACATTTTGTTATATTTCTATACATGCAAAAAAACTGTTGGGGCTTCCAAATAGCAATTTATGAAGATTATAGTAGGAATAGTTAAGACACCAAGAACAAAAGCACTGAGGACAAATGGAGTTGAACTCACAAAATGTGCACATATATCCCTCAACTACACTAACCTAGAAAATTCTAGAGAACCTAAGAATACACAAACACACGTTCCATTGCCCACCAGAACAATGACATTGTCACATTCTATAGAGCTTTTGGAAAACTCTATTGTACTCTCATGTTAAAAAAAAATATTGTCTTAGTATTTTTATGAAAATGGTTTCAACCCACAGACTCCCTGTCAAGGTCCCGGAGACACACCACCCCCCCCCCAGATCTGCAAGAGCACATTGTAAAATCCACCACCGTCCTTGATGGTTTTATTTGGAAGCTTCAGGGATGCTGGGTTGAACTGGTCCTGAAGGTGAAATAAAAAAAAAAAAAAACAGAAAGAAAATTGAAGCATAGGAAACTTGGTCTTTTCTGTAGCCTTTTGAGCTTCTAACCAGGCTCGGGAGACTTGATTTCTCTGGACAGGAAGTTTCATAAACACCCACGGTTTCTTGGGCCTCCTCTGGCAGCTGCAGGCTTCCAAAAGAGAAAAGACAATCAAGGACAGCCCGCACGTCATTCTTGCTTCCCTGAAGCTTTTCTCCCTGTTCCTGGGGATGCGTTCAAACTGCACTGTCAACCTCTCACATGTGCACACCATTCTGGAGATGGGTCATAAACATTTAAACTATATTGGCTCCATCATGGGGACATTTTGGCTCCAGACTGTGCTGAACTTTGCCCATTCCAGAAATAACCCGTAAGACATTCCCAAGGCACTGAGTGATGCAAACCACATTTATCCACTTACCATGGACAAAAATGTGACTGCAAAGCAGAACCTCGACTTCTTCCCAGATGAAAGCAAGGATGTGAATAGTGTCCCTAACACAAAACCTGCTTTTACCCTGGCCTTGAAAACAATTTTCCAAGGCTCACGACAGAATCTTTCGGCTGTAAAAGTGATTTTTTGTTTCACATCAGGTACCATCTCCATCCTCTGCCCTAAAACAGATAGTTTGGGGGAATGAGGTCCAGCCGACTCCCGTGCTCAGGAGATTTGCAAACCATCATCAATCGTAACTATAACAGGTGTCATAGTTAAAGCAGTAACAATGTGTCTGCCCCATATATTACAGGCACAGTCATCAAACTTGAGAATTTATTCCACACGTACTTTTTAAAACTTCAGTATTATTCGGTCCTATACCAAGATAGCAGTAGGCTGCCATTTGACTCAGTGCCCTCCCTGGAACACGATTCCCTTTCCTATCTCTCGTTAAGGAGCTGGCTATCTGGGTTAGTGATCTCTGGCTGCCATAACAAAGTACCATAAACTAAGCAGCTTGAACAACAAAAGTTTATTTTCTCATGGTTCTGGAGGATGAAGTCCAAGATCAAAGCATGGGCAGAGCTGGTTTCTCCTGAGGGCTCTTTTCTTAACTTTCGGAAGGCCTTCTTCCCCCTGCATCTTTTATTTAACTATTATTATTCTAATTTGTTATATATGACAGCAGAATTCATTACAATTCATATTACACAATTCATAGTACACATATTACACAACAGAGCACAATTTTTCATATCTCTGGTTGTATACAAAGTATATATTCACACCATTCGTCGTGTGTCTGTGTCTCTTCTTGAAGAGACACCAGTAATATTGCATTAGCAACAACTCCAAAGCCTCATTGTATCTAATTACCTCTTTTTAGGACTCTATCTCCAAGTTTAATCTCATTCTGAGGTTCTAGGGGATAGGAATTTGGCTGGGGGGGGGGGACACAATTCAGCCTATAATACTAGCTAGCCTGTTACCACTTCAAACTTCGCTGAATTTTTTTTCAGTGTGGGCCAGGCAGGCAGCACACTTTATCTACCTTGTGCACCTGGGAATAGACAGCACTTAGCATGCAGTGATACATTAATAAACAGTTTTTGAAACATATGAAAAGTTTACAAATGTTCACTTATAGATTATCGGCATATCAAAGATGAAAAAAATATTAAAACTTAAAAAATCCTATTGAGGTGACTCAATTCTACAGTTTTATAATAACAAATGCTCCTTTATTTCCAAAGTGCCCCCAAAGAAGCAACAGACCTGAAGATTATCACATGATGTCATTCTTAGGCCTCAAATTATGTTCTGAATGGTAACTGAAAATAAGAGATCCAAATACACTTTTCAAATATAATTTTCAGAATGAGGCTTAAGATTAATTTACATTGTCACTACATGAGGAAAGTTTTATTTTAAACTGTGCTATACATGGGCTAAATCCTTCCATATTGATAAGTCAGTCTGCACGCGCATGTGAAGGCGCCTTCCCGCAAACCACAGCATGTGCGGATTAAAGGAAAATGCTTTTGCATCAAAATTGTCCCACATATGCTCTCACACCATTGAAGTTCATATGTAAATGAACTCATTTAAAGTGAACTCATTTAAATGAACTCATTTAAACAGGAAATTAAGCAAATCTGGGGTGGCTGGGTTGGCTTTTTGTTTCTCGTATTTTTTTTTTTCATCCCTCTCTGTAAATAGGAAAACGGGTGCTCCCCAAGGCATACAGGAAAGTTGGAACATTTATATCCTCTATTCCATGAACTCAGAAACATCTGCATTTGCATCTGGCATTATATGGCCTGAGTATCTAAACTGAAAATCATCCACGTACTATATCTGGAAAATTATTCATCAGAAGGAAAAGTATTGCAAAATGTAGCCGGCCACTGGAAGGTCATGGAAAAAAATTCTTAAAAAAAAAAAAGAGAGAGAGAGAGAGAGAGAGAGAGAGAGAGAGAGAGAGAGAGAATTAAAGAATTCTAAACTTCATAGAATTAACCGGAAACTTCAGAAGTTCAAGATTGGTTGCTGCTGGTTTTAGTCTTAAAGACCAGGGAACTCTGAAATACCTTTACTAGGGACAACAGAAACAGAAATAGAGACATTGTGTGGACCTCAGTGGGCCACCCCAGTCACTCAGCAGTACAAAAACAATCTCTCGTGCCACATTTAGGGAAAAGCACAATTTTAGGAAATCCAAACAACTTGTGAACTCGCTGACCTACAGATAACCTATTCGGCAACAATGAAACTCGAAAAAAGATTTCAGTTAGGAAAAAAAAAAGGAAAAGGAAAAAGAAACTTGTAGAAGAAAAAAAAAGAATTCCCCATTTCAGGAATCATGTTGATAAAATCTCAGATATTTCGGATCCTTGCCTTCATGGGTCTGCTCTGGTTTGGAAATCTTGCTGATTTTTCTGCAATACTGAATTAACTGTGGAGCAGACCTCCTACTGTGGCCTCCAAATGCAGAGCCTATCATCCACACAGCTACAGGGCCTTGCACCTGCTAGGCAAGTGTTCTCCCACTTAGAATGTGCAACCACAAGAGGTGAAGATCCAGGCAAGAGGGGAAGAAGTTTGAATATGTTGTGGAATTGTTCTGGAAACTTCCCTCTGCTTTATGCAAAAGCCATGGCCAATGGACTATGCATCTGATTTCCATCCCCAAAAAAAAAAAAAAAAAAAAAGTACTTGAAAAAGAAATTTATTTTTGCATTTGAATTGTGCAGATC
This sequence comes from Ictidomys tridecemlineatus, assembly GCF_052094955.1. Taxonomy (NCBI): domain Eukaryota; kingdom Metazoa; phylum Chordata; class Mammalia; order Rodentia; family Sciuridae; genus Ictidomys; species Ictidomys tridecemlineatus. The sequence continues at coordinate 133,334,017 of NC_135484.1, forward strand.
TGGAAAAGCAGGAAAACTTTGACTTTTTTGTTTGGTTGTTTCTGACTTTTTTTTTTTTTTTTTTTTTTTTTTTTAAGTACTGAGGATTCAACCCAGGGTTGCTTTACCACTGAACTACATCTATAGTCCTTTTTATTTTTTGTTTGGGGACTGGGTCTTGCTAAGTTGCTTAGAGTTTCACTAGATTGCTGAGGCTGGCCTTGAACTTGCAGTCCTGCTTCAGCCTCCCATATTTCTGGGATTATGAACAAATGCCAGCATGCTGACTTGACATTTCTCTTTATCCCTGGGATGAGAGGAACTTTTTGACAATAAGGAATTTAGCAAGCTTTTCCCATATCAAAGGCAAAGGGAGGGGCTGGGGTCCTGGCTCAGTGGTGGAGCACTTGCCTAGCATGTGTGAGGCACTGGGTTCAATTCACATCCCTGCATACAAATAAATAAAGGTCCATTGACAACTAAAAAAAAAAAAGTGAGAAGAGTTGGAATAACCACCTTGAATAAACAGAGCTCACTCCTAATCAAAATAGGGAAACATAAAAATAAAAATGGGGAAACCTAAGATTTTTTTAAAAAGAAGCCAGTTCATATGAGAGATATGGAAATCAAAAATGAGGGTGTGGTGAGAACAGAGAAGACCCTGGATGAACAATAGCAGGTAGTATCAGAGGAAACCCAATACCACAAAACAAAAGATGGAGTGTGTCCCCCGAGGCTGTCCCTGATGTGTGGGAAGTCCAGCCTCACTCATCTCCTCATCCCACCAGGTGTCCAACTCTGAAGGAACCAGATGATGAAGACATAACCCAGACCAGGACCAACCCAAGAACAGCCCCATCCACAAGGTCCAGCCCTGAGAGAGGACACGGAAGTTCAAACCCCAGTCTCCTTCCCTTTCTACTTCCTGAGCTGGCCCAGTGCCCATGTGCATCTCCCAAAAATGTTGTCAGATTTTTGTTCTTAAGAATGGATCTTTGAGTTTGGTGTGGTGGTATACACCTGTAACCCCAGCTACTCGGGAGGCTGAGGCAGGAGGACGGCAAATCCAAGGATGGCCTGGACAACTTAGTGAGACTCTGTCTCAAGATAACTTTTTAAATGGAGGGGGGATGGCTCAATCTCCAGGAACACACATACACACACACACACAAAAAAAAAAAAAAAAAGACGAAAAAAGAAAAGGATGAACCCTTAGGCACACATTCTCCCTTTCTATTTTAAAAGGAAGATAAAAGTCTATTTTATAATCTTCAGATTGCCAGACACAGACCTTCTGGATAACGATTTAAAGGAGAAATACTATCAAGTTAGACAGGAAGAGAAAGGAGGACGTATGCTCCCCCACAATAAACTAGTGTTTATGTTCGAAACAGTTTATATGTGATCCTTGGACATTTTGTGACCAGCAGTGTACCTCGTGAAGCAGAACCATAAAGTGATTCTCTTAATCCCCTTTAAGTTATAAAAATTAAGCCAGATGGCTCTTCCAATGGCTCAGAGATACCAAAAAGACTCACTTTCATAAACTCCAATCTATGTTTCCAATGGACTTCATCAGAGTGCCACACACTCTCAGTGGCAGGAGAGACAAGATAACTGGCAGAAAATCTTCAAACTTGAGCTCTCTCTTTGCCTTCATTACTGTGGATTCTAAAAGGAAGCTTTCTCCACTCATAGGGAAAATTATTTGTTTTCTTTCCTAGCCATGATTTTTTGTTATTATTATTATTTTTTTTGTGTGTGGTACTGGAGATGGAACCCAAGGGCTCCTGGCATGTGCTACACCTTCAGCCACATCAGTCCTAGTCCCTCTGAAACCTTTCTGGCCTCACCAAAAAAAAAAAAAGTGCAACGTAAAGACTATGAACTAACACTTCATCGCCAGTTTCTGAGCCTTCCTCCTTCACTTATGTTTCAACTTACATTTTTTTTTCCATTCATTCAAATAAAATTTCCATGGCTGGGGATCAAGCTCAGTGTTACAGCACTTGCCTAAAATGTGAGAGGCCCTGGGTTCCAACATCTGGAACAACAGGAACATTAATTAATTAATTTCCAAAATTTCAACAGGTCCCAGATTGGCAATAAATAGCAAGAGGGAAGGGAAGGTAGCAGTCAACAGGTTCTGTCAAAGAGACGGCAGAAACTACCTTGTATTCTGCCACCCTCTTGGATTAGGACTACATAGTTCCTCCTAAAAACCACCCTGCACCCATAGGCAAAATTGAAGACATGTGTAGGAATCAGGCTTTGCATAATCTGACTACATCTCATTCTAACAATCCTCGAGGAGGGAAGGTGGGAGGAAATTACTTGGACCATGAAAAAACGCCCTTACTGAAGACAGGGAAAGGCCAGGGAAGGTTTTATAATAAGGTTTATAATAGAACATTTGGGGGGGGGATGGGCTCATTGCTCAGCCTCAGGGTGTGCTGTTAATAAAAGCAAGCACTGGTTGGCCGCTGTTTTTAAGTGCCATAGACCTTACGATGTCAGAACTCATTATGCACATAGGGGCTATTTACTGCCTCATAAACTTGTAGACAAGGAAATTGTTAGTGGAAAAAAAAAAAAAAAAAAAGGTTTCCAAAGCTCAAACGCAATCCCTCTTCGCCAGTTTCCCCCAAGGACTAACAAGTCCATCTCCAAGGACTTCTCCAGCCAAAAGCAAAGTTCTGTGTCCAGAATGATTTAAAAAAAAAAAAAAAAAAATCTTCCTGTGCTGGTTCTATTTTTGAATACTTACGCTACTTCTGAGCCAGGGTTGGGCCAGGTTGAAGTGCATATAAGAAGCTTGTCCATCATGGCTAGCATGAGAAAGGGTGAGGAGAGAGAGATAAAATGAAGAAAGGAGAAGACCAAAGACAGAAATCCTCACCTCATCAGTTCTATTATCATAAAGGATGCCAATAGCCCCACCTCAAAGCCAATTCTTCAAAACTTGGCTTAAGTTGACAATGTAGGCACCACAAGCCACTAAATGCTATTAGAGACACATCTTGTACACAATAGGCACTCAAAAAATATTTGCTGAATAAATGATAAGCAAGAAAGATGTCATCCACATCCTTTAGTCTTGGGAATAGATAATAAATAAACCCAAATATCATCCTTCTGGGAGAAAATGCATGTGTTTTTACAGCAGCCCTTGAAAGTAGTCCCTCCTCCTGCAAAAACATTGCCAGGTTCTAGAGAGGTAGCTCACTGGTAGAGTGCTTGCCTAGCATGCACAAAGCCCTTAGCTCAACCCCCAGAGCTGCATATATTCATCTCATAGCCTATCTTTGAATTTTCTCTCCTATGAGAAACTTCATATTCAACAACCATTTCTGGTTCTTTAAGTCAGAAAATAAGAATTAAGGATTCTAAATATAATAAATGATATCCAAATCTGTCTTAAACTCATGCCCAACATTATGGTTAATGACGAAATAGTAGGAACATTCTCACTAAATGAGGGAGACAATAAAATATTCGTTATCACCAATGTCATTTACCACCATGTAGACATTCTAGCCAATGCAATAAAACATGAAACAAATATAAGAGGTACAATGATTAGCAGCATTTCCCAAAGCATGTTCCTTGGAACACTACTTTTCTGGAATGTTAAACTAAGTCAGTTTCTTTGCTGTAAGACTTCACAAAAACCTTTAAATATCCCAAGATTTGCCAAGCCTCCAAGATGGGAAATATGATCTGGTGTTTCCCCAATTTTTTGTATATTGAATTGTTTTATTACCAGAGAATTTTAAAAGCCTCTGGTTCCTTGGAATACTCTTTGGAAACTCCAATTACATTTCTTTTTGATCTTTCAGTTATTATAATTTATGTATTCATTCAAATACATCTGTCTTCTGTGAGCTAGAACAGTTGTTATAAACAACAGCTTTGGCATTAGAAAAACCTGGGTGTAAATCCTACATCCCTGCTGAATAAGGGACTAAAAAGGATTCTTTTGTCTTCCTTGACCTTTGGTTCTCTCATATGTAAAATGGAGATTACAGGAAATAACTAGGTTAGCAAATATATGGAAAATTGTTCACCCTCCAGCACATTTTAAAAATCTTATTAAAACAACCATGAGATACCACTTCTTTACAAAATAATCATAGTTGAAAAGAGTGCAGTGAAATAAGGGCTTCTCTTATCATGTCTAGTAAAGAAAACCATTTGAAAATTTAATCAAAAGTCTTTAAATTATTAATATCTTTCCATCCAGCAATTTCATTTCCAGGAAATAAAAATATAATAAAGATATTTATGGACATTTCCTGATAGTCACAAAACACTGGAAGGAATACAAATGTCCATCAATAGGATATTAGTAAGATGAGGCTCTTAAATTCCTAGTACCTAGTACCACAGGTAATTCTAGTGACAATTTTAGGAAACATGCTCTTTTGCTTCTACGTCACCCTGCCCCATGTTCAGACAGAATCAGATATAGAATTTGAGATAAATAAAATTTTATTCTGCCTCAGCCTTCTGTTTGCCTCTGGGATTACAGGAATGTGCCACTGCTCCTGATTTCATTTCTTAATTCCATAAGAACAGGAGACACAAGAGACTGTGTGGTTTGAGAAGGGTAGTCCCATTCCCATCTCTAGAAGGATGTCCTGAGGGGTGCCAGTCAATTCTATTGAACAAGCCTATGATTGGCTTAGAAAATCTGTAACCTTCCCTTGGAGACTGTCACCAGTCTGGGGAGAAACATGGATATGAGTGGATGTCCCTTCCCCCTCCCCACAAACAACAAAACAAAAAGGGAAAACTTCCATTTCCATTATTGGACATATTTTCCACTTTTATCTTTTTGGATAATGAAGGAAATAATGAAGCACATAATTGTCACTGGTGCTATCTAACAACCAGGAAACAAATAATTTCTAGGATGAATTATATTTTTTAGCCAGATATCTGTGGACTAGTTAAACAACCTGCTCCAAAACCTGCCCTACTCCAATATATGCCTGTACTTTTATTAGATGAGACACTTAATATTCACGCCTCCTTGAGTAAGGAATTCCATTGCTTGCACCCTAAATCATCCTAACTGATAACATTCTGCTTCATTATAGGTTAAAAATTTGACAAACCACTTTTGATTTGGGGAGGTGAATCTTCACCTCCTTACAGACCACAATTAAAATACCTCTTTAGAACCAAATGCTCCTTAAACATATGAGCTTCCCATCGTGAGTACCCTCCTTCATCTCTTGAATTAGAGTCATGATTCTCTTCAGAACCTCCTCCTAGCATTCTGAGTTCCAGCCCTGGAAGCATCCCCTGGCATGGGTTGAAGAGTGTGTTGAACAACTTCACATACCTGTAATACTCTTATGGCCCAACTTCAGTTCTTACAGCAATTAGGAATGATCTGTGACTGAAATGGGAGAAATCAACACACCTACCAACGTGTGCCATTACAGTGTGAGTGCTTCATGTGAAAAATAGGGAAGGCTGGGTTGTAGCTCTGTGGTAGAGCACTTTCCTGGATGTGTGAGGTGCTGGGTTCAATTCTCAGCACCATATATAAATAAATAAAATAAAGGTATTGTGTCCATCTATACCCAAATGTATACATATACTTTTTAAAAAAAAAAAAAAAGGTAGGGAAAGTCAGGTGGCTGTCAAAAGCATTGTAACCTACTGAGCTATACTGAAAAAGTCCAGCAATGCCATGTGGTTGCAATAAAATGGCAGGTGTTTAAGGGTTGGATGTATAGAAAAAGAAGAGCCCAAAGGTCAGACTGTACCAGTATTAACACTGTCTCTTTGATTCCAAACAACTAGCACCTAAATGGGGAAGGACAGTCCAGGTCCCTTGCTCTTCTTGATGTTTTTTGAACTTCCTATAATCATTCATTAAGGCCTCTGAATCTGCTGCTCTATCTGCACCAAATCATTTCATAGTTGACTGCTCTCAGATATCTATCTTATTACCATGGTGGACCACCATCATGGACCTTATTTTCTCATCTAGATAGGGTCTACTCTTATAGCACTTTTCTTTAGCTGAAAGATTTTTGTACATTTGCTTATTGTCTATTTATCTCCCTATCCCTCAAAGTTAAACATTGAAAGCAGAGAACTTGAGTGCATTTCCTGATTATTTCCCAGGACCTAGAGTGCCCAATTAGAGCAGGCACTTAAAACCTATTTGGGAAACTACAACAGAAATGGGAGATTAAGGAAAACTCCAGGACCCACCTCCAACAAGGCTGTCAGCCCACTCACTGTTTCTACAGCCTCTGCTTCTGTCTGTGCACTGGTTTCTTCTATTCTAATGGGCTTCCCTAAAAAGCCAGAGAAGTGATGAGATGGCTACTGAAACATCCAAGTATGCACTCTTGATGCCCTAATCCAGGAGAAAAAGATCAAGAAAAGTTATCTCTTACTATCTTTGCTAACAAGACCAGAGAAGGACTCTAAATGACAGAAGTTGATCCTGTGCCAGTACTTTGACCAACCATTGTGGTAGCATAGGCAGGCACAGGTTACATGACCACCCCGGGTCTAATGGTATCACACAGCTGGGTGATTGCACCAGGAGGCAATGTAAGGAAAGAACAGAGTTCCTTAACAATATGGAGATGCTGACACCAGTTCAGGAAAGGAAGAAAACCCAGGCAAACCAAAGAAACATACCCTCAGCCCTGTGTATCCACAGGTTTTAGATCCTCAGATTCAACCAACCCTGGATGGAAAATATTTAAAATTTTAGAAAAATTGTATCTGTGCTGGACACATATAGATGGTTTGGGGTCCTTATTCTCTAAAAATGGATTATCATAACTATTTATATGTATTTACCTCATATCATTTATTATAGATAATCTAGACATGATTTAAAGTATATGGGAGGATATGCATATGGTACATGCAAATAATACATCATTTCTTAATTGACACAATAATTTTGTATATATACGGGGTACAATGGTATTTTTAAAACATGTATACATTGCACAACAATCAAATCAGGGTTTTTAGCATATTCATTGCCTAATATCATTTCTTTATGACAAGACCATTGAAAAACTTCTCTTCTAGGTATTTTGAAATACATAATACATTATTGTTATGTGTAATCGCCCTACTGTGCAACAGATCATCAGACCTTATCTCTCCCATATAACTGTAACTTTGTGTCTGTTGACCAATCTGTCTCCACCCTCCCAATCCCTGCTCTCTGCCCCAAGTTTCCAGTAACCACTATTCTACTCTTTACTTACATGCAGTTAACTATTTTAGATTCTACAAATAAATACAATCTTACAGAATTTGCCTTTCTGTACCTAGCTTATTTCTCTTAACATAATGTCCTCCTGGTCCATCTATATTGTCAGAAATAACAGTATGAAGAATAAAAATTCCTTTTACAGCTGCATAGTATTCATATTTTATTTATCCATTCATTCATTCTTGGACACTTGGGTTGTTTCCACATCTTGACTATTGTGAACATGGAAGTGTGGATATCTCTTCCACATACTGATTTCATTTCCTTTCTATATGTACCTACTATCAGGATTACTGGGTCATGTGGTACCACTCTTTTTAATTTTTTGAGGAACCTTCAAATTATTTTCCAAAATGGTCATACTAACTTACATTCCTATCATTGGTGTGCATGTGTTCCCTTTTCTTCACACCCTCATCAACAGTGTTTGTCTTTTTTTCTTTTTGATAATAGCACCACACCCTAGTTAGAATAGCCATCTCATTCTGGTCTCAATTTCCATTTCCTGATGATTAAGCATTTTTTAAATCTGTATATATCTTCTTTTGAGAAATGTCTATTAAGGTGTTTGTCTATTTTTTTTTAATAGAACTATTTGTTTTTTTGCTATCAAGTTGTTTTCCTTACATAATCTAGATATTAATTCCTCATCAGATGCTTAGTTTGCAAATATTTTCTCTCATTCTGTACATTGTCTTTTCACTCTGTTGATTTCTTCTTTTGCTGTGCAAAAGCTTTTTAGTTTGATGTAATTCCATTTGTCTATTTTTGCCTGGTTGTCTGGTATATTTTCTTTCTTCAGGGATTCCTAGATTGTATATGGATACCAGTACATCTAGAAAATTTTCTACATATAGCAAAGTACTTAAATTTTTATACCGTATTCTACCATACTGCTTTCTTTCAAAATTCCCAATTATTACCAGCAATGTCAAGCTACATTGACCTCAGGATTTACTTTTACTCTTCTAATGACTCCATTTTCCTAGTTTCAAAGACTAATATGCCAAGTTGTTTCTGTTCTCTAGAAAAGACAAGCAAGTTACCAAAAAAATTGCAATGCAGTTTATTACATTTTTAAAAAATGTAGAATCTTTTTAAAGTCATTCAAATTTTCAAAATTTAATCCTTTTCTTAAACTAATGTTTAAAGACAACATGAACTGGGTTAAGAAATGGTTTCTGTTTTGTCTTGTATTTCAGATTCTAGATGCTTTAATCAGCTTTTTTGCCACTGTGACCAAAAGCTGACAAGAACAATTTTAGAAGAGGACAAATTTAATTGGCTTACGGATTCAGAAGTCTTAGTCCACAGACAGACAAATCCATTGCTCTGGGTTCAAGGTGAAGCCAAACATCTTGTGGAAGGGTGTGGCAGAGGAAAACAGCTTATTGGATGAAAATCAGGAAGCACAGAAAGCTCTTGCTTACCAGGGACAAAATATAAACCTCAAAGGCATGCCCACAGTAACCCACTTCCCCCAGCCACACCCGACTGGCCTACAATTACCACCCAGTTAATCCCTATCAGGCGATGAATACACTGATTAGGTTAGAACTCCCATAATCCAATCATTTGTGCCACTAAACTTCCTGGCATTGTTTCACACTTGAATTTCTGGGGGTCACTTCACACCTAATCCATAGCACTGTGGAAGGAACCCAGGGCATTCTGCAAAAACATAGGTTAAATGGAAGACGTGGAGGTAACTTTAATAATGCAAATGAGCTTTTCTGCATCACTTAAGACACCTAAAATTCCACTTTTTAATTCAAGGTATGAAAGTAAATTGCATTATGTGACTATATCAGAAAAGTGAATATAAAAACGTAAAGAGTATAAATGCATAGGTCAGGAAAAAATATTTTTAGGTGGTATTACCTACACTGCCAACTCCAATCTTCATATGCAGGAACACCCAAAGTCCAGACATCAATCAAATATTGGCCTCGAAATAGTTCCCTAGTTAGAAAAGGATAAGAAATATATTAGAATAAATTTAAGACACCCCAAGTTTCTGATCCCTTTCACATTACTAAGAACTTATACATTCTGATGTCCAAAAATAAACACAAAACAAAATGACTAAACTTGTTCTCCAGTCATGCTTACTTACAACGTGCACCTAAATTCTATTCCATTTTATTAAATCCTCATGGCCATAAAATGCACAACTCAACTGCATTTTTACAAATGGAAAGGTTCTCAGTCTCAGATCTTTTCTGAGAGCCCTCCAATTAAAAAAAAAAAGTTTTCCATAGATAAGAAATTACAAATAAAGTCTATTAAATTCTGTTTTATCTGGGTTCAGTAGAACAGATATATTCAGCCAGACACCAGCATGTATCCTCTCACCTACACAAAGCATCTTATCAGAGATGGGCAAGGGACATTTAAACCTGCTTTTCAGATGAAAAATTCTACGGAAACCCATTCTGTCACACTCCCCACCAATTGACTTTGCATCTCTCTCTGACACAAGGCAGAGTTCCCAAAGGCACTGTCAGGTAAGCATCATTGTTCAAAGAATCTACACAGCCCCTGTCTTCTTCAACTTCCATCCCTAAATTCTGTCTGCCCAATTGGCCTACTTAGCTTTCCACACTCATTTTGCTCCAAGACACAGGTTCTGGAGGTTTAGTTTATATTTTCATGTCACCAAAGAACGTTTCTTTTCATGGGAGGAAAAAAAATGTTTAAACCGCATTCCCCCCAATACCACCACTTTGCTGAATGAAAAGATGACATATGGAAACAACTCCCAATTTCTCAGATTCTTGACATATTTTAGCTCCAGAGACTTGAAGAGTAAAATAGGTGAATGTCTGGCTGATCCAGAGGGCTGAAGTCTTTTTAGTCAAGTCCTACTTGCAGCTGTGACTTTCATTAGAATGGCTGCAGTCAGATACTCCATAATCACTCTCATTTGCTAGATAATAACCAACAAAAGCCAAAATGAAATGACATTTGCTTTTTCAAAAGTACATTATCCACCCAAATAAGAAAATAAAACCCTGAGTCTATCTTTTGTCCATGTTCATAGGGAGAGTCATGCAGGGAATTACATTAAGGCAGAGGATAAAGTTAGACACATAAAAACTCTGACTACCTGCCTGGAGATGAAACCTAAACAGCAAAAACCAGTAATTAAAAGAAGGGAGAAAAAAAGAGAGAGCTGAGATAAAGAAAAGCTATTTTGTGCCAGGTTGGTTTGACCAAGAGTTAATATGAATAATTTATTTAAAGGGCTATTAAACTGCAAAGGTGTTTATATATGTAAAATACTCGTATTGGAGGAAGTCAGCTGGTAGCTTCACCCTCCTAAGGGAAAATCCAAAGTTCATTACCAGGAGTCGGTCTACCGCAGAGAAATCTGCAAACCCCAGGGGCCTGGAACTCTTAAAAAGGCCATTCAAGCCTCAGGTGAACTCCATTTCCCTATCCTTCCGCTTTTCTTTCCTTAAAAAACTTCTTATAGTATTTGAATTTGATGAGGTTCAAGAGGTCACTTCCCCTGTCACTCTCCCACTCCTGGCTCCTCTGAGCAGCCGCGTCCGGACCTCCTCCTGAAGGCCGGCCCAGCCCGCAGTGCCGGGGGGCGGTCCGCGCTGCCTGAGGTTTCGCGCCTCGCATCCTGCGGCCGCCGTGCAGCCGCCGCCCGAGCCACTTTCGCCTTCCCAGAGGCCTGCAGCCTCGCCGTTGGGCCCCGCGCCCCCTCCCAAGTCCCAGAGAGGCCCGAGCTGATCTCACAGCAGGGGTCGACAGCCTACGAGTGGCTGTTGATTGACTTTGCCAAGCAGTGTTTGGCGACCAGTCCTCGCCGGGGGGACCAAACTGACGGCCAGGGTCATATTTGGGAGAGAGGACACGTCAAAACGGAAATATTGTGGGTGTTTTCCACCCCTGACTTCTACAGTTGTCGCCCTCGATGCCTTCCCTGTCTGATCCATTCGTACCCTGGAAGGATACCCTCCCATTTTTGGAGTCTCCCCTGCTCTCTCCGCTGCGCACTTCCCGGACCCCAAGTAACATGAACGTTGAGCAGGTGGAAGTGCTACCTCCAAGGCAAGAAGCAGCAGCACGAAACCAAGTCCAACACCCGACGCCAAGTCCCTTCTCCAAAAACTGGACCAGCCCCCAAAAGCAGGAGCCCCAGCTGCGCCCAGAAAGTCCTGGCCTGGCCACAGCGCACCTGCTTCGTGCCACTTATTCTCTGGGCTTAAGCTTTCTGCTTCAGGCTCCTGCCAGGGCCTTTTCGTACTTACTCCCTCCTAAGTCTTTAAATCAAATCCTGAAAACTAAGCCCAGGAGTTTCATTGGGATTGGGACAAGCGCAGGGGCCAAGTTACCCTTAGCATGGTGGGCCACAAAGTGAAATCACCCTGGAGAAAGCGGAGCCCTCACCACTTCAAGTTCAGAAGAATCTGCACCGATTTCAACACCGATGTCTATTGAGCGCTTCCCACCTACCGCACGCTGGTCTAAGCATTTGGCTTTTACTAATTCGTTTAATCCTTCCAATAACGCTGTTACTATAATTATGATTCCAATTATTTAAAAAAAGACAAAACTGAGGTGCAGAAAGATAAAGTAACGTGTTCCAGGTCACATAACTAGTAAATGCAGAAAATATCAACGAGGAAAAAAGAAGAGGAAAACAGGAAAAACAAAACAAAAATAAATAAATGGGCGAAATCTATTTATGACCTTAATGTTCCATACTTCACAAATAGCCAGAGTTGGGACCCTCAAAAGTGTAGTTGGGGTGCCTTGTGGACCCCTGTAACCTGGCCTAATGGGGACTAGGGACCCACATGATTGTCGGCTGTCCAGGGTTCCTCCGGCTGCGGTGGTGCATGTAGACAGCGAGGGTTCTTCGGCTCGGCAGCCTGCCTTCGAATGGTCCAGAGCATATAGGAAATAGGGTAGAAAGAAGAAAATCACATTCCGAAACAAGTACGAAGGGTAGCTTTGCCCGCGGCCACGCTGGCGAGGAACCGCAAAGGGACTCGCCTCTCCAGCAGCAGGCAGTGTCTTTCTGCCACACTTTCACGCTTTCTGGATTCCTGTTTCAGAACTAATTCATCGAATGTAGACTGGACATCGGTGTTTTGACCCGGGGTAAGTGAGCCTAGCGCCCACAAACCCAAGCCGCCCACGCGTTACGCGGGCTTTTCCGCACTGCAGACCCTGCTTTGGATCACAGAAGAGACTGACCCTCCACCTCGCTGCCTTTGGTCCCTCCTTGATTAGTCCCCTAAATAATGCTCAACTACACACACACACACACACACACACACACACACACACACATCCCTATGCCATAGCCATGGTGCCCAGAGCAAGCCTACAAAACACCACTAACCGCGCGGCGTTGCGAGGGTGTCTGCTCCGCCCGGGTGCTGCGAAAGAGTCAGATATATTCAAGAGCCGCAATGACCCCACCAAAGGAAACGTCTCTCTTTCCTTCCCTAGATTCTCCCTTTGCGTTGGAGCCACAGCCACAGTCCAGAAACATCCGGGAGAGCTGGCACCCCAGCCTGAAGAAGCGGGCTTAAATTTGTACACATTGCACCAATTGTATCTTTTCCTTAATAAGGACTAAACCAAATGCTTGTTCTAGAGATTGCTCAGGGAAGGAATGATCCCAAGTACGCAAGAAACTTATGGGGTGCCTAAAACTAAACAGTGCTTTTACCGGACTGGGCCAAAAATAACAGCATAAATGTGTATATGTCAGAATGTTAATGCTTTTTACAACCATTATTTCATTTTTATAGTCACCGTGGGAAGGGACATTATTATTTTAATTTTATTATTCCCATCTTACAAAAAATAATAGAAACTGAAGCTTAGAAACATTAAGTGATTTACCCAAAATCACAGGGAGCAGGTGCAACTATGAACATGGTGGTATATGGTAGCAGTTCATGGTAGATTACCTATAAGTACCACATAGCTCTTCATTTGCTGAAGGTTCCATTGAGGGTGAAGGAAAAGCTAAGAATGGTAACATGTATTGTTCAGGGAGTAGGAAAATCAGACAGTCAATGAACAAATGTTTGTGAAGTATGTGTAGAGTCATGATGTGATTTGGTGGTGGGATTAGGGAGAGGGTTGCCTCTCCCTAAATTTTGCCACAATCACTTTCAAACAATATGAAAAGTCCTCTAGGCTAGCGACTGTATGAATAAACAATTTGAAAATTACTGAACAGTCCCCATGAATAAGCATACATCCATATTCATATTTATAGATATTTTCAAAGGACATATGATCTTGCCACACATTCTGTATGAATGATCTGGCATGTGTGTATGGAAGGCAGAATGGGGTTGACTCTGCCAATGGAAGGAACCTGAATATCCCTTTTCACAGATTACAATAGCAGCATGCACCCAGCCTCCATTGAAAGTGGTGGAGGGAAAGTTTGTCAACCTCTCCCAGGATTCAGCAGCCCAAGGAAAGCCAACAAATTCAGGGCTTAAAGTCACTTAGGGGAGGGGAAGCACCAGGATGGAGAATTCTCTCAGTAAAATTCACATCCAAAAACAAAGTGTCCCCTGTAAGTTTGAACTTCTCTAAGGGAAGGTTATGCTTATCAAAATACAATCTTAGGTATGAGAGAAATAGACCTGAAAAGTGTGAAAAGTAGTAAGATATTTTTTTAAACCTAGTGTCTAGATTTGCTTTAAAATTTTTTTTAGCAAGAAATGAATGAGAAGAGATTAATAAAGTAAATGTGGCAAAACCTTGGTAATTGTTCCATTCAGGTAATGGGTGTGTGGGGGCTTATTGCATGGCATCTCCACTATGTACTAGGGAACTTTTACAATAACAAATACAAAAGACAACCTATAAAAACCCTCTTCATTAGAAATGGATGTTTGTATGTAAATTTTACGCTATTAAAGCTAATTTTTAGAGTTTTTTTTAAAAAGTCAGTTGCTATGGAGAATAACTTATTGTCTCAGAAAAGAGGAAATCCAGTTAAGTATTAGACACCAACCACAGAAGAGAGGCGAGCGGGTGATACCTGAGTGTCAAGTTCACAGCCCCTGGTGGAGCCTACCCTATCTGCAAATTATCCCCCGGTTTGGATCCAGCCCGCCCCCAAAAGACCCCTCAAGTCCCCTTTTATTTTGCAAACTTTCATCAGCACAAGTTTAGGGAATCGCAAGGGTTTTCTTTAGTTAAAAAATGAGAGATAATTATGAACGCAAATAGTTGTCTTCTTGACACGGCAGACACAAGGAGGTCAGATGCAGCTTCACGTGTGAGCACACTGAGGTACAGAACTCGCCTTTCCGGCTACTCGCTGCAGGACCAACCCGAACCCGCATCCTCCAGATGCTTGACGTTTCCTTTGTTCATTCGTTTTCTACTAGACCTCAAGAGAGTTCCAGGAGCTCCAGGTTGAAAAATGAAGACACAGCGCCTGCGCCTTGCTGCCGGGAATCAAAATACCTGAACCGATTCTGCATTTCTTCGCAAGGCCTGGTGTGCCTTGCGAAGCCTGATGTGCCTCGGAGAGCACGCGTTCCAATACAGGAGTGTCTAGTGCCTGGCTCATTTTCCCCTGGAGGTGGAAACGGAGGGGTAAAGCCGAATATGCCCTACAATGGCCAATGGAGTACGAGATGCGCGACAGTACTTGGAATTATGTGTCCACCTGAAGGCAAAACACTGGCTTGCCTCAGGGGATGGGGCCTGGGCCGCGGGGCCTCGGGGAACACGGTCCATGGGTGTTGGGAGCCCAGAGCAGGTGGAAGGGAGCCCGTGGCGTTGAACCGCGCCTGGGCTGCCCCGCGGGCAGCGATTTCCGAGAGCCTGGCGCCACCCAGCGGAAGCTGAAGGAATTCCTGGCGCCTAAGGCTAAGGGGAGGCGCAGCTCCTGAGACCGCAAAAATCCGCGGACTCTAAAAGAAAGGAAGGTGACACTTATTTGACAACTCCAAAGGGCCACACCTGGCCTTCCCAATTCAATTCCTCTCCATGAGGATACCGTGACCAGGCCTTGAGAGCATGATGGCGAGGCCGAAATTCTGATCCCTCCCTGAACCCCCAAAAGAAAAACGCTTTCTCTAGCTAAATGTAAACTACCCATGGAAGAGCCTTCAGGGTTGACTTTCAACACAGCGTAGGGTTGTGCGTTGGCCGTGCTGGCCGCAGGACTGCAGAAACAGGCAAGAGTCAAGTGGAAGGTGGGGACGAGGGCGAGGGAGGCCTCCTAAATCATTTGGAGAGATTTTTGGCCCAAATCCCTGTTTCCGAAAGGTTGGGGGACTGCTTTGACGTTGATTATATAGCTGTTCTCTTTTCAAGTGCGCTCCCCTCCCCACCGCAGCCTGTCTGGTGTGCAAGGATTGTGTTTGAAAGGGAGGAAGCATTCTTGAAGTGGTGGGTGATGGATTGTCTAAACCCTCTGGGAAGATCTGGGCTGGGGTTCTTGAGGCAGCTCATCAATAAAGACCCCCCTGAAGAGAGGGGGGTGGCCAGCTGAACAGCACCCCCACCAAGTCCCAGGTCTGGAATAGAACCTCATGGCCAGGGTGATAGGGCATGAGAGGTGAGTGAGCGGACCCTGGGCAGGTGGAGACTTCTTGCTGGAACCCACTAACTTAGGGAAGTCTTTCAGGCTGGCAGTGTGGATATGGGTGATTTATTGGAGAAAGAGGGACAGGTGGGTTGAAGGACTGTTGGGTTGCCAAGGCCATTGGTGACAAGGAAACCAGAAGGAGAATGGAGATGCTGGACACACCTTCAGGCCAACTCCCTCCACTAGGAATATTTCACCCTTATTTCATCTCCCTGAAGAACTCCCACTAGCTAGCTTCGCCACCATCCTGTTGCCTGTGATTTTAACCTAGTGTAGATTTCCAAGCCCCAACCAGAATTCTATCCCAACTAGAGAGGAAATCCTTGGGGGTTGAAGGGTGGCTAAGTATGACTGGGCTCAAAGCCATCCTCGGGAGCTCACCATAGGAGACCCTTGAGGACCAAGCCCTGAACTGGCTCCCTGGCTTCTCCAGCAGCAACAGCACTCAGAGATGCCCTACCTCGGCCCCCTCAGCCCCAACCACGCATGGATACTCCAGGAATAGAGGTGGGGGTCCCTTGGGTGCCCCATGAGGAAAGCTGTAGGCACATGCTCCAAGGGAGGAGTAAAAACCCTGGAGGCAAAGTGGACCTGGAGAGGCAGCTTTGGGATCCAAACTCTTCTAAGATACTAGACCTGAGCTTTTCTGCCCTCCTCTTGTCTTATCTCCAGCAAGCACTCCCTTCCTACTTGGACAGACCTCGGGAGCTTTTCTCCTCCAAGGCTCTGGGGTTTTGCCCTCCATGTCTTTCTCTGCAGCCGAGTATCAGGCCTCATACCCGGACTGGGACCCATCGCCAGGCCGGGGGCAGAGAGAGAATAGGAGATGGGGGGACTCCCCAAAGGCAGCTCTTCTGAGGCGGCGTCTGGGCGCCCCGAGGTCCCAAGTCGGCCTCTGGGCGCCGAGCACGTTTTATTTATCCCCACAGAGGATGCTGGAGGACAAAAGAAATATTTGGACGTCAGAGCTGATTTATATTTTTGGAAGAGCTACGTTTCCTTTTCAGAAGAGAAGCAAGCGCGCCCCATATCCTGAGCTCCGCGGGGAGGACTGGAGCAGAGTTTTGATGCGCCAGGAAGTTCATCTATCGCCCAGGCGTAGGGTCCGGCGCCCTGCTGAGTTCGCTGCCCTTGGAGATATTTATTTATTTGGGGGAAAGGGAGGGCAGGGGGAGAGGAGGCGAACCAGACGAGAGATGAAAACCCGACCGGACTGGGTTGGGACCTCCAGGGCGCTTCCCTGGGAGCAGGCTCACAGCAGCGGGCTTCCCCTCTGCAGCAGGGGGGGGGGCAATCTAGGATCAGTCTTGGGACCTCCGGGAGCAGTTGACTGGTGCCTCCCACAGCCCTTAGCTTACTCTCCTGGGTTCTGTGCCCGGGGTGACCACTCCAGCCCTGCGGGGCGCCTCCCGGCTGGGCTCAGAGGGCCCACCCGCTTGCCTAACTTGTGTGGGAGGCCAAGCTACTTCATTTCGAGCCCCAGAAGGTGGGCGGAAGGAGGGGACCCGAGGCCTCGCAACAATAAGAGGCATGCGGGCCAGGAGGGAAGGGGTACCCTGGGCGGAGGCAGCTAAGAGGGTGCATCCAAGAGGGGCGGTGGTCCAGAGATCCTCAGGTCCCTGCGCTGCACTCACTCCCAAGACGGCGCAGCCTGGCTCCTCCGGGATCCATTTCATCTTCAGAGTTTGGTCCTGTGCCCTAAAGCTGGTTTTCTTCCTTCCCAGCTGCACAATGGACACAAAATTAACGGTCACCGGGGCCCACACTTGATTGCAAGAACCTGCGGTGCAGATTTCCCTATTATTTTATTTCTCTTCTGGGCGACCACTCGTTCTGACGCCCTTTAGAGTCTCAGAGAGATCTGCTCCAACCCAGGCCTTTTCTCCCCTGCCTTTTATTTGGAGCAGATCGCTTTCGCCATAGAAACCCTCTTCTACGCCCCCTGGCAGCCCGACCCTTCAACACCAGCAGGCTGTGGATGAAGTCTAAGTGGTACTCCACCTGGTACTGCTGTACCTGCACCTGGACTGGGGTGCACTGCAGGCCGGTGGGGCTGGTTCCTGTGAGCACCCCGAAAGTTTGCTCTCCCAGCTGATGAGTTCCTGGCCTTGCAATCTGGAAAGTGTGGAAGAAGCCCGGTCTTTGCATAGAGGGTCTGGCAGATTGGATCTTTCTCCTCCCTCAGCAAGCACCGTCAGACTTGGCCAAGTGGTTCACGGAGTCATGCCTACAGCCCAGCACAGAAGTTATGGGGGCTATCAGCAGATCTCTCAGGAAGGTGGCTATTAAAAAAAAAAAAAAAAAAAAAAGGCCTGCCCAGGACATAAACGTTGGGAGAGAGGAAGAATCGATCCAAATAAACATTCAGAATTGGGTGGCTGTTGTTCAAACCCGGAGTTCTCGGGGGTTCTGGAACGAGGAAGGAGAGCAGACGCCAGGAGAGGTGTAAAATCCCCACTTACCCCTCCTAGCCACTTTCCCCTCTCTAATCCCTGAGTTGGAGAGACAGCCTAATGCTGTTCCCGGCCGAATTTTCTATGATAACTGTAAGTTTCTATAGAGGTCTCTGCGGGATGCATAGTGGTGCATTTCGGTCCTTTTCACAATTGCGCTGATATCCCTAAACCCCAACAATGAGCTCCTACCGTGTAAATTTAGAAAGGTCTCCAAGGACTTCGGGAATCCTCTACGCCCCGTAATAGTAACAGAGTTCCTAAACCCAGGGTGAAAACCGTGGCCGGTTTCAGACTGACCTGGGGAAGAGATTTTCCTCCTCCCTAGCCCAGGCGGAAGGAAGGGGGGGGGGGTGCCGCCGAGCGCGAACTACCCCAACGGTGTCTTAAATGGCCGTAAACATCGTCGGTGCAGATGCGTCTCTCCTGTCGGTAACCGGTTTAGTCTAAGCCATTTCATGTAAAACCCACCAAGCAGAGGAAGCGTGCTAAGAACATAAGATTTAAACCGCAATAATGAAGAGATTTCCTAGAATAAAACACTGATTACAGAGCAAAATCGGAGAAACCCAAGCTTCCCGAAGTTTACATTCCCTTGAGCTGGGGCAGGGGTGGGATCTAAAGTTTTGGGAGCGGGAAAGGAACCCACAGCCCTAGACGGAGACAGTCAACCAAACCTTTTCTCCCGGATGGAGAAAAGGTCCGATCGACCCTGGGGCTGTATATTTCTGGTTAACCAAGAAGCGCCTGGGGCTGATCTAGAATTATTTAAATGAACCATACCTTTCTTTTCCGTAGGGGGGGGGGAATCAAGATTTTTTTGTTGCTTATAAGGAGTCATTGGAGGAGAGTTCACCATCATAAGGGACCTCCTAGAGAGGAAAATTGACCCAGGCAAGGCTGTGCTTCCGAGACAAACACAGGTTTCCTCTTAAACTCTGTCTGCTGGGTTGGTGGTAGAGAGCCCACTTAACATGCATCTGAAGCCCTGGGTTCAATCACCAACACCACCAAAATCATAAACAAATAAATAAACCCTGCCTACTAAACAAAGTTCTATTCTTGCCAGGCAAAAATAATTTGTTCTAATTTGTTATCACACTCATTCTTACCCAATAAATTCATACCAATCAGTGATGAAAACAAAGCTCAGAGAAATTTTGCTGCAATGTGGTTAAAAAAAAAAAAAGCATTGAACTTGGAGCCCTGGACACCCACTATAGGTCAGCTGTATCACTTGCCCATGGATGATTTATGGCAAGTCATCTTAAGCAGCCTCTGCCAGGGGCATGATCAGAGTGGGGGCTCCAAAGAAAGAGTTCTGGAGAGAAACCTTTCCTCCTTGAAAATTCAATGTCACCAAGCTCCACATCCTTCTAGAAGGTAGTATTTAGATCCCTGGAAAGAAAGCAGACTTCAAGACAGCAGAACTCACCCAGGCTCTGTTGTCCAGTGCCCACTGCCTTTCCAGGAGCTGGCTGGGGCCCTGTGACACTCACCAAAACATAAGTGGGATTTCTTGAAAGTTTAGAGAATTTTGGTAAAATGGATATCATTGCTATTTGGATGGAGAAGGAAGCCTGGAAAAAAAAATCCTTCATAATTTAACAAGTTGAATTAGTAAAAGCTAAAAACAAAATATGTAGAATGTGGATTTTAAAATCCCAAGCAAGCACAAACTATTTTTGTATGTGTGTGTGGAGACAGGCTCCATCCATAGCTTCTGTCCATTCTTAAAATGCTCCATGACCGGCATAGAAGGTTCTGGTCCTGCCTGGGGTTTCAATTTTATTCTTGAGTCCTGGGGTCTTACAACTTTTTCAGGCCTGTCTTAAAGCAGGTACCCCCCACCCACCCACCAGTACTCTGGGCCACTTAGAATTCCCAGGTGCAGAAAATCAGAGGGGGTCTGTGGCTAAATGACAATTATATCTACTTGATAAATGCCCCCCAAACACACTGTTCCTCTCCCCACATACAAAAAAAAAAAAAGTCTTCCTTCTTCCACTCTTCTCTTGGATGTCCCTCCTACCTAGGAAGATTACTACCACCCTCCTCATTCCAGATTATATTTTATTTATTTTCAGACACTTAGAGCATTGACTTAGTGAGCACATTTTACTTCCATATTTAGTTATTAATTTTTTTAATTATTTCACACAAAATGACAAAAGACAGTAAGAGGGGGGAAATGAATGGAATAAATGGGGACCTGTCCCCATAAAATGCTCACCAGTTAGTCAGAAAAAAAAAATGTTAGAAAGTGGAAACAACTGCAAACCCCCCACTCCAACTCAATCAAAACATCCCTTCCGGAAAAGAGCGACTTGTTTCTTTTTTCTCTTGGAAATGAGTGGTAAACTGAGTTCGGTTTGGTGGTGTTTTCTTAGCTGACTTTTGGCTACAATCAGGCCATTTTCGGACACATTCCCATGTAGGTACCAGGGGTGCTCTGGAGGAAGCTGTCGACGCCTGTTCAGCTAATTTAGGTTTTCTTTGTCTAATTACTGTGGAGCTTAGGGAAAAGGAGTCCGGCTCAGGGCAGTAAACTGACACTCGGTCTCTGTGTGTGGTATCCAGGCAGGGTTTGATGGAAAAAGCCTGCTTCCACTCAACTTCAGGTCACTGTCTGGGGCCAGCCCCAGCCCAACCCCCCTCCCCCTCCCCACCCCCTCTTTCCTCTGCTTTTACAGACCTACCAGTACTCCCAGCTAGGCTCAGTCCCCGTCGCACTCCAGGGGCACAGAGAGCTGGTGCCAGCCTCAAGGGGCTCAGCTCTGCTGCAGGGAAGGGTCTTTGCTGCATTCTTTACCTGGGTCCCTGCACCATCTCCCCTTCTTCTGTCCCCCCATTTTCCCAGGCAACCACAGATGCCCTTTCACCTTGATCCTTTAAGATAGATGCACAGAGGTGTCAGGCTCTGTCTCTCATTTGGTCCCCTACTCTGTAGTCCCTTCCCTCTGGGCCTCCCCATCAGCCCCTGTGTGGCCCGGCCTGCTCCTGGCCTCCTGCTCTCCTCCAGATTCCCAGCCCCTATCCCTGGTCAGACTACATTTCCCTACACGTGTAATCCAATAACTAACTGTCGGGTCTCATTGGAAATGATTTCTCCTGAGGGCACATCTCTCTCAGAGCCGGGACTCTAACAGAGAGAATAAGCCACAGTTGGGGTGGTGTGTTCTCTTACAGAAGGCAACTTAGAGATGGCACCTTTGGGGGCGAGCAAAACTGAGACTGAGAACGTTACAGCTGCAGGCTGCTTCGGGATTTCATTGAAATAAAGCTATCGCCGCGCTTATCTCAGGGTGGGCCTTCTGGTTGCTTTTTTTTTTTTTTTTTTTTTTAATCCCAAACAAACCCTGAAGTGGGAAACCAAAAGGAAGTGGCATCAAATGCAAACATGAGTCCTATCGACCCAGGTTTCCAGAGTCTCTGAAGCTGGGCCAGATTTCTGTATCCAAACCCCTCTGGTCAAACTTCCCAAAATGTCCTCGATCGCCCGGGGCCGCACCCTGGGGCGTCGGCGTTCACCCTTTACTAAAACAATGGTCCGGAGCCTACAGGCCCGGCCAGAAAGAGAGGATTGGCACTTTACCTTTGGGCGTCTGGCACCCTGGCGTGTGGCTGAGGGCCGCAATGTCTAAATGAAGTTGACAGATGGTGTCACTTCGGGCACTGGGGAAGGCGGCTCCCGGCGGCGGCACCCGCGGCAGCACCACTAGGTTGGGGCCGGGCTGGGAGGAGGAAAGGGGGAGGGGGAGGGAAGGAGGGGTGGGTCCACTCCCAGGGGGGGGCAGCTGGTTTCTGGGAGGGGAAGAAGGGACTGCTGGAAGGGGTAAAGGGAACGCTTTTCGTGAAGTCATAGGTGGGTAGTCTGGTGGGGGAGGGGGCGTCGTCCTCTTAGCAAAATGTGAGTTGTTCAGTTATCCCTCCATTTGAAAGAGGGTGGGTGGGAAAAGAGAAAGAGGACCAGAGAACAACTAAAAGAGAGAGGGGGACCCAGGAGAGCTAAGAAGGAGATAAGAGAGGGAGCGGGCCTCCAGGTTGGGAGGGGGGAGGAGTGAGCGCGACGCCCGGAGCGCGCCCTCCCCGCAGCGGCCCGGAGCGAGAAGGGGGCAGGGCGGGGTAGGGGTGGAGGGAGGGAGCGAGGGAGGGAGGGAGGACGGCCGCGGGGAGGGCGCGGGAGGGAGGAAGTCCGAGAGACAGAGGGAGAAGCGCTCCTGAAGGGAGACGTCGGGTTCGTCCCCGGGGTCCCCGCCGCGGTCGTAGCTCACGGGCGCTGCCTCCCGGCGTCCGGCCGCTTCGGCTCCGCGGCCTGGGAGGAGGTTGCGCAAGGCCGGGGCCCGAGCCTCGAAAAGGGATGCACCGGGCGTTGCCTCCAGCCCGCCGCCGCCGCCGCCGCCAGAAGCCCCAGCAGAGCTGAGGGAGGCGACGCCGAAGCGCTGGCCCGGAGTGACCACGGCTGCAGCCCGGGCGGCGGGCTAGGGCGCTCGCCCGGCTTCTGGGCCGACCCCGTTCTTGCGCCTCCGCTCCCGGCCCGGGGCCCGCCCCCCAGGCCGGGCCTCGCTCCCGGGTCCCAGATGACCACCGAGGGCGGGCCGCCGCCGCCCCCGCCGCGCCCGCCGCCAGCCCCGCTCCGCCGCGCGTGCAGCCCGGCCCCCGGCGCGCTCCAGGCCGCCTTGATGAGCCCGCCGCCCCCCGCCGCCGCCGCCGCCGCCGCCGCCCTGGAGACCACCTCGTCCTCGTCGTCGTCGTCCTCCACCTCCTGTGCCTCGTCCTCCTCCAACTCGGCCAGCGCTCCCTCGGCCGCCTGCAAGAGCTCGGCTGGCGGCAGCGGCTCGGGCGCGGGAAGCGGGGGCACCAAGAAGGCGAACTCGGGGCTTCGGCGTCCCGAGAAGCCGCCGTACTCGTACATCGCGCTCATCGTCATGGCCATCCAGAGCTCCCCCAGCAAGCGCCTGACGCTCAGCGAGATCTACCAGTTCCTGCAGGCGCGCTTCCCCTTCTTCCGCGGCGCCTACCAGGGCTGGAAGAACTCGGTGCGCCACAACCTCTCTCTCAACGAGTGCTTCATCAAGCTGCCCAAGGGCCTTGGACGGCCCGGCAAGGGCCACTACTGGACTATCGATCCGGCCAGCGAGTTTATGTTCGAGGAGGGTTCTTTCCGCCGCCGGCCGCGCGGATTCAGGCGGAAGTGCCAGGCGCTCAAGCCCATGTACCATCGCGTGGTGAGCGGCTTGGGCTTTGGGGCCTCGCTGCTGCCCCAGGGCTTCGACTTCCAGGCGCCCCCGTCGGCGCCTCTTGGCTGCCACGGCCAGGGCGGCTACGGTGGCCTCGACATGATGCCCGCAGGCTATGATGCCGGCGCCGGAGCCCCGGGCCACGCGCATCCGCATCACCACCACCACCACCACGTCCCACACATGTCGCCCAACCCGGGCTCCACCTACATGGCCAGCTGCCCTGTGCCCCCGGGTCCAGGAGGCGTCGGTGCAGCCAGCGGCGGTGGTGGTGGCGGCGGCGGGGACTATGGGCCGGACAGCAGCAGCAGCCCAGTGCCTTCATCCCCAGCCATGGCGAGCGCTATCGAGTGCCACTCGCCCTACACGAGTCCTGCGGCGCATTGGAGCTCGCCCGGCGCCTCGCCTTACCTCAAGCAGCCGCCCGCCCTGACGCCAAGCAGCAACCCCGCGGCCTCTGCAGGCCTGCACTCCAGCATGTCCTCCTACTCGCTGGAGCAGAGCTACTTGCACCAGAATGCCCGCGAGGACCTCTCAGGTAACGCATCGCGACCAGAGTGGTCCGCTGCGGGCCTACATCTATGCCTCTAGGTCCAGCCAGCGGCTACTGCCACTCCCTCTGGGACAACAAAGCCTAGGGTCTGAGGGCATGGGGAGGAGCGGATGCTGGGGAAAGCTGGCGCCTTATTCATGTGGGGATGCCAGAGATCTGGGTCTCATTGCTCTCCCAGGTGCCCATAGCCAGGAACAGGGCCTCCAGAATTGCCCAGCTTCTAGCTTCTAGGATGATGGTGCCTGCCTTTCTGGCCTTCATGGATGTCTCTATATGGGCTTTGGATTTTCTGATTCAGGCCTGACTTAGTTTTGAGAGAAGGCATGTGGCCTTTGGGGGACCTTGACCAGGGAGTTGTGTTTGGTTCTAGTTCTTCTTGTCCTTTTTTTTTTTTTTAAAGTTCACTTTTCTGAGCCTTTGTCAAAAAGTAAATGTCAGTTCTGTATCTAGGAGTGTATGTGTGTTGGGGAGGGGGAGGATTTCTTAACTCAGCAAGTGTTGAGAGGAGGGGACAGGGAAGGCAGAGGGAAAAGCAGAATGGGGTCCCAGAGTCTTTCACTGGAGGGACAATGTCAGTGGAGGGGGCACTGGCTGTTGAGGAGTCCCACGTGCAGTATGGACCACGGTTGGTGACACATGAATGTCCCCAGGCAGCAGAACCTGAGAACTCTGCTGTAAGTCCCCTGAGAAATGTGCCTGGAGGCTACTTGTAATGTGGCTGATTTAAACTGTATGGGTTACAGATTATGAAAATTTATTGACTTGTGGAAAGCAGTGAAAGGTGGGAGGAGAGATTGGGGGGGGTAGAGAGAATTTGAATATTTGGCTAGCTTTATATGAAAAATAAACCCTTATTAACCCCTAAGGAGGACTGGGCTGCAGATTAAAATCCGAAGTCTGCCTGTCAAAGGCTGGGCCCAAAGGTGTTCTCCCTCACATTACCTCCTTCCCTGATGAGAAAATCGTTCACAGAATAATGCATACTTTATATGTTCCTGATGCCGTGTGCAACAAGGACATCAGGGGAGAAAGGAAGCCCAGAAATGGGCAAAAGATGTTGGTTCCCTGAACAGAGAAATTTCCCAAATAGGCCTTTTAAATGCGGGTCTCAGAGGTTAACTAAACAAAGACAGTCTCGGCAGGACCACACCAGAGAGGATTTTAGCCTGACTTAACCCACTGAGAGCAGAGCCTTGTTCAATTTTATGGGAATTTCAACAAGTAACCAATACAGACACCCCTCTTATTCAGCACCCCCGCGCCGGCTGTCAATCTCTCTCCCACAGTAGGCTGGAGCCCACTGGCACCCTTGCTTGCCCGCCTGCTCTTCTCCCAGCCCCTGGTCTTCTGGAAGTCCCTACTCAACTTGAACCCAGACTCCCAGGCTTCCTAGTGCCAGGAAACGGTAACAGGAAAAAACAAACAAACAAACAAACAAACAAAACAGGCAGGAAAGGGGCTCCAGATCTTTACGTGAGGCCGCCATTGTCCCATCCCTCACGCCAGGCCCACAGGCAAGCCCCTAAAAATCCTGGGGTCTGCAAGCACGATTCTAGAAGACAAAACTTCCAAAAGCGAGCAGGCCGGCTTCCGGGCTCCAGCCCATCACCTCCCGGGGCTGACCTTCCTGGGAACTCTCTGTCTGGGAACACTCTGGAGGCCCTCGATAGCTCAGGCCTTCCTGTATCACTCTGAGGCCCGGGGACCTTTGGTTTGAGCCCAGTGTGCACAGGAGACCATAGCATCCTCCTTCCTCCTCTTGCTGTCTTCCCTGTTGGCTTCTCCCAATCGGGCTTGCGAGGAAGGAGCAGACTGGGTGCGCCAGGCTCTAACTGGGCCTGGTTTGGAGCGCACCGCCCGATGGGCTGCGACCCACTGAGACTGAAGGCCGGGAGGCCAGACAGGGTTGAGGACGCCCACCACAGTTCAGCGAGTGTGCCCACACACGCGCACACACAAGCGCACACAGCACGACCCTCCCGCCCTCAGCTCACCCACGCTTCCCATGCTGTCCCATTTTCCGATCCCATGACCCTGGCGGGTATGTTGAGAGACCTCGGACAGCCAGGCCCGCAGGGGCCCGAGTGGCCTTGCGCAGTATCTCGGATTTTTGTCATCCCGCGCAGCACATTAAAGTGAAGACTGCTAGGAGGCATGAGCTCTTGCTCTCTGCCCTGCAGGAGCCTGCTCTTTATTGGTCCAGGAACTGGCATTAGCGGGCTGAGCGAACGCACCTGTGTGCAGGGCAAAGCGCCCGGGTCCGGGACGCGTAGGTCAGCGGTTGCTTTAATAAAGCAGTGCCGTTTTTTGTTAACAGCTAGCACGCAGACGATCGCCAGGACCGAGTCGCCAGCCACTGAGCAGCCTGGTCTCTCCGCAGGCGCCTGGGGCGACGCGAACAGGGCCTAAGCCTCATTGGTCTCGGGTACGGTTTTTCTTCTACTGAAAAACTGAATCCGGCCCCCGGCATGAATGTGTGGTTTATGCTGCCCACACCACCAGGGTGACCACAAATGAACCAAGCAAATGAGCCTTACCCAGCCTGGCACCAAAAAGAGGCGGAGGCAGGAGATGCTGGGACCCAGAGCTTGCCGGACACCTTTGACCGATTGCGCTCCGGGGTCGGGCCGGCCGAAAGGCGCCGAGAAAGCAAAAGCAAAAGTGGGCGGCGGGTCGGTGCTGAGAAGCGCCAGGCTCAGGCCCTGGGCGGAGAAGCAGTCCTTGGGGAGCAAGGTATAGGCCTTCACCATCCTCTACTAGCATGAGGCTCCCTCAAAATCTCCTTGTGCTGCTATATGCCTTCCCTGAGGAGCAGGGAAGTCCTGGCTTCTCTAGATGAAGTCTTAGACTTTTGTGACTGAAGCCGCTTGCGGACAGAAGAGAGCTGCACTTACTTTTCCTGTCCCTTTCTCTGCAATGGAATTATTTTTTGTCATCCCCTTTGGCACAGGGAACCACCCCTGTGCTGCTCACTACTCTTACCAGGCCAATCAATTGGAAAATAAAACTCAAAGCGAGAGGGGAAGAGAGCAGTGATGGTTCTGGGGGAGGGAGCTTGGTCCCGCATTGCGCCCAGGACTCAGGGCCTGGATGCTGTGGTCTCAGCCTGCGCTCACCCGACTCAGACCACAGCTCTGACCCCCAGCCTCAGAATGATATGGGAATTCAGGAATACAAGAATACCAGGTCAGGGAAGATCTTGCTCTTGCCTCAGACCCCACCAAAACAAGATTCCAGAGGCATCTAAGGACTGAGGACAGATAGTTTGAAACAGTGATTTTTCAGAGCTGGGTTTTATCTACCCCTCTTGCATCAGCAATGCACCAAAAGAACACACCAACAGTTCTGTACCCTGAGTCAAAATTAAGATGCGGTAAATTGAAATTTTAAACACAATGCACCCCGTCATCAGTTGGGTGACCTTGTGTCTGAAATGAGCCCCCCTCTCTCTTACTTCTTTCAGTGGGACTGCCTCGTTACCAGCATCACTCAACTCCAGTGTGTGACAGAAAAGATTTCGTCCTCAATTTCAATGGCATTTCTTCTTTCCATCCTTCGGCAAGTGGGTCTTATTATCACCATCACCACCAGAGCGTGTGTCAGGATATTAAGCCCTGTGTCATGTGAATGGACAAAGGCCACATGAAGGCCCTCTCTCTTCTCTTTTCATCTTCCACTAAGGGGCAGATAGGAACTTCGAAGGACTCACACAATGTGCACGCGGATAGCAGTAAGTAGCACTCTGTCACTTAGCCTGAATGCCCAGGAAAGCCTCGTATGCTGATTTTTTTTTTTGCCTACCATTGGAAGAGAGAAAACCTTGGCAAGATAATGCACCAGATGAGGGAGAGCATGAACTGAGGGATGGTAACAAGTTACCACATGTAAAACATAAACTTATAACTCTGGGATGGCCATTGCCTTCAGTAATCAGGGTCTGAAAAAAAGCAGACAAGTTGCGTGTATGTGTGTGTTTTTTCTTGGTCTATGAAAACTTGTGTGCTTTTCAAAAAGGCAGTGCTAAGCACAAGATTTCAAGAAAGCCTCATCTTGTTGCCTAGCTAGTTAGGAGAATTCTGCCCCCCTCCCCTCAAAAAAAAAAAAAAAACACTAGGTTTGTATACAGGTGCCAAAGAACATTATGAAGAAATGATTTAGAACCAACCACATCTATTTTAAGAAAATGGTTCTCAGTATTGTGACAATACAACATTTTTACAAGGTTGTTTTCTACCACCGTATTTTAAAGATATTTTTATGATCTTCGTGTATACTCACACTTTGCTTGTATTTTAAAAGGAGGATATATTTGCACTTATGTATACTTTTACAGTTTGCCAAAAATATTTTGATGTAAAATTTTTTTTTCAATAAAATGTATATAACAAGTAGTTGTTTTAGGGATCTGTTTCCTCTACAGGCACCCTGCTATGGATGGATCAGTGGCCAGGTTCTCCCCCACCCCACAACCCTCATCCAGCGTTGCAACTCTACCCTGCCCACCCCCACACTGTATAATTGATGTGGTGTGGGGTCTGTGCCTTGAGTAACACAGGCCAGGTTGTGATTGTGGGTCTTCTCAGGAGAAAAAAAGAGGGAATGCTTTCTGTTATTTGTTTCTCTACTTCACCCTCACTTTTTTTTTTTCTGGCTAAACAAAAAACAGAAGGTGAAAGGAACTTAAATGAAAACCAGGAAAGATAATGAAAGGCGGACAGTCTGATTTGAGGAATCAAGCTCCGTGTCCCTTTTGTTTTCTTTCCTGTGCCCCAAAAGATTTCTGTTCTTTATTCTTTCCTCCTCCTCACCAGGTGGAGGTGACAGATGTGGGGGCAGAGTGGTAAGCCATCATCTAGCACCTGTGTGATTTGGGCTTATCGGCCCAGTGAGGGTAAGGTGCCCAAAGGACGGGGCCTGCGTCTTCTTGGCAGGTTGCAGTTGTATTATGGCTGGTGACGGTACTGAAGAGTTCTTGGGGAAGGCTGCTGAGGGTTAGTGAAGGAAATTCCAAGCATCTGGGGGTTTAAAGCTGGCACCCAGCTTTAACAGAGGTTTCGCTCAGGGGTTCCTTTAACCCCCTTTTTTCCTTCTCTTGTTGGGCTTCCCAATCATGAATACAACACAAAGAGCTGGTAATGCTCTGGATTAAAAAAAAAAAAACAGACAACTAATAGAAGGCCTTATTTCTTCCCCAGACCATCCTCTCTGTCTGACCTTTCCTTCACTCTCTGAGCAGGAACAGAGAAATTTTCAGCCATAATCACACTGTGGTGGTTTTTCTGTTCAACTCAGATCTGGATTTTTGGTTGGTTTTTTTTTTTTTTTTTTTTGCTTTTACTGAGTGGGAAACTCACCTTTGTTTCTGGGCCCCTGAAAGGTCTTCCTGCTAATCCATTACTAGGCACTTATTACCACTCTGGAGAACTCTTATATGTTGGGGACTTTGGTGTTCCAAGTGAATTTCAATCCAGGGACTGTCTCCTGAGTAAAATATCTTATTTTAAAAAGTCATCTTTCTAATCTTCCTTCCTCTATTTTACAAAAATTAAGCTGTGATTTAAACATTTTATTTTGTCTATTATATTTGTAGTTAAATAGGGCCACACACACACACACACACACACACACACCCCTGCCCCCTTTCTTTTTTTTTTTTTTTTTTTTTGTCTTTTCTTTTACACTGAGCTACTCGGGGGCCTGCTATAAATTATGAAGTCAGTTTCAGAGTTTGCTCCGACCACAGTGCTGTGTTTACATTCCTTCCGAGGCAGCCGGCATGGTCGTAATTTATATCCTAAACACTTGAACGTAACTTGTTTATACAGAGAATGACAGGACCTCAAAGACAAAAACTCCGCGTCTGTCTGACTGACCGCATTGGGAGGGCCAGCGCGCCCCCTGGTGGTGCAAGGAGACCCACGCATGGGGATCGCCG
Organism: Ictidomys tridecemlineatus; assembly: GCF_052094955.1. Taxonomy (NCBI): domain Eukaryota; kingdom Metazoa; phylum Chordata; class Mammalia; order Rodentia; family Sciuridae; genus Ictidomys; species Ictidomys tridecemlineatus. The sequence goes on from NC_135484.1 coordinate 133,364,043, forward strand.
GTCCTGTCAAGAACTCCAGCAACTTCACAAAATGACCCATTTCGTGGTGCATTGACGACAAACATTTAGAATATCTATCTCACTTTGAGGAATTATACTTTACGGTTTTAGGGAATACTTTTTTTGGTGTTTTCTGTTTTACTCTTTCTAATGTATTCCTGAAATCTGATGGAGATTCGATTAATGTCATCCTGAAACGTGATGGAGATACATGGACAGTCCTGACCCATATGTAGTAGGTGCTAGAATCCTGACTAGCCGTCTTGGTACGTTTCTAGATTTCTCCCCAGCTAAGGTCAAAATTGCTTTTCTCCTAACTGCCCTTCCTTCCAAGACAAATTAATATCTAGTTCTTTTCTTTTTCTTCTCTCCAATTCCCCCCCCTTTCTTCGAGAAGCATACAGTGCTTAGTCTTAAATGTTGCTCCAGAGTTCGTAGTAAGTTCTCAAAGAAGCACTTCATTGCTTTTAGAAGTGAAAATAAATGAACTAGCTTAACTGGGGGTAAATGTCACTGGGTTTTGTTTGTTTGTTTGTTTTGGTGCTGAGGATTGGACCCAGGGCCTCTTACATACTAAGCAAATGCTCTACCACTGAGCTACATCCCCAGCCCCTCCCTCAATTATCCAATGTATTTTGAACACTTAGTTTTCTATTCATTGACAATAAAATGATATTTAAAAAGACATTTGATTATTTTGTGGAAGAATTTTGTTTTTATTTATTTTTAGTTAAGGAAAAGGCCCTATCCTTATGATGTGGGGTCAGTTAGCCGCTTTTCATCTCCATAATTAATACCTAAGATAATCAACTCGTAAGAAGGAAAAGTATGTTTTGGCTCAAAATTTTGGAGGTTTTAGCCCATGATCAATAGGTCTCATTCCATTCAGGACAGCAGTAAGGCAGAGCATCCTGGCAGAAGTGCATGGGGGTGGTAGAACAAACTGCTCACCTCATGGCTAGAGAGTTAGAAAGGGAAGAAGATTGGGATTCCACCATCCCCTTTAAGGGCAACCCCCACTGACCCGAAGACCTCCCACTATGCCCCAGCGACTAAAGACTCTGTACCTCCTAATAGCACCAAGGTCAGAGGACCAAACCTTTAACACTCAGGTCTTTAAGTGACATCCAGATCAAAATTAAAGCCTGGGGATCTGAATTCTATTTGCAGATCTGCATTAAGTCATGGTTGTGATGGGTTCAGCCCATGAGTTCTGATTTCAATTCCTTTCATGCATTTCCCAGGGTTGTATAGGAGAACTTTGCATTTGACATTGCAGACATAATGGCAGAGGTGGTCTGCACTCAGAAGTAGTTGTTCTTAAACTTGAGTGTGAATCTGCATTGCCTGGAGAGCCCACACACATTTGCTCTTTCAGTGGGTCTGGGGCAGGTTTCAAGAATTGGTATTACTTCACTAGCACTGAAAAAAAAAAAAAATCACAAGTAACGCAGATGATACTGGTCCAGCAACTACACTTTGAGAACCACAGCTCTAGAAAGACAGTTTGACAGATATTTACAGGTTCCAATGGAGGGTGTTAAGTCTAGCCCATTAGTTAAGCACAGATCTAAAATGGAGAGTTTTTTTTTTTTTAATTTGCCTACTCACATGCCTCTGTCATTAATTACTGGCCCCTGGAAAAACACTAGTCCTAACTTTGAACCCTGCACCACAAAATAGAATCTCCCCATTTTTATTCAAAGCCACAAACATGCTTGTTTTATTCCAAAAGATTTTGCCACAGGGGAGTCAGGAGGAATCACTAAAGTCTTCCTGTTCAGAAGAGCAATAAGTCTCAGGACTCACACACAGCAGCAATGTCAGAATTTTCCAAACAGGAGGTGGCTCAGGAAAAGAAATTCTCCTATTGGTTGTAAAACCTTTTGAGGGTAGAACAGAGAAGGGAAAGAAAAGGGGCTGTGATCTCAGAGTACAGCCCTAGTGATGCTAGTTACAAGTGGTCCAGGCAGGACCCTGAAGGTAGGAGAGGGGAGGCAGGAAGGAAGAGAGAGAAAAGAGAAAAAGGGGGAGGAAGAGATAGAGAGAGCAAGGGAGGGGAAGAGGAGGGAAGGAGAAGACAGAGATCTAGAGAGGAGGAATCTAAAAACCTACTGTGAGCATGTAGAAGTCTGATTTCTGGAGAAAATCTTCAGGCAATCAGAACAGGCCACCGTAGGACATTAAACAGAATTAGCAAGCTCCCGCCCGAAAGAAAAACTCTCTTTGCAGACTCGTGTATAGCTAATTACTGTGCATCATGGTGATTAATTCAAAACAGGCACCAACTTATTTAGGATGGAAATATATTTTAATGTATTTTATCAGAGAGGAAATGCATCTTACCAAACCTGCCTCTCTGAAACACTATCTTAGCAAGGGAAAATATCACAAACGTAGACACTGGGAGGGTTAGGCACACAAACGTCAAGATCATTGGGGTAAAAAAATGAAAGTCCTGGAAGTTCTTTTGGAGTTCAGAGTGCCCCGAGGCCACAGCAATCCCAATGATAAATATTCAGCTCTCCATTTCCTGAGGCTTGTGTGTGTGTGATGCAGAACCCTGCTCATCCCATGGCTGAACTGCCAGCCCTCTTGGCATAAATGCATTCGTGAGAGAACAGAGAAGAGTTCTGAGGAGCAGCAGGAAGCTGGTGCCCTGCACAGCTTTCCCTCCAGCAGGGCCCCATCCCACTCTTCACCCGGCCACCTAGAGCTGCTGCCTCTCACCCAGGGAGCCTCATCTACAGATGGGGCAGTGAGTCTGCAGGATGGCAGGGCATCACCTCCCAGAACTGACAGAGTACCTCCCTCCATCCAAAATCCAAACTTATTTTTCTCCCTGCTGTGCATTGAACCTACGGTCATGCTAGGCATGCGCTCTACCACTGAGCTCTATCCCCAGCTCTTTACAAGCTGCTTTTAATTGGGTCAAGTCCAGCCTCAGAGCACAGGGAGAGAAAGACCTGTCTTCTTGCTCTCTCAGTGATCATTGGGATGCCATGCCATCTCCTACTCCACCACCCTAAGCAATTCGACCTGGCCCTGAGCACCCAGGAATCATCAAAAGACCATGTGAATTGATGGGCTGAGCCATAGGACCCCGTAATGGTCTGCCTTCCTTTTTTTTTTTTTTTTTTTGTAGTGTTGGGAATGGAACCCAGGACCTTACACATGCCTCCACCACTGAGCTACATCCCCAGCCCACATCTTCCAATCTTCAAGAAGGAGGAAAGGGAACAGACTTGCTATCAGAACAGAATTGTTCTAGCAGGGTGAAACACAAGGTACCCAGGCCCAGATATTTTTGTCTGAATAGAGATTCCAAAACCATTAAGTCACCCACCAGAAGCTCACTTCTGGGGCCAGCAGTTACTGGATGGGGAGTTTGTCTGCACAACTGGTTAGCAGCTTGAGCGAGTGCTGAGCAACCCAGAAGTTTGGAAAAGACAACTGTGGCTATGGCTGCTCTAGATCCCATCTGTCCTATTAGGTCAACTTGTCAGGGGTAGGTGCTGGCCTTTGTCCTTTAAATGCTCCCTGGAATGGGCAGTATCTTGTTGATGGTCTTCAGAAATTCTTGGAGGATGGCAGTTTACAGATGAGGAAATGTAGTCTCAGGTGTGTTAGTTCATAATCCCATGGTTCTCCTGATCAAAATTGACCCATGCACCTGGTCATGTCTCCTGCTTAGCTCTGACAACCAGAAACCCAGCCCCCACTCCAAGCCATGACATCAGAATCTCCGGGTGGGCTTGAGGGTCTCCAGGTGATGAGCTGAGGTTGAGAATGGCTGCTTTAGAGCCATCTGCCCCAAAGGTCAAGTGTGCAGCTGCTCAACAGACCCTCAGACTCTGTTTTTGTATTAGTTTTGCAAAAGGGAGGCCCAGCCGGGAAGGCTACCACGTGTAACTACATTAATCAGGTACCCAGGCTCTCTCCTAAGAGATGAGTCATGCTGTGGCACAGCAGAATCTGAGTGTTGGAAGATGGACACAGGAAAGGAGAAGCAGGGAGGTCAAGGCCTGGTACCTTGGTGAGGCTCTGTGGACTCAATGTCATGAAGCATACCACCTTGTAGGCAAGACATAGGACATTTGGACAATAGATCCAGAGATTCGGGCTCATCTTCCCGTGGGCTCTCAGAAGGGCAGCTGACAATATGCTAGTTAGCATGGTGACCATGACTGTAGACGCATTAGAGAGTATAAAGACTATAAAGTCCACTCCCCTGTGCTCTAAGGCATAGTAGTCCAGTAGGAAGTACCACAGAGGAGCTTGCCCTAGTGCCTGAGAGAGAACAAAACTAAAGAAGCAGAGTGCTCCAGGCCAAGCATGCCAAAGCCACACATAGAGACATACACATGCAAACACACATACATGGACACACAAGCACACACACACACACACACACATGCAAGCACAGAAACAGAAATACAGGCAAACACACATAAATACAAAAACACACAGGCACACACACACAGACACATGTAAACATATACACACTCAGGTACAGACACACAAACATACACAATCACATACAGACACCACAAGATAGACACAAAGATGCAAACACACACACACATTCATTCACAGAGACACGCTCACATAGATGCACAGACACAGGCACCAACAATCACACACAATCCTATTCACTTGTCCTTCTAGCTCCAAGTCCCCAGGCTGACATTTATCATGCCTGCCATCTTTTTGAATCTCCAAACCCCCCCACCAGGGTTTAGTCCTTATTGTCTGAGGTTTCCTTTTTTTCTAATAGCAAGACTTTCCTCCTACTCTGATCCACAAAGCAGAAAACACTGCCTCTTTTAAATTAAATTTTGCTTTTGTTTCCCAAAGTTAAAATTATTTTGCTGGCTATGAATAAGGCCACCATCTAGAATCTGAGCAAAGTGCCAAGTTTCCCAGGATGCAAGTAGGGCACAGGGCCCTCTCAGGAAGCCAAGACATGGCTACTGCACAGTCTAGGGGCTCTGACTCAGCCTCTGAACATGAGGAGTCCCCAGCAATGATAAGAATAAGGCTTGGTTACCCCTTTTACTTTGGATGACCCATTCTTTCCAAATAGGTTCAAATTCCAAATGGAACCAGGCAGGTGACGAGGCAAGGATTTCTAGTCTGGATGTTACTCTCAACCAACAATGGTCTTTACCAACAACGTACATGCTTCAGCATCAGTCTTCCATGGTGGAGGTGCTGGCCTGCAAAGTTAGGGAACCCCCCGAATAGGCCACTACAGGTAAACCCTTGCCCTTGTTGTACCCTGGGAAATAGCTCCTAGATAAAGTATATATGCTAAAATAAATATCTCATAGAGGGTATTGAGCAGATGGTCCACCCACCCTCAGCCCATGGGTCTCTTCCAAAAAACAGTCCTGCTCACAAAGGAGTTAGTTGGGCCATCAAAGGCAGGCAGACGCTGACGTTATGGAAATCTTAGTCCTACCAATAATGTTGTGACTTACGCTGTTTGTGCTTTAGTTTCCTAAGCTGAGCAACAGGGGTACTAATATCAACTTTAAATCAGTGGGTGATCAACAGTGCTACAGAGCTGTTCCTTTCTGGCCTGACATAGGTGGTCCTGATACTGTTCTCACCCTCAGTTTTCTATAAGCATAGAAGCTGGGAGGGTAAAGCTTCGAGGGATTGGATCTTCTCACTCTGTATATAAATGAATGGAGTCCCAATGAAGTCCTACAGAGACCAGGGAAAGGCTTCCATTAGCAGTGTAGGCAGATGAACAGATCGAGGTGCAGAAAGGCTATGAGGTTATTGAATTAGTCTACTAGGGCTGCTGCACCAAAGTATACCAAAGTATGACAGATTGGGTGATTTAAGCAATAAAAATCTATTGTTTCAAATGTACTGAAGGCCATACCCCTAACTCACTGTGTTGGCAGGGGTGGTTTCTTCAAGGGCTGTGAGGGAGTAATCTGTTCCAGTCCTCTCTCCCTGGAGTGCAGACAGCTGTATTCTCCCTATGGCTTTGTATCTCTTTCTCTAATATGTGTCTGTCTGTCTGTCTGTCCAATTTTCCCCTTTTTATGATGACACCAGTCATATTGGATGGGGGCCCATTTTAATGACTTCATTTTACCTTGATTTCCTCTGTAAAGACCATCCCTCCAAATAGGATCACTGGCAGTTAGGACTCCAGAGTTCTCCAGAGGGAAAAAAAACAATAGAATGTGTATGTACTATAGAGGGGACTTAGAGGCTTGAGACTCCCACCACAACCTTCTGCAGGCTGGAGAAATGGGGGAACCAGTAGCTGTTCAGTCCAAGAAGCTGGAGCTTCAGAACAAGAGGGATCAAGGATGCAGCCCCAGTCTATGGCTGAAGGTCTGGAAGGCCCCTGGGTATTGGCAGGTATGAGTCTACATCCAAAGACTAGAGTCCAATGTCCATGGTCAATGGCAGCAGCAAAAACAAATAACCACCACAAAAATCCCACCCACTCAAAGAGTCCAGTGTGTACCTGTGGGCTCCACCTTCTTTCACTTTTTATTCCTTCTGGGCCCCCAGACTATTGGATGGTGCCACGCACTCAGTTCACTGACCCCACATGCCACCTTCAAGATACACACGGAAGTGTGCTTGACCAATCTTCTAGGCATCTCTCAAAATCTAGTCAGTTTGACAACCAGGATGAACCTTTATAGACTCCAACATATTTCTTTTTGGAAGAGGAGTGGAGAGCTCAATCCACTCATGACAGTTGTGAATCAGGTTCACAGATGTAGACCTGATTTCCATGGTTCTTCACCCAGGCCTTCTGCCCTGCCCTTAAGAATTTAGATTAAATAAGCCCTCTGGGGAAACTAATAAAAGGATATCCCTTATCTCCATCTGTCCCCTTGAGCATTGAGAGTTCACAAGCTAGATTATGTTTCCTTCATGCAAGTAAGCTACAGTCCCCAGGCAGTCTGCGATTTCTCAGGGATGGCAAAGTCTTGGGGGAGCTGTGTTGTTTGCAGTCACACAGACTCTGTGTCAAGATTTAACTTCCAAAGAGAAAGATTAGTGCAAAGATATTTGCTCTTTCTGAACCTGGGAAACATTTGTTCTATTGACATAGCATTAAGAACCATGAGCCCCTGAGCACCAGGCTCTGTTCATTGGCCATGTGGGAGATCCCTGGTCAGTCCTTGAAGATGAGCAAACTTGCTTATGGTCACATAGCTAGAAACTGAGCTAGCTGAAATCCCAAACAGAATCCATCAGGATCTGGCTACTCAGGAAATGACAGGTGGCAGCCACAGTGGTAGTAGTTTTCCTGGGAGGATCCATATGCCTCTGGTCACCCTGCCAATTCATGAGGTGCACCAGGCATGTACCAGGGTGTTTGTGCATCGATGGCCTGAAAGCACAGTCCACACCATTGTGGACTACCCCCACCCTCACCTCACAGGGTAGACTTCAACAAAGGCATGTGCATGGCCACTAGGATACCTGTCCTTTCTCCAAAGATTCCAGCCAAGAACTAGCTGCTCTGAGAGAGTGTGGGTTATACCAGAGTGGGATCCAGGAGTGTCTGGGTCCCAGCCTCAGCTCCCAGGGGACTGGGGTGGATGGGATAGAAGCTCACACTGAACAGGATCTGCTGGGCCTTCAGAGGCCAACTTCCTACTCAGGACATGAGCTAATACTGCCCAAGAGAAAGAAAGCTGCAGATCCAATTTGGTGGGAGAAAACTTGGTGTGGGCACTTGCTAGGACTGCAGTTTTCCTGTATTCCCTGTCTGACTTAGGCAGCCCCAGCAACCTCCTGAGCCAGCTCTCCTGATTTTTCTTGCAGGACTCTTTGTTTCTCAGACTGGAGCTGAAGACTGAGTCATCGAGGGTCTTTAATTTGGAAAACAAGATTACAAAAGAAAAAAGAAAAAAAAAGAAACCACAATTCTATGAACAATTATATGCAGAACAAGGCCAAAGTTACAACTTTCCTTTTTCTTCCCTCAATTCAGTGCTGACATGAGATAAGTCTTTTCAGAATTTCTGAGCTGGCTCTCATCTCAGGGAAGAAAACAAGAGGTGACTCCGCGGTAGGGAAGGAGAATGTGGGGGAGGGGGCACAGATGGCTTGAGACTAATGCTTTTATTTCTGTTATCATTAAAGCCCAGGTAAAGATGTTACATCTGAATGAACTACTGGGGACAGGAGAAAGCATAAAGAGCCTTTTTAGGATAAATTAAGGTACAAAGATGCTCTCTTGGAAATAGACATGAAAAACCCGAAAGCAAGAGTTCCCCCGTGCAAAGGAATAGATATGACGAATGGAACTCCACATGACCACCCTGGGTTGTTATTTTGTACCCTGGAGGAGGGGTGAGAGATCGAGACCCTCAGTGAACTGTGACTTGGAGACCACCCCACGTTCTTGACTTTGCAGTTTTTAAAAGCAGCCCCTGAATCCGAGGGCAGCAGGGCAGCCAGGCTTTGTTTTCCTGTCTCCTCTGCCAGTCCCCCTTCCGAATAGGGCCGCTTCGGTCATTGCTTTGTTTGATATTTTCAGATCTGGCCTGAAGCAGATGATGGGGCTGCAGAAGGGAGAGCCCTTCAGGGTGTCTTGTTTGGTTTGGAACTATTTTAATGTCTGCTGCATTTCCTTCAAGAGGGGAGAAGCCAGGGCCTGTGGGAGAAAGAGACCAGCCTCCGCTCTGCAGGGTCCCCAGCTCCTCAGCAGTCACGTCCCTGGGACTGGATCCTGGTGCCCTCCTCAGCACCACGTTCCCACCCTCAACACCACGAAAAACTCAGGATGCGTCCAGACCTTCCCCCACAACATGTTTACAGTCAAGTGACTCAGCTCAGCACTCGTCCTTCCATAAGCCCGTGGAGCAATTGTCCGTGATTACAGAAACCTTCTTGGCTCCTGGAAAAATCGCCAGCACGTTATTAACTTCAGAGGCCAGACACATGTTTTCCATAGATTTCTTTAAATGCTAGTGGCCACCGCAGATGAACCTAGCCTTTTAGAATGAAGAGCGTGTAATTAAGACATAATCTCTTCTGCTTTGTAATATATGAAGCAGTAAATGGCTACTGAGATTGATTAAATTCTCCAGCTTCCCCCCTTGGCAATTAACCCCCCACCCCCAAGCTGCAGAGCCCTTCCCCTTCACACTCACTCTGGAGGCTACTGTGACTTCACAGCACACCACAGCTGGGGACTCACAGCAAAAGACCTCCTTCCAGATCCTGGGCGCCTGATGTTGGTCAGATCTGAGATTTATACTAACGCCCACCTGGGAACCAACTGCATCGGCAGCAGGCGCATGGGAAAGCAGGATTTGATACTGATTGACTGATAGGGAGTGGGCTTTGCTCAGTCAAAATATTGACTGGGGCAAGGGCTTGTGGCCAGAGGAGATTTGATTGTGTAAACACACAGCTCACCATTGCGGCTTCCTGCATCAGACACAAACTAGCGATTCAGGGAAAAGAAGAAGAAAAAAATAAACGTGCATAGTTTTTTTTATGTTTCTGAGGCCTGCCCTCGACAGGTTAAAAACCAAATCCTTTTATATTTCTCCATGTGAAGGAAAAACCCATCAATTTTACATGTGCCTGTGCAGAGTTGACAAGGGCTCTGGCTGACCACTCAAGGATACAGGTTTTTTGGCAATTGAGAGTCTCCACATCGAAGTTCTTGCCAGAGAAGATAAGCTTAAACCCTAACTTGTTAAAGTCTTATCAGAAAGCTAATTTTTATTTTATTATTTTTAAAGAGATGGCAGTCTCCAAACTCCCCTATGTATATATATGAATATAGCACAGTGAATTTCACCTTTACTTTATCTATAATCATTAAATTTTTATACCCATAACCATAACGTTTTTTAAAAAATATTTATTTTTTACGTGTAGATGGACACAACACAATGCCTTTATTTTTATGTGGTGCTGAGGATCGAACCCGGGTCCCACCCGTGCTAGGTGAGCGCTCTACCGCTGAGCCACAATCCCAGCCCCCCCATAACCATAACTTTTTATAGAAGAAAAATTACAAGAAGAAAAATCAATAAAGTAGAGAAAAGAGAACAGAGAGAGAGAAAGGAGAAATACTGGGAACTAGAGCAAATTTTATGCCATACGCCTATAATTATATCAAAATGAACCCCAATATTGTATATAACTAAAATGAATTAATTTCAAAAAAGAGAGATAGGGGTCTCATTGGTCTTCAGTCCCCAGGCTTAAGTGATTTACCTACTTCAGCCTCCCAAGTGGGAGGGCTTCAGGCACACAACATGACACCCATCTAAAGCTGAATTTTTTTTTTGGTAATTTTTTTATTTATATATGACAGGAGAATGCATCACTAAAGCTGACTTTTAAAATTTTTTAAGTTGTAGATAGACACAATACCTTTATTTTATTTTTTATGTGGTGCTGAGGATTGAATCCAGTGCCTTCCATATGTGAGGCAAGCACTCTACCACTGAGTCACAATCCCAGCCCTAAAGCTGATTTTTAAGAAATAATTTTCATTAAAGATTATCCCAAGACCATACTACTGTTCACCCACTCAAAATTCTAGCATTGACTCACCAGCCTACCACACACAGTGCTAAGTACTTGGGAAAGAAGTACTGATATAGATGGATGGATAGATAGATAGATAGATAGATAGATAGATAGATATCTTTCCCTTTACCATCCTCTGATACCCAGATAAGGTACCCATTAGTAGCACATGGGCATGAACATGAGGCCCATGTTGAGGGGCCTTACAGAGAACTGCTATTTGATACTCACTAGTGTATTTATTGTAGGAGGCTTATTAAGGTCACGTTTTGTTCCATCAAGAGCAGCCTTGGGTACCAGTTGGCTTTTAACTGATGCACTTCAAATCACTTAAATAATAGTTATATGGCTCTTAGCTCTGACCAAGAAAATTTTTGAACTCAGCCACCTCCCACCCATCTCCCAAAACCATAGCGCTCTTTCTCACATGCTGATCTCGCCCCCGACTTCCTCTCTTCTGATAAATATATCTCTACAAGCTCCTTTAAGTTCTTCTTCTTTCCCTCCTTATCTTAGAAAGCTCTGTGAGAAGTTTAGTTGTTTTGTTTACTTTGTCTTAAATTTTATTCTATTTTTTAATGGGTACATGCACATAGTAGCTTTGCAATGGCTTATCTGCCCACCCAAATGTATATTGTCAAGTTACATATAGAAAGATTAGTTCATTTTGATACAATTATAGGAGTATGGCATAAAATTTGCTCCAGTTGAGTTCCCAGTATTTCTCCTCTATCCCTCCCTTCACCATCCTCTCCTTGCCAGAAGCAATCCCTGTGTTGTTACTTAGGAGTCCTTCTAAGAGAGTCTACATGTATGTAAGTATGCAGAGACGCTCTTCAGCTTACAGTGGGGTTACGTCTTGGTAAACTCATCATAAATTGAAGACACCATCAGTCAAAAATACAATTTCATCTGCCTACACGACCATACATCCTAGTGTAGCCACACAGCATTCTGAGGAGGGTGGAATGTTCACCCTTGAGATCACCGGTTAATGGGAGCTGTGTGGTTCACTATTGCTTTCCAGCATGGAAAGAGATGGGAAGAGGGATGAGACTGCCAAGCATGATTTCTTTACCAAAAGTGCATCACTTTTACACCATCAGAAAGTCAAACCATCATAAATCAGAGACCACCAGTGTATGAAATAAATTTAACCTTTTTTATTATAATCTTGTTAGGTGCTGAAACAAAGTATAACTTTCCCCAAATTTCCAGTTGGTTATTTTCTCTTTACTCCTATGCATTTACTTTCAGTCCTTAAAAGTCTTACTGAAAAGAACTGTGATCTTCCTTAAACACACGCACACACACACACACACACACACACACACACACACATACACACACAAATCGATTCTTTTATGCATTGAAATGGGTAATATTTTTTCCGTTCGGGGGAGGAACACGAAACAATTCCACAGCCCCTGCAGCCATCGAAGGCAGATGACGAAAACAATCCTGTTTCCGAAGGCTTGGTCGATGTTCAAGGACAGTGGCAGGCTGGTGTGTTCCCTGGGTTGCCTGCCTTTCACCCTCTGGGGGCCTGACCAGAGCAGACCAGTGATCTGTGTAGCGGCTGTGTCCAGAGGTGGAGGGGGAACACTCCACGGGAGGGAAACCTCAAGTCTTTGGTTTGGGAGCTTCAAACACAATCTTGTGGCTTTGGGTTTTCTTACAAGAATCAGAAAAACAAATACACTTTATTTATACGTAGATATGGAAACCATTGAACTGCAGTATAAAATGGCAATCTTGAGAGGGCATGGGAGGGTGGGAACCATCTATGTGGCCTGAGGCCTGAGTCATCCTGGTGACTGTGCAGGTGAACTCGGGCAGGAGTGCCCACTCTTCTCCTTTTAGAAAACAACCAATCTGCCCAGGTGGGAGGAGAGAGGAGCTCAGACCTTCTTCTGGGTGGCCAAGCAATCAATGTCCTGGGCCAGTTTACTGTTGGTAAGTAGAGACAGAACTCTTACTTAACAAAGCCATGCTGCTGTTTTACTAAAAGCAGACCCTTCCTGGGTAGGAGGCGACTGGGGGGCCAGATGGAGATGGGAATGAGAAGAACCCAGCCCCTCCAATAAGGCAGCTCCTTCACAAGTGTTATCTCATGTAGTCCTCACATTAATTTTATCAGAGAGATCTCACGGTATTATCTATTTTTTAAAAAAGGAAATCAAGCTAAGAAAGATGAAGTGACTTAGCCAGAGGTGATGGGGTAGCCTTCCAAAGGACTAAGAGAGAGAAGCAGGCTCTGTGCTTAAGGTTCTAAAAGTAAATTGGTTGTTCTTCAGAGATCCAGACAGGGAATGGGGGCTTCATAACTTCCAAGTCCCCTTTGAGATCTTTCATGAATCCTTCTGGCCAAATCAAAAGATTTCAGAGGGTTGACAGCAATGGTTCTCAGCTGGGGATGATTTTTGTCCCCGAGGGGACACTTGGCAAGACTCAGGCAGTTTTGGCTATGACACTGTAGGCAAGGTCCTTCTGATGTCTAGTGGGTATCAAGTGCAGGGATGCCGCTAAGATCCTACAATGCACAATAAAAAATAATTGGCCCCCAGTGCCATACTGGTTGACAGAGGTTGAGAAACTCTGTTTTGTGTTTTTTTTTTTTTTTTGGTGTAATGAAGTCAAACCTTATAACTGTTTTTAACAAATGTTATTCATCTTTATGGGGAGCATTCCTTCTATAGTCACATTATATTCCCCAAGTTCAATTTTCTATGTCTCTGGGTGAAAGGTATAATTCTGTTAGCTTCTGCCACTGGAGATCCTATTGCCCAAATAAGGGTATAGTGGTCCTTCCTTATCCACAGTTTCACTTTCCATAGCTTCAGCTACCTCCAGTTGACCACAGTGCAAAAAATATTAAATGGAAAACTCTAGAAATAAACAATTTGTAAGTTTTAAATTGTACACTATTTTGAGTGGCACGGTGAAATCTTACAAAGCCCCACTTATTCCTTCCCTGGACACAAGTCATTCCTTTGTCCAGTGTATCCGTACTCTCTCTATATATTACCTGTCAATTAGTCACTTAATAGCGTTATCAGAGGAAATGCTGTGGTATCCTAGTACTTACGTTCAAGTGACTTTACTGTACTTCTTAATAAAAAGTGGAAGGGTAGTGATGTTGGCGGCTCTGTTATACTATATTTCTATAATTGTTCTATCTTTTTGGTAGTTAATATTGTTAATCACTCTTTGTGCCTAATTTATAAATTCATCCTAAATATAACATGTATAGAAAAAAAAACCCAGCATTATGGTTTTGAAAACACTGAAACCTCCAGTGATAGCAATCGTTTGGAACTTTTGATGAAATGATGTTCCCAGAGTTTCTTGGGCTCATTATGGATTTTAACATTCCTTCTCGATGGCAGCTAGTTCCTCGTCATTCTACATCTATCTCAGACACGGATGCAGCCCGAGCTGAACCAACCCACAGGGGACTCAGGAGCAGTCCCGGCACAGTGACGGTTCATCCTCCCCCGGATGAAAAAGGAGATGTTTGTAACGTGGCTGCTTTCCTGATTCATCACTCGGGGGCATGCTCACATCTGGCAGCACTAGAAACCACAAGTCAAACACAGAATAAGTCAACTAGCTAACAAAGGAATGATCCAGAAAGCCTTTGGCCGTGGAACCTGCTATCACTTGATTTCTCTTCCTCCAACGGTTCCATTCTAAAATTCTCACGAATTCTGGAAGAACAGTATGACTAGAAGAATATACACATATTTATCCTTATACCAAAAAGTGAAGCTCCCCTAAATTTTTTTATGCATGATAATACAAAATTCTTGAAACCATATTAATGACAGTTTGAAAACAACAACAAAAAAATAGTTCTAATCCTATACTTCCAGGAATTTAAACAATAGACACTAAAGGAACAAGGAATAGGGAGGTGAACATGCAAAACTGGGAAGGCACAATCTAAGGAAACCCCGCTCAGCTACAACCAGCTATGGACACACAGGTAGGTTGATTTTCCAGAAATTCAGATTTAATATAAAGTCTCCTGATTTCTAAATATTGGCTCATATATATATATATAATTTTTTTTTTTGGTACTAGTGATTGAACTTGGGGGCAGTCAACTACTGAGCCACCTCCCTAGCCCTATTTTGCATTTTATCTAGAGACAGGCTCTCCCTGAGTTGCTTAGTGCCTTGTCGTTGCTGAGGCTGGCTTTGAACTTGTGCTTCTCCTGCCTCCGCCTCCCAAAGGCTCATATTTTTAAGCACTATTCCAGCTACATAAAATATATCTGCAAGTTGAATGTAAACAACAGGCTACCTACATTGAAACCTTTGGAATGTAACTTTGCCTCCAAACAAAAATGAATTAAAGAAATTGGTTTGTGTCTACCTATTTTACCCTTTTAATAACCAGAACATATTTAAAGGAATGTTCTCAGTAATGTTAATGACTCTTAGGACTCTGAACTTACTAAGGGGATATTGAGGTAATAATGTTGCTAAAGAATAGATGATCTTTAATCAAAATTCCATATTATATTGTCAGGCATGTGGGTGCATGCCTGTAATCCCAGCAGCTCAGGAGGCTGTGGAAGGAGGATTGCAAGTTCAAAGCTGGCCTCAGCAACTTAGAAAGGCCCAAAGCAACTTAGCAAGATCCCCTCTCTAAATAAAAAATATAAAAAGGGGTTGGGATGTGGCCTAGTGGTTAAGTACTCTTGGGATCAATCCCTGGTACCAAAATAAAATAACATTCCATATTATACATTTTTAGCAGGAAAACATGTCCTGATCCACCAGAGTTGCATATATACAATTATAAATGTATGTACGTATGTATTATTTGGAACTAGGGATTGAACCCATAGGCTTTATCTCAGTCCTTTTTATTTTATATTTTGAGACAGGATTTCACGATTGTTGAGGCTATCCTCAAACTTGTGATCCTCCTGCTTCAGCCTCCTGAGACTGTGATTACAGGTGTATACCACTTGCACCCAGCTTATGAAATCCATCTTTAACAACAGGATCTCTTAGTAATATAAGTGTATATCAACTTACAAAGAAACTGAGAAGATTCTTGGGTAAGCAATGAAGTCTCTATACTATCATAAGGTCAGGACTTCTGGGGCAAAAAAAAAATCTTGTAATTATTACTAAACTATTAATAATAAAAATAGCCTTTTCAGTGCTCAAGCCACAGGAATTAAATTATACCTCATTTCAGAAGCAGATATTGCTGTCGATTAACTGTGGGGTGTCCCACTTTCATTACTGCATACAGATTTCCATCTTTATAGTAAAGGAACAAATTGGGCCATTTCAGGGACATTGAAAAGGGTGTATCTGCCATAACTTGAATTCTACGATTATTTGTTCATCATTCAAGTTCACCCAGGTGCTGAATTTTATCTGTTCTATATGCTTTGGGCATCCTCTATGTCCTAGCCCCTGGGAATACAAAGATGAACAAAATAGACCTGGCCCCTGCCCTCACAGACATGGTATCTGGTGTGAGAAAGGCAAAATAAATGCAAGTATCCAAACCCCTGTGCTAATTGTGAAAAGGTGCTAAGTGCAATGAAGGTGCCCAGGAGCCTGGAGAAATGCTCATGGATCCCATCTGCATAAGCAATCTGAAAATAAATAGGGAAAAAAATTAAAAGACATTCAAACTAACTCTTGGAGGGAGCTCTGAAGTGCACCCGACTCCCAGCCCAGGACTCCTGCCCCAAACTGTGAAAAGCATAAAATTTCTTTAAAGTGTGAAAGTAAAAGCAGTATTGTGAATTATTCAGATGACGTTCTTAAAAACAAATACATCGCTTGAAAGAAGTAGCTCATTACCTCCTCATGAAGACCGAGGTAGGACACTCTAACCAGAGAGTATCAGGACTCACACTTTACACAGCAATGGTGTTGCAGATTGAGGGAGAAGAGGGTGACTCTTGCTGGTAAATCCTACTGCAGCCTGGTATTTTATAATACACTGCTAGTCCTGACAGGGAGCTTGCAGGTCATCCCCCACTCCCAGATTCTAGAACAAGGCAACCTCCGTCCAACCCCCAGACGATTTATTAAGTACCTGTTCTTCTGAGGCAATTTCCTCTTGAGCTTATGATCTATCATCACCAAAATGATTTGCTATTGAGGACGCACAGACAAGTAACCCTGGAACGTAAAACAGGGGCATACCCAAATAAAGATTTATTTTTGTTTCCCGCAGTGAACGCTTTGAGTTAGGGATTGTCGATGAGGTGCTAGCGAATGTCAGACCTATAAAGTCTCCTAACGCTAATTCCAGGCATGTGAAGGAATGAAACGCAAAGTTCTTTCTGTAATTTCCCTGCATCTTCTTTATGAATGAAGGTGAGAATTAGGCTGTGGGGTTTTTCACAGGCGAGGCCAATCTGAAACAAGAATCCGGCTGTTTCCTCCCTGGGCCATTTCTTTGCCAATCACAATAAGATCCTAGCAGGGCTGCAGAGAACACGCAGATGGACTCTTCCTGGTGCTCCTTCTCCAGACCCACAGTCCAGCCGGTGGGGCTGGAAAAAGGCTGAGAAAATAGCTGCCAAACACATCACCTGCTGGGGTGGATTTGCACTCACGTTCTGAACATCTATTCCCTAAAGCTGGCTGGAGGTGGCATCTCTGCTAGAGACCAAAGAAGTCTGTTGAAAGATGCAGCAAGAGAATTCAGGCCAAGTGCTTCCGGCAAACTCCTATAACATAGTGGGTGCTCAGTACGTTCAGCCACGATGATGATTTCCTACTCAGTGCTCTTCAGCCCGTCAATTCCTTTTTCTGGGTATTTCTTCATCAAAAGTAAAGAGAGTAGTCCAGGTCATCGCTAAATGCCTCTTGGCTCCCAAACTCTAAAAGGCTAAGAGTGAATGTTAAGGGCTCTCAGAAGTGGCTTCTTTTGAAATTCTAAGAGCAGAACTGGGGTGTAGCTCAGTGGTAGAGGGCTTGCTTAGCATGTATGAGGCCCTGGGTTCCATCCCCAGCATTGCAGAAAAAGAAAAGGAAGAACTTATAGGGGTCTCAACCCCCTGCCAGAATTATAAGCCCAGAATAATATAGTGGAATAAAATTCAAACAAATTCATTTGATGGTTAAGAGCTGGGGTCACCCCCCAGACTTAAGGGGGATCCTATCCCCACCAACACAGATCACAGAAAATGTTTATCAGTCCTACATTTACCAGGTCAATAAGATAACTTTTATATCAATAATAACTTTTATATCAATAATATATTTTATATTTTATATATGTTTTATATTTTATATCAATAATAACTTTTATATCAGTAATAATCTCAATCTTTCTAATAGTTACCATTATTGAAAACTTACATGTATTAGATACCATCACAGGAGATTTATATATTTTTCTCTAATATTTCCAATATCTTTCTCAGGTAGATTTTTGTGGATTGGGAAACAAGGATCATATATAGAGTAAGTAAGATGCTCAAGGTCACAGCATTATTACCCGCACGCTAAATGACACAGTCTAGAGCCGGTCTGTGAGAAGCGCACTCTCTCTTCCTCATGTCTTATGCCTCCCGTGTTTACTGAGTGTTTGCAAGAAAGACATTTTTATTAACATGCATAAAACAAAGATGCACTGATAGCTTTTGCGGGCTGCTTACAAGGAGCAGGTGTGAGCACAGGAATCAGCACAGTGAGCTGTATGTGTGTCACAGTGGGCTTGGATCCCTCAAGAGAGGCAGCTGACAGTCAGAGAGAGGGGACACAGGCCTGGAGGAAGCCACTACCCCCAGTGGTAAGCAGGGATGCTGACTGTACAGTGAAGAAAAGCCACTCTCAGATTTCCCCTCCACTCCGTGTGGCTTCTCGGGGTTGGGAAAACCAAGGCTGCTGGTATCATCCACCACCAAAGAGCAAGGAGCCGGAGGCCCTGGCGGAGGGACCACCCGCGAGAATGTCTAATCAGGATCAGGCTTCCCAGCACCGAGGACATGGGGTGCACCAGGATGAGAAAGTCACCACCGTGAAATGCCTTGCAAACCTCCCCTCTGAGCAGAAGCCCATGACAACCACAAGAGCCGGGAGAGAGCTGTAGGGGGCATGGCACGGGTCCTGGCCCCATGGCGTGTAGGTAACCCAGCCAGAGGCCTGACGCACCTCATCTTTGTGTCCTGACTCAGTCTCGCTTTTCTTCCCATCTGCCAGCTTTGCACTGTTTGGATGCCATTCTTCCAGCCCAGAGCCTTCCTTTGACTCTTCTCCATCACCTGGGGCCCAAGCCCGTACAGAGTGCCTATTCTATAGCTCCCACCCACAGAGGACACTGGGTTTTAGAGGTGAACTCACAGAGGCTAGGAGCGGGAACGAGCTGGCCACAGAGCTAGCAAGAGACAGAATGAGCCTCCAGCCCATAACAGTTGGCCGCAGGGGGCTGGCTCAATTGTAAACTACAGGAGAATGTATATAAGCACATTAGCAGCTCACTAATAAAGAAAAGAACGATTCAAAACCGAAGATGTGTCCTGGGCTTGACTCAGTGCTTCTGGGAGGCCCTGCTGGCATCCAGCAGAGATGGGACAGGGCCAGCAGATGAATGGTTTGCTTTTCTGAAACCTTTGATCCTCCTGGGCCCTGCCCATGAAGCCCCCTTGTTCCAGCGGCTTCCTCCGCTAGCCATTCTCCACCTGTGCGCACCTTTGTGGACAGCCCCTGGGTCTCCCTCCAATGCCACCTGCCCTTCCTTTCTCTACAATGTTGTCCTCTTGGAGGCTCAAGGACTCTGTGTCCCTCTTCGAGGTCCCCATGACCTTGCCTCTAGGGCTGCCTCACCACCACGGCTCCTGCTCCACTCACCAGCCTCCTCTCTGCCCACGCCCCTCCTCACCCCTGTCCTCACAGGAGGCTTTGCCATGGCCATCCCTTCACCAACCTAACCCTGTGCAACCCGCCCAAGTTGCGCGGTGCACGTGTCAAGGGTCACACGGGTTGGCATGTAAATACTCCCTGGTGGTTTCTTCTCTGTTGATTTGGGCACAGATGGCCTGTGAGGTAAGTGGACTGCAGAGATAGTATTTTATATTCTGAAAAAGTTCCCCCACAGGGCTCAGTCCCCCCGCCCCTGTTTTTGTTTTTTATTTTGTTTTTCTTGACCGGGTCTTGCTGGGCTGGTCTCTGAACTCTTGGGCTCAAGCCATCCTCTTACCTCCCAGTGGCTGGATCTATAGGCACCACCGCACCTGGCTCTCAGTGCCTATCAGTTAGACAGGAACTGTGCCAAACTGCAAGCGCGCTCTCTCTCTCTCTACCAGGGATTGAACCCAAGGGTATTTAAGCATGGAGCCACATCCCTAGCCCTCCTTTATTCTTTTCTTTTGAGGTGGTACCTCTCCAAGTTGCTTAGGGCCTCATTCAATTGCTGAGGCTGGCTTCGAACTTGCCATCCTCTGCCTCAGCCTCCTGATTGCGGGGGTTACAGGTGAGTACCACTGCGCCCAGCTAGCAAGTCTTTTTGAGTTTGCTATGGCTTGACGAGGTCCCTGCTTTCCATCCCGTGGGACGCAGGCATATTGAAGGAAAGACGCACTCTGAGGCTGACTTTCCAGGATCATCGGGAAATAGAATCCTCTGTGAAGTGGGAACAAGGGGGGAACACAGAACCAGCCAGAGGCAAGACAAAGGGTGGTCCCCACCATGTCAAGCCTAGGCTCACTGTTCACAGTCATTTCCTGAATCTGCACAGGTCCTTCCCTCTGGCGCATACCATGACCCCCACTCTTTTTAACCAGGCACACTTATTTTTTATCAATCTTTCTTCCTAATAACAAGCTCTCGGGTGCAGGTTCAAAGGGTGAAACTTGGAGGGTTCACTCTAGATCAGAGCCTGGCAACTCTTTTTTTTTTGCAAGTGACCAGATGGAAAATAGTTTAGCTTTGCAAGAGAAGCAGTCTTCAGGACAATGTGTAAATAAATGGCTTATCTTCCAATAAAAATTTTATTTATAAAGTTGGCTTGTCGAACACCATGCTATGCTACGATGGTGATTCTTGATTCTTTTAAAAGTCAACCAGAGTAAATTGCTGATTAGGGTACTTCAAACGTTAACTGTCATTAGGGTGCAGTTTTCAGGTATACATGCCCGTATATCACAATATGAATACTACAGGATATTGGGTAAACAACAGATAATAGGACAGCAACACTATGAATAGTAACATTTAATGAGCACTTACTGTATGCTGAGTGCTATGGTTTGAATGTGTCTCGGAAGTTCACGTGTTGGAAAGTTAATTCCCATTGTAACTGTGTTAACAGGTGAGACCTTTAACACATGTTTAGGTCAGGAGAGCTCTGACCTTAGGAATGGATTAGTGCCTCATCGTGGGAGTAAGTTAGTTATCTCAGGAGAGGGATCTTGCTGAAAGGATGAGCTCAGTCTGTCTGTCTCCCCCTTCTGCCATGTCATGGTGCAGCAAGATGGACCTCACCAGAGGCAGCCCCCTGTATCTTGGACTTCCAGCCTCCAGAACTGTGAGCTGAATAAACTCTATTGTCTGAAAGTCACCTCTGATTTCCACCTGCCACTGAGCGGAAACCTGAAGGTGAGCTCTGGGAAAGCCAGCTGCCTGCTCTTGAGCTTCAGTTTCCTCACCTGGAAAATGAGAGTAATAATTGTAGTGTTCACTGTAGATGGTTATCATGCAGTTGAAAAAAGGGTCAATCTCCTCAGGTGCTTTACTTAGAATCTTACTCCATTTTGTGCTGCTATAAGACAATGCCTGAGACTGGGTAACTTACAGACAATAGAATGTATTCAGCTTCCCAACTCTGCTCCATAACACCAGCTGTGTAATGCTGGGTACATCACACCAAGTCTCAGTTTCCATACCTTCAAAATGGTGATGGTCATTGATCCTTTAGGGATTTTGAGTGTATTATATAACACACCTGTGAAAATGTTCATCACAGAGCCAGATAGCTGGCTTTGAGAGCAAGCTAATTGAATCATAAATACCTTTATTGATATTGATATCAATAAAATATACAATATAAAATATACCACACAAAATATACAACTCACTGGTACTTAGAGTATTCACAAAGTCAGGCAATCCTTCACCACAACCAATTTTAGAACACTTTCATCACCCCAAATAGAATCCTTGTCCCTTTGGTCATCTTTCCCCATTCCATTCTGACACCTGGACCCTGGCCTTAGGCAACAACTAATCTACTTTCTGGCTCTTTGGGTTTATCTATTTTGGATCATTTAATGTGGGAGAGGATGACACAAGGTGCAGACTTTTGTGTCTAACTTCTTTCACTTGGTATAACATTTTCAACGTTTGTTCATGTTGTAGTGTGTTTCAGTACTGCATTTCTTTTTATCTCCAAATAGTATTCCATTGTATGCACATGGTCTGTTTTAGTTATTGATTCATCAGTTGAACATCGGAGTTGTTTCTATTTAGTAGCTATTGTAAACAACACTGCGGTAAACATTCATGTCTGAGTTTTGTGTGGATGCACAGTTTCATTGCTAGGATCGGAACTGCTGAGTCCCATGGCTACTCTGGCCTTTTGAGGAACTGCCAGAAGCTTTTCAAAAGTGACCACTTCGCATTTCTTCCAGAGCTCTGACTTCTCCCACATCTCTCCCAATGCATGTTATTGAAAGAATCTCAATTTCAAACACAACAGGGAGGTAGTTATCTCAATGAGAAACAAACCACATCAAAACCAGGTGGTTTGCAACCACAATTCAATGATTCCCCCATACCCATGGGGATTGGTTCCAGAATCCCCTGTCAATATCCAAATCCCCAGATTCTCAAGTTCTTCATAGGAAAAAGGGGGGGGGGCATCATATTTGCGTAGAGCCCACACACATCTGGCCGTGTACTTTAACTTTACATCATCTCTAGATGACTAATACTAATACGATGGTAAGGGCTGTGTCAAGAGTTGTTACACTGAATTGTTTAGGGCCTAATGACAAGAAAAATGTCTGTATGTGTTCAGGACAGATGCAATATTTTTGAAATAGTTTTGATCCAAGGTTGGTTGCATCCGAGCATGGGGAGGACAGACAATTCTTTCTCACAGTTGGGTTTCAGTCAGATGGAAGTTTCCTACCAGGGAGGGTCTGAAGGGGTGGGTCTCAGTGATGGGCCTGGTGGCTCTTGCCAAGCATCATTCTTTTCCCATTACTCTGCTGTCTTCGAGGGGCTGCTGCCTAGAGGGTAGGGATGGCAGAACCATGCCCCCAGGGGCCCAGGCTTTGATACTGACACAGCATCACTCATGCCACAATCCACCAGTCAGAGCAAGTTAGGAGGCCAGCCCATATTCAGGGGGCAGAAGAGGTTGCAAAACACCGTGGACACGTGACCAATCTATAACAGGAGCTGCCGGGTGTCGTTCACAGAGTTGCTGCGTGGAAGTTGTGGAAAGACTGTTCCAGAACCTTCAAGCATAGCTGCCATCTCCTGGGGACAGTTCACATGTGGCAATATGACCAGAAAGTTCAGTTATCTCTCTGCCTTAGACATCAAGGATCGCCACGGACCTTCTCCTAGCAAATTTTGCTCAGGAAACTTCCCACACACCCCACCCCCACCCCCAGCCTTTAGTGGATCAAAGACCCTCTTCCCGCCTGGGCTCCTTGAAAAACTGTTGTTTTTCAAAACCACTCTTTTCTTTTGAGGTTTTGACATCTCGCATTTTGATATTTTTCCCCTGAGTGCGGTGGCCCAAGTTGTGCCACGGAAGTGATTCTGAATGTTTGTGTTGGAAGTCTGGGGGAATCCTCACGGGTAAGACAGACACAGGCCTGTGTGGTTTCTGGACAGCCTCTTCCAGCTACCCAGCTGGACTTCAGGGCAGCCCGCAGCAGCCTGCAGGGAGGAAACAGACCTGGTGTCTTGACTGCCATCTAGTGGCTGGATTAAATTTAGATAGATATGGGTCCAAATTATGAGAGGGTAGAATTTTAATTTAGTGTTCATTTAAAGGCATTAAAGAAGAGTGGTTGAGAACTAGTCTGCTTAGAGTCTGACCACTTCCAAGGCTCAACCACTGAGCTAGACACTCAGCCCCTTGGTCTTTTAAATGCCTCCAAAAGCAATCTGTGGAAAAACTGACTCAAATCACGTATACCAGTTTTTACAAATATCTGCTAGAGATGACCTCAGTGAAGTGACAAGTGGCCTGGTTTAACTAAATCTCGGTATGTAAACCAATTGTCATCTGTTGCATGCAATCTACCCCAAAATGGATTCACTGCTTACGGAACAGGGACAGGAAATGCCTCAGGCCACCACAGGCCCAGCCTTGTCCCAGTTACCCCTCTGGGCCTGGACCACCCACTGGAAAGGCTGTCCCTAAGGCCACTGGTACTGGATATGCTTCCAACTGTGGTTCTTCCTCTCAGAATCCACAGTGCTCCAAGAGGGATCCTTCCGGGAACCACTAAGGTTAAGGAAACAAGAGAATTGGTACTTTTCCTTTCCACCTGATAATGCACTTCAAGTGTGAATGAATTAGTGAATTGGTTCCCAAATCCAGCTCTGCCTGGAGAACACGGACAACCTCGCCAAAATATTTCTGGAATACCCTACTGCTTATGGCCATTGCCTTGGGAAAATAATGCCACCAGTCTTCTAGGGAGGAGTGGAAGCACATTCTATGGCCAAACGCATCACACTCTTCA
The DNA here is from genome assembly GCF_052094955.1 of Ictidomys tridecemlineatus. NCBI lineage: Eukaryota > Metazoa > Chordata > Mammalia > Rodentia > Sciuridae > Ictidomys > Ictidomys tridecemlineatus. Next base: position 133,388,287 of record NC_135484.1, read on the forward strand.
CTCCTGCAGTTCCCATGGGACATCTTTTGAACCATAGTTTAGAGGACGGAGGCAAATCTAAAATTGCACAGCTGATGAAAGATGGGCCAGAATTCCAAGCTCTTCGTGCATTTAGGAAAAGTCCCTGTAGACTTTGGAGGGAAAATCAGCTCAAACATTCCAGGTGCCAGGTGAGCCTATTAGGTGCAAATACACCTTTCTCCTTCATGCATCATTTATAGATTGTAAGAAATACTTAGAAACTGGGAGCCAGGGCTATTTACCCAAATAGCAATATTCCTGTTAACTAAGGTGTAACTGCCCACAGTTCACTGCAGCATCTTGTATATATTTTGCACAGACAGAAGACTTACTTTAAAATGACAGATTTTAACTTGGGTCTTTTAAAACCCACGCAAGTCTCTGTTCTTATGGACAAAACAAGCAGAGTCGAAGCCCACAAGGGTCTTACTTCTAAATATTGTGTCACGTTATGTTGTCTCTGGGTACTCATACCCAAAGAATCAGATGCCAGCAGGCAGAATCCTCTGAGAATTAGTGGCTTGGCCTTGGACAGATGCATAGAATGGAGAGCCAAGTCTAGCATCTCCAAGGCAATATTCACCCTCGACTCTCAGTGATTCAGGTTGAGGGGGATGTCATGAATCTTAAAATGAACAACTAGCAGACTCCACAGTTTATCACAGCACAAAAATAATTTTTTTGAGAAATGCAAAATTTCCCCTCATAGAATTCTTTTTTTTTTTTTTGCGGGGGGGGGGGACAGGGGTACCAGAGATTGAACTCAGGGACACTTGACCACTGAGCCACATCCTCAGCCCTATTTTGAATTTTATTTAGAGACAGGGTCTCACTAAGTTGCTTAGTACCTCACTTTTGCTGCGGCTGGCTTAGAACTCATGATCCTTTTGCCTCAACTTCTCGGGCCACTGGGATTACAGGTGTGCACCACTGCTCCCGGCTATCCCTCATAGAATTCTTACAACAGTGTGTGTGTGTGTGTGTGTGTGTGTGTGTGTGTGTGTGTGTTTGCAAATAAAACTTGCATAAAAGTTCATAGACTTCTTACAATAGGGTTTATGTGTGTGTGTGTATGCAAATAAAAGTTCAGAGTATATATTAAATATTATATGATATAGATGGGTCTTACCTGTGCCAACCTTCTGTGACTCGTTATTGGCTCTTAGTGAAAATTAAGAAATGAAAGTTTGAGATCAATGTCTGCAGGTTAACATCATCCTACAAACACTAGGTAGAGGACCTTGGAGTAGCCAGCCCTGAATTCAAAACCCCACTCTGCTCTCTTTAGCTGTGAGGCTGTGGGTACCAGTCTCTCTGGACTTCGTCCTTCTCATCTGAAAACCTGGAGCTACAACCCTCACCACACCACTTTGCTGAGAATATTCTAAAGTTATTTTTTCCACATACCTCACCCTGGATCCCTGATGCACTGCAACTAAAAATATAAAATGGTACAGCCACTGTGCAAAACAGCTTGATGATCACTCAAAAGATTAAGCATAGAATAACCTTATGATTCAACAATTCCACTCTGAACATGTACACAAAGGGACTGACGACAAGGACTCAAATATGTGTGCATTCATATTCATAGCAGCTTTATTTACAACAAGGGGTGGAAGCAACCCAGCTTCCATCAATAGATGAATGGACAAACAAAACATATTCCATACAGTGGAATATTTTAAAAATCTTTTTTATTTGTTCTTTTTAGTTATACATGACAGTAGGCTATATTTTGACATATCATGCATACATGGAGTATCACTTCCCATTCTTGTGGTTGTACATGATGTGAAATTACACTAGTCATATATTCATATATGAATATAGGAAAGTTATGTCCAGTTCATTCCCACACCCCCAAACTTCCCCCCATCCTCCCTGTCCCAAACTCCTCCCTCCTCATCCAACTATTGTGAGTTGGCATCCTCATATCAGAGAGAATATTTAGCCTTTGGTGTTTTTAGACTGGCTTATTTTACTTGGCATGATATACTCCAACTCCATTCTTTTACCTGCAAATGCCATAATTTTATTCACTTTTAGTGCTGAGTAGTATTCCATTGTGTATATATTCCACAGGTTTTTTTTAATCCATTCTCTTATTTCAGAGCCACCTAAGTTGGTTCCATAACTTAGTTATTGTTAATTGAACTGCTATAAATATTGATGTGGCCACAGCACCACAGTATGTTGATTTTAAGTCCTTTGGGTATAAGCCAAGGAGTGGGATAACTGGGTCAAATGGTGGTTCCATTCCAAGATTTCTGAGGAATCTCCATACCGCACAGTGGAATGTCATTCAGCCTTAAAAAGGAAGATAATTCTAGCATATGATATATGGGTGAAACTTGAAGACATTATATTAAATGAAACAATTCAGTTTCAAAAAGACAACAAATACTGTATGATTTTATTTTTATGAGGTCCCTCCAGTAGCCAAACTCCATGAGGCAGAAAGTAAAATGGGAGTTGCCAGAGGCTGAAGGAAGGGAAATAGGGAGTGGTTGCTTAATGAGTATAGTGTCAGTTTGAGAAGATGAAAACCTTCTAGAGATGAATGGTGGTGATGGTCCCACAAGGTGAATATGCACATCTCACCAAACTATACATTTAAAAAACAGTTAAGATGAGCCAGGTGGGGTGGTGCATGCCTGTCATTTCAGTGACTCAGGAGGCTGAGGCTGAAGGATCCCAAGTTCAAGGCCAGCCTCAGCAATTTAGCAAGACCCTTAGCAACTTAAAAGACCCTGGTCACAATAAATAAATAAATAAATAAATAGGGCTGGGGATGTGGTTCAGTGGTAAAGCATCCCTGGGTTCAATCTCCAGTTCCCCAAAAAAAAAAAAAAAAACCCACCTAAGATGATAAATTTGTGTCATGTGTAATAAAGATCTGTGATTGTGGGGTGGGCCTGCCCTCTTAGTTCCTTGTGGAGGCCTCTACTCAAAAGGCAATGCTTTATGACCTCAGTGGGTCACCTAGACTAAGCACCCCGAGGTGCAGAGACGCCTAGGGCTCTACACACCACAGCAAAGCTCCAGCACTTCAGAATCATTTTTAGAGAGTCAGCAGACAGGATTCGCCTCATGAACTAAGAAGCCACAGAAGAGACGTTGAGAAAATGGTCAGAACCCACACTTTGCCAACAGCTGTATTCAAGAAACGCTGTACCATGTAAACACGGGAAGAAAGCCTGCCTAAATCGCAAGGTTAGCAGGTGAGGGATGTAGCCACCTAGCTTTGTGGAAAAAAAATAGTGGTGGGGTGAAATGGGGATGGATAACCTCTTTTTCAAAGAGAGCTATTCTTGGGGTTTCAGAGCCACAAAAAGGAGTTTTCTTTTGTGGTGCAACATCGCCACCTCATGGACAAAGATTGTATGACACAAGGTTCCTCTAAAGGGAGTATTTTCCCTCTTCTGGGCTCTGCAGTGATCCAACCAGTTGAACTCTCTGCCTTCAATGTCCAGTATTCTCAGAGGAAGGCAGGACCATCCCATATTTCCATGATCAATATTTTGGGAAAATTCAGACTTTCACATTGTCTTGATTCCCTGCTTAAGATTAAAACGTCTTTTTCAGCCCTTGAACTTCAGGAGAGGGTCCTGGTCACTCTGCTCCTTTGTCTCACACTGGAAACTCTCACTGAAGTGGACACCACAGAAACATCTCATCCTGGCTCCAGGAAAAACCAGAAGCCGGCTTTGTCACAGACTGAAAAATGAAAATCCCTTTTCAACACCCTCTCCATATTCCAGGTGCAGTTTGACTTCACTTATTTTCCAATCTTTAGTCTTATTCAGATATTTCCACAACTCTGTTTCCATGCTATTATGTGTGTGTGTGTGTGCGCGCGCGTGTGTGTCTGTGTGCGTGTGTGTGCGCACGCGCTTTGCTTTTTCTTTCTTTCTTTTTTTTTTTTTTTTTGTGGGGGCGTGGTACCTGGGATTCAACTCAGGGGCAATGGGCCACTGAGCCACACCCCCAGCCCTATTTTGTACTTTATTTAGAGATAGGGTCTCATTGAGTTGCTTAGCACCATGCTTTTGCTGAGGCTGGCTTTTAACTACAGATCCTCCTATCTCAGCCTCCGGAGACACTGGGATTACAGGCATGCACCACTACGCCAGGCTTGTGTGCAGTGGAAGTATGGACTATTTTGAATGTGTTTGTCCAAACCAAGGTTTACTTGAGGAAAATGTGTTTTTAAAGTGAGTCTTGGAGGCTGGGGCTGGGGCTGTAGTTCAGTGGTGGAGCACTTGCCTAACGTGACAGAGTCCTGATTCCATCCCCAGCACCGAAAAGAAGGAGGATGAGGAAGAGAAAGAGGGGGAGGAGGAGGAGGAGGAGTCGTCTTGGAATCCATTCCACAAATATCATTGAGCTTCTGCTCTGAACCAACCACGCTGGGAGCTGCTGGAGATGCACTGGGAGTTGAAACACAGTCCAGGTCCTTGCCCTTAGGATTGAGATGTGGAACCTTTACCTAAATCTGCCTGAGGATGATTTTTTTCCCCTGAAATTGTGAAATTTTCCCCTGGTGGAAAGGCAAAGAGGCTGGACTCAGCGTGGGCCTGGTCTCTGAGGACCGCTGCTCTGTGGTCCCCAGGTGGAGAAATGCAAAAAGACTTTCGCTCCAGGAGGGAAGCTTGTGTCTCTGCAGGACTCCAGCGCTCCTCCTGTTCCCATTGGCACGTTTCTTAGACGTGGCGAAGTGGGCATAGAATCTTCAAAGCTCTGCAGCTTTGGTATTGGAGAGCTCGGGGTGAGATGGTGGTACTACCTCGGGGCTGCCTTTTGGATCTCCAGTTGTCCCATTTTGTAGAATTTTCCCCATTAACATACATACAATCCTGTCATTTCCCCCATTAAAAAAAAAGTGGATCTCTCTTTCCACACCACTGTCTTCCACCCCACTTTTGATGTCATGTACGGTCCCAATTCTCCACTCCTCTCTGCAGTGGACTTCTCAGAAGCACTGTTTATAATCTCTGTGCCTGCTTCCTCTTCTAAAATCACTCCAGGAAACCTTCTCCTGTACCCCCTGAGGTGGTTCCCATCCAGGTCCAAGGCCATCGTGGCCTTTGGCTCCTCTGATGCAGCCCTCTGGCCTCTCCCTCTGGAAGTCTCTCCTCACTGTCCTTTTGGACTCCACTTCTCTTGGTTGGGTTCTCAACTCACTTGCCTCTCATGGGGGTCTCCTCTGCTGTTTAATCTTCCTTCCAGTAAATATTGGAGGTCATCACTTGCTGCCCCATCCAGCCATAAGGTTGGGGGGGGGGTCTCCTCCAACTCCTGCCTTACCGTCTACATGCGAATGGGTCCCAAATCTGCAGCTCTCACTCAGGCTACGACTGGCAACCTGGCACGTCTGTCCGTCTTTGTAACAGACAACCCCAAATGGAACACCACCCAAACCAAACTCCCTGCCCCTTCACCCCCGACTTGTCCCCTTACCCCCACCCAGAGCATAGCAGCCCATCAGAAAATTATTTTGCCTCTGTCTTTACAACAGTCCCAAACTCCACCATATGTCACCATCAACATCTATCATCCTGGTGCACTCCACTGTTACTGCTTGACTGGATGATCAACAGAACCCCTTCCAGGTCTCTCAACTTCTTCACAGTCTATTCTCCACAGGGCAACCAAGGCACCTCTGCACTCTGCTCAGCCTCCAGCGGTTTCCCGTTTTACTCCAGGTCCTTGTTTTACCTGCAAAGGTCGACAGGGGCTGCTGCCCTAGACCACTCAGCATCTCCTTCCTGACCTCACCTCCCTCCAATACCCTGCCGTTCCCCAGGCATGCCGAGGACCCCTCCCGCTGAACCTGTGACTCCCTCACCACCTCCAGTCCTCAGAGCCACCTTCCCTGCCGTCCTACTCCCCACATCCCTGCTCTGCATCACCTCCTCCTAACATGCTGTGATGATAGCTTGGGATTTTATTTCCTCCCGGCCAGGATGCAACTCCCCCCCCCACCCCCCCCCACCCCACCCCCCCACCCCCACCCCCCACCTCCCCACCCCCCCCACCCCCCCACCCCCCCCACCCCCCGCCGAAGGCTGGCATTTGTGATTTGGTTCACTGCTGTTCCTCAGTACCTGGCAAATGAAGGAAGCTTCATCATTGGTTGCTGGTCAATTCCTGAGCCCAAAGTGGGGTGATGAAAAGCTCATGGCCTTTGGAGTCAAGATTATAGGTTTGAGTTGTGGGTTTGATTTTCATTAATCAACAATTTCTTAGATATAACACCCAAAGCATGATCCATAAAAGAGCAAATCAACTAACCAGATTTTATCAAATGAACCAACTCCTGCTCTTCAAAAAACATTGTGGTGAGAATAAAAAGACAAGATTGGATCATATTTGTAAATTCTAAAGCTGATAAAGGACTTGTATTCAGCATATATAAAGAGTTCTCTGAACCCAATATATATATATTTAAAACCAAACACATAAACAGACATTTCATAAAGAAGATATGAGGATGACGAATAAGGAATTAAAAGATGTTTAGCAGCTTTAGTCAATTTAGAGAAATAGAAATTAAACCTGCAGTAAAACACCACTACACCATGATAAGAATGGCTAAATAGACCGGCCATGGCCAGTGTTAACCAAGATGGAAAGGAACCAGAACTTCCATGAGCTACAAATCAAACTGAAAAAATGGTGCAGTCATTTTATAAAGGAGTCTGGTACTTAAAATTCAAACAAATACCCATCAAACAATCTAGGGTCTACTTTGGGGTTTTTAATCCAAAATGAAAGCATATGACCATCCAAAGACTTGTTCAGAAAGGCTCACAGCAGCTTCATTTGTAAAAGCCTCAATCTAGAAACAACCCAAATGTCCATCAATGAGTGTATGAAAAAACTAAGTATCATTTATCTCTACAGTGGAATGCTATTCAGTAGTGAAAAGGAACAATTGAAGACATGCTGTGACATGGATAAATCTCCAAATAATTATGCCATTCTGATAGGTGTGTAGTGGTGCCTTATTGTGGTTTTAATTTGTATTTCTCTAGTGACTAAAGTTGTTGAACATGTTTTCATTCCTGATGTTTTCACTCTTTTTGGTAAAAAACTAACAATTTTAAATTTTAGATTTGGGACTGAGAAATCTGACTCTATCCCAATGATTCTTCTGGTTTGGACACAGTCCTAGTTCTAGATAATAACAAACATTCCCCAAAGCAGGGCTGGCCTCATGGGAAAAACACTAACTCAGTCACACAGAGACCCCCAAGCTTGATTTAAAGCTCTGCCATCTGCATCCTAAAATCTTAATCATTTCTGCATTTTCATTTTTTACACTGGACTCTGAAAATTTTGTGGCTGGGTCTGCCTCAGAGGGGACTCCACAGACTTAATTCATTAATTCGGTTAATTCATAATTGATGTCGTTAAAAAAGGGGTGACTGAGAAACTTTGAGTTAAATAATTTCCTTGTCTGCAGGGCAACAGGTAGCCACAGTTCAGATGGGACGCTAATACTTAGTCATCTTATTGTTTCATTGTCACACAGATTTGTGTATCCTATAGCTTAGATTATGTCCCAGAAAATCATACTCCTCACACTTGGATGTGTCCATGGATCACCGGGAGGGTCTCGTGATGTACAGATCCTGTGTTGTTAGGCGAGGCCTCAGACACAGTGTTTCTCAGATGGTTCTGATGCTGTTGGTTGGTGGATCCTACTTTGAGTAGCAAAGCTCTCAAATCTAAGACTGTGCCATTGTGTCCAACCCTCAGAGGAATATCAGTCCTATCTCTCCGATTCATAGGTTGTGACCATGTGGCTCAGAGGAAAGTTACTTGCTCTCTCTGAGCCTAATTCTTTAGGATACCCAAAAGGTTTCAAGGACAGAGGTCAAGTCCTTGCACACTCATATTAATAACTATGGGTGGGAAGTGAGGCCAAGTTGATACCATTATCTCCACCTTCCTGGTGAGGAAACTGCTTTCTATAGGGAGGTTAAATCCTGTGTCCAGTGTCACAAAGCAGGTGTGCCTCAGTGAGGGCTCAAACTTCCAGCTATGGACCCTGACTCTCTTGGTCTTGGGTTCACATAAATATTTTGAATGTCTGTTCTCTACCAGGCTCTTGTCTTTACATCAAGCTGACTTAATGAAAAGGCTTGCTTGACAGAGGAGTCTTAAGTTACTCTTTTTTTATAACAGTGAATCCTTTCCCTTCCTTTTGCAAACAGATATATTATTCTTTATCGGAACGATAGGGTGCTCATTGTTTAAAGAATGTGAGCAATGCAGGAGAGTGCAGAGGAGCAAGAGAAAGCTCACAATCTCATCCGCGGCCTCCCTTAACATCTTAAGGACGATTTCTGCTATCACCTCTTCATGACTTATGGGGGGCCTCTTTGGTGTAGGGGAGAAAAAAGACAGCAGGGGAGGGGTACCTCTGGTCAAATAATTCTGAGAACCTTCTGCATCTTCCATTCCTGGTCTGGAAGTCACAGAGAGCATTAGCCTTTTAAAAGCTCCCAAAACTGTTAGAGCAAAAAGTTTACACATTACAGAGCTACAACAGTACCCCCAAAAGTATCTGTACTCTTTCCATTGTGTTATGATTTCCTCTGGGGAAGTGGTGCTCGTCACAAAGCCTGTACAACTTTATGCTCCTACAAATTAATCGTGAACGTTCCCATTTCCTAACCAGCTCGGCTAGTAGATTTGATCAATCCCTTTGTGCTCTGTCAATCTGATACATCAACAAAACTAACTGCTGTGTTTGTTTTTTTCTTCGATCATCAGTGAAGTGCTTCTTGATGAATTTGTCTTTTTAAAACTTTTTATTTGTTCTTTTTTAGTTATACATGGCAGCAGAGTATATTTTGACATATACAAACATGGAGTCTATCTTATTCTAATTAGGATTCCTTGATTAATTGGTAAGTTGCCTGCTTACTGTTCTTTTGGGTTTCCTTCACATTATTCTTTGTGAGAGTTCTCTGTTTAATTAAAAGATAATAATAATAACCAGGTGAGTTGCAAATATTTTCACCAATTTTGTTTTGGTCATGCTTTTTTTTACATTGCTATTTTCACCAGTTTTGTTTTTAATATGCCTGTTTTATTTTATCTTGCTACATAGTAGTTTTCCATTTGTGTATCATCAAATACATGTATTTTTGGATTTCCAAAATGCTTATTTGAAGACCTTCCCTGGTGAAGATTATAAAAATATCTCCCCGAGATTCTTTACAAAGAGTTTATGATTTCTATATTTACAATATTAAACAGGAAGGATGGGAGGCCATTGTTTTTGACAAGGCTCCTGCACCGGGTCCTAGCAGGCCAGACCAAAATGGAGTCTGTCATGCTAAATGCCATAGGATCAAACTGAATCCCAAACAGACCAGCTTTTCCTGAAAACAGGAGAATCTAGTCCACATGAGTTACTATAATAAGGAAGCCCCCTTTTCCTTAACTTTAAGGAAAAGTTTTTAATTTTAAAAAGTGACCTAGGTAACCTCATGTTGATCTGTCTGCTTTTCTCCCTGTGTTCTCTTTCTTTATCTCAATTACGAAACCCACTGTCCGGCCACCGCCCAGGGAGAGTTCTTACTCTATTTTGGAGAGTAGAGGCTGCCGGCACTCGTGAATCACAGGTAAAAGCCAAGCAGATCTATAACTCTCATTTAGTCTTTGAACCACAATTAAATCTTCAATCGACCTGGACCTGAATTTTCTTGTGTGCTCTTGAGGAAAGGTTCCACCTCGACTTTGGCCAAAACCTCTAGCCTGTAACCACACCCCATTTACTAGATAATTAAATTTTTAACTTAAAGATGACATGAATGTCTTTTAAAATTTCTTTTTTATTTTACATTTAGTAAAGTTGGCTTTTGGTGTAATGTTTTGTGTTTTGTAATGCCGAGGGTCGGACCCAAGGCCTCCCACGTGCTGGGCAAGCACTGAGCAACGTCCCCTGCCCCAGTGCATAGAGTTTTGACAAATGTAGAGACTTCTGTAACCAACACAAGAGAACTGTCCTGTCGCCCCCCAAACCTCTTCTCATGACCCCTTGGTGGTCAATTCCCACTGCATCCCTAACCCAGGGCAAACTTCTTGTGGCTTTTCCAGGTTTATAGCTCTGACTTTTTCAGAATGTGTTAAAGATGGAATGACTTGCTGTGCAGATCTTGGGTACAGCTGCAAGTTACAGTTATGAAAATGGAAGTTGATGATGAATAAAGGGAGCAGGGCACAGTGGCACACACACCTGTAGTCCCAGTGACTTGGGAGGCTGAGGCAGGGGGATCTCAGGTTTGAGATCAGCCTCATCAACTTAGTGAGGACTTCTCTCAAAATAAAAAATAAAAAGGGGGCTGGGGCTGGGGGCTCAGCAACACAGCGCTTGTCTCACCCATGTGAGGCACTGGGTTCGATTCTCAGCACCATCTAAAAATAAACAAATAAAATAAAGGCCTGCTGTCCATCTACAACTACAAAAATATTTTTTAATTAAAAAAAAAAAAGGATAGGGAGGTAGTTCAGTGGCAAAACACCCTTGGTTCAATCCCCAGTACCCCAAAAACATGAAAGGAGGAAAAGCCTTATTTTGGTTCATAGTCTGAGAGTTTTCAATTCAAGATCAGGTGGAGCCAACCCTTTGGGTCTCTGGTGGGAGTGCCCGGTGGCAATGATGGATAGCATACAGCAGAGCAAACCTTTTACACTGTGGCCAGGAAGCAAAAGAGAAAGAGGAAGGGACCAGGGCCCCACAATACTTTTTGAGAGGGCGCATCCCCAAGAACCTCCCACTAGGCCCCCCCCACCTAAAGCCTTCACCACATCCCAACAGTGCCGTGCGAGGGACAGGGGTTTCAGGGGCACATCGGACATCCACACCAGCATAGCACAGAAGATCACTCATGCAGTGTTTGTATTGACAGCTCACAGCCTGGCATTGCTGGGAGGTATTCTATTGTACCACGGTTTGTTCATGTAAGGTGTTTTCTGATTATTTATTTGTGCATGTGTGTGTGTGTGTGTGTGTGTGTGTGCGCACACACACACACATGATTATAAACAAAGTTGCTATGACCATTTGCCAACAGGTTTTTGTAAGAACACGCACTTTCCTTTCTCCCACTAGGAGCAACATTGCTGGAGCACATCATCATCTTTCCTCTGGAAGAGACTGCCTTGCTGATTCCACAGCAGTTAGACCCCTTGGGCATTCCCAGCAGTCAGCGGTAATTCAGATGCTGGTGTTGTTCTTTGTTTAAAATTATTTTTTTCCTTAACCCATTCTAACAGATGTGTATTGATATTTCACTCTGGTTTTCATTTACATTTCCCTAATAGCTGACATCGTTGAGCACCTTTTCAAGAGTTCATTTGCTGTTTGTAGATCTTCTTCAGTGATGTGCCTCTTCCAATCCTGTGCCCTTTTTTTTTTTCTTTTTTTCTTTTTTTTAATCAGATGGTTTTCTTGCTTTGAGTTGACATGGTATCTTTCCCATGTTCTGCATCCTCAGCCTTGCGGCGAGGAGTCTATTTCTGGATTCTCTGTCTCAGCCCATTAATCCACCTGTCTATTCCCGGGCCAGGACCACACTGTTTTTATTACTGTAAGAACATATTTCATTCGTATAAGACAGATCTTCCCTTATTCTGTCTCAAATTATTCTCGGTTATTTTCAAATATTTATTTTTCCAGACTGACATTAGAATAATTTTTGTCAACTTCCTCCCAGATCCTGTTGAGATGTTTACCTGAAATGATTGTGAATTAAGTGGACTCGTTTAGGGGAAAGGGTCCTTTAGGACTGTCTTCCAATCCAAGAAAATGCAGGTCATTCCTTTTATTCAAGTCCTTTTTGTGTCTGATGTTCATTTCTTCTCTTCGTCTGTCTTCACAGTCAACAGGGTCAGGATTAGGGATTAAATCAGAAAGGAAAATAAGAGTCTCTTTGGCAGAGCTGTGGTTCAGCGGTGGACTGGATGGGTTAGAGACCCCACAATGTCAATGATGGTTTTTACATCTGTCCTATTTTAGCTATTTGTAAAACCTACAGCATTAAATTTGAGCATTAGAAAAGCAAATAGTCCCAGTTACAGTTAAGGCTCCATCTCCTTAGGCAGCCCATAACTCTTTGCCGTGAATGAATACTCTTTCAGCTCATTTTTCACCCCAGGGAGAGCTGACCTCTCACAGAGGTATTTCAGAAGGGGTCTACATTGCTACTGTGGATTACAGCCACTCATGGAGCTGCATATTTGTGCCACCTTGAAAATGCCCCTTTCTGAGTTTTTAGTATAAACATGGTCCCATGATTTTTTTTTAAAAAAGAGCTATTTAGCCTGATATTCTTGTGAATAAAAATGCAGGTCATCAGCCGCCTGCCTGTGGAGCTGCCAGACTCTCTTCTGTAGCATCCAAAGTGATCATGGAGTTCCCAAGGTTCCTCTTCCTGACAGTTACAAATGTCTCATTTAGAGACTGGCTTCTATATTCTCTCATTCTGAAGGAAGAAAATGGCTCTTACCATGTCCAGCTTCAAGTCTCTTGATGAACTTTTGGTAATGTGAGTCTCAGCTTCTCTGAAGAAGCTGGTTCCCAAGAGCTAGTTTCCCAGAGCATTTCCATGCAACAGAATTCAAGTAAAGGTTTAGTTCCTGGTGGAGGCCCAGCTTCCTTACACAGGTCACAAGGGTTTCAATGAGAGAGAAGTGTGTTTCTCTCTCACATAGAAGTACCACCTGGGACCCCAGTTCTGCTCCGCACAGCTGTCTGGGGCTCAGGCTCCTTCCGCTTTACAGCTCTGTCGGCCTTCAACTGTCTCCTTTGGTCCATGGTCTAGTAGTCATTCCACAGTGACATTTAGTCATTAGGCAGACAGGGAGGGAATGGAAAGGGTGTGTCCCTTCCCTTTAATGGCATAAATCAGAAATTTCACAAGCCACTATCATGCAAATCCTTTCTGCCAGTGTATTTGTTGCGTATTGCCTAACACAGTGACTCCCAAACGTCACTGTTTAAAATAACAGCCATTTATTATCCCACCGTTTCTAAGGGTCAGGATTCTGAGCCTGGCTGAGTTGGGTTCCTCTGGCTCAAGGTCTCTCATGAAGTCACAGACAAGCTGCCATCCAGGACTGTGATCTCATCTGAAGCTTTGCCTTAGGAGAGGGCCTGTGTCAGAGCTCACTCATGTGGTTGTGGGCAGGATTCAGCTCCTGTGGCCTATGGAACTTACGGTGCCAGGTTTCTGTCGCTGTTAGCCAGAGGCTACCCTTAGTTCTTTGTTTCCTGATGCTCTTCACTGGGCAACTCACGACAGCTAGCTCCCCTTGGAATAAACAAGTAAGGAGCACCCAAGAGGGGAGGCACAGTCTTTTTATAACCTAACATAGGAAGTGACTTTTCCTTTCTATTCAGACCCAAGGCAGAGCATGGTGGAGACATGCATAGTTTTCATGGATAAGATTTCTTTTGCTAAGATAAAGCAACAAAGAATCAGAAAGACAAATCATGGTTTTCTGGGATATAGCAGGCTACCATAGAATCACTTAGTTACATAGCCACTTCCTAACTAAGAGGGAGGCTGAGAAATATCACCTTTGGTTTTTATGCTCCTATACACACAACTAAAAATGTTCTATTAATCTGAAGAAGAAGTGCTGCAGCCTGGCTGGCTGGGCAAACTAATCAGGGGGGTGACGAGCAACTTGTGTACATTGATACAGCAGGAGTGGGAGCCGTTTATTGTAGGACAGGAGGGATATATATACATTCCACACAGCTTATCTTAATTAACATAAACTAGATACAGCAGTCAACCAATAAGGGATCTCCACACTTAATGGCTCACTGGCGTTACTTCACACACCACTCCCTCTGGCAAAATGCCAGGAGCCATCTTGAATTGTTTACAGACCCTAACAAAGAAGGGAATAGACATTGGGTCAGTCTCATTTTCCCCAATGAGCATTCAGAAACATTCATAGATCCATGACAAACTTTAGTCAGGATGGGTTCAGTAAAGAAGTAACTAACTGAACACCAGGTGAACTCTTTTGCAGGTCTAGGACACCTTCTCAAACAACTGTTACCTGGGGGCAGTTCAGTATTGCAGGTTGCTTCGCATATACCAACATGCCCAAAATGTGTGCACTGCATCATAAAATTGGTGAAAATGCTTTCACCCAGAAGTAGCATCCTGTATGTCTGCTCAGATTTCACTGACCAAAGCAAGTCACATGGCCACACCTAACTCAGTTCATAGGGAGTCTGTGCCCCTGTGAAGCTGGAAGGAAAATGGGGTGTAAAAATGGATAAGAATATCATTTCCTTTATAGGGAGTATCCTCAGGTTAGCCCTGTTGCAACAGCACATCCTTAGAGAGGTGGCAGGGCAGTCTGGCAGCTGTGGATGGCTCCAGATCCGGGCTCCTGTCCCAGCCTGCTACACTGGTGCTGATGGCCTTGGGGGTTCCCAGAGATCATTCACTCATTGACAGACAAGCACCATCTTCAGTTTTCATTGTGAATGAGTTTTGCGCACTTGGAACTCATTCCAACAGCAGGAACTAAAAGGACCACAGATGAATTACGTTGTTTACCCATCAAGATAGACCACCCACCTCTTAATTACTTGGGTGCTTTGGTGACTTATTAAATAACTGAGTCAGAAAACGTTACGCACAATACACTCCACATGCAAAGCCCTGACGGTGGAAGCCAATATAAACATGAACTTTTTTTTTTTTTTTTTTTTTTGCGTTTTCTGCCACAGCTGTTGTTTATCAGCACAGGATCCATCATTTTTCTAAATGAGAGTCATTCACCCAAGGGTTTCAGTCCCAGATCATGATATCTTCTTTTGTGGCATCATGTGGCTTTGAGTATTTGCTTCCTCCCCCACTCCTTGCTCTCCACTCCCAGGACCATAGGGTAACTAATGAGACATCTTGGTTACTTTAATCCATCTTATCCTCATTATTCCAGAGTGTTCTGTGGCTGCAGAGGACATCACTTCCCATGGATACTTGTGTTCTTCCAGGTGTGGCCATCTGTCTCCCTTCATCGACATTGAGGTCATCTCCGTTTAGGGAAGGAAACTGTTGGGTAAATCTCAGTCTCCATGGCTTCACATGATACTAGTTTATTTCTTATTTATTTAAATTCCAAATATGTAATCACAATTACCATTAACGCCAGATCCCAACCCAAAGAGTTATCCAGAGTCCCAAGCTAATATAGGATTGACCATCTTTAATCATACGTCCAGGTTGGTCCTAGGTGCCCCCTATTCCCACAGACCCTGAAAAGAAGAAAGAAAATGAGCAGAGAAAGTTCAGGAAATCCAAATCAAGGTGTAGGCAGGGTTGGTTTCTCTTAAGGGTCTCTCTCCTTGGCTAGATGGCCATCTTCTCCCTGTGTCCTCACATGGACTTCCCTGTGTATATCTGTGCCCTAATCTCTTCTTTTTATAAGGATACTAGTCATATTGGATTATGACCTCATTTAACTTCATTTAAACTTGATTACCCCTTTATAGACCCTATTTACACACAGAGTAACGTCCTGAGATACTGGTCATTATTACTTCAACACATGACTTTGAAAAAACACAGTTCAACCCCAAATGCTCTCAGAACCAGACCGAGAAGTGGTGTCAACTTGCCAAAGCCAAATCACACAGCCCAATCTAGATGCAAGGACACTGGATAAGAACCCCATGGCTGAGAGCAGCTTCCAGCCACCACTCTCCACTGTGACAGTAGCCAGCTGCCCCAGCAAAAGTGCTATCCCTGGTCCTCTTTCTTCCAATTGTTCCAACTGTCACTTACAGATTGTCCAGCTCAGGAATTTAAAGTCCCAACGACTACGATCAAATGCTAAAACAAGTCAGCTCACTGCACATATTTTCTTACTTATGCCCTGTGATGAGGACCAGACACAAGTTTCCAGATTTTTCCATTACATACTTAATACAGAAGAGACTTTCTGAATTTTTTCAGTTATTCACTGAGACAGCAATTACTATCCTGAGTATCATCATCAAAAAGAAGGGTAGGGCCTGGGGATCTAGTTCAATTGGTAGAGTGCTTACCTCACATGCACAAAGCCCTGGGTTCCATCCCCAGTAACACAGCAACACACACACAAAAAAAAAAAAAAAAAAAAAAAAAAGAAGGGTAAACTGTGTGGCTGAAAGAGAAATCTAGAGAGTTGGTGATCCTTAAGAAGACTATCCATTAACCCTACACAATAAGTAGGGTAAGATTGTTCCAAATGCCTTCCATAATCCTAATCCTTATATCCAACCCCACAAAAATGTCATACCTTCCAGAATTCTGACTTTTCAGATGTTCAGATGTCTACAAAATGCTAGCTAATGCTAGGACTGGCTGCTTAATCCCCTGATGAACCACAGCTTAAATACCAGCCAAGGGCTCGGGTATACACAAGTTCCCATTTGAGATGATGGTAAAGTAAATGGAGAATAAGTCTTAAAGTCATTAGGGGAAGTCGAAGTGGCTGGGGCCAATATTCTATTTGTTTGCCTTGAAGCTCAGCTTATTAAACATTTCTGCTTGTTCTGTGGTCCTTGTAATCACACGTGAACTGTAACACAGAATGGTCTCAGCAAGAGAGGGGTATCAATCAAAAATGATGACCATCTGTCAGCGCAGGACTGTCCCTAATTAACTTCTAATAGCTGTTTCATCTCAAACTTTAGGACTTTGTGCCATGTCTTTTTTTTTAAAGATGGTCAGATAATGAATGGAACCATTGTTTCTCAAAAAGTCTTATGACTCCTTTCAGAAAACAAAAGTATTTTTAAAATAACACTAAGGCCCTCTTTTAATTTTTTTTTCTTATTGAATAAATATTTTATTATACTGATAGGTTTTGGGAAAAACTAGTAATTTGGTTATAATTCCATTTTCCAAATTCTAAACAAGCATGAAATTAATTTCTTTTTTTCCCATTTATTTATTTATTATTATTAGTTGTTCAAAACATTACAAAGCTCTTGACATATCATATTTCATACTCTTTAAAAAAAACCTCTGTAGTATGCACTAACATTTTCTCCTTACCTATAGAAACAAATTCTGTACACACAAAAATATTGTTTTCATGGAACTATTTCATGAAATATTGTATTCATTATATACACATTCATTTGCAGTAAGCTTTTTTTTAACTTAATATAAATATTCTTCTTTAATCTCTTTTGCAGATAGATTAATGAATGGAAGGAATTTGACCTAAATGGGATTATAGCACAAATATCAAGTTTTATTGTTGACGTAAGCCTCTTTTTTACTTGTCTCTCTACCTGTCTGTCCTTCTAAGGCACCTCCTCCCTTCATCTCCCAACCCCTGCAGGTGACAACCTGGCCTGTGTCCTTCAGCACTTCGTTCATGCCTGTGTGACCATCTGTGTCTATAAATTGTGCTACGTAGACACACATAAAGGCTTTTCATTGTTTTATAAATGTAGGGCCACAGTGTTTACTTTTCCACACCTTTTTTAAAAAAATTTTTTAACTTACATTCTTCCAGTGGAACTCCCTCCAGATGAACTGTCAGAGCAGCTGTCATTCATTCTTATTGGTTGCATAAAACTCCAGGGCATGGTTGTATCACAACTCACTCCTTCCTCTTGCCAACCGGCATTTACTTTGCAATGCTACTTAATTTTCTTTAGGAAGTTATTTTTGGGGAGCTTTATGGTATAGACAGATACATACCCATTGCAACAAATAAAGTGGAGATTTCTTCCGGTTAGATGAACATTCTTATTTCGGGTTTTAGCATTTCTACCCAAGGATTCTCTCACGTGGAACTGACGTTCTCTGAAGAAGCTGCATCTGTGTTAAAGTCCTAAAGACTGACCTCGGCCTACAGGAACACAGTGACTATGGGAAGATGGAAGGTTGCAGGTTGACAGCCAAAATTATCGAGGGCTGTCTTAGTCCCCTTAATAGCCATTTGCTTTCAACCTCTGACCTAATTTCTTTATGACTATTATGGGAACCTCTGAGCATCATCTGTAACGGCCCACCTGATCCTGGCACCATTTTATTTGATAAATGCACTCATCTATGACTTTTCTTTTGTTCTGTGACTAAAAATTCATGTAACTCCTTCCACAGGGGAGCACATTATTCAGGGTAACTGGAATCCATGTCCCTGGGCCTTCATCACTCATATTGGCTTAGAATAAACTATTTTGTGTTTCCTTTGGAGCAAGAGCTGTGTTTTACATTGACACCCTGTGCTGTAAATGTTTCGTACGCCCTCTTGGACTACGACACACCCACAAACCATCCCATCTTTCCTTGCTCTCTCCTTAGAATGTCTTTCTGTTTTCCTGTTTCGGCTTCCACCTTTCTTCCTTTGATTCCAAAGATTTGCATCATTAAGTTCTAGCAAAATTGTTGGATTCCAAAAAGCATCTGGAACAGCAATTCTGTAGCGCAATGATGGGACCCTGGGAAAGTCTGCATTGTTCACTAACCAGACCCTTGAGGGAGAGCTAGGGGCTTCATCAGAACCTTGGGTGGAGGAGGGGACAGAAGCGACATGGGTGGTGCGAATTGCTCTTGTGTGTGAATGACCACCCAAGAAACTCACAAGGAAAGTTCTGCTTCTGGTCCCCGGGTCTCCTGTCTGCCCCAGGAAATGGGAAACGATTTTCGGAGAGCACTTCCCCCCTGTGGGGCTTTACTCACCTTGTGCACCGGGCCTCCCCCGCCCCCCGCCCCCCCCCCCCGCCCCCTACCCATTTGTAATGGGTTCCAGCTGGAACTCATCATCAGCAAGCCCCCAGATCAATTCACAGAGGGCCTTTTCCACCTGACTTTATTCCTGAAACGATTAGCACCTTTTTTTACTTGGCTCTTCGCTCATCTCTTCTCAGTGCCTCTTAAATGTGACTGATGAAATAAGAGTCCTCTCTCTTATTCTATTTAAGCCAGAAAACTTGCCCCTCCTGCCTCTTCCTGGATTCCTATTTACTGAATAAAATTCCAGTGGACACCAACCTCTTGTCTCTCATCTTCAATAGTCATTTTTCCCCCTTGGGCGGAAATGATCAAAATGAGCGTCAAGTCAAAAAGACATATAACAGGGAGATAAACAGCAACTGCAAACTGTTTGAAAAGAGTGAGAATCCTGTTTAATTGTGGAGGATGAGGGAGAGAGACAGAGTGGTGTCATTCCCATGCACCATGGCCATAAAGTGAGAACAGACTTTGAAAAGTTTGAAAAAGGAAGGAAGGAAGGAAGGGAGGGAGGGAGGGAGGGAGGAAGGAAGGAAAAGGATATGTAAAGTAGGCAAGGGAGAGAGTGGTCAGTTGGAGAAGATAGCAAACAGGACAATCTCCTTTTTTGATTATCTCAAAATTGACCAATTAGTGTCCCAACCACGGGGTTAAACCACCTGCCCATGTTCACAGCCCCATCCACACTGTGGGGAGAAGCCATCAGGACATAGAGACAGGGACTGGAACTCAAACTCTGCCCAGGACAAAGAGGGATGGGTGGGTTGGGGAAACCCTGATTTAATGCACCGATGGTGCTTGATGACATGATGGCTGCCATTTGTTAAGTACTCTGTGCCGCACACCCTCACTAGCACCTTGAGCTCCTAACTGCTCAGCCCTATAAGGTAGGCTTTGGCACTCATCCCAGGTTACAAAACAGAAAATTGAGATTCAGAGAATTTAATGACTTCCCAAGGCCATGCTCCTACAGGTGTGCCAGGGTTCAAATTCAGATCCATCCTCCCCCCACCAAATCCCCTGGGGTAGTGTTGCTTGACGGCAGAGGGTTGTCAGCCAGCATCAAATGAAAGTAATTATATGGCAAGGGCTCTCTAGAGGAATATCTGAGCAGAGTTGTTCCCTACAGGTAACATAACAGATCCTCCCAGTTCCACCTCAGCCTCAGCCTCCACTACCTATTCTAGTTGGGGCCCTTCATTCTTCCCAGCTCAGCATCTCCCAGCATATCCCTGGGACCCCACCTGTCCCTGGCATTGGCCCCCCTTTCTCACACATGGGTCATGGCAGCAGCAGGAAAGGTGTCCCTGGCCTCTGACTCCTTCTCACACCCCGCCAAGCCTTCTCTGAGAACTCCTACCCACACCAGTGCCTCCACCTCCTGCGTGACTTCCGGTGGCCATGTTGGGAACCCATCTCCCCCAGCCTGGGACCAGCTACGATTTCAGAATCTGAGCAGAGTAACTGTTCGTTAACCAGATAAACCAAGGGGAGCCAAGTCTCTCTGAGAGCACCAGAGGATGTCTTCAAATACCTGCCAAAGCCCCGGAGCCAGTGCCAATCCACACCTGGGATCCCTTGCACTGTCTCCTCTCTGCAGTCTCCGTCCTGGAATTGTGATGTGGGTCACGTCTCCTCCCCCTAGAGGCCCTTGATGTGAAGCAGCTCCAGGGGAGCTTGCTAACACCTGAGACATCTACTCCTCGCACCCCAAATGCAAACCCATTCTTAATCATTAGTTCAAAGCTTACTTTTCTTACCAGTGGTTGGGGAGGGGAATGAGGAGTTTTTTAAGATGCAGTTTTCGTTTTGGAATATGAGAACTTCCTGGAGATTAACAATGTGATGATCACGTATCAGTGGGCACGTATTTAATGCCTTGATGATATAGACTTCAGGTGTTTAGGATGGTAAGTTTTATGTGATGTGTATTTATGTGTATTTTTTGATGTTATGTATGAATGAACCCCTATTTCTGCCTCCTGAGTCCCCTCTCAGCTGACTTTCCCCATCCTGTGTCACCTCCCACCACTTGCCCACAATGCCGCCCATTTTCCTTCCCCTCCACACTGGCCTTTCTTCTCTTCCCACTCCCTGTGTCTTAGCTTTCGAGCACTGTGGCAAAATACATGAGATAATTAACTTATACGGCGGAAAGGTCTGTTTTGGCTCACAGCTTGAGAAGCTTTCAGTCCATGGTCAGCTAGTCCATTGATTCCAGGCCTGTGGTGAGACAGAACATCATGGCAAGACACATAGTGGAAGAAGCTGCTTAACTGATGGTGGCCAGGGAGCAAAATGAGAGATAAGAAGGGATAGGGGTCCCAGTATCACCTTTGAGGGCACACCCCTAAAGATCTAACTTCCTCCCATTAGACTCCACCTTCTAAAGGTTCCACCACCTCCCAATAGTACCACAGGCTAGGGACCAAGGCTTAACCCAGGAGCCTTTGGGGGGACACTGAATGTTGAAGCAATTGCACTCTGCATTCAGTGGCTCCCAGGAATTTCCTTCTTAAAATCAGACACTTTTCACTGCAACCACTACACTATCCCACGTTTCCCTTCAGTTCCAGTTGACACACTTTTACTAGGAAGCTCTCCTAAACGGTTCAGAGCCACCAGAGGCTCAGTGCAGAGCCTCTTCCACACTGTCACGCCCTCCACCGTGTCTTGTGCGGTGCAGAGCACTAGGATGAGGGCAAGGACGTAGCCTTTCCTGAGAACTCCACCAAGGCCTGCTCAGTGTGAGTCTGCAGTTGCCCATCCCTGGGGAACCCAAAGATGCAACCTCGTAGGCTCTCTCCTCAAAAAAGGTGTTTTAAAATTATTGTGCTAAAAGATGCATAGCATAGATTTACCATATTAACCATTTTTAAGCACACAGTCCAATGACATTAGGCACATCCACATTGCTTTGTTGCCATCACCATCATCTACCTCTAGGACTACAGGGTGCTCCAATTTCAATATCAAGGCTCATGTAGTTTCCCAAACTAAAACTCTGCACCAACTAAACACTAACTCCCCATGCCTCTTCCCCCAGCTCCTGTAACTACCACTCTACTTCTTTTCTCTAAGAATTTGATTACTCCTGGTACTCTGTATAACTAGAACCACACAGGGTTAGTTCTTTTTTCTGGCTTACTTCAATTGGCATAATGTCCCCAAGGTTCATCAATGTTGTAGCAGGTGTCAGAATTTCCTTCCTTTAAAAAACTGAATAATGTCCCACCTTGTGTATTGATCACATTCTGGTTATCCATTCATCCATGGATGTCACTTGGGTTGTTTCCACCTTTCAGACAGTGTGAATATTGCTGCTTTGAACACTGTTGTATAAATATCTGTTAAGAGTCCCCACTTCTAATTATTTGGGGTATATACTTAGCAGTGGATTTGCTAGATCATATGATAAATCTTTTATTGATTTTTTTTGAGATCAAGAAGCTTCCAATAACCCAAGAAGACAGAATCAACATACACAAGTTCATTCAAGACTGAAGAACAGAAGGAACTTTCTAAGTCCTTCTAGAAATGAGAAAGCCAGGACATGGTAGCTATGCAAACCTTGACTCTATCACCAGGAATGAGTTGGAGCACATGCCTTAAATCTCATTGAGCCTATCTGTCAAAGTGGAATCTATAGGATAGAACCTCGTTTCTACTCTAAGATGCACACTGTCCTCACATCTTAGCATCTCTAAAATCAGCCTATGTCGGATAGCAGGCTGCATTTTAATTAAAGCATTTATTCTTCCTTAACAGGACATAAAAGAGTACTTCATTCTTCGTGCAACTGATGGAGTCTTGGGCTCCAAATACAGCACCAGGAAGGAGAAAACCAATAGTCAAATTGGTACTCATAACTTCAATTTTCTCTTGTGAACTTGTGAGGCAATGACTTTATAAATGCAACTGAAGGTTCAAAAAGAGAGCTGATAAAGGGTTTGACCCACTGGGGAAGATTTCTTAAAGAAGAAAAGACTTGACCTGGACCATGAAAAGGATGGATAAAATTAAAGGCAAAGAGATGAGGATGATTCAATCCTAATTGAGGGGAGATGAGAAGAAGTTAGTTATATTTTCATATGATTAGCTGAATCAAACTAGTGCAAAAACTCAAAACTCAGTTCCATATAAACAAACAATTCACTAAAACACAGACCTGTTCTAACCACACAAGGTAACTCTCTCATGTTACCTCTTTATAGTCCCATCCCACTGTAATTCCTTTTACTTTTGCATCCTGGTCCCCTAGGCAACCACTAATTTTTTCCTCTCTATAATTCTGAAATTTGAGCATATCATATAAATGGAAATCATACAGTATATAACCTTACCAGATTGCTTTTTTTTTTTTAACTCAACGTAATGCCCAAGAAATCCCTTCAAGTAATTGCATGTGTCAGCAATACATTCCTCTTTACTGCTCAGTAGAACACCATTGTGTGGATAAACCATGGTTTTCTTACCCTTTGACCTTTGAGTTTTTTTCCAGGTTTTGGTTACAAATAAAGCTGCTATGAACATAAATGCAAAGACTTTTGAATGGATATGAGTTTTCATTTCCTTGGGATAAATGTTGAGGATGGCAATCAAAGCCCTATACAGGAAGTATATGTTTGGTTTTATAAGAGATCACTAAACTATTTTCCAGAGTAGCTGCACCATTTTGCATTCCCATCAGCAATGCCTGAGAGACGCAGTGTCTTCTGCTTCCTTGCCTGCGTTTGATATTGTCGTTATTTTTGCTTTAGCTGTTCTAATAGGTGTAAAGTGATATTTCAATGTGGTTTTAATTTGCATTACCCCAGTAGATAATGATATCGGACAATTCTTGTGATATTTATGTTGGACAAGCATTTGCCTATTTGCCAACCGTATAGCCTATTTGGAAAAATGTCTCTTAAGTCTGTCATTTTTTCATTTTGTCTGTGTTTTAGTGAACAATATCATAATGCTTTAGGTGTCTTGGCTCTGAGATTGCACTCTAATCCTATCAGCTGTTACTACTGGAGAAATGGAATAAGATGGGGAAAGTATACCCAGGACTCTCGATATGATTTCTACAACTTTCTGTGAGTCTGTGATGATTTCAGAATAAAAATGGAAATTTTTTTTTTCTGAAAAACAGTCTAGATGCCGATTTTCTAGAAAATCAAGAAATCTATTAAATATACTGATGTCCTCTGAGTCGGGGACCATATCCTGAAGATGGCCATCTCCTCCAGGACTTGAGCAGAGAGCTCAGTCCTCGTATAAACCCATGCACTCCCACTGAAGCTCTAAGTCATTGGTGTTCACTCTGAGCTATTTCAGTGTTTTCCTACGGGAAGTAAGGACTTTCTACCCCAAAATCTTAGCATGGGAGGAACAATTAGTAGAACTTGGGAGGCTGTGGAGAAGACAAAGGCAGGCCCTGAGCTGTGAGGATAGGTATGCATATTGTGTCTGTGTGTGTGTGTGTGTGTGTGTGTGTGTGTGTGTGTGCATGCATGTGTGCAGGTTAGGGGGGAGGAGGTTGCTGCTAATGGAGTTGCCAGTGACCTATTTTCCCCAGAGTTAACTCCAATGGAAATCAGTGCTACATGGACCCAATTCAAAATTCCAGGTGCAGAACCTTGAGTCTAACTCAGTTTTGTTCCAAAACTATGGAATTTCTTTTTCACCTTCACTGGTCCCAAAAGCACCTGGTAATGGAATAAGTGGATCCCACTTGTCCTTTGCTGACCCACAGTATAGATGTGTTATCTGCCAACCCGGGAGAACATTCCTACCTTGTGGAAAGGTGGGCTTCAGGGTCACATAGAACTGGATTTGAATTCTGCCCCTAATGCTAGATGTCGGACCAAGAAGCATGTCATGCAACTTCTGTGGGCCAGAGCATTATAATACTAACAACTCTATTTCTCCAGTACCTTCTATTTTGGGGCGCTGTGCAAAGCACTCACCTTCTTCAGAATTTTCTTACAGCATTACATGAACTTAAAAATATTATATTATAGGCAAGATGCCTATATCAAGAAGGTGTTTGGGACTGGAGATATAGCTCAGTGGTATAGGGTTTGCTTAGTGTGTGGGAGGCCCTGGATCCCATCCCCAGAACCACAAAAATAAAGTAAATAAATAAACAACTCTATTATCGTAGTAATCGAGAGGGAAAAGGAAACACACTTCTCAAAAGGCACAAGGAATTCACTCTGAAAACAGCACCAAATGCTCATTTTCTAATGTTGAAACAAGGTTGTCTAATTCCATTATGTGATTTCTATTCATTAAGTGTGTTCTGCACTGAACATTACTCACAATCCCTGAAAACTTCAGCACAAAGAATCCATGTGTTTTCTGGCAAGTGTCTTGAAGTTGAATTTCTTCTTGATACTCAAAAGATTAAGCACTCCCCTTAGCGTTAGCAACTCAGAAAAACTCAGAGCTATTTCCTTTCGTCTAACTATGCGATGGTGCCTCAGCCAAAGTAAATACAAAGAACATAGTTTGGTAAAAATGCAAGGAACATCAATGAAATGTATATTTGAAATAAATTAAATTCCTCAAGTAAGGGTTTGGCTGAATTGTGGAGCAAAATGCCAAACGAGACTGACTTTGATGTATAATCCATGGCATAGCAGAAGGACTGATTTTGGAGGAATTTTGTAACAGATGGCTGTTAAATTTAGGATTTTAATCCTCTTAAGCAGACTTGGTAAATACAATTTCAGGGTGGGCCAACTTCTGCTTGCTAAGATTTTTGTTCCTACTTTTAGCACCAGTACCATTATTACCACCACGACCACTCTACCTTCAATACTCTGCCTTCAGGTATTGAAGTGGTGGTAATAATGGTACTGGTGCTGGTGATGTGATGAATGTGGTGGTGGTGATGGTAGGGATGATGGTGATGTCAGTGGTGATGATGGTGGTGGTGGTGGTGGTGGTAGTGGTAGTGGTGGTGGTGGTGATGATGATGGTGGTAGCAGTAGTGATGTTGGTGGTGACAATTTTGATGCTGGTGCTGGTGATGTGTTGAATGTGGTGAAGGTGATGGTGATGTTGGTGGTAATATTAGTGATAATGATGGTGGTAGTGATGGTGATGGTGGTGGTAGGATGATGTGCTATTTGTTATAACCAGTCCTCAGAGTGAGACAAACAACATGCCCAACCTTCATTACAAAGGCACCAAATCATACGACCATTAAAAAGTAAAATAGCAAGTTAAACAGACAAATTCCAGAGATTTTTCAATCAGATCTTTCTCTCCTTCCCTCCCTCTTCTTTCCTGAAGTTCAGTAACATCTCTGGATTACCACCTTTAACTTTGCTGCTCCTTTTTATGAAGCCATTTCTGGCAACTTGATTTGGGGTTTGACTACTTCCCAACCTGGACTGAAAAAAGGCAGATGGCACTGTCACACAGGGCCCCAGATTCCAGGAGTCGCTCTACCCTGCAAAGGACGGGGCATCATCTTCTGGGAGAACATTTCAAATCAAACACACATCTGTTTGAAGTTATTTTGAACACAGAGGTTCCAAGCCCGAGGAAAGTGGAAAAACTACTTCGTGTGGTTTTCAAAGCAAGTAAAGTGGCCAAAATCACTTATGTTTCTTAATCCTCCACACAACCACTGGGTCCCTCAATCTTCCATGTGAGTCCTTTCCAAATCAGTTACTTCCATAATTTGATCTCTTTAATCGTCCTCAACTTTTCCTTCGGCACAGTTGTAAGATCTGTGGATATGACCCAAAGCTCTGCTCCCAACTAAATTTATTGGCAAGTTCATGCCTCCTAATTTGTTTTTTAAAATTATGCTTTAGAATCTCAGGTCCAAAGAGAAAACACCTGGAAAGCAGGCACATCTTAGAAATTCAGTGTGCAGCTTAAAACATAACTCAAGTGAACTTCATTCCTGAGCTAAGGTTTTTTATTAATTCTCAGAAAGAAATATTCTAACAATCCAGCGTACAAGCATATTGAAGTTCACATTTAAAATACTTAAAAGAAACTTTGAACTATACTTTCAGGAGAGATTTTTTAAAAAATCAAAGAAAATCAATGTTGAGGATTTTGTGAGGGGAATTAGAAAGGAGGAAAAGAAATCTTACGGCGATTTTTCTGGGATCTGTACACTATAAGCCCAAATCTCCTGGTTCTACCTCCCAATCCTCTGTTAACAGGGGTTGAAAAAAGACAGTTGCCACTCAGAACAAGAAACATTGTAAAAATCAAAAAAGTTCAATTGGGAAAACAAAGTGCTATCACTATGTAGCAAATTGATCTCACTCTTTCCTTTTATATTTGACTATGGAATGTCTACTATGTTGCAGCCTCAGGGTGGGGAGTTTAGGATACAGTGGTCCTTTTCTTTATGGGGCTGGCTCCCAAAAAAGTCTTGCTAGGCTCTCTTCTGCCTGAATGCCTAGTGATGAGCAGCTTCGTGGGAAACTCCACCAGGCAATACACATTAAAAAATATTTAAAGCTAAAATAATCACTTCCTTGCTATGGTTTGGATGTGGTTTGCCCCAGAGGTTCATTAAGTCATGGAGGGTCCACCCTCATGAATAGATCAATGCTGTCTCTTGGAGTGGGTTAGGTCTCTTGTGATTGGATTAACCCAGCCTCTTAAGCATTTTCTTTTTCTGTTTCTCTATCACATGTGACACAGCCAAGAGGGTCTTGCAAGATGCTGTTTGGACCTTTCTGCCACTGATTCACAAACCAAATAAACCTCTTTTCTTTACAACATACTGGTCTCAGGTATTTTGTTATAGCAACACAAAACAGACTAAGATACTCCTCAACGCGTCCTTCTTCCTTGTCTTTCAGATAACATAAACTCATTAGAATTTGTTCAAGAAAAGAATCGGTTATCGTAAGGATACAAGGAAACCTCATAGAACTGAAGGTCAAGTGTAGTCAAGCTCCATGGAGGACAAGAAGCAGGAAATGGAAATCATCTAAAACCAGAGCAGTTACCTTCTCTCTTTCTCTATCTAGGAACCCATAGTTCTCTTCCACTGATTTTCTTTCTTTAACAACAGAAGTGTTCCTCATAATTCTGGAGGCTGACGTCCAAGATGGAGGTGTGAACAAGGCTGGATTTACTGGGTCTCCTCAGCCTCTGCTCCATCTCATCATCTTCTCTCCTGGCCTTTCCTCTGTGTGCCCCCATCCCTAGTATCTCATCCTCTTTTTGTATGGACTTTGGTCCTAATGGATTAGGGCCCGCCCTTTATCCTCTTTAACTTGAATGCCTCTTTAAAGGTTCCATCTCCCAATAACCAAATTCTGAACTCTTAAGAGTTATGGCTTCCATTTACCACATTTGAGGGGACACTATTCAATCCATAGCTAAAGATGGCCACCTGGTTCCCAAAATGTAGCATCCTCCGGGCTCAGGCCTAAAAATTCTCTTTAGTGGAAACAGTTTCAATTCCAAATTCCTAGGAGGAGGAGTTTACTGGTAAAAGCCCAGCTATGGAGCTGTGCAGCCCTGACCTGCTGGGTGACCCATGTTGGTGACCACGGTGAGCGTGGCCACAGAGGTGTACTCGTGTGATTAGGAAAATGAGAACGGAAAGGAGTTGGCTTCACGGAAAAACCAATCCCGATTCTTGATGGAGAAAATCTTGATGGAAAATTCATGCCAGTCCTCCTGCTTCCCCTTGCTAAGCTGCTCAGAAAAGCCGGGTTTCCCCACCACGTCCTCACCATGGTCCCGCTCCCCCACCTCTTGAGCACCTGATGGGCCTATTTTCCCAGACCAAGTTGACAGATCACCTCTTCTACAAAATCTTCCAGAAAGTTCCCAGGTAGGTTTCCATCATCTCTCTTCTGGGATCCTGTTAAGAGAATAAACCAACATGATTGTTTCTATTTCTTTCCAGTTATATAATTTACACAGCGGATTGGATCTAATTATTAATGGTAGCTGGATTCTTCCGTCACCACAAACACTGAAGGAATGAATATACCAAGCCACTGCTCCTGGGGAAATGCAGACTTAGCTCTCCTGAAACCCTCTGGCCACAATCCTTTCATCCACTTACCGGTACAAAGCCTTGGTTAAGGTGTGCTTCTAATTAAAGACACTTTATACAGTATGGATGGCTGATTCATTAGGGTTGATCTCACAGCCAGGAACACTACAACTTGTGCCTGAACAAATTTTCTTGAATGCAAATATTTTCTCCCTAAGGCACATCACGTTATTGTGCTTAGGAACTATAGACTGCACTTCAACATTATGCTGGGAGTCCTTTGTAAAACAGCAAAATCAAACTAAAAGACAAAAAAAAAGTGGGAAAAAAAAAGTGTCACTAAGTAGACCATGAAAAAGTTTCTTGTTCACAGTAGGATACCTTATTTTACCACATAATTCTCTCACTACTTTTTCAGTTGAAAAGTTGGCTAACTACATTTCTTCACCTAATTGTCACACATGATATCATTCTGTTTGTCACACAGGTAAGCAGAGCAGCCACGAATTCACGAGCTGCACATAGAAGTGCATTTGTCTTCTTGCGCAATGTGAGTCACAGCCTAGAAATCTCAGCTCATGCGCGCTGCCAGAGTATTTCTGAAAGCTGGCTTGATATTTAGATCACCGCAGTGCTAACAGTGAACACATCTTTATATGAGGGACGTGGAAGATGGTGTGTCAGATAAAGAAACCAACCAACCACCGTGGCACAGACTCTTTGGACACAGAAGATTACATTTTGCAAGTCCGTATGGACAATACCGCAGTAAATTTTCTCAAGTGCAATATTTCAACTACAAAGCACAAATCAATAGCAACTAATGTGTTAACTTTTTTTTTTTTTTTTTAGGTCTGAAAAATGTTCGCCAAACTGTCATGAAGAAATGATGTGCATCACTTTGGACTCTTCAGTTTTAACATATATTCATGCATATTCTGTGTATCCTAATCTTGCACCAAAGACAGATTATTAATGAATGATTTTAAAGTAATACCAGCACAATTAGGAAAAAGGCTTCATATGGTGGTCACATCCCTCACTTTTGCCAAAGTATCTGGCATAAAATCTGCAACAATTATGCAGTGAGATGCAGAAAAGTAAAAAAGGCAGAGCTTTGCCATGCTCAACCTCAGCAGAGATTGCATGTTGACCGACTCAGCTTTTCACCACTCTGCAGGCATGTGACTGTGAACAAACATGAGAGTGATGAAAGTATTGATTTGGGGACTACGAATATATTTTAGTAAATAAGTGAATTCATAAATACAGACTCAGCAAATAATGAGGATCTAACAGTTTGAAAACATAGACTACTAATTAGATTTTATAAACCATTAAATTATAATATATATAATACTGTTGAACATACTGTATGCACATATAGTATGTCCCTTAGCATACTATATCCCTTTTATTTGTTCTTTTAAGATATATAAGGCAGTAGAGTATATTTTCACATATTATACCTATATGGACTTTAACTTATCCTAATTAGGATCCCATTTTCTTGTGATTGTACATGACGTGGGATTTCACTTGATTGTATGTTCGCATGTGAACATAAGATAGTTATGTATGATTCCTTCTACAGTCTCCTATTCCCCTTCCCCTTCCTTTCCTTCATTCCCCTTTGTCTAATCCAATGAACTTCTATTTTCCACCCACACCTTATAGTGTGTTAACATCCACATATTGAAGAGAACATAGTCTCCAGTTCTATCCATTTACTGGCAAATGCCATAATTTTATTCTTTAAGGCTGAGTAATATTCCATTGTGTGTGTGTGTGTGTGTATGTGATACATACCACATTTTCTTTATCCATTCATCTGTTGAAGGGCACCTAGGTTGGTTCCATAGCTTAGCCATTGTGAATTGAGCTCCTATAAACATTCATGTGGCTGTATGCTGATTTAAAATCCTTTGGGTAGAGACCAAGGAGTTAGATAACTGAATCGAATGTGATTGATTTCATTCCAAGTATTTTTCTTTTTCTATTTTCTATTTTTTTTTGGGGGGTGCTGCTGGGGATTGAACCCAGGGCCTTTGCATGTGAGGCAAGCACTCTACCAACTGAGCTATATCCCAGTCCACCATTCCAAGTTTTCTGAGGAATTCCATACTGCTTTCCAGAGCTGCACTAATTTGCAGTTCCACCAACACTGTATGAGTGTACCTTTTCTCACCATCATTTATTGTTACTTGTATTCTTAATAATTGCCATTCTGACTGAAGTGAGATAAAATCTTAATGTAGTTTTAATTTTGCATTTCTCTCATTGCTAGAGATGTTGAATTTTTTTGTATATTTGTTGACCATTCATATTTCCTATTCTGTGAAATGCCTGTTCAATTCCTTTGCCCATTTATTGATGGGGTTATTATTATTATTTTGGTATTAAGCTTTTTGAATTCTTTATATATCCTGGAGATTGATGCTTTACCTGAGGTGCAGGTGGCAAAGATTTTCTCCCATTCTGTAGGCTCTCTCTTCATGTTCTTGATTGTTTCCTTTGCTGTAAAGAAGTTTATTAGTTTGATAACACCCCATTTATTGATTCTTGATTTTACTTCTTGAGCTTTAGGAGATTTGTTAAGGAAGTCAGTTCCTAGTGTACTATAACTTTGCTTATCTGTACTTACTAGCTGTGCGGCCTCAACCAATCATGTACCTCTCTGTCTCACTTTTTTTTTTTTGTCAATAAAATAGGTAAAAACTCAGTACCTACCACATAAACTTGCTGTGAAGATTAAATGAGATCATTTGGGTAATTATTCATCATAATCTAAGCACAAAATACACTCTCAATATTAGTTATTCTTGCTATCACAAGGTTATTTGCGTCAATTGTTTGGTAGTTGCCTGAATTTGTCTTCCCAAGGAAAACATTACAAACGGTTGTTGGGTTCACAATTCTACCCAAACACAAATGAAACAGCAGTGCCCCCAGTTCAACCAGCTCACGACCGAGCAGTGGTCCACTCAGGTTAATATTCTATCCAACTCCATGTCCCATCTGCATAAATGCATAGGAATAGTCCTAACATATCTTCTTTAATATTCTCCAGTTTATTTTTCTGGAGGCTCCAGGGTATCTCAAATGTAGTAATTAGCACCCCTCTCAAACCTGTCAATCAAGTCAGCATTTTGAAAATTCCTCATTGCAAATCCACTTGGCCATGAGAAGTCATTTTGTCATTGTACTGCTGTGGGTTACCCTCCTGAAAAACTGTCTGGTCAAGGATGATCTCTCTCTCTGTGTGTCCCCCATTACCAGTATCCCCCCATATCAGATTCAAATGGCACTGAGGTTCCTTACTGCCTTGGGACCACCTACCACCATTAAAGAGCTCCAAGTTGAAGGGACTGGTCTCTCACCCTTCCACTTTATACCATGGGAGCGACACACCAATAAGTCACCATTTTGGAAGCAGAGACCAATTCTCATCAGACACCAAGTACTTTTGGGTTAATTTTGGACTTTCAGCCTCCAGAACTATAAGAAATACATTTCCGTTTTTCATAAATGACCCAGTCTTAGCTATTCTGTTATAGCAGCATAAATGAACTAAGACATTATACAAAGACTAAACATAAACAAGCAGAAGTGGTTATATTAATACCAAACAACATAGGTATCAGAATAAGAGGTATTATCAGAAAAGAGGCACATTTCTAACCATGGGATTATTCACCAAGAAGACAAAAAATCCTAATAGACATCTGATAATAGATTCCCAACATATTTGAAGCAAAAATAATAGACATAAATGAAGAAATGTCAGACATTTTAACTTTCCTCTCAGTAATTTGTAGAAAAAGACAAAAATATGAATAGAGATAAAGAAAATTTGAATAAAATTTGAATAATACTATCAAGCATCTTAACTTAATCGACTTGTATAGGACATTACAACCAACAACTACAGAACACATTCTTTTCCATTGCCAATGGAATGTTCACCAAAATAGACCATATGCTATACAACAAGCTGCAATGCATTTTTTTTGGTATTTTACATATTATATTTAAGACGAACAGTATGATTTTTAATATCCTTATACATAATGAATGATTATTACAGCTAAGCAAATGGACATGCCCATCAGCACACACAATCACCTTCCCCATTTTTTTGTGGTGAAATATCTAGAATCTACTCTCAGCAAATTGCCAGTACCTAGTACGCTATCATTAGCTGTATTCTGTATGACAGGTTTTAGGTAGAAAACAATTGTGAACAGGAGACTTACTATGTAAAAACTTGGGGTAAACAGGGTGCAGTGGTGAACACCTATAATTCTAGCAACTTGGGAGGCTGAGGAAGCAGGATCATGAGTTCAAAGCCAGCCTCAGCAACTTCTAGAGAGGCAATTAGCAACTCAGCGAGACCCTGACTCTAAATAAAATATTAAAAAGGGCTCAATCCCTTGT
Source organism: Ictidomys tridecemlineatus (assembly GCF_052094955.1). Taxonomy (NCBI): domain Eukaryota; kingdom Metazoa; phylum Chordata; class Mammalia; order Rodentia; family Sciuridae; genus Ictidomys; species Ictidomys tridecemlineatus. The sequence continues at coordinate 133,421,512 of NC_135484.1, forward strand.
ACCAAAACAAAGTAAAACAAAACAAAAAAAACCCCATGGGGCATGTTAACTTTCCTATGAAAAGTTCCTTGGTTTGGGAGGCTTCAACATCGTTATCTTCTGATATTCCCCACAGATATTTTCACTCTCATACCTGTTTTTCTGTGCCCAATAAATCTTTATTTACAAAATATACATGAATAGTTTGCATAATGTAACCTAAAAGGTATATGTATATTTTAAATATTTTTATATTTTAAACTTGTATTATACCAGTCTATGTTCATTATACTGTGTTCTTGCATTATTATGTTTGTGAGATTCATTTATTTTGATATGTACACAGTTCATTTATTTTACTACTCTAATACTACTCAATGAATCCACTACGATTTATTCGAATACAATTGAAATTTTAAATCATTTCCTATTTTATCTTCTAAAAACAATGCTTCTATTGCATTTTTTTTTTTTTTTTTTTTTTTTACTGTTCTCTTTTCCAGGCCACCGAGTGGGTAGGCAGGCTCTGGTCCCAGCAGGATCAAGAGAGTGGCAGGCTGCATTTGCAGTTAGTAGGAATGCCCGCTCAGCCAGTTTCTTTACTTCCACACTGACAGAGCCTCTGGGCTCTCCCAGCTCAGCGGCTGAATCCCTGCTAACACATCACTGCTGTGGGGCTTTGTCATTGTGGCTTTGGCAGGAACTCTTGTCTCATAGCACAGTGTGGTCAGTGTCTGTCACTGTGCCCCTGGGAAGTGTACCGTGGTGCATTCACGACCTGACCTCTCCTCAGCACTCTCAGTCTCTTTGAGTTTCACGTTCCCTCATAGTCCAAGGGTAAATAGCCACTTGAGAAAATCCTCTGGGCCCCTCTTTTAGTCAACCATAATTTACCTGGTTAAAGAGCTTTTATACCGCATTCACCTTTTCAATTCATTGAATCCTGATTGATATCCAGGAAAGTACAAGTTAAAAGCATAATGCGATACTGTTTTTATCATCTAGTTGACATTGAAAAATGTGAAGATCTGAAAATGTAAGTGGTTGGCAAGAATATGGGGAAAATGGTAACAATCACACATCATAAAGTGGGACAGGAATTTCAACAAAAAATTGGGAAAAGAAATCAGGAATGTACTATAGGAAATGTGGATGTGTTTATACCCTGGATCTCATTCATTCCACGCCTGGTTATATTTCTAAAGAAATGCAGTGCATCTTAAAGGATTGAAGTTATGCAGACAATTAAGTTAGAAATTAATAACTACATAGTGAGAGAAATACCCACATATTTATCATTTTTAAAATTTATAATTAAAAATTTTAAATATAGGTATTAACACAAGTAAAATCCCCCCAAATTTATAAAGTAATCAATACCACTTTTAAATAACTATAGGTCAGTGAGGTCATACACAGGAAATTAGACAATAAGCTAAACTAATGACAATGGAAACACAAATAGTCACAGTTGTGTAGATGCAGTGAGTGACTCCTACTCACCAGGCCCTCATGCCCCAACTACACAGGGGTGTAGTTACTTCTCCCACATCTACTACACTATCTTGCTGAACTTCTCTTATTTTTCAACATATTTGTATTTTTGATCTGATCAATAGTTCAGACAAGGTCATGGCTCAATTTGAGCCAATGAATAGGAAATCCAAAATGATGTCAACAATAAGGAAACTCATTATACCTCACACCACAGATCTTAAGAGTTGTTCAATTCTGCACCCCAGTGAATATTATCAAGGACCCCATTTCCTCTCAACTTTCACTTTTATCACCTTCATCATGTTCTTACCAAGTTGTAGTTTATCCTATGCAGACGACACTCAAGATAAAGAAAAAAATCATTTCTTCCTTGGGTGCCTTCTTTTAAGAGTGAAGAACGTTTCCTTTGAACCGCCCCCCACCCCTGCAGATTCTTGCTCACTCTGCATTGGCCAGGATTGCGTGGGAAGCCCATGCTTAATTCATACCTTGTGCCAGTGGTGATTTTCCTTGTGGAACTGACTCTCAGGAGCACATAAATTATGGCAAACTGAGCCAGATCAAAATCTTTTAGCAAGGATGAAAACAGGAATTAATTTGGGGGTAAGGGCCACAATGCCTGCTATTCTGTGTGATGCTATTAAATATAGCTTCAGACTGACATAGGTAAGAAATGATATCTTCAAATCATTTCATATAATTGCATTGACTACTATGTGATAAAGCTTCCAAGAGTTGGTGTGTGTATATTATGGTTTAGATATGAGGTATTCCCCCAAAAGCTCATGTGTGAGACAATGTAAGAATGTTTACAGGTGAACTGATTGGGTTATGAGAGACTTAACCTAATCAGCTCATTAATCCTCTGATACAGAGGAACTGGTGGCAACTGTAGGCAAGAAAGGTGTGGCTGGAGGAGGTAGATCATTGGGGGTGTGACTTTGTGGTTTATATTTTGTCCATGGTGAGGGTAGGTCTCTCCCTTCTTCCTGATTGTCATTTCCGGTGCCATTTTCCTCCTCCACTCCCTTCTTCCCTGATGTTCTGCCTCACCTTGGGCCCATTGCAATGGAGCTGGCCATCTATAGACTGAGCCCATATGCAGTAATAAATGATAAAAGAAGTAAAGAACATTGATTTTAAATGTACTAAAGCTACCATTTTAAGTACTAAATACAGACTCTGTTACCTTTTCTCTTAAATTAGAAATTGGAAAGAAGGCACAATACCCATTACAACGAATTGGTCCTACTTAGTTGTACTTAGTACCAACTATATACCAAGCATATTGTCGTCACTCTAGAAAACAAAAAGCATAAGCATGGAGTTTGCAAGTTAGTGAAGGAGACCATTTTATAGAAGAAAGTACACAATATAATAATTTGGAATAGTGAAATCTAGGCAAGTTAATGTGGTATGCATTGCAGGTAGATATTCACATTTAACATGTAAGTAATTTTAGAAAAGACTCTAACCTATCAGAGAGTAAAAGAGCTTTCTAGGTCCTATTTATTTAAACCACACAGTAAGAGGGTCTGGACTCTGTCACCTATTGTAAACGGAACCACAGTGGACACTGATTTCAGATGTGGCCAGGATGCAGAACATGGAAAGTCCTTGGCATTTTTCTTTTATAATTTATTTTTTAATTACATGACAGTGGAATGCATTACAATTCTAAGTACATATATAGAGCACAATTTTTCATATCTTTGTATATAAAGAACGTTCATGCCAATTCATGTCTTCATATATGTACTTTTTGCATTACAATTCTTATTACACATATAGACCACAATTTTTCATATCTCTGTTTGTATATAAAGTATGTTGACACCCAATTCAAGTCTTTACACATGTACTTTGGATAATAATGTCCATCACATTCCACCATCCTTGCTAATCCCCTGCCCCCTCCCTTTCCCTCCCACCCCTCTTCTCTGTCTAGAATTCATCTATTCCTCCCATGCTCTCCCTCACTAGCTCACTATGAGACAGCCGCCTTATATCAGAGAAAACATTGGTCATTTGTTTTGGGGGGATTGGCTAACTTCACTTAGCATTATCTTCTCCAGCACCATCCATTTACCTGCAAATGCCATGATTTTATTATCTTTTATTGCTGAGTAAAATTCTATTGTGTGTGTGTGTATATATATATATATATATATATATATATATATATATATCATATCATATTTTTTTTTGTCCATTCATCCACTGAAGGGCATCTAGGTTGGATCCACAGTTTAGCTGTTGTGAATTGTGCTGATATAAACTTTGATGTGGCTGTGTTCCTGTAATATGCTGTTTTTAAATTCCTTTGGGTATAGTCCAAGGAGAGGGTCAGCCGGGTCAAATAGTGGTTCCATTTCAAGATTTCCAAGGATTCTCCATACTGCTTTCCATATTGACTGCACCAATTTTCAGTCCCACCAGCAATGTATGAGTGTGCCTTTTCCCCACATCCTCGCCAACACTTATTGTTGTTTGTCTTCATAATAGCTGCATCCTTGGCATTTTTCCCTGGCTTCTTCCACAGGTAAGTTTAAGGTTTACGATATCTAGAAAGAAATTTTAAAGTTCAAAGAAAGTAGATTCATCACTAAAACTGTAGATAGTCTCACAGTTCCCGAAAGAAAGTCAAGGATTATGAATAGATGTGTTTTGTCAAAGAGATTCTACCTGAGTTTAAAACTTACCATAAAGCTACAGTGATTGATACAGCATGGAATTGATGTAGAGAGCCACGTGGAACAATGCAACAGAACAGGAGGTCAAGAAATAAACCCCTACAGTTCTACAGTTTTCCCAAAGTCATTCAGTGATGAAGGATAGTATTTTAGCAAATGATGCTGGGACAATTATATATCCATGTTCAAGCAAATAAACAAATCAATAACTTTACACCCTTATAAAATTCAACTCAAAATGGACCGTCAATCTAAATGTACAAGAAAAATGTGCAATCTAAATGTACAGGAAGAAAATGTGATACACACACACACAGTTTTATTCACTTATTAAGAACAAAGTTATGTCACTTGTAGAGAAATGGATAAAACTAGAGAGCATCCTGTGGAGCAAAAGAAGCCACACTCAGAAATCCAAGGTCATACAATTTGTTTTCTTTCATATGTGGAAGCTACAGAGAGAAAAAAATATGTGGGGGGGATATCATGAAAATAGAAGAAAGATCAGGACAGTAGAGGAAGGGAACTAGAGAGAGGAGGGGAGGGAAAGGGGAGGCACTGGAGAATGTGAGTGATCAAATTATGTGCAGGTACAAATATGTTACAATGATCCCATTATCATGTATAACTAGAATGCACCCATAAAAATTTGTTTAAAGGTAAAACTACAAAATTTCTGCAAGAAAACTAGGAGGAAATCTTTGCTACCTACGCTTAGGGAAATCTAACTTCCATATGACACAAAAACTACAATTAAAATTTTTCTTGATGAATTGAATTATATAAAAATTAGTATGTCTTACTTTCTAAAAGTCTCCATTAAGACAATAAAATGCACGTGCCTTTTCCCCCCACATCCTCACCAACATTGATTGTTGTCTATATTCTTGATAACTGCCATTCTGCCTGGCATGAGATGAATCTTAGAGTAGTTTTGATTTGCATTTCTCTAATTACTAGAAATGTTGAACATTTTTTCATATATTTGTTGATGAAATGTATTTCTTCTTCTGATGAAATGTATATCTTCTTCTGAGAAGTATCTGTTCAGCTCCTTAGCCCATTTATTGATTGGGTTCTTTGCTTTTTTGGTGTTAAGTTTTTTGAGTTCTTTAGATATCCTGGAGATTTGTGCTCTATCTGATGTGCGTGTGGCAAAAATTTGCTCCCCAAATATAGGCTATTTATTCACCTCACTGATGTTTCTTTTGCTGAGAAGATGATTTTTTAGTTTAAATCCATCTGATTTATTAATTGTTGATTTTATTTCTTGTTAAGGAAGTCGGGGCCTAATCCAAGGTGATAAGATTTGGGCCTACTTTTTTTGCTGGTGGGACTGCAAATTGGTGCAACCAATCTGAAAAGCAGTATGGAGATTCCTTAGAAATCTTGGAATGGAACCACCATATGATCCACCTACTCCACTCTTTAGTCTATACCAAAAGGACTTAAAGTCAGCATACTATAGTTACATAGCCACAGCAATGTTTATAGCAGCTCAATTCACAATTGCTCACAATTGTGGAAGCAACCTAGATGCTCTTCAGTAGATGAATGGATAAAGAAACTGTGGTATATATACACAATAGAATATTACTCAGCATTAAAAGAAAATAAAATTATGGCATTTGCAGGTAAATGGATGGAGTTGAAGAATATTGTGCTAAGTGAAGTAAGCCAATTTCAAAAAAACAAAGGCTAAATGTTCTCTCTGATAAGTGTGGATGCTGATCCATAATGAGAGGGACATGGGAAAAATGGTGAAACTTTGATGGGGCAAAGGAGAGGGAGGGGTGGAGAGGAGGCATGAGGTATGAAAGATGGTGGAATGAGATGGACATCACTACCCTAGGTACGTGTATGACAGCACATATGGTGCAACGATACATCATATACAGCCATAGGAATGTAAAGTTGTGCTGCAATTGTGTACAACAAATCAAAATGCATTCTCATGTCATATATACCTAATTAAAATAAATTTAAAAGAATAAAAAAGAAAAAGAAAATGAAATGATAACAAGATGAGCAGAAAAATTTTGCAATTCATGTATCTAATAAAGGATTTCTCTCCAGGGTATAGAAAGAACCCTAACAATTCAATAACAACAAAAAAGAGAAACCAACTTCAAAAGGGGCAAAATATTTCAATAGATTTTTTCATCAAAATTCACTGATTTTATAAAACTATAAATCAACAGAATAAAGATTAGTAGATTTAAGGAAAGGGAACAGGAAGAGGGAGGAAGAAAGGGAGAAGAGAAAAACTGGAGACTGAATTGGAGCAAATTATGTACCATGACTATAAAATTACGTCAAAATGAACCCAAATATTATGTATAACCAAAAAAATTAATAAAATAAAGAAATATAAGTAGCTATTAATATTAAAAGCAAGGCAAATTCACTAGAATATTTACATTAGTATTATTGGAGAGAGAAGCCAAATACCATAGCTTCACACTATAATATAGAAAAGTCTCTGAAACACGCTAAATCAAAAAAACAAAATAAAACAAAAAAGGCTACTGACTGCATGCTTCTATGCTATTTTTGTATGTTAAGTGTCCCCCATAGCCCTATGTGTTAAAATTTCAGTGCCCAGGTGTGGCTGTATGAAACTTTAAGAAGTGGGTTTTTGGGGAGACCTTTAAATCATTGGAGATGCACACTTGAAGAGGATTATAGGGCCATCATCTCCTTCTCTTTCTCTCTTTTTCTTCCTAGTCCTGAGGTAAGCTATCTTGCTCCATCACATGCTCCCACCATCATGTGCTACCTTGCCCAATACCAATGGATCCAACCAATCATGGACTGGAGCCTCTAAAACTGTGAGCTAGAATAAACCTTTTCTCTCTGTAAGCTGATTAACTCAGAAATTTGTTTTAGTAACAGAAAGCTGAGTAATGCATTCTATTTAAAAGTGTCCAGAAATGGCAGATCCATAGTCAGAAAGATTCACACTTGCTTACAGTTTACAGTGTAAAAGCAAGAATGAAATGCAAATGGGCACAGGGGAACTTACTGGAGTGGTGGAAACATTCTGAAACTGGATTATGGCGATAGTAAGATTTTGGGGATTATACGATTCCTAAAATGATCATTAATTGTATATTTACAATGGGTAAATTTTGTGGTATGTACATTATGTCTCAATAAAGTTGCTTTCTAAAATATGAAGAACGGGGCTGGGGTTTTGGCTTAGAGGTAGAGTGCCCACCTAGCATGCGTGGAGTACTGGGTTCAATCCTCAGCACCATAGGAAAATAAAATAAAGATAATATGTCCACCTATCACTAAAAAATATTTTTTTTAAAAAATAGGAAGGATAATAAGTAATAAGAGAAAATGAAACTGATGAACAGGTACATGAAATTTAGTGAGATAGCTCATGTGAAGAGCACACTCTGAAGTTTTAACCCAGTATGAATTGTAGTGATGCTGCTGCAACTGACTTGATGATATGAGATATTGTGTTTGCAGGGGGGAAAAATAAAGAATGTATTAATTTGAGGTGTATTTGGAGGAATTTGAGGTTATACATAGTGGACATAAAGATTTTAAAAATGTTAACAATTGTAAAGTCCTACAATGTTTTTAAATTCTCCCAATTCCTGGGTAGTGAAGTTCAAACTTCCTCGTGACTTCCTGGCTTCCAGAGACGACAGAAGAAGAGAGAGTAGACCATATCAGCCACTGATAGCAACTATTCTTTTGCTCCATGGTTTTAGGATTCCCAACTCTCATTAGAAAAATTCTACAAACAGATGGCTTTTGGATATTTATTGATTTCACCACCCAGCATCCAATTTCTTCCTCTTTGTATTTATTTCCAATTCTCAGACTTCTATGTTTCTAGTGATATTTGGAAATTTTTCACATAAAAAAAAAAGCTCATCTGGAGCCCAGTTTCAATCCTACGTCCCTGAGGAGCTTTGCTTAGGACAGTGGGCATTCAGGACAGCAGGTGGGAAGACTTCCTCCCTCAGTCATAGGACCTGGAGAAACTCAGAGATGAGAGACTGAGGGACCTCAGGTTGAATCCTCCTGCCTTCCTCAAATGGAATAAGCATCTGAGGATATCTAAGTGTTTTATGTGGTGACATAAAACACTTTTACTAATAAAATAGTAGACTATGTGGCCCCAACTCTGTGACATTCTGCAAAAGGCAAAACCAGTTTGTTGGTGGGGATAAGAGGGGAAGCAGGTGAACAGGCCATAAAACCTTATGTATGACACCAGAAAGTGGATACTTGTCATCATACATTTGTCCAAACCCAGAGAAAGTCCAACGCCAAGACCAAACCCTAAGGTAAACTACGAACTTTGCGTGATAATGACGTGGCATTGATTTGCAACAATGGCGGATAATGTCGATAATAAGGGAGGCTTGCATATGACAGGGAAGGAGGCAGTGGGAAATCTCTAACCTCAAACTGCTCTAAAACAAATGAAGCCTGCTAAAAATTAGAATCAACAGCTGGATGGATATAATCAATGCCCAAATCCTGATGGTGCTGTTCTGTTCCTGATCAGATTATGATCTGAGAGGATGCATGAGATTATATCAGTTTTTTTGGTATTTGCTAAGACTTGCATTGTGACTTAGAATATGGTCTATTTTTGAGGTTATTGTCACAACAGCAACTTTGGAGCACCTTTGGCACATTGATTAGAATGCAAAATCATTTTTTGAAACCCAGAAAACAGCAAGTGCAGCAAAGTATGAGAAAAAATAGAACTTTCATGTAGTGCTGCTAGAAATACGAAATGATGCAGTCATTATGAAAAACCACACAGAGGTTCCTCAAAATTAAACATAAAATTACTATAAAATCCAACAATTCCACCCCTGAGTATATTCACAAATTATTCAAAGCAGGAATTCAAGTAGATATTTTTCACACCTATGTTCATTGCAGCATTATTTATAATAACCAAACTGTAGAAGCAGCTCAAGTGCCCATATATGAACTAGTAGACAAACAAAATGTGGTCCATATAAGATGGAATATTATTCATCCTTTAAAAGGAAGGAAATTCTGATACAACTTGAATGAAACTTGAGGACACTATGCTAAGTAAAACAAGCCTGTTGCAAATGGTCCAATTATGTGTGGTACCTAGAGCAGCCAAAACTCATAGAGACAGGAAAGGGAATGCCTGTTGCCAGGGATCAGGAAGAGAAAGTAAGGGGAATTAATGTTTACTGGGTGCAGATTTTCATTTTACAAAATACAAAACATTATGAAGATGGATGGTGAGGATGATCGCACACCATCTTGGATGTATTTAACACCAAACTGCATTGAACCAAATGGACCTAAGAGACATCTACAGAATATTTCACCCAAAACGCTGAATTCACTTTCTTCTTAGAAGCTCATGGAAACTTTTCAAAACGAGACCATATTCTAAGTCACAATGCAAGTCTTAGCAAATACCAAAAACAAAACAAAACAAAACAAAACAAAAAACCTGATACAATCTCATGCATCCTCTCAGATCATAATGGAATGAAACTAGAAATCAACAGCAATAAAAATGATAAATTCCACATAAACATAAAGGAATTGAACTATACTCTTCTAAATGATGAATGTCTCAAATAAGAAACTAAAAAAGAAATTAAAAATTCTTAGAAACAAATGAGAATAGAGATACAACCTATCAAAACCTCTGGGACAACATGAAGATAATTCTAAATCTATATTAACAAACCCAAAGCCAATCATACTAAATGAAAAAAACTGAAAGCATTTCCTCTAAAATCAGGAAAAAGACAAGAATGTCCACTCTCGCCACTTCTACTCAATATAGCCCTTGAAACTCTAGAGAAAACAATAAGGCAAAAGCAGAAGATTAAAGGGATATAAATAGGGAAAGAAGAATCAACTTATCTGTGTTTGCTGATAACATCATCCTGTATCTAGAAGACCCCCCCCAAAAAAAAACTCCACCAGAGGACTTATAAAACTGATAAACAAATTCAGCAAAGTAGCATAATACAACATCAACATTCTCAAATCAATAGCTTTCCTATACTCCAATAGTCTTTCCCAATAGAAAGAAATCACAAAACTATCCCATTCACAATAACATTCAAAAATACTTAGGAATTAATCCAACCCATGAGGTAAATGACCTCTAAAATGAAAACTATAGAACACTGAAGGAAGAAATTGAAGAAGACCTTAGAAGGTGGAAAGACCTCCCGTATTCCTAAATAGGCAAAATTAATATTGTCAAAATGGCCATACTACCAAAAGTGTTACACACAGATTCAATAAAATCCCCATCAAAATAGAAATGACATCTTTCACAGAACAGGAAAAACAGTTCTACAATTCATTTGGAAGAATAAAGACCCAGAATAGCTAAAGCAATCTTGAGAAAGAAGAGTAATATGAGGCATCGTAATACCTGATCTTAAATTATGCCACAGAGCTATAGTAATAAAAACAACGTGGCAATGGCATCAAAATAGACACGAAGACCAATGAAATAGAATAGAAGACTCAGAGACATATCCACATAGTTACAGTCATCTGGTGTTTGGTAAAGGTGCCAAAAATATGCGTTGGAGAAAAGATAACCTTTTAAAATGGTGCTGAGAAAACAGGACACCCATAGGTAGAAGAATGAAACCAGATCCCTGCCTCTCACCCTGCACAAAAGGTAAGTCAAAGTGGATCAAAGACTTAGGAATTAGACCAGAAACTCTGCAACTGCTAGAAGAAAACAGGCTCAGAACTCCAACATTTTGGCACAGGCACTGACTTCCTTACCAACATGCCAAAAACACAAGAAATAAAACCAAGAGTCAATAAGTGGGATGGCATCAAACTAAAAATATTCACAGCAAAGGAAATGATAAAGAATGTGAAGAGCGAGCCTACAAAATGAGAGAAAATATTTGCCAGCTACTCCTCTGGTAAGGGATTAATGCCCAGAATATAGAAAGAACCCAAAAAAAACTTAGCACCAAAAAAAAAAACCCCACAAATAACCCAATTAATAAATTGACAAAAAAAATAAACAGATATCTTTCAAAAGAGAAACACCAATGACCAATAATACATGAAAAAAAGTTTGAACATCCCTAGCAACGTAGGAAAATGCAAATGAAAACTACACTGAGATTCTAATCTCACTCTAGTCAGGATGATAATTATCAAAAATACAAATAATAATAAACGCTGGCAAGGATGTCGGGGGAAAGTACACTCATACATTGTGGTGGGACTGCAAATCAGCACAACTACTATGGAAAGCAGTATGGATATTCCTCAAAAATCTAGGAATGGAGCCTCCACATGATCCAGTTATCCCACTCCTTGGTATCTATCCCAAACATCTAAAATCAGCATGCTATAGTTATACAGCCAAATCAGTGTTTATATAGGCAAAACTTACAATAAATCACAAGATATGGAACCAGCCCAGGAGCCTAGCAATAGATGAATGAAACAAGAATATATATAAAATTTCTTGTTTCAAGAATTTATAAGTTATATAAGTTTTTAATGGAGTTTTATTGAGCCATAAAGAAGAATGAAATTATGGCATTTGGTGGTAAGTAGATGTAACTGGCAAACATCATGCTAAATGAAACTAGCCAGATTCACAAAATCAAAGGTCAAATGTTCTGTCCCATATGAGGAAGCACAGGGAAAGAAAGGGCAGGTGTTGATATCATTGAGACAGATGGAAGATCAGTGGAGAAGGAGATTGAGAGGGAGAGAGGAGGGATAAGAAAGTGTTGGAAATGTGGAATAAATTTGACAATATTACCCTATGGGCATGTATAAACATACTACAGTGAATTCACTTTTATGTATATCTATAAAGCACTGATTAAAATAAAAGTGAAATATATTATATATTTTATATATATACATATACATATATATAATGTATATATATGTATATGTATACATATATATATATATATATATATATATATATATATATATATAAAGAGTTTTTACAAGGTGGACCAGTGAAGTGAAGGAGGGGAAGTAGTCAGGGGACTGGGGACTGAAATGGAGTAGATTGGATTCCATACATGTGTGGTTGTGTCAGGATGAACCTAACTATTATGTACAACTATAATGCACCAAAAAAAGAAGAAATAAATAAATAAATAAAGCTTCATGAGATACCACCTCACACCCATTAGGATTGCTATTATCAAAAAGACAAAAAATAACAAGTATGAATGAGAATATGGAGAAAAGGGAACACTTGCGTATTGCTGGTGAGACTATAGATTGGTGAAGTCGTTGTGGAAATCAATATGGGGATTCCTCAAAAAATCGTACATAGAACTACCATATGATCCAGCAATTCCTTTTGCGGGTATAGTATATATCCAAAAGAGAAGACTCACCACCTCCTTAAAACAGCTCTACCGCCATCTTCCTTGCAGTTTTATTCACACCAACCAAGTATGGAATCTATCTAGGTATCCATTGGATGAAGGAATGAAGAAAATGTAAGATAGATAAATAGACAGACACAGATACAGCCAGTGGCACATCAGTCCACCTTAAAAAGGGAGGAGATCCTGACAATTGCTACAATATGGATGAATGTAAAGGACATTGTGTTAAGTGAAATAAGTCTGACACAGAAAGATGGTCTCACATATCTGAAATATTTTTTTTTAAAGTCAAAGTCAAATATACAAAGAGAGAACAGAGGAGTAGTTGTGACAGGATGGAGTCTAGGGAGCTGTAGGTCCAAGGATAAAAAGTAGCAGATGTGTAGGATGAACAAGTCTGGAGACCTAACGTACAACACAAAGGCAATAGTAAGTAAAAGTGTATTTTTATTTCTATAATTCTTCCTTGTGTTTCTTTGGTGTGTTGGGGTGTACATAATATTGGGATTCGTTTTGATGGAACAACACATGCATGGGATGTGGTTGGCTCCACTTTGGTTTCTAGTGCTTCCTCTTTCCCTCCTCTCCACACTGCCCCTGCTCCCTCTTCCCTACTCTACTGGTCTTCTTTTAATTACTTATTTAAAGTTTCTTTTCATGGGTGCTTTGTGGATATGCATGAGGTTGAAATTCACTAGTAATAAATGGTTAAGACAGTCACTTTTGCGTTGTACAAATTTTGCTGTGATTGAGCACATTTAGCATGTATTAAATTTTATGTATTAAATTATATATTAAAAGTTTGATCATAGCTCCACGAATGACTGGGATGGATTTCCCACTAGCTCAGCAGGATAATGGCCAAGAGTTAGATTTAATTTGATTGGGGAACAGTAACACAACCTTTCTTTCCAGAGTTTGTATGGCCAGGCTCCTATTTATTACAAAGGTAACAAATAGACATGCCTGATCTTGTTCCCCTCTCTACCCACACCCTTTCCTCATGCCTGAGCCTGCTCTCATCTTTGTTCTCTAGGTGCTGAAGCAGGTGGGGTGACAGGCAGCCAGAGAGGAAGAATGTCTTTTTCACTTGCTACATTTTAATAATAATAATAATAATAATGCTTATCATCATCATCATCATCATCATTTAGTGCTGGGGATGAAACCCACGGCCTCCCATATGCTAAGTACAGACTGTACCCAGCTCCTAATTAATTTTAAGCTGAAAACTTGGTTTTCTAGACCACTTCAAAATGTCCCCAAGACGTTGCAAGAACTGCCTAATAGGGGTCATTCTTCACGAAAAATTCTCTTAGTCCACCAGGGCTGTTATACAAAATACAACAGACCAGGTGGCTTGCCACAGGCCTTTATTTTCTCACAGTTCTGGAGGCTGGAAATCCAAGACCAAGGTGTGGGCAGGGTCGGCTTGTCCTGAGGCTCCTCCTTTGCAGATGGCTTCTTCTCCCTGTGGCCTTACATGGTCTCCCTTCTTTCTAGGCCTGTGTCCTCAGATAAGGATACCACTCAACTTATTAGTTTGATTGGATCAGAGTCCAACATAATGACCTTATTCAACCTTAATTACCTCTTTTAAGGCTGTGTCTCCAAAGTCAGTCACATTGTAAGGCAATGGGCTTTGGTACCCCCAGATAGGAATTTAGAAGGGATACAATTGAGCCCATAATAGAGAGAATAGTAGCTTCAGCCAGAACCCTGGAGGTCTGCCCCTCCATTTAACCCAATCTACTCTAACACCAGCTAAACCTTTCACATCTTGGGGCTCCAAAGTTTGCTTCTTTCTTTAGGTATGGAAGAAAATTTTCAAGGTTTGTCTCTTTGAACATTCTCATTGCCTGACAGCCTTACTTGTGTACAATGGCGGAAACTCTTCAACACGTACAGCATATTCAAATCATAACTCCCCCTTGTTTTCCCACTGAAGTTTTCATAGCCACTTCTAAGGCTGATCTTATCAAAAGGCTTTGTCAGCACAAAGCCTCTGGATTTACATAGAGGCCTCTTGAGAAAGCCATGTGGTGTCAAGGAGAAGCTGGACTCTAGCCTCTTTTTTTGGTAACCAGATTGATATATAATACCCTTCATAGTCTTGTTTTTCAGCTTAAATTGTATATTCCCCAAGTCCCTGGCTGAATAAATAAATTGAATTAAGCATGGGGGTGTTCCACTTTAAATAATGTTGGCTCTGGTCTGTGAAACTCGAGATGGCTTTGTCTGGGACCTAGACCAGTCTTGTTTGGCAATAATGGTTGGACTCTCACATTTAACTTATGAGTTTGATAAAGGTCCAAGAAATGCAGACCTAAGAATCTGTAGTGACCTATTTCCCAGTGAGGTGCTGGCAAAGCCAACCATCTAAGGAGAGATGGGAAAGGGTCCTGGCTTCTATTTTTGCCATCTCCCCAAGGAGTGATATTTCTTTCATGTGCACTTTGATGTAGAAATAAAAGGGTACTTGCATGTCACTGATGCTTTAGCATGAACAGATTACAGGGTGCTCTCTGCCCAGGTACTCCCAAACTTTGATGCCGTCACAAGCCAGGGAGAAAAAGGTCAGATAAGCAAGCCAAGGAGCACAATTGAGAAGGCCAAGCCCCGCCTTCCTCCCCAGTCCAATGCCCAGAGACCACTCCATCAACCCCAAGGAGAGCGGCTTGGCAGCCAAATCTCACCCTAGACAAAACTAACTCATTAGGCATCCTCGTTCCAGGCCGAGTCTTATGAGGGAGAATTTCCAAGAAAACAGGAAGGAAGTCTTTCCTGTGAACTGCAGGACCAAGAGTCCCCTCTAATGCTTTTCTGTGAATTAAAGTGGGACCTCAGGGAATCAATTGAAAGACGGCCCCAGGCAAGGGCCAAGATGGAAGACAGACTTTGTGTTTGCAAGCTGAACAGGGCCTGTGTCCAGAGTCACATGAGCAATCCCGAATTTGCTTACTTGACCTGCCCCGAATGAGGGTTGTATTAGCCACTGCAGTCTGGGATCACAGACATTTGTATCCTCAAAGACTGATCATTACTGGCCATGACATCTTAGACTATACAGTTGTCCCTTGGTATCCACAGGAAATTAGTTTCAGGATCCCTATATTTTGTAGGTGCTCAAGTCTCTGATATAAAATATTGTATCTTCTCATACAGCTTACACATATCTTCCCATATATTTAAATCATCTGTACACTGTTTACTTATACAATGTAAATGCTATGTACATACTTGTTAAGCTGCGTTTTTTTTTTTTGTTTTTTTTTTTTTTAGGGAATAATGACAAGAAAAATAGTCTGTGCTCATTTAGTACAGATTTGACTTTTTAAAAATATTTTCCATTCATGGTTGGTTGAATCCAAAGATGTGTGATCCACAGATACAGGAGTCGACTGTATTAACTATAATTCAATTTGTTGATCATTAAATTGGGGCTTGTCGCCCCCCTTCTTTGGGACACTGTGAGAATTACATAAAGTAACAACAAAGCATGGTAAATAGCATTATTACTGCTATACTTTCTGAGGTTCTGGGTTTTGCTCCTCATGTGATGAGCTCATTGGATGAGAACCAAAGTCTTTTATCTGGCTGTCCTTGAATGGCTTCCAAAGCCATACAGTGTGGGAGCACACCCTGTTGGTCATTCCTCACTGTTACTTCATGCCCAAAGACCTCTCACCCCCTTCCTAGTCAGAAAAGGAGATACAATGGGGCCATTGGCCTGCATCTGAGCACAAGAGACACCAAATCAGGGGACTAGGGCAGAGGGAGAGGAAGCCACTCTCTTCTTGCATTGTGCTTTTTCCCCCTATAATACTGAGGATGAGACTAGAATTCTAAATGCAGTAGTACCAGAATTGGATATTGTCTTAACTCATTTTGTTTTGCTATAACAGAATACATGAATCCAGGTAACTTATAAAGAATAGAGATTTATTTCTTAGAGTTCTGCAGAAGGAGAAGTCCAAGACTAAGTGGCTAGTCTGGTAACGAGGGTCTTCTCGCTGTGTCACATCTTGGTGGAAGGCATCACGTCGGTCACATGTCCCAACATTGTTACATGGGGATGATGCTTCCAACACATGAACTCTGAGGAACACATTCAAACCATAGAAGATGTTCTTTATTTTATGGAAACACAGGCAAAGGCAATAGGACACTCACTTAGCAAAATCCAACTTCCTTGATTCATAAATGAAGGTCAGCTTTCCCAAGTTAATACTCAGGAAACCTAAGGGAAAAGCTTAATCTTGAATTTTTTCTTATCCCCCAGGCTGTGAGCTCATTGAGGTGTGAGACTATGGTCTATAATTAATTGTTTTATCCATTCAATAGCAATGTCTGGCACACACTAATGTTACAATAAATACTAAATGAATAAATGAATGGATGCTTGCCTACATAAGTCTCAGCTTCTTGGGTTTCATTTCTTTGTACAATGTTGACAATCTTGATAGCTTTTTACAAACTGATTAAAAGCATGACACATATTGCATTGTAAGGCCTGGTTGTGCCTTGGGGTGAGATTTTTTTTTAATTTTTTAAATTTCATTTTATTTATTTGTTTATGGTGCTTGGGATCAAACCCAGAGTTTTGTGCACGCAAGGCCAGCACTCTACCAGCTGAACTATATATTTCCAGCCCCTAGGGTGAGATTTTGTCCTAGGTCTGTGGCATGTCCACTGTAGGTTGCAACATCCTCTGGGATACCTGTGCTTTATCACACTGCAAAAGTTTCACTTAAAAAAACAAGTTCCTGAGTGAAAAACCCAGACCCAAGCAAGTCTGACATTTATTATTTGAAGGTAAAGAAACCACAATTAGGACTAATTTATTCTCTTCTCAGGGGATGCATAAACACATACCCCAGAATCTTTGGGAAGAAATTGTAGGCAGGGTCTCTCATTCCCATGTGAAGACCTGGGATCCAAAAGCTTATCTTTGGAGGAGAAAACCTGAAGCTTAGAATTACAGAATCATGGACTCTTGGAGTAAGAAAGAACAAGCCCCATGTACAAGTCCTCTTGGCCAGGTCCCTCCCAGACCCGGAGATTCTAGCTTCCTCTCACAAATGCCCACTCTGTTCTGACCAGCTTTCATTGTTCACATTTTTATTTGAACAATTTTTATATTTTGCATTTTATTCTATACGTACTCCTATTCTGTCACTTTCAATCCTAAAAGTCAAAGAGAAAGAGTTCTGTCCCTCCAAATGATCAATGTTAAAGAGTTGCTGACTTTTAAAAGTTCAGTAGCCCTGTGGTTCAACTCTGCTTGAATCATCTTGAGGGACATGATCATAACTCAGGTTCTCCTTTTAGTCCAGCTTATTTCTGTCATTGGCTGTGGTTTGACAAAAACTCAATGATGGTGGAATGTGATGATCATTATTATCCAAAGTACATGTATGAAGCCATGAATTGGTGTGAATATACTGTATATACAACCAGAGATATGAAAAATTTTGCTTTATATGAGTAATAAGAATTGTAACGCATTCCACTGTCATAAATAAATTTTAAAAACATAAAAAATAAAATAAACCAGGTGCAGAAATTTTTAAAAAATGAAATGAGTTATAAATTGGAGAGAACTGCCATTTGACTGTAAACCAGATACCCACAAAGAAGAACTTCACCCATGTTACCAAATCTCCCTTATGAAGAACTCAAGTGCCAAGGTCTGAGCAGAGAAGGACTTGGGCAAGAGAACATATCTTCAGGTTGTTCCCTGGACCTGGTGAGGTGGCACAAGACTGTATGTGTCCTTCTTCCTTTGGGGGATCTATGTTGACCTTTTGCTGGTCTCCAGAGACGTATCACTTCTCCATTATGATTCCTAAGCATGCTCCATTGATTCCTAAGCATCTCTTTCCTTGGGTTCTCTGAGCACAGCTCAGTACACTGGAGTTTGCAGTAAGAAGTTCACCTCTACTGTGCAAGGAATGAAAGGACATAGACTTGAGCATTGGCGTTGGCACCATGGAGTGTTCTCAAGCCTGCCTGGAACCCCGCTCCTGGTCTCTCTAACATGACACCATCAGCTCACGCCCTGTCTGGAGCTCTGGAATTCTCTCCCAGATCCAGGGTTTCCCATCCCAGCCATGATTTGTCTTCCCTCACTGGGTAGCTGAGTATACTGGTTAGTGGCTACTAACTAGCTGGCTCTACCTTTAGCTCTTCCTACCACCCAATAGGATGTGGATTTCTTTTCCTTTTTTTTTTTTTTTTTTTGGTATTAGGGATTGAACTCAGAACTTGACCACTGAGCCACATCCCCAGCCCTATTTTGTATTTTTTAAGAGACAGGGTCTCACTGAGTTTCTTAGTGCCTCGCTTTGCTGAGGCTGGCTTTGAACCTGTGATCCTCCTGCATCAGCCTCCCGAGCCGATGGGATTACAGGTATGCACCACCACATCCAGCTAAGATATGTATCTTAGTGCATTGGCAATCATGACATCCCTGTGGACGACCCAACGCTGTAATCCCACAGCCTTGTCACTTCATGTCTGTGATCCACTATAGAAAGTGGAAGATTGGCCAGGCGCTGTCATGCATGCCTGTAATCACAGCATCTCAAGAGACTGAAAGGAGGATTCCAAGTTCAAGGCCAGCCTCAGCAACTGAGTGAGGCCCTAAGCAAGAACTTGTCTCAAAATAAAAAAAATAAAAATAAAAAATCTGGGGATGTGGCTCAGTGTTAAAGTGTCCTTGGGTTCAATTCCTGGTACTAAAAAAAGAAAAAAAGTGGAAGATTGCCTTCTCCAAGTTAAGAAAACTCCCACTCAGAAAGATTGAATCACAAAGCTTGTTGTTACCATAACAAAATACTTGAGATAAGCTACTTTATAAAGGGAACAGATTTATTTACATTTATTTTTTTTAACTGCTTTTGAGGTCCAAGGGCATAGCACCTTCTTTGGCTCAGTTGTGGGAGGACCTCATGGCAAAAAGTACGGGTGGAGTTCGAGTTGAGGCAATTGGTCAACTATCAAGCCAGGAAGCAGTGAAGGGGAAGGACAGGAAGGGTCAGGCTTGTTCTTTTATAACAACCCTCTTGTGATGCATTCCACAAGAGCTACCTCTCAAGGGCAGAACCCAGGGATCCAAGAACTTCCCTTACAGGTTCCACAGCACTTCCCAATAGTTCCACTCAGGGGACCAAACTTTTAACACCTGGATGTTTAGGGGACACTCCAGCCACACCCAAACTGTAGCGAGGATCCTAATAGACACTCAGTTATCGTGCTAAATTGAGATAAATCAATAAATACAAAGCACAATTCAGAACCATATCCTTCTTTGCTCAGAGACCACCCACCTCCACTCAGGTGTCCCAGAGACCCACTCCAGCACTTCCCACCTCACCCCACCAGCCTCAAGGTCATTAGTTCAACACCTTGTTCTGGGATTCACATTTGCCCCCTGGGCAGTGCCCCAGAGCCCAGACATTCTGGGGTGTCTCTTTTCTAAGTGGGGCTTCCCTGTCTTCCTCTCAATTATCCCCCAGATCCAGAGAAGACCACCCGCAGAACCTGCTAATGTACCGTTCAAGCCACCCATCTTGGGACCCCACCCAAGTCTCCCGGAGACGGTGCACACTTGACATGCCATCCACACAACACTGTCCTAGATGTACACACCGTCCCTGGAATTGTAGTGCTGCAAAGCTCCCTGGGACTGTTCGATCCAGTGCTTTTTCACAGGGTGGGGACTAAGCCTGAGAGTGCTTTGCCCAACCCCATTCAGCTTGTCACAAAGGGCTGGTACACTAACATGCATGAGGTGGTGGGGCAATGTGGCACAGATTCTTTGTCCTTCCTCCTACTGAGAGGTAGTAGTGAACTCCTCACCATTTTTTTTTCCTTTGGTATTGCTAGGTATTGAACCCAGGGCCTTGTGAGCTTCATACCCATCCCTGAACTCCTCACTCTTAAAAAACTGGGTAGGCTTGTGGCTCCTCTGACCAGTAAAGTATGGTGCCCGTGAGGCTATAGTCTCATGTCGGGTCATACATGGCCATGCTGGGTCCCATTGCATTTTGGACATTCATTCTTTGGTCCCTGAGCCACCAAATATGAAGTCCAGTTCTCCTGAGGCTGCAGATTCAGAAGGCCACGGGTACACGCTCCAGCCCTCAGACCCCACGGAGCCAGCCGTCTCCCCGTCCTGAGTTCCACCCTTAGCATCTGACACGTGAAGTCTCTGGTGGTGCAGAGCAGACTACTCACCAGCTGAACGCCACCAAGTGACCTTAGTCAATTCCACGTGGAATGGAAGGATTGCCCAGCTGAGCCCAGGCTGAGTTCCTGACCCACAAAGTCATGGGCTTTTTTTAAAAAAAAAAAAAAAAAAGCTGTTATTGCTGTAAGCCAGCAGGTTTTAGAGTCCAGTCCCTCCCCTCTGGTGAGTATCAAAATCCAGAGATGCTCAAGTTCTTCATATAAAACAGTGTCGCATTTGCATAAAAACCTACACACATCATCCCGTATAATTTAAATCATCTCTGAATTATTTGTAACACCTAATACAATGTAAATGCTAAGTAAGTGGTTGTCATAACCTATTGTTTAGGAAATAATAAAAAAGAAAAAAGTCTGTACATGTACAGAACAGACGTGATTTTTTTTTCAAATATTTTGATCACAGTTCCAATCTACAGATGTGGAACCCGCAGATGCAGAGGACTGACTGTAGTTTTAATGCTGCGTGATCTCCTACATTAGTTTGCTAAACCTGGCATTAAAAAGAATCATAAGTTTCACTGGGAAACTTAAACCACAGAGGTTTCTTTTCCCATAGTTCTGGAAGCTGAAGTCCAAGGCCAAGGTGAGAGCAGGGTGGGTTCCTCCTGAGGCCTCTCCTGCGCTTGCAGGTGGCCATGTTTCCCCTGTGTCCTCACACGACTTCCCTCTGTGTGTGTCTGTGTCCTTACGTCCTCCTCTTATAAGGACACCAGTCAGATTAGATGAGGGCCCAGCCTAGTGACCTCATTTTTATCCAGTGACCTCTTTAAAGACCCTAAGGTATAAGGGGTTCAGATTTCGACATAGGAATTGGAACAGAGACATAATTCAACCCTGGCACTTCCTTAAAAGGAAGAATGGCCTGCCCATAATTCACATCCCCAAGTGTTAGCTTTCACTGTTCTGTAAGATCACCAACTCACTCCATAATCTCACTGAAATCATTCAGTGATAGCTCGAAGTAATATACAGGGATAGAAACGAAAGTCAATGGTGATTGTGTGAATTCTTCCCTTGGGTACAATGAGAATACTAATGCCCCTCTCCTGTGCTGTTGAGAATCAGCAAAGCCCCAGGGGTATAATGGGGCTGGAGTCCTGGAGCTATTTCTGCAGGCTCTGTAGGGAGGGGAGCCCCAGCTCTCCTGCTCCAGGGATGGGGCTGTTAGGTTAGGCACAAGTCCCACCTGCTGAACACAGGGACAAACAGGACATTCAGTGTTCCGCTCAAGAGCTCGTATTTCATTCAGCGGCTCTGCAAGCTCTGAGTCATGAGTCATGTGTGTGACACTGGGCTGGCCCGGGGTGGCAGCAGATTGCCATGCAACTTACCTTCACCTCTCCAGAGCTGCATTCAAGCCTCAGCCCCCGGCTTTGCACGCAACAGTGAGCCTGGCAAGCAGAGCCCGTGTCTGGTTAATGTAGAACGAGAAACCACTGGTAAACAGTCTTGGCTAGAGCTGCGGACACAGCCCAGCCCTGCATTGCAGGGGTGGCTGGGATGAGCCATGAGGTTCTTCCACTGGACCTCTATCTGCCCTTGGAGTAGAAGTGCAGACCAGTGTCGTTGTCAAGGGAACTGGATCCCTCCCCTGGCACCCAGGCCCCTGCTCTTCTTCTACGTAAAAGCTCTGCTTCTGCTGTCAGGCTGCCTTACTGCCCTCTGCATATCCACATGATTGTTTTTAGTAACCAGCCTTATCCAGGAGGTCCCACCCCCTGTGCATCTCAGGTTCTGCTGTGCCTTCACCATGCAACCAGATCATTCAAGAAGGGGACTGGCCTGCTCTAACCTCATCTCCACTCTCTATCATATGGCCTTAGGCTTCTGCCCCACCCACCCAAGGGATGCCTCAGATGTCACAGCTGCCCTTGGCACAGCACTTCACTCCCTGACAAGGTCTCCAGGGTTCTGTCTTTCAAAGTAGGAGAGAGCTTGGCTAGCTGGCTCTGCTCTTTCTCAGCCCCACAGCACTCACTGCCAGCAATCCGTAAGGCATACAGCAGGCGTGCTTTGGTGTAACTGTGCAATTGGGGGCACATTGTGACTTAGTGAGGCAATGGCCAAATAGATCTAACTCATTCTGCATTCGTTAATGCATGAGGGGTGTTTTTCTCCACCATAGGCTCTTCCTCAGAAATAAGAAGCCATTGACAAAGGCCACCCTCAAAAGCTAAGTCCACTGGTACAGCCAGCCCTCTGTATCCTCAGATTGAACCAACCATGGCTCGAGAGTATTTGAGGGAAAAGAAATGCATCTGTATTGAACACGGACAGACTTTTTTGTTGTAATTATTCCCTAAATAATACAGTGTGGCATATATTTACATAACATTTTCACTGTGTTCAATATTTCGTCTAGAGGCGATTTAAAGTATATGAGAGAATGTGGGTAGGTTTTAGGCAAATACGACATCGATTTATGTAAGGGAATTGAACATACACAGATTTGATATGCTGGGGGGTAGGGAATATTGGAATCAATTCTTCCCAGGTACCAAGGAACAACTGTGTTACTAGAGACAAAAATCAGACTAGCATCTCACACCTGTACAGTACTCTTACCCTCTCATTTGGACCTTATGTATCTTGGACTTAGGCAGGATTAAAACCTCTACTCATTTTATAGACATCAACATCTGGCTACTGCAAAGTCATCAAGCTGGGTGCGAAGCAGGCAGGGTGAGGAGAGGGAGAGATGTAGGTCTGGACTCTTCCCCCGACATCTGCCACCTGAGGATTTTGAGTCACTTGGCACTCAGCCTGCCAAGCCCCCTGGGCAGTGACCTCTGTGTCCCTTTCACCATAAGGACATGTGCACCCCCTTGGCCCAAGTGATTTAACAGAGATGCAGGACAAACTCAGAGGCATGACCCCGAAGCCACCTGACCATCCCCTGCACTCAATACTAGTTCATCAACAGCTCCAAATTCACCCTTCATGGCCTGTCTGTGAACATAGAGCTGGACCCGTTAAATAGGTTTCCTTTTCCAGCTGGCACAGTGTTGAACTCAAGAGAGATGGAGGAAGGGGTTGTCTTTCTTGAGTCCAGTGTGCCCTCTTCTCAAGCTCTGGTAATCCCATGGCTAGGAGCCCTTCTGTAGACTCTCACCTTAGGTTTCAGCCCTCGGGAGAGACGCCTTCTTGCAAACAGCTTTCTCTGCTGCTAGAGAGAAGCCAACCTGGGTACAGTTCTACCCATGAGGCACCAGAGCCATTTTCTCTGCCATTCAGGAAGCCATAACGGTGATCTTTCCAACCAGGGAAAGACCTCTGGTTGGGGATTAGGGTTCCCCCCTTCAGTACTCCATCTCAGCTCAAAGGGTAATGGCCACTCCTGATGTATCAGTCATTTCATCATTCTTTAGGGTCCTCTTCACTTCTAATTCCCTGTTAATGGTTATTTCTATTCAACGTTCCCTGTTCAAACGGATTAGAGGGTTTCTGTCTCTGGATTGGGTCCTGCCTGATAGTTGCCTAAGTGGCTCTCACTCTCCCTGGGGAAAATAGGTTTCCTTGTCCAAATGCAGAGCAGCGGGGAGACCAGGCCAGTGAAGACTGTAGACAGGGAGCCATGCCGGGTAGAACGGATTAGATTCAAGGGTAAATGAAGGGCTTTCCAGCAGATATGATCTTCTGCCTTTCAACCCCTCATGAGCTGGGTGGTGGGAATAGGCTCCTTTTGTCCAATCGGACTGAAAATTTGGATCCAGTGCCAAGAAGCAAAAGCTATGGGGGAGGTGGGATGAATCCAACTCAATATCACCACAGACTTTCTCATTGGTAGAGCTATTTGGGGGCATGAAATGCATTGGGTGTAGCCAGGTATATCCTGGCACACAGGCCAGACAGGGGAAGTACAAGCAGGGCTCTTACTGAAGAGAACTTTATGAGGGATTAGAATGTGATGAACAAAATTTCTAAGAACCCATTCTTCTGAGAAAAAGATAACAAATAAAATTCAGGGTGGGCATTGTAAAGTCAAAACTATGAAGAAGCTTATAATAATGTTAGATATCTTTGACCTAAAATCTGGGTCACTACGTCGTTGTGATATGATTGTAATTAATATAGTCAATATGAAAAAAAAAGTTGTCTCTAGCTTTTTAAGTTTTTACCCAACTGGCTAAAAGCACATTAAAAACATAGTTATGCTGGTGACCTGCATATATCAAACCACATGAGAAAGAGACATTTTCAACTAAGGTTAGAAAAAAAAAAGCATTGCCAGAATTTATATATTCCATTTAATTTTCAATTTGGTCCTGAAATCTCATTGGCTATTTTTTATCTTAGGAGCCCAAGGGCAGCTTAATGTAGACATTTATGACGTACTAAAGTTACTGTGAGACAATTTAAATAGTTAGAATTAAGTGCACATGAATTTATGGCTCTATAAATGTCCCCTGGAACTGTGTAAGACAGAGTATTCCTGGAAACCCAGCTGACAAATTCAACCCACTTTCACACTGACAAATAATTTTTTTCCACCAAGAACCAATGATTTTCGTCTCCACTGATTTAAGTTAATGAGCTTGAACATTATACAAAAAAAAAGTTTGATCAATATAGTGGTGGGAAAGACAAATATGGCCCCTGCTCTCATGGACCAAAAAAAAAATCAAGTTTCAATATATAAGTGATACATAGTACTGTGAAAGTTAGTGGGGGTAAGATGGGGGTAACCGGAGGAAAAGCCTGGAGAGGAAGGGAGTGCCAGACAGAAGGGTTATTTAGGATGAATGCTAAAGGTTGAGGTGAAAGAAGTGAGAGGGAAGTTTGGAAGAGAATAGGTATGGTTGAGGGTAAAGGAAACACCATATCCCACCATTAAGAATATAGAACATCCAAGGATCTGAAGACACTCCAGACCTGCAGTAAGAAGATGCCAGAGTAGGTGAGGAGGGCAAGAACTGATGAGAAATGAGCTTTAGTTTTTACTTATATATTGGTCTACTTTCTCTTGTGATAACAAACTACCCGAGGCCATCTATTTTATAAAGAAAAAAGGTTTATTTAGCTGACAGTTTGGGAGGCTGAAAGTCCAAAATTGAACTCTTCTGCTTCTGTGAGGAGCCCCATTGGCTGTATCACAATATGCAAATAAATGGAAATGGCTGCAGGTGGATGAAACCAAGTGCATGATGACCTCTTTTTTTTTATTGTTGGTTGCTCAAAACATTACATAGTTCTTGATATATCATATTTCACATTTTGATTCAAGTGGGTTATGAACTCCCATTTTTTACCTCATTTTTTAACAAGGCACTCTTGCAAGAACTTACTCACTCTTAGACCAGGCTTAATCCAGAGGGCACACCCCAGAAATCAAAGCACCTCACACTAGGCCCCACCTCTTTAAGGTTCCACCACCTCTTGATAGTGCCACACTGGGCCCAAGCCTCCAGTACATGAACCTTTGGGGGAACAGGCTGTATCAAAACCACAATATTGGGCTTATTGATCTTTATCTTATTCATGGTTATTCTTTTTATCTGTGTCGTGCTAGGGAGCAAATCCAGGGCCTACATCCCCAGTTTTCATCTTTATATTAGTATCATAACTCTTTAAAGAGTGTGTGTGTGTGTACATGTATGTCCACATCTACTCATATATGGGTGTATTATTGGTCTAGATGAAAGAAGTGTCCCTTACCATTCATCCCAGTCAAAACCAGAAAATATCACTTTATCCTCAGGCAACTTGGGAACACTTAAGGTTTTTAAGCCACAATGATGACCAGATTGCATTTTTAAAATCCCATCCCAGTTTCAGAGCAGATAATAGATTGTGAGGAGTAATTCTAGAAGCAAGAGGCTGTGAAAAGATGGATTGTTTTGCATCTAGGTGGTACTAATGGGAATGGGAAAAGAGTGGACAAATGTAAGAAATGCTTAGGAAAAAGAACACTAAGATTTGGAAGTAGATTGAATATGTCAAGTGTCTTAGTTGTTTTCACTGCTGTGACTGAAAGACCCAATAAGAACAATTTAGAGGAGAAAAAGTTTGGCTCACAGTTTCAGAGGTCTCAGTCCATAGACAGCCAAGTCCTTGCTGTGGGTCTGAGATGAGGCAGAACATTGTGGCAGAATGGCATGGTGAAAGAAAGCAGATCAGAACATGAGAAAAAGAGAGAGAGAGAGAGAGAGAGAGAGAGAGAGAGAGAGAGAGAGAGAATGTTCCACTCACCAGAGAAAAAAATATGACAGCCCCCAGTAACCTACAACCCCCAGCCTCACCCTAACTCCCTACAGTTACCACCCAGTTAATCCATTCACTTGGAGTAAGGTACTGCTTAGGTGAAGGTTCTCATAACCCAATCATTTCACCTCTGAACATCCTTGCAGTATCCCATACATGAGCTTTTGGGCGATACCTCATATCTAAACAATAACATCAAGTGAGGGAGAGTTGAGTCTGCCTTCCAGGGTGCTGACTTGAACAACAGCTTATATTGTGGGACATTTTGTTAAAAAACGGAATCATGAAGAGGAAGCATGGTGGCCAGGGGAATGAGATGCTCAGAGGGGGAAATGTCAAGTTTAAACGTTCTATGAGACATCAACTTGCAGGCGTTGAACAAGCAGCTGGATACATGTGTCTGAAGCTTGGGAAGAAGAGTCAATACTGGAAATGATGCTCATGGGGGCAGATATTTGTAAGCTCTTACCTTACACCAGGCATTGCACATTGTGGATTAGACACAACAGAAAACAAATGGACGTTTGTCACTGTCCCTTTAGGACTTAGAGCAACTGGCATTGAGTGAAAATTGAAGTTATAGGCAAGGCTACATTTACCTCGGGTAATGAGTTTAGAATTCCTACATCTAAGTTGGAAGTATAAGATAAGTCAGCAGGAAAATCAAGACAGAGGAAAGCTAGGACATACTGCCGCCCAGGAGCCAATGAGACAAAGCTTTGTTCATAGGAGAACTGTTCATAAGAACCAAGATCTGGAATCAACCCCGGTCCATCCACAGATGAATGGATTTTTTAAGTGGGTATATATATACACAAGGAAACGTTATTTGGCTGTACATAAGAAGGCCGTTGTCACTCCTAACAACATACATGGAACTGCAGCACATGACGTTAAGTGAGAAAAGCCAAAGACAAAAGAGTGCATGCTTTCTCTCCTAGGTGGTAGCTAAACAAGTTGATCTCAAGGTGGAAGAAGTAGAACAGAGACTTCCAGAGACTGGCAAAGGGAAGGAGGACCCAGGGAGGCTGGATAACATACCAAAAGCAGGAAACTTGAGAGGGGAAAAGCTCCAAAGCGGAGGTGATGGAGTCCATTTGTTTGTTGTTGTGTGTCTAAACCACAATGTGCAGGGCCTGGTGCAGGGCAGGAGCTTAAAAATGTCTGCCGTGCCTCTGCTTCTTCAGCTTCCGAGGAAAAAGCTACTGCTTGAGATAGAGGGAGAAGTTCTAGAGCTGAACAGCACGGTAGGCGTCTGTAAGCACAACAACCTCTTATTTGTTTCATGAGGAACTCAGAGAGGAGCTCAAAGGTTCCAAACATGAAGGAAATGACAAGGAGGTGGGAATGCTAATTACCCTGGTTTGATCCAGACATGCTGTATTACATGCATCTATGTATCACAGTGTGCCCCACAAATATGCATAATTATCATGTGATTTTCTTCATTAAAAAGAAAATAATAATTGAAAAAGGAACTTGCAAAAAAAAAAGGAGAATGTGGTTATCAGAGTCAATGAAAATCAAATTGAAACGAAACAAAAGATGTCTCTTCCTCAACAGAGGTGCTAACACTTTCTCTTTCCCACTTCCTAGGTGTTCTCTTAGGATGAATATTAAATGATATTAGGATGATTTTAAAACTCTATGAATTTCTTATAAACTATCCATTTTCATCATCCTCAGTAATTATCATCATAACAGTAATGCAAAAAGTCAGTGCTAGAAACCACAGTTCCAAAAGTTAAAGTTTCACATTCCAAGATTACTTTTGTTTCTGAGATTAGACATAAGGGCTTTACAAACAGATAAAACATAAACGATGGTAAAATTGCTGAAAAAAGGAAACAAAAATCAGATTATACTTCCTGGGCCTCATAGTAAAGTGTAGTTACTTATCTGCTGATGGGTTTACATATTTGTTAATCTCTGTATGAAGATATATAAAATGCGACTAGTGTTATTCTGATATTGAATGGCCTCACCAATTGGAGAACTCGTGTTATCTTACTCCATTTTTCTGTTACTATAACAAAGTACCTGACACTGGATAATACATAAAGAAAAGGGGATTATTTAGGTCACAGTTTTGGAGGTCTAAGAGTGGCACTGGCATCCACTTAGTTCTGGCAAGGATGATGTGGCTACATCACAATATGTCAGATGGCATCATGGTGGGTACACATGTGAAAGAGGACAATTACATGGCTTGTCAGAGTGCTCCTAAGTCCTTTAACTTCCAGTGAAAGGAAAGGGCTTGGGAGCACTCATTTTATAACGACCCATTCTTGTGGAAATCAACTCACTTGTGTGAGACCTAACCTATTTCTTGAGACCAGCATTAATTCATCCTCTGCAGAGGCTTCAAAGATCTAATTATGTTCTTCTAAACCCCACCTCTTAAATGATCCACTACCTCTGCACCACCACACTGGAACCAAGCTTTCAGCACACACAAGCCATACCCAGACCACAGTACCCACTCTTTCCTGGTAGCTGACAAGTCTCATGAACTCAGGGAAGCTGTCAGAGGTCTCCAGGCCAGAGAAGCTACCTCCAGAGTTTGGCCTCTATGATGAAGCACGGTGGGATGGAATCCTACATTTCTGGGGGTGACCTTCCAAAGCACAGTGGAAATGTAAAGTGGGATGACTGTCATTGTCATTATTGAGCACCTCTGCAATAATTGCAGAAGATTTGGGATACATGATAACTAACTGCATCGTGGGGACTTGGATTTCATTCTGGGACAGGAAAAAAGGGGGTATCAAGAGAAGACCACTTAAGTCCTGTGCTTCAGTTAATAGTATGGAACCGATGTTAATTCCCTTGTTTTGGTCACTGTGATACAGATATGTCAGATGTTAACATCAGGATAAGCTGCATGAAGGTGATACAGGAAGTTTCTCCACTTTTTTAGTTTTATTTTTTTTTGCAACTTTTCTCTAAGTCTAAAATGATTTTTCAAATGAAAATCGTTGCCCACATTCGAAGAAAGAGCTTTAAAACTCAATGATAACATAATTAACGGAGACTTGAAATCCTCAAAGCAAGTCTCAGAGTCTGAATTTCTTCAAACTATTTCCTGATGGGTTTTCTTTGGGGTCTCTGAGATTAGGTTCGGTGATAACAACTGCATATCTTTGACATCAGAGTAAGTCTTCAGAATATTTTGACATCTCAGCTGGCTTTGGCTGTTTCTTTAAGCTTTTCTGCCTCCTTTTGCATAGCAAATCACCTCATTTAAACCCACTGCTTAGAGGAAAACTGGCTTCTACACAATGTTATTTTACCAGTAACAAGTAAAGTAGCTTCACTGCCTTCTAAAAAAAATGTTTATATGCTTTTTATTTTGTTTTCTTAAATTTACTACCCTTTATTTCAATACTTACTTTGCATTGTCTACTTCCTTTTATAAAACCTACCTGGGTCTCATCTCTGTATTTGGCCACTTTCTTTGTATAAACTGAAAACAGTCTGGTTTAGTGTTTAAATCATCTCAACTCATGAAGAATATGTCCATGCATAGGCCCCCCACCCACATAACACCCATCTCCATATGAAACTATTCATTCAGTTGAAAACATGTTATTGAAACAATGCACGGTGTGCCAAACATTGGATTGCCTCTTGTGGTGATAGCATCAACAGTGAAATCTGATGGTATCATCAGGAAACACTTGCTCTGCCGTCCCAACGCACTCTATTATTTGCAAATGCACTAAGTGTTAGAAGAAGAAGAGTTTGCCAAAGTCAGCAAAGTCGTTTTTTAAAAAAGCCTCAACATTTGGCTCTGAAAATCTTCTCTGGCCAGCTCTTCAGTCTTTTCCCCATCCTAGGACTTGCATGATAATCACAAGAGGATCCCGGTTGCAACCTGTGGGCTGGAAATCCCAGAAGCAGCCACAGCAGACCAGCAGGGGACCCTTCACAGCAGGGAGGCCCCTTTATCTAATCCCTTTTAATGTAAATGCATTTCATCCTTATATAATGGACTTCATCATCTCATTTAGATACCGAAAAATGAATGCCACAGGAAAAAGTATAATCCAGGATAGCCTTGATCAAACAAGAATGATGTCATCGAACAAGCATTGACCCATCCATTGAAAGGACAATTTGTTCAAATAAACCACCAATAAAAGACTGCTCCAACCAAAACAGGAGCAAAGTAAGAGAGGGGCCTGTAGGGTTTGGGATTATGAATGTGTACAGCACTAAGACCAGGCGGGGGCTCAGGGGGGACCACGCCTTCCATTTGAATCCCCACCGGCAGCGCTGACAGATGTGGCATTGATGGATCAGCAGGTCCAGGCCAGAACTGAAGATGGCCTCCAGGGAGGATCCCAACTGACCTGTAAACTGGAACATGCAACATGTGGTTTTCTTTACAAGGTCTTCCACTGCTGGATTCTCAGTTTTCTACTGAGCAGAAAGGGTCCATCCTGCACATTTTACAGGGCACACAGGGTGGCCTAATCCCGTCCGGTCACCGAAAAGCAGGCAATTTGTTTTTCACAGAGACTTACAGGAGAGACTCCCCAGCAAGACTATCTTTAACCATGTGGCATCCCTCCATGGACAGGAAAAGCATTTAAGGATGCATCCAATGAAGAAAGTGTTGCCAACCGAAAAGATGGAATTCTGTTTAAGCATGTCATGGAGAAACTATTAGAGCTAATAATTCATGCCTGAATCCCTGAAAGGACTCATTTAGTTCTGCTGGCTCTATAAAGGTGGTCCCTTCAGAGCGTAAATGCATAGCATGTGTCAAAAGTATCAATGAAACTAGACGGTCAGAATCTTATTTAAAGAAATCGGAACGAAGTCCATTGTATCCCCTCCCAGACATCCAGCCTCACTGAGTTAGAAAGAATTAAGGGATCAGGGATCAGCCTGGAGCCTCCAAGGGCTGGAAAGGGCCCAGGCAGCACTCGGACAGCAGGGGGCGATGTCAGCACACGCTGCTGGGCGGCCCCAGACACCTGTCTGTGGCTGAGGAGAGCTGTTTGATCCTCAGCCATTCCCCTGGCGCAGAAACGAACACAGAGCAGAAGGCAGTGACCAAGTCAGGGGAGACCTTCCCTCTGTTCAGAAACCAGCAGGGCACAAACAGGTCTGGTTCTCCCTGATTTGTTTCCTCTTGCTCAGATTAAATGAAGAAGAAAGATGGAGCCACATTTATTCAGAACATAAGCAGGTGGCTTAAGAGTCCAAGGTCACACGAAGAGAGTATTAGAGTGGTCAGCACTGTGACATTTGGGGGCAGAGAAGGACACTGGAGCAGAGCTCCTTTCCGGGCGTCCACTTCAAATTCCTCTCCTGCCAGATTCGTGGCTTGTTCTGCCTTCCCTTCTTTCTTTCAGTCGATCCAAGATCTCCACATCCAGGCATTTTCTGTTCTAGTGTAAATCTCTCTCTCAGCCTCTACTAGCTGAAATCACGTTCAATATAATGCTGCTCAGAATGAGCACCTCAGTGTTCAAGGAAGGTTCCGGTCCCCTCCTGGGCCATGACTCCTGCCTCTTGTATCCCACACTCAATCCCCAAGCAGTTCTGTCTTCAGCATCAATCCAAATGCAGCCACTCACGAATCCGCCTGCCACCTCCCTGGCCTGGCTACTGCCACCTCCTCTCATCGGGCCTCTACACAACTTCCCAGGCAGCGTCCCCAGGTCTGTCTTGGCTCCTTTCGGTCGAAGCTCCACACGGCAGCCCAAGGGGTCCTGATACAATGTGAGTCAAGTCAGGACACCTCACTGCTCAGAACTCCAATGCCTTCTCCCCTTCCCACAGCAAACACCACAGTCTTACAATGAGCAAGAAGACTCTGTATATGCAGACACTCTGGTCTCTCTGACCTCCTCTCTTACTGTTGCTCCTCCTCCTCTATCCATCCCAGCCCCTCAGTCCTTGCTATCCCCTGAGTTTTCAGGCATGACCCCACCTCAGGGCCCTCCCACATTCGGATCCCTTTGCCTATAATGCTCTCCCCCCGCCAGAATTTCCAGGGTTCATTCCTCACCTCTTCCAGCTCTTTCCTCAGGTACATACCCACAAGCCCCTACCCACCATCTCCTGGTTGTGTTTTTTCACTTCAGAGCATGTATCATCATATAACAAGCTAGGTATTTTACCCTTGTTTAACATGTTTCCTTTAATGAGAATGTGAGGACCCAGAGTGCAGACATTGGCTTGTTTTATTCCATGAAGAATCCCCAGAGCCTAGTATACAGTCAGTGCTCAACAACTCACTGATTGATTCACTGGTGGGATTAATGACAACTGAATGGACCACATAGATCATGTAGGGTAACAGGGAATCAAAGGAAGAGATAAGAGATGCTTCGAACCCATAGGGCAGGGCAGGGCAGGGCAGGGCAGGCTGTCTCTTAATCTATTGCTAAAAGGTGAGCAGAAGTGTTCTCTAGCACAGGGGTTACATCCAGCAAGGTACCCATCAGAGGGGTCATGAGATCATTCCAGTGGACTGTGACTGTGAATATAAATGAAATGCGCATTTGATGTGGTGACACACACCTGTCATCCCAGAGGCTCAGGAGACTGAGGCAGGAAGATTGCATGCTCAAAGTTAGCCTCAGCAACTTAGTGAGGCCCTAAGAAATTTGGAGAGCTTCTGTCTCAAAATGAAAAATTAAAAGGGCTGGGGATGTGGCTCAGTGGTTGAGTGCTTCTGGATTTAATCCCCAGGAGAGAGAGAAAGAGAGAGAGAGAGAGAGAGAGAGAGAGAGAGAGAGAGAGAGAGAGAGAGAGAGAGGAGAGAGAGAGAAGAAACCAAAGAAATAGAATTTCAAAAATCAAAATGTTTGACATAGTAAGAATAAGTATATTTTTGTGAAAATCCTGTTTCCAGTGTGCACACACACATGTGCCAGATTATTATAATATAAAATGCATCAATTGTTGTAATTCAAAAGAGTTTGAAAGCCTATTACAGATAAGAACTCCTAGAGGAGCTAAAATAATCTCATTTTAGCTGTTCCATGGAGAAAGATTTTCCGTAGCCTTTTTTTGCTACTCTCATGCCAAGTCTGAGAGTGTGCTTCTGTTCAACAGTTCTCTGAGGCTCTTTTTTCATTTTCTTTATTCTTTTTTCCTGTGTGTTCTTCAGGTTGCGTAGTCTCCATAAATGTTCAAAGTGGGCTGATTTTTTTTTCTTTCCATCAGCTCATGTCAACCTTGAGCCTCTCTAGTGAATTCTTTATTTTTATCCTTGTGCTTTCCAACTTCAGAATCTCCATCTGTCTTTTAAATTGTTGCTATCTCTTATATTTCTTATTTATGAGACACTGCTATTATCACGCTCTCCTTTAATTCTTTCAGCATAGTTTCTTTACTTCTTTAAATATATATATATAACCCCTGGTTTGAAGTATTTATCTGCTTAGTCTGATATCAGGCGCCCCTCAAAGGCAGTGTCTAGTGCCTGGTTTTTCCCTATGTGTTGGCCACACACTTTCCTGGTTTTGTTTGTTGAAAGCTGAAATATTAGATACTAGATTAGAGCAATTCTGGATACTGATCTCCCATTAGGTGGCTTGACCTTCAAATTAACTTGGTTTTTTTCTTTATTTGGTTAATAACTTGGTGAGACTAAATCCATGAAGTATTATTTCCCTTGTAGAGGGATGTCCCTCCTCAGATATTTCTCCCCCACATATCTCTTTTAGCCTGGCTTCTTAGGGATTCACCCTAGGTGTGCATAAACCCCTTACTGGTCAAGGGCTCTGCTAACTCTTTAGCTGGAATTTCACCATTTCCCACTGGATCTCTGTGGGTAGCTTAAACACGGCTTCCATGGTTTGGGGAGTCTATGACTGTGCCTTAAGTTTATCACACAGAGGCTGTCTTTCATGAAAAGGGACAGCCCTGTACTGTCACGTTCCCAGACAACCAAGAATAAGTGAGATTTTTTTCTTTCTAGACTTGGCTTCCTAGGAACTGCCCGCGGGTCAGAGTAACTTTCGTTTAGCCAATATTTGGTCACAGGTTGTGCTTTAAGCTCCTTGAACATTCTCTGGTCTTCTGATGGGTCTCCATGTGAATGTGTGAAGGCTTTCAAGCCTCCCACCTACGGGAGTGACACCCTACTCTGTGGGCATGCACCAAGAGGCATGGTGATGCTTAGTGTCCCTAGCTTGCCGCTTCCTGTGTGGAAGCTCTGCCCTAAAACACAAACTGGAACAGGGCATGGGGGCCTCAGTATTCCCAACATATGGCCCCTGGGCAGAGGCCCCTCCCTACCAGTGGAGGCTCTATGGGGAAGGGAACCCCAGTCCTTTAAGCTGTGCACACCTGGAGGAGCACTTCCATAACACAAGCCTGAGAAGACTGAGAGGTGCAGGTGACCTCCCAGTGCTGGGATAGAGCTGCAGCCCTGGACTGAGAGCTGAAGCAAGACTGAGTCCCATCGTTGCTCCACTAGCCCAGGAAAAGCTCTGAACACTCAGAGCTGAAAGGAAAGAGGTGAGGGCAAGCATTGGCTCCAGTGCCACAGACTCTGGCTATTCTTTCTCAGATTTAATGGATTTTCTTGAATAATGGCTCTGCCATTACTATTGACTTTTGGATTAGAAGACAACTTTTTTATTAGAGTATCATATGTATTATATTTATACATCGTATCTGTGTTCCCTCTTTTTTTTTTAAGTGGCCATTGAGCCCAGGGGTGCTTAATCACTAAACTGAATCCCCAGCCCTTTTCTATATTTTATTTAGAGACAGGTTCTCACTAAGTGACTTAGGGTCTTGCTAACTTGTTGAGGCTGGCTTTGAACTCAGGATCCTCCTGAGCCACTAGGATTACAAACATGCATCACCATATTCAGCTGGGTTCCTTTCAACATAAACAAACCTACAAGGAATGGAGATTGCTCCATTCCTCCTCCCCCCCCTTTTCTCTCTCCTCTATTGATTTTTACTTTCACACCTTTTAATTTTATTTTTAATTAGTACTTTCTACATATCCTTATAGGGGCTATTCCCTTTGGTACATTTATGTGTGTATAGAACATAATTCTCTTAGATTCCTACTGTACTTCTTTCCCTATCCCTTTCTTCCTCCCTCTCATCCTCCTACATCCACTCCACTGATCTTGCCTCTCTGTGATCTGATCCCCTCCCCCACTGCCCTATTTCCTTTATTTTGCTTTAGTGGAGAACTTTGTAAAACGACACATAATAATTTTACATATTTATGGGGTAAAGTATGATAATTCAATGCGTGTAAACAAAGTGGAACGATAGAATCAGGGCAATGAGCATTTCCATCTCCTTAAATATTTCTGAGTGTTAGAAGCCTTCTCAAATTCCTTTCATGGAGTTCCTTATGAAATACATAATAAACTCTTGTGAACTACAGTCACCCGACAGTAGAACACTGGAACGTTTTTCTTCTATCTAATTAGATTCTGGTTCCTGTTATCCAGCCTCCCTGTATTCCCCCCTTCACCTTAGTGACCTCCTTCCCTTCCTAGCCTTAGCAATCTGCATTCTACTCTTTCCTGAATGGAGACTTTAAGTGGTTGTTGATTTGCATTTTTTTTCTTTTTTGTTATCTACATTCCCCAGGCTAACCTCAAACTCACAATCCTCCTGCCTGCCCCCCACCTAATAACTACAGGCACGTACCTCTGCACCCGGTTTTGGATGTTTCCTTTTAAATATTTTCTGTTAGGGTCTTTTAACAAGTCAGGATGGCACCTGGCATTTTGCCAGGGGGAGTGGTTTGTGAGGTGGCGCCAGCAAGCCATTAAGTGTGGAGATTCCTTATTGGTTGACTGCTGTATCTAGTTTATGTTAATGAAGATAAGCTGTGTGGAATGTATATATACCCCTCCTGTCCTACAATAAACGGCTCCCACTCCTGCTGTATCAAGGTACACAAGTTGTTCGTCACCCCCCAGTTATTTTGCTGCAGCCAGACTGCGGCAATTTTCACCAGTTAAATGGTTGTTTCCTGAGGATAGAGTCTGTCTGCCTCCTCCCTCTGCCTTTCTGGAAGTCCTGCCTCCTGGCCTTCTGTGCAGTCCACACTAAGGTCTTCTTCCCAGAAGTGACTCAATGGATGGAATTCCAGGCTGATGTTTCTGGGGCCATCTTGGGGCTACTTTTCAGCAGACACCTATGCAAATGGGGTCCTCCCCATCTGAAATCTCTCAGGCCCGACCTAAAGAGGAGGCAGAAGGAGATGAGGATGAATGCAGCACAGAGCTTCTACTCAGGGATGGTAGGGTTCAGTCATAAACAATTTAGTCTCAAATAAATAATATTGACTGTTGAGTTCTGCTTTGCCTCTATGTATTATCTGTTCCCTTCCACCTTCCTTGAATGTGAGGATCAAGGGGCAGATTTTTGTTGCCCAACACTGGATCCCCAGAGCCAGTGCCTGGTACACAATAGGATGCCCATTAAGTGGGTACAGCTCCTGGCCACTCCCCCTAGCTATCTTCAGTTGGTCACATGATGGTAACAATGCCAGGATTCTTCAAGAAGACCTTAAACATCCTCATACTCAACTGTTCAGCCTGCTCTCATTTACCAGGGGTCCTGCTCCAGCCAGGAGAGCTCCCACCTGGCTCCCACCTAGCTCATATCTGGCTCCATGGTAAGAGTTAATTCATAATTAACACCAGAGTTGTTACCATGTGTATCACCAAAACACCTGCAGAGCTGCTTCTTAGATGGATGTCTCTTGTTCAGGCATAGTGGCATATGACTGTAATCCCAGCTACTTGGGAGGCTGAGGCAGGAGGATGGCAAGGTTGAGACCAGCCTGGGCAACTTAGTGAGACCCTGTCTCAAAAAAAAAAATTAATGGACTAGGGGTAAAAAAAGATGCTTCTTTCTCTACTATGTCTCTCTTTTTTTCATATGCAGGAAGGGGAGATTCAGGTACAAGAAAAGGTTCTACCTCTACCCAAGGAGATGGCATAAAAGAACATAACCATTGTATTCTTTTAAAATAATCACTGGGAAATATATTTTGTGTCACATGCAGTGGATTAATTGAAGAAAAATTTCTTTATGTGTTAGTTCACTTAAGCCTCACTAAGGTAAGGAATAGGGGATCATTTTTGAATCAGGAGAGAAGATTTAGTGATGAAGTAATTTTAAGGTCACATGACCATGAATTTAGCAGACCCAGGATTAGAATCCAAGTATGGCTTCTTCCAAAGCTCGTGTTTGTCCCGCTATATATGCTGTATCTTCAAAAAAAAAAGTATTTAGAGTGTCCTAAAGGTTCTCATAGCTGTAAAGGACCTTCTGGATAATTTAGGCAAAAGTATCTTTTTTTTTTGCATTAAACTCTATAAAGCCTTGATTTAAAATAAACTAAAGCTCAATTGCATGGACTTAAAAAAAAGTTGTCCATTGCAGGACCCAAGATGATCTTGGTGACGCTTTTAACTTGTTTGGCTCTGCAGCAGTCTTTTACCAGCCTGTCTCCATCCAAAACCCACCTTCAATCACCACATGCCACATGTCCCTTTGGTATCCTATGAACTTCATTTTAAACAAACTTTTAAACATATAGATTTCTTCCTCTGACTGGTGTTCAAAATGTCATCATTGGAAGCCGTTGACATTCATTATGATCATCAATGACTATTTCTAGAAAAGTTGGAAGCATTGAATGTAGGCGACTGGAGTCTAAATTCCAGAGTGTCCTTTGTTCTGAGGAAGCGAAGAGCATGCAGTTTCTTCCTAATCCCCAAACCCCAAACTGTAAAGACCCAACACTTTTTGAGCATCAAACTGACCCTCCAAGTGGAAAATTCCACATCGTGAAACTTTTTTTTTCATGCGCAGCATTATTAAAAACATTATAGAAACTCACCTTCGGGCTATATGCAGAAGGTGTACATAAAATATAAATGAATTTTTGTGTTTAAACTTGAGTCTCATTGCCAATAAATCTCACCATATACATGCAAATATTTCAAAAATCCTCTCCAAAAAAAAAAATCAAAATCCAAAAAACACTTCCAGTCCCAAGCATTTGGGATAAAGGATACTCAATATGTGTTAAATA
This sequence comes from Ictidomys tridecemlineatus, assembly GCF_052094955.1. Lineage (NCBI taxonomy): Eukaryota > Metazoa > Chordata > Mammalia > Rodentia > Sciuridae > Ictidomys > Ictidomys tridecemlineatus. The sequence continues at coordinate 133,460,580 of NC_135484.1, forward strand.
GACTACTATTTTAGTTCCAAATGACTGTTCAACAGGCATGTTCCTGATGACTTTTGTTATTTATTTTCAATCATGTAACATCTATAAAACACAATTTGTCAAAAACAAACACTTCAGAGCCCTCTGAGCCCTGGGTTCTGACTGCACAGGAGGGTCTCTCTAATGATGTCAAACCTTTTCCTTGCTTCCAGAGAACTGCCTGTCAGCATGGCAAAGGGATCCTCCCTGTGCAGCAGTGCAAGGGGCCCACCAGCCTGGGGTCACACACTCAGTGAGAGCACATCGGTGCACTCAGGTCTGGTGCTGTGGCCAGAAGCAGAGGCTGCCAATTGTACTGTGCCGTACTTAATTAAGTAATAGTTTTATGAGGTGAACGGCAATACCCTGGAGGCCAACTCAAGGCCCCAGGATTTATTGAGCTCTAACTGCAAGCTGACAGTCCCCAGCATGCACACAACAGAGCCTGTGTTACAAGAAGGTTAATGTTGCAAGAGAATTCTTTCAAGGGAAAGTGAAGTATCCATTCTTCAGCTGGGATTTCTGGCCATGCGACACCAGTATATCCAACAGGAGCACAGGTGACGCCAGCAGGTGACATGAAGAAAGAAAGATAGGAGCAATGACCCAAAAGTATGTCTAAGGTGAAGACAGGAAGTGGCAGGATCCTGAAAGATGAAACTACCTTATTCAGGAATGCCAAGAGAAGGGGATTATGGTAGTCAGGAGATGAGGAGCAAGACAGGCCAGGCGGCAGTGTAATAAAGTTTGGTTTTGAGAAAAAGAGGACCAGAGACAATCATGTCTCTGACCAGAGACGGTCATCTATCTCTGAAGGACATTGCATCTCCACCTCTCTATCAAGTTAGATACATGAAAGGAAGGAAGAACAATGCTGATGAGAGGCAGCTTACTCTGGGCTCCCTATGTCTAGCTGTAGGGAACATTTTATGTTGTGGATTTTGACCCACAAAGTGCTCTGCTGAAAATCCAAAGAAACACATCTGTAAACAAGTATAGAAGGCCTGGCCCATGCATGGGGCAGAAAGTCCACCAGGATTGGGGATCTGTCTTTTGTTATTTTCTATTTCATCTCTCATGAATAACAACAGTTTGTTCTCTCAATAAGACCTCAGGAAGAAACTGAAACAAAGCATTTCTTTCCCAGGAACAAGTAGAAAAATGAAGGCTTTATGGTATTATTTTTTATTAATCTAGAACATTGCAACCTGATTCAAAGCAAATGCATAAAAAAACACAAGGCAGATGTTTAAGGACAGGACTTAGAGATACTCATGTACTTAAAGTCAACGTATCAAGGATGAGACTCTTGCAGGCCTTTGTAGGAACCAGGGAATGCTGAGGAGAGTCACACCCATCCTGACTTACTCGAGGCAGTATCATTCTATTCTGTTTTCCCAGGGTCATTATTAACACCTTACACTTTCATTTTGAAGGACATTTCAATTTGAGCCATAAGTTATGCAGTGACCTACAGCTGGGAATCAATCCTAGCCATCTGAATGCTCTCCCACCCTCTGGGCCTACTGCTGGCCTAGCAACCTGCAATGGCCATGAATCCAAAGTGGGCAGGGAAGACCCGTAACCCAAGATTCTCCTGGGGCCTGGAGTCATGTCAGCCATGGTGCTCACTGATGGCCAGAGCCAGCCCTATGGCCACTCTGCCATCTGCCCCAGGCTCATCTCTTTGGGTGGATGGCATCATGCTGACCAGAGAAAGCTTTTCCCCAGGTTTATGAGAGGCTCTCTCCCAGCCCAGCTAAGGAGTCCTTTTTAAAATATGCAACATTTCCCAGCCTCTCAATTTGGTTGTCACAGAAACCAAAACCAAAAAAAAAAAACCAAAAAACCCTTTCTCATCAGGATCCTATAAAAGACATCTTGAAAATACACTTTGGGACTCGTTTCCCAGAAATTCTGAAGAAGTGAGCCTGGCTCATGTGAAAGACGGAAAAATCTCACTCTCTGTGACCCATAAAGGGCACATATGTATGCAGGCACAAAATAACACGCTGCCTTCATGGTAATGAGGAAGACCTCCAAACCCACTGCAATGTTTCTCTGGGGGCATGAGCTGCACAAACCATGCCTTAGTCAGTTCTCCATCACTGTGACAAAATACCTGAAAGAATCAACTTATGAGGAGGAAAGATTGATTTTGGCTCCTGGTTCAAAGGTTTCAGTCCATAATTGCTTGATCTTATTGCAGCACAGTACATCATGGCGGGACTGTGTGACACAGGAGGCTGGTCACCTCATGGCACCTGGAAAGCAGAGGGAAAGAAGAAACCAGGTTCTCAATATCCCTTTCAAGGACATGCCCCTAACTCCCTCCCATTAAGCCCCGCCTCCTAAGGTTCCACCACCTCCCAATAGCACCACAGCTTGGGGACCAATCCTTCATCACATGAGCTTTTGAGGGACATTCCAGGTTTAAACTACAGCGAACCATGTGTCCTTTGATTATCTCCAACAAACGGCAGGATTTGCTTCTCCCCATGTTCAATCTACTAGCAGGCTGGCTCAGAATTGGGGTTTATATAGTCCCAAGCTCCACATAGTCTCAATCTTTATTAGTCGCACACAATGGATAGGTCAAGGTTTTAAAATGAGACTAATATCTGGAACCAACTGTATGACCTGGGGTATCTTAACTTCTCCAAACAGTCGTACAAGGGTAATTCTAGAGACAGCAGAATAAACTGCTGTGACAAAGAGACCAAGAAAGATTCAGGAACTTAAAGAACAAAGGAATTTATTGCTTTCTCACATAACAGTCCAAAGTGAGTGTTCCATTTGGGGAGGAGCCTCTGCTCCATGCGGTCATTCAGGGCCCCAGGCTGAGAGCATATCTACCGTCCTTGGCCTATGGCTTCCAAGGCAGCAGTGGCCATTGCCATTTTTGTCATTAAGAAATGAGTAGCATGTGTAGATACCACACTCCCATGGTCTTATGGGCCCTGATCTGAAAGGGGCCCATATCATTTCTATTCACACTCATAGGAAGAACTTGCCTCTGTTGGTGCAGTACTATGAGGAACCTTGGGTTAGGTTGTGCCCAGCTGGTATCCAAATTCAAGGTAAAATTTATTTCTATAAATGAAGCAAAGAATGGATTTTGGCTTACAACTAGCATTTTTTTTTATCACAGTGGTAAACTGCACCCCCTTAGTGTGTAAAAATTAAGTTTAATTAAAGGTGACCAGCACATGCTGCCTTCAGGAAATGGGACCTCTTCCTACTTCTAACATGCTCTTGTCTGGCCTTCAGTCTGTAAGTATGATCTATAGTACTGGTTACTTGAACAATTACTCTACCAGCCCCAATGTCTCCCCTCGGCTCCAGATCCAAATATCCAATTGCCCTCTTGTCATAGCCACGTGAATATTCAGTAGACATCTCAAATTTAGTGTGTGCATAAAACTTATCAAATCACACACTTTAAATATATAGTTTACTGTATACCAATTATACCTCAATGAAGGGGTTCTTAAACTGTTAGTATGCACAAAAAAGAACACTGACTTTTCTCCCTGACGATGTTCCTTCCGAGGGTGCCCCCATATCAATGACTGGTGCCACACGGTTACCATACTGAGGCCTCACCCTTGGCCATTCCTCACCCCCACATTCTCTCCTTGGGCAATCTGTCCCCTCTGCGTCTCAAGTCCATGAGCTTCTCTCTTTGTCCTCTGTCATCTCCCTGGCTTGGGCCATTGTCATGGTGTACCTCAGATTCTCCAACCATTGGTCCCCTGTCTCCCCGTCACTACACTTCAATCCCATCTGTGTGTGAATACCATAAAATTGACTAACTTAACCTTTCTTAGTTTGTCCCTGGGGATTGAACCCAGGGCCTTGCACATGCTAAGCACAACTCCATCGCCTCGCCACACCCCTATTCTCTATCTTAACCACAGTTCAGCGACATTAAGAGAATTCACATTGTTGTGTGGCCATTATCACCATCATCCCCAGAGCTTTTCCATGGTTCCAAACCCAAACTGCACTCATTAAACGATAACTTCTCATGTCCTCCACCCCCAGCTCCAGGTCACCCCCTTCTAATTTCTGTCTCTGTAGATTTGTCTCCTCTAAGTACTTCATATAACTGAAATCGTATAATTCTTGTCCTTTGGTGTCTGGGTTATTTCACTTAAGCATTAACGTCCTTGAGGTTTCTCCATGTTATACCAGGTGTCAGAACTCCCTTCCTTTTAAAAGACTGGAGAATGTTCCATTGCATGGATAGACCACGTCTTGTTTGTCCATCTGTGAATGGACATTTTTGTACCCACTTTTTGGCTATTGTGAATAACACCACTATGAACATGAATGTACAAATATTTCTGAGTCCCCACTTTCAATTTTGGGGGTGTTTTAGTCAGCTTTTTTTGCTGCTATGACTAAAGGATCTGACCAGAGCAACTGTAGAGGAGGAAAAATTTATTTGAAGGCTTACAGTTGCAGAGGTCTTAGTCCATGGAAGGCCAGCTCCATTCCTCAGGGCCCGATGTGAGGCAGAACATCATGGCGGGAGAGTGTGGCGGAGGAAAGCAGCTCACATCATGGTGATCAGGAAGCAGAGAGAGAGAGACTCCAGCTCCAGATGCAAAATATATACCCCATAGCCACGCCCGCAATTAGCCATTTTCTACAGCCACACACCCCCTGCCTCTAGTTACCACTCAGTTAATCCCATTAGGGACTAATTCACTGATGGGGTTAAAACTCACAATCCAATCACTTCTCCAAAACTTCCTGCACTGTCTCACACGTGAGCTTTTGGGGAACACCTCATATCCAAACCATAACAGGGGGTATACCCTTTCAAATAGAACTGCTGAATTATATGATAATTCTAGGTTCAATTTTTTGATGAGCTCCCATACAGCTTTCCAGAATAGCTGTCTCTTACATTTTCACCAGTTCCAAAATCTCTACACCCTCACTAATACCTATTATTTTCTGTGGTTTTTTTTTTTTTGATGGTAGCCATCCAAATGGGTGTGGAGTGCAATCTCGTTGTAGTTTTGATCTGCATTTCCCTAAGAATTAGTGATGCTGAGCATCTGTTCATATGAGCTTATTTACCAGCTGAATATTTTCTTTGGAGAAGTGTCTCTTCAGGTCCTTTGCCCATCTTTAAACTGGATCATTTTTCTGTTATTGAGTTTTAGGTTATTTTTTTTAAAGTATAAATTCGATCATGTCATCCCCTACTTTACCCCTTTAAATGGATTTCCACTGCATTTAAAATATATATGAGCCAAGTGCTTTCTCTGCTTGCTAACTACTTCCAACCCACCACTCACCACTTTCCTACTGGCCAGCTAAGCAATCCCCTGGGGCTTCTCTTCTCTTCCTCAGACACGTCAACCTCTTTCCCAGATCTTTTCTTGGCAGTCTTCCCCTGCCTTCCCATCATAGCTCAGAGGAGCCTTCTTCGACGGCCTAAGATAAGCTGTTTAGGTAATAACTGGATTGCTCTCAGTGCATGATCTTGTTCATTAGGACCTTACAATCTTGTTGATTCATATAGTTTTGCTTTTTCATATCCTCTCTCTCTTCACATAGCTCTTCGATGCAGGCATCTCACTCATAATATCTTTAAAAGCCAGCCTGGTACCTGACTCACAGCAAGTTGCAATGAACATTTCTTAATGAACAAATGCATTTTCTGTGACTCTACTGTTACTGTGACCACTATATATCTGCCTCTACCATTTCTCTTATTTATGGAGACTCTACTATATGCCAGGTATTATACTAAGTACTTCAAATATATGGATGCTCTTAGAAATCTGAAAATTAGGTTTGAGAATGTCCATTCCCCGGATAAGGAAATTATGTCTCAAGTTATCAAGAAATGTGCTCAAGGTTGACCGTTATGAAGTAGTTGAACTGGGAATGAAATCCAGATCTTTCCAGCTTCTTGTTACAGGAGTTCAAAGTTAACTTTCTGCTCTTCTATGCAAACTGATCAGTGAGATTACAGAAAGTTACTTTTCAACTTTGGAAAGGTCTGAGAAACAAATGCTCACCATCTGCCAGGATAGTCTGTTGCTGACCTCTGCTGCTTTGACCCTGCTGGGTCCTATGCCCCCTGCCAGCTCTTCTCACCCTCTCCCTTTCAGCTCAAGCCTTGCATGCCCCTCTGAGAAGCCCACCTGGCCCATGGGTTCTTTCTCAGCCCAAAGCAGGGAGGCCCTGCAGCCCCAGCAGCCTGTAGAGCTGGTCGGGCAGGTCAGAGCACCCTCTGGTCCTGTCGACTCGCCACGAGGCTTGGCCCTGCTCCCTCACTAGACAACAGACCTGAGAAGAGGGAAACCCCTTGAAGCAAAGCCAGGCACAGAAGGAAAAGCAGAAGGACTGGAGACCAGATTTGCCTGGCTGACTTCTCCCACAGGCCCACAGAGTGTTAAAGCTTCCGCAGGGGCCGGCGCACAATGGACAGTCATTGAGACATAAAATGGAAGAAAATCCTATCACGAGCTACAATGTGGATGAACCTTGAAGACTTTTTTGCTAGGAGAAACACTCTGTCTCAGAAGGACGAATATCGAATGATCACACCTATGTGAGGCACCCAGAGTTGTCAAGTTTGGAGCTAGGATGATGGTCATTGCCGGGGGCTGAGGAGAGGAAAGAGTGGGGATTGCTGTTTAATGGGTACAGAGTTTCAGTGAGGGAAAATGAAAAAGTACTGGAGATAATAGTGGTGCTCAGTGGGAATGTACTTAATGCTACTGAACTTCACGCTTTAAAATGGTTAAGATGCATATTTTAACCACACAAACATATATTTTTCTTATTCCTTTTTAAATCTCCCTCAGTGGTGCAGGGCTGCTGGCTGAGATAACCTGTCTCTCTGCCTGTGACTGCAGGGTCTGAGCTAGCACTAAAATGGCCTCCAGGATTCCTTAGAAGACTTGGAATGGAACCACCATTTGACTCAGCTATCCCACTCCTCGGTCTGTACCCAAAGAACTTAAAAACCAAAGGACTTTAAAACCACATACTATAGTAATGCAGCCACATCAATGTTTATAGCAGCCCAATTCACAATAGCCAAACTGTGGAAGCAACCTAGATGCCCTTCAGTAGATGAATGGATAAAAAAACTGGGGTATATATACACAATGGAATATTACTCAGCATTAAAAAAGAATAAAATATGGCATTTGCAGGTAAATGGATGGAGTTGGTGAATATCATGATAAACAAAGTAAGCCAATCCCCAAAAACCAAAGGCTGAATGTTCTCTCTGATAAGTGGATGCTGACCCATAATGGGGGAGGGGAGGCACGGGAAAAATAGAGGAACTGTGATTGGGCAAAGGAGAGGGAGAGAAGGGGAGGCGATATTGGGGCAGAAAAGATGGTGGAATGAGATGAACATCATTACCCTAGGTACGTGTATGACTACACATGTGGTGCAATATTATGTTGGGTACAACCAGAGAAATGAAAAGTTGTGTTGCAATTATGTACAATGAATCAAAATGTGTTCTCCTGTCATATATACCTAATTAGAATAAATTAATAAATAACTTTAAAAAAAACGACCTCCAGGGTTAGGCACACACACCACTGTGCGTGGGTCCTGGCCCACCGAGATCTCCCCTCCTGCAAAGTAACCCCACACATAGTCTCAAGGGAGGAACCCACCCCAGCAGGAATCTCACAGCCTCGGCTCCGCTCTGGGTTCTCTCCCAAACACCATGTGCTGTTCCAGTCTTTCCAGCCTCCTCTTTTCCTCGTGCCTTCTGTGCACAGATTCTACCCCCAGAGTCTGGGATGGATGTGGGAAGCAAAATCCCAACAACAATCTGGGTCTCTAAGTCTTTCTCGCCCCATTCCCAAAACTCTGACAAAACTCTGCCCTGGTACTTATGGGCATCTCCAAGTGCCTCAGTCCGGCTGCAGCAAAATAAAAGGGGGGGGGGGTTGAGAAGGAACTTGTGAAGATTGATACAGCTGGAGTGGGAGCCGTTTATTGTAGGACAGGAGGGGTATATATACATTCCACACAGCTTATCTTCATTAACATAAACTAGATACAGCAGTCCACCAATCAGGAATCTCCACACTTAATGGCTCGCTGGCGTTACTTCACAAACCACTCCCCCTGGCAAAATGCCAGGCGCCATCCTGACTTGTTTACAGACCCTAACACCAAGGGCGTCTTGTGTGAATCTGAGAAAAGGAATCTCCTAGGCACCAGTCTTGGGTGCCCCCAGGAGGCACCTGCTGGCCTCGCCGAGGGGCCCTCCTTCCACAGACAGGCCTCTTGCCTCCACTTGTTATTGCATTGGCTCAAAGAAAGTGTCCTCATGGTCCTCAGGGAGGTAGGAATGTCTAACAGATACAAACAGTTCCAAGGTCTGACATTAAGTCAGTCCTATAAAACCATTTTTCTCTAAAATACTTAATATTGCCTTATGAAAAAAAAAAAACAGAAAATATGTTCAAGCTGCACCCATGTCCTGAATCTTACAAAGGCTGCAGAAATCCCTGCCATCCATCGGTAGCATTCTCCTGTCACACACCCAGCCTCCAAATTCCTCCTGTGTGAACACAGCAAAAATAAGAAAACCACAGAGATTTTCCCAAAAGCAACGACAAGGGAAGGGCCAAGAGCTCCGGAAACCTGATGCTGTGCCATGACCTGCCCAGTTCCCCAGCGCCGGAGGACAGCAGTACCAAGCACCCCTCTCCCCAGGCCAGCCTGCTACCAGATGGTCCAAACCAAAGGTGGAGGGGGAAAGAGCCTTCAAAACAAGAGAGTTTGAAATCCAAGGTGGCTGGGCTGCAGTGTAGATGAGCCCTAAGAACACGAGACTCAGCCAAAGGAGCCCACCACAGAAGAGCCAGTTATGGTTTGGAATTGAGGTGTCCCCCAAAAGCTCATGTGTGAGACAGTCCAAGAGAGTTCAGAGGTGTAATGATCACGTTGTGAAAGCCTTAATCCAATAAGTGATCGATCCACGTGAATGGACTAACTGGGTGGTGACTGTGGGGAGACAGGCTGTGGCTAGAGGAGGTGGGACATTGCGGGCATGGCTTTGGGGCTAATAGTTTGTCCCCGATGAATAGAGCTTTCTGTACCTCCTGATTGCTGTGTCCTGAGCTGCTGTCCTTCTCTACATCCTTTCACCATGATGTTCCCAGATCAGTGGAATTGGCCGTGTATGGACTGAGAACTCTGAACCTGTGTGCATCAGATAAACTTTCCCCCCTCTAAAATTGTTCTTGTCGGCTGTTTGGTCATAGCAACTAAAAAGTTGACTAAAAGAGCTCGTTTTGTAGGAATCCACTTAGAAGAGGTGCCTAGCTATCCCTCTGTTTGGGGCTGCTATAACAAAAACACCACAGGCTGGATGGCTTATAAACAACAGAAATTTAATTCTCACAGTTCGGGAGGCTGGGAAGTTCCAAACCAGCGGAGTCGATGCCTGGTTCAAAGATGACTAATTTTTCACTGTAATTTACATGGTGAAAAGGACAAAGGAGCTCCCTGGAGTCCCTAAAGTTGATTTTATAAGGGCACTCATTCTACTTATGAGGGTTCTGTCCCCATCAGCTAATAACCCCCGCAACGCCTCATCTCTTGGGTGTCAGGACTTCAACATAGACATTTGGAGAGACATGAACCTCTAGACCCTTCACAAACATAACCAAACTCATAGCAGCAGAAAGTAGAACTGTGGTCATCTGGGATCAGGGAAGGGGAAGAGAAAGTTGTTTGTTGGGTACAGAGTCTCAGTTTTGCAAAATAAAATAAGTTCTGGAGGTGCCCGGTGGTGATGGTTGTGTGATCCTGTGAACATAGTGAGTGCTACTTAACAGCACTCTTGAAAACGGTTAAGGGGGGTGAATTTTATGTTATCTATACCTTGATACAACAACAAAAAAATTAAAGGAGGCTAATTCTCACCTACCCCAAGGTTAGAAAAACACAGAGAGAGTCAAGGAGGAGTGGCTGGCTCTGCTATCTGGGTCCTGATGCATACCAGGCCCTAACACCTGGGCTCTTTCTGGCTCTTTCTCCCAGAAGAGAGCATCATTGACCTGCAGAGGGTCCCTCCTGATCCCAACAGGAATGCAATCAGGGTGCTGAGTGCCGAGGGCTGGCCCTGTGGCAGGCAGTGGGCAGCACACCCCTTCCCCGTTGCAGCTTATCACCCACTGTTGCCCACCCAGAGCGAGCATTTCCATCCTTTAATATTGACACATGACAGAGTGCCTCACCTAACTCCTCAGTCTTCAGGACTACCCTGCCCTCAGGACAGGGGTGTGCAAAGGAACAGAGAGAGCAAGGCACCTTTGGGGAACACCCTGGGCCTGCTCTTTGGTCCCTGTGTTGCTTTAGGGAGTCCTGCAACTCCTTGGAGCCCCAGGACCCTTCTTTGGTAAAATGAGAGGTTTAGACAGAATGACCCTAATTGCCCTCCAAGTACCACCTTCCTGAGAAGCAACCTGGCTTGACCTGCCCCCTGGCACACTCCAAACTAAGAGAGGGAAAGAGGTGGGGGAAGACCAGCCCAGAGTGGCTTCTTAGGTTGGACACCCTCAGAGGCAAGGGGTACCCCAAGCCCTCAAAGTGCAGGGAGGGCACAGGGTTTTATAATTCCATGTCGCTTCCCCTGCAGAGCATCTTATTCTACCCTGGGAGAAGATTCTACCTGCCTCCTTGGCTCCTGTCTGACTCCAGAGGGTCTGCTCATAGCAGATGTGAGGACCTGCCCCAGGACCCCTGGCTCAGGGGTGGGGACCCCAGCCTGTCCCACCTGCATGTTCTTCAGAGAGACCCTCGGGTCCCCAACCCTACCCTCTTCTCTTCAGCTGGGCATGCACACCCCACAGCACCCTCCGTAGGCAGTCCTGCCTGCCCTGGATCTGCACTGACGTTAATTAGGCTGCTTCATGAGAGGGACGAAGTGTCTGAGGAGCTGATGTGAAAATGACCAATACGTGGATCCATCCCTCTGACCCAGGGCCAACTGGCTTTTCTAGGGGGTGCCCCAGTGGGCACCCAGATGGGCACCCCACCACTTTTTCTGGCCCAGCTTTTATCTCTCTGATCCCACTCATGTGGGAGGTAATAATCCCAAATAATCCCAAAGTATGGAGGAGGGAACTGTTAGCATGGGTGCAGACCCTTCACTGGGCCTTCCAAACCCCACAACTCCAGAATGTCACTTTTCTCCACTGTGGCTTAGAAGTGGGAAGCCTGGAGCTGGGAGGGGGGGTGTGTGGCTCAGTGATGGAGCCCTTTCTAGCATGCCCTAGGCCCAGGGTTCTGTTCCCAGTAGGGCGAAATAAGAAGAAAAACCAAATTGGAAACCAGTGAGCTCAGTAATTCTGTCATGGAACCCAGAGGACTCTATCTTGGCTGGGCCCGTAGCACGGTTTCTAAATGAACAATGGCCGTCTTCATTTACCAACAGGAGAAAAAAGAGAATTTGTTTTCTTTGAAGATGCCAGCCTGTCACCCTGCTCAGAACCAGTCTAAGCAGCCGCACCCAAGGCAGCCTTCAAGCCCACGCCACGCTGAGACCAAATGCGGCCTCGGAGCTCTCTGAGCAGAGGACAGACATCCATCGGGTGGCACTTCTGGCATGCATACCCTTGTGTTTGGTATGTGGGCATTTATACACACCCCAAGGTGGGCATGCACACACATTTACCTGTGCACCCACGCGAAAAGTTTCGGGAGGTGACTGGTGTTCCATGCGCACATGGAAACCTCGTCACTTTTATTGTCTGTCCTTGTGCGGTATTTAAAATACAATTTTGAATGTGTGCAGGTTTTTAAATGTTATTGGACCACTTGGGTTTTTTGGAAGTCAGGCTGACTCAGAGACAGACCGCATCTGTCTGTGTTGAAAGGGACCATTCTTTCTCTCCCACTCTAGCCCTGCCCCCTCCGCACACACCCTCCTTCCAGTGAAACCTGAGTGTTTCCTTTCCCGTAAGGTTTCTTCTAGAGCCTGTGCAGCAGGGCCAAGCCCTGCGGCTCAGGCAGGCCCACGTGACTCTTGAACTGCAGACCCAGGTCCCAAGGTGGGAAACCGTTTGTCAACAGCTCCCATATTTATGACCACAGGGCCTGGCTGGTCGGTTGGTCAGTCAGTGGGGGGTGCAAAGCTATTGTTCAAATCACCAACAGTGCAAGGAGTTCCCGGGAAGCGCTCTCCAGTTCTAAAGAAATGCTGCTCTCTCTCCCCTGGTTTCCTCTGCCCCAATATCATTCTGATCTGGGGGCTCAGTTAAGATGCTGACCACCACACATGTTCTCTCTGCAGAAGACAACCCGTGTTGATGCCTGAGTTTTTCACAGTTCTTGTCACCGTGATCTCAAGCTGAAGAGCTCTCTTTGGTTGATGGGCCAGTCTCTCCACTCTTTCCATTAGACACCTTGGACTGTATTTCTTGGATATCCTTCCAATTGTCCCTCAGTATCTGCATGAACACTGGTTCCAGGAACTGCCCCACCCCAGATAGACAGAAACTCAAGTTCTGTATGTGACAAGGTGCAGTAACTGCAGAGAACCTAACGTATCCTCCCGTACACTTCAAATCATCTCTAGAAGACTTATGATACCTAGTACATTGTAAATGCTACGCCAGTAGTTGTTAAAACTGTAGCATTTAGGCAATAATGATAAGGAAAACTCTGTACATGTCGAGCACAGATGAATAGATTTAAATTTTTTTAATGCACAGTTGGTTTAATCTATAGATGAAAAACCCATGGATGTAGAGGGTCGGCCGTGTCTTTATATATGTTTTCTATTTATTATAAAATAATCTCACATCTTTAAAGAATTTTTGAAAAAAGGAAACGTGGAATCCACAATACCACTGTGTAACTCCATAATGTTCCTATGTTTAATTGTTCTGATCCTGATCATATGAAAGCCTAGTTTTAACTGGAAGTTCAGGATTTTCACATGATTCAATATTATATTAACATAATGTTAATTATACAGCATTATCATGTTTAAAGCCACCTCCATTTCCCATGCAGTATGCCCTGTTATAATTTCTAATGCTCTGTTACTGTTCCAGTCAGAGAAAGTGCCAGGATTTATTTTACATTCCCTTTTTTGCTCGGTATTTGGGTGCAGTGCAACGCATGTAGACAGGTTGTTTTGTTTCTGTTGAATTATGTCCTTGAGAAGAGTGAGATGATTGGATCTACTGGTGTAATCATTTTCAGGACTTGTATTCCAACTTGCTTTCTAAAAGCTTTTAACCACTTACAATGCCACCAAGAGCTAGCATAATATTTTTTTAACTGCAAACTTGCCAGGAATAAATTAGTTTTTGCTGACTTAGTAGATACAATTTGATAACCTTAAAAGGCTATTTTAATTTTCATTTCTTTGATGAGTAGGGAAGGGTTTGTTTGGTTTTTTTTCTTTTTTTTCTTTTCTTTTCTCCTAAACTCCATGCATTTTTAAAATAGCCTGTGGCAACACCTTCATCCTACCTCTCTAGATTCTGGCTTCAAAGCAGAGGATACAGATGAGGCCTGAAGATACAAAGGGCACCCAAATCACCAGAACAGTCTGTGAATTGACGTTTCTCTATAAATCACATAGCTGGCCCTTCCCAGCTATGAGTAAGGGACAGATTGAGCCGGGAGCTGGAGCAGGAGAGCAAAGAAATAATTTCCAGGGAGAGGGGGCTAGTCTGTGACCAAAATGCCTGACCAGAACAACTTAGAGGCGGAAAGGTTTCTTTTGGCTCACAGTTTTAGAGGCTCATTTCATGGAGGCCACCTCCATTGCTCTGGGTCCTGGGTGAGGTGGAACCTCATGGCGGGAAGGCGTGGGAGGGGAAGCAGAAGCCACCGTGAAGATGCCCACTCCCGGGGACCCCAGCCACACCCCACCTGCCTACAATTATCACCCTTTAGTGCATTTAAACTAAGATGGACTCTCACAATATAATCATTTCACCTCTGAATACTCTGCATTAACATGGGAGCTTTGGGGGAACACCTCTTATCCAAACCATAACAGAGAGCAATGGTTGGGTCCATGTTCTTCCCTTTGTGGAGAGAAGATGGAACGTTCTGGGCTGACATCTGCTTTGTCCTGAGGCTGAGTCCCTTCTATAAGGGGCTCTTGCATCCTGACGGCTTAGTTTTCTCTGTAACTATGTGAGGCTAACACAAGCTCATTTTCTATAGCGTTTTTGTATTCAAAAACATTAAGCTTCCCCTCACCCACCTGCAGATTGGGGATGGAACCCAGGGTCTCAGGCATGCTAAGCAATCACTCTACCACTGAGCTATACTCCTAGCCCCAAAGGGCTTCTTTTTGGTGGTGCTGGGAATTGAACCCAGAGCCTTACGCATAGCAAGACAAGCACTCTACCAACTGAGCTATATCCCCAGCTCTCCAAAGAGTACTTCTAACAAACTCTCCACTTTCTTTTCAGTAAAGGTGACAGGTTTGCAAAGGGAGCTTCAGGATGCAGCCACACTTGTGTTTGTTCTTTGCTTGAAAAATCCTATGCCTCCCCTGAGCTCGCAGCCCTCATTACTCATTTAAATTAGTAGTACAAGATTATTGACTTACCCAAAATGTCCCTAATCTCACTCCTCTCCTTTCAAGAGCGATGTCAACCCACAGATTACCAGCTACCAGGTTTCCTCAAATCATTTCCTACTAAATACAAAAGGCCGCTTAGGATAAGTGTTAGGTTGATCTTTCTGGACTCTTCTCAGTCTTGATGGCTTATCAAATAAATCTCTTGCCCCGAGAACTTGTCCTCCATTCAGTGAGCCCTTTTTTGCACAGTAAGGAAATGGACTTAAGTTAGGGAACCCCCTCTAGGAATTCTGCTTTGAGAATCTTGCAAAAAACCAGAACTCCAGTTCCCCAAAGTTATGACACAGACAGACCACATCAGAGGTCCCAGGGCTCCCGTGGCCACCAGGGGCTCTGAGGATCTGGTTCCATCTGGCTCTGGTGAAGATGTTGATGCCTAACCATCAGCTCTTCATGAGGCCATCCATGACAGGTGTTGTCTTTTGAGGAAGTCAAGGGACTGTGGAGGGTGGTGAGGAAGAGAAACAGGGTAAGAAAGGACAGGCGGGGTGTTTACCATGGTCTGGGCATGTAGGATTTCCACTTGGGAGAATCTTGATTCCGATATTCTGGAGTCTTGATTCTGACATTAAACCATTCTCCCAGAAAAGCTTTCCTGGTGTCCTAGGAAGATCTTTCCCCCTGTACATCATCAGACATGGTCCTGGGGACAATCTCATTCACAGGCTCTTTGAAGCTCCTATGCGATGCCAGGTTTTCCCCTCTGGCAGGGCAAGAACCACCCACATCACACAGGTCTGCTCCCTGCTGAGTTCCAGGGGCGGGGGGGGGGGGGGGGGGGGGCTACTCTTACTTCACGTATTCCCAGCACACGGCATGCCATGGCAGGAGCGCCGGATGAATGAACGCCTTTGAGTCGACCCGCCAACCACGGGCTGTCCCTTGAGTGAGTAAGCACATAACTGCGGATCTGGGACAGCAACCTGGGAACAGAGAGAGCAGCAGCACCTTTCATCATCATCCACTCCAAAGAGCTTCCGTGCCTGGCATCCCCAAACTCAGAGGGCTCCCAAGAGCCCCAGACGAGCCCCTGGGGCTAAGACCCTGAACATGAGCTTCTTGAGGACCAGCCTGCCATCTCCAGCAGCCACCTGCAGGGCAGAGAGGCTTCAGCCCCAGGAGAGCTTGTGGGTGGCTATCTGTTCACAAAACTCTGGATACTTTTGTGGGGTTTTTTTTTGTTTGTTTTTTTCAGAGCTGGAGATAAAAACCCAGGGCCTCATGCATACTAGACAGTCATGCTACCACTGAGCATGTACACCTCCAGCCCTCTTTCTATTCATTTGGAGACAGGGTCTCACTAACTGGCTCAGGATAGCTTCGAACTTGGGTCCTCCTGCCTCAGTCTCCCATGTAGCTGGGACTACAGTCAGGTTCATCACCACACCTGACTCCAATAGTTGATGATAGAGACATTTCTATAGCTTCTATTGTTTGTGTATAGTTGCAAGATTACTCATTCTTTTCACTTAGCATTTATGTCTTAGAGTTCACTCAATAGCAGGACATTTAGAAGTTCCCTCTGCCTTTTCATGGTGGCATAGTATTCCTTTGTGTATGTTTACCATAATGTATTTAACCCGTCCCCCACTGATGAAGATGTTTACAATCTTCTGCTATTATAAATAATCTTTCATACTCTTGTGAAATTGTGTCTGTAGGAGATATCCCTAAAGTGTGATTGCAGGATCAAAGTGCATCGGTTAGGAATTGCCCACATGCTTTCCATGCATGTTATAGCAGATCGCCCTTAGGATAGTCAATCGCCTGTTGAATCTTTGTTAATCTGATAAACTGAGAATGTTTCATTGAACTTTTGGGTTGCATTTCTTTCTTAAATTTTTTTTATTTGTTTTAATTAGTTATATATGACCGTAGAATGCATTTATGCATGTGATATACATAGATGGGGTATAATTTCTCATTTTTTTCTGATTGTACATGTTGTAGAATCACATCCTTCATGCAGTCATAAATATGCATAATGTAGTAATGTCTGTTTCATTCTACTATCCTGGAATGCATGAGGTTAAAAGGCTTTCCCTAGTCTTGACAGCTATTAGCTCCCTTGACTTTGAACTTTCCTGTTCTTTGCCAGAGTTCTTACTGGGTACTACTCTTATTGATATGTATACCAAATCAGTATTATTCTTATACATCAAAGCAGTCATATTCTTGTGTATCATGGGCATTAGGTCTTTGTATGGTGTGAGTTCAAGCATTTTTTTTCCAACTTATAATTTACCTTTGACTCCTGGATATTTGAGGAAATTCACTGCTTTGTTGGTTTGTTTTCTGCTGTGCCAAAGGGATTTCTTTTTCTTTTACACACTTATTTTACTTTTAGTTTTTCTGGTTTTTGCCCCTACTCCAATATTAATTTTATAACGGTCTTGTATTAATTTTAACATTAAGAATATACAGTTTTATAGTTTTGTTTTTCCTGTTTAAATCTTCAAACTGTCTAAAATTTATTTGCATGCTATGTACAATTTGG
Organism: Ictidomys tridecemlineatus; assembly: GCF_052094955.1. Lineage (NCBI taxonomy): Eukaryota > Metazoa > Chordata > Mammalia > Rodentia > Sciuridae > Ictidomys > Ictidomys tridecemlineatus. The sequence goes on from NC_135484.1 coordinate 133,477,724, forward strand.
AGCCTACCTATACTTTTTCCAAATACCACATCTCCTCCCGAATTTGAAATGCCACTTCCAGCACATGTGCTGAGTCCTTGTGTGTAACCAGGTAGTTCTAAACTCTTTAGACTTCCATCGACCTATCTCTTTAATCATTCATCAGAAATACTTTTTATTACTGTCACTTTATATGTGCTCAATATCTGACACAAATAGCCCACTCCCCATTATTTCTTTTTTTCTAGAATTTTTTGGACTATGAAAAATCGCTTATTCATCCCTCCATATGGGCTTCTGCATGAGTGTTACGTGATAACAAAGTATGTGCGGGCTTTGGTTTTTCGGTTTAGGAGTTTTGTTTGGTTGGTGAGTTGATTGGTTGGTTGGTTTCTTGTTATTATTGGGTTATGGCTAAGTCCTTCTGTAGTATGTTGATGTGTTGTCTATAGATTTTTTGATTTTGCCCATTTCTGATTAGTTTTGTATGGCTTTTATGTGGGTTTTGCTACTGTACCTGGAATATTTATTTCACTATGTTATAACTAACAGATTTCCATTTGCCTATATGAGAGCTAATGGCTGCTGTATATAACTTTTGAATACAGCAGCCTCACCAAAATATTTTACTTTTTGTAAATCCCCAGAAAAACTAAGAAAATCTGCTGTAAATAAAACTTTCATAGAAGCTACAAACTAGTAGAAGAAATATGTTTTTTTCTTGTGTGTTATATAGACTAATTTTTAGAGAAGTTATGTCAGTCAGCGTTCCATTATGGTGACAAAATACCTAATGCAAACAACTTAAAGAAAGTCTTATTTTGGCTCTCAGTTTCAGAGGTTTCAGCCCACAGTTGCTTGCTTGGTCACATTGCTTTGGGCCTGTGGCAGTGCACTATGTCATGGTAAGAGCTCATGGAGGAGGATGCTGCTCAGCTCATGCTTGCCAGGATGCAAAGAGAGAGGGGGGAATGGGCTGGGGTTCACAACTAGAGTACACCCCAAGCAACGTAACTTCCTCACACCAGGCTTCACCTCCTAAAGGATCCCCTACCTTCTAATAGTGCCACAGGCTAGAAACCAAGCCTTTAGCCTTTGGGGACATTTAAGGTCCAAACCACAATCGCAGTGTTAAATTTATTTTACTCCTTTTCTTTGAAGTCAATGCTTCAAATGTTTCTTCGTTTTTAAGCATGATACTGTGTTTATGATTAAAATATGCTTTTATATCATGTTAAGGAAGTATCTATCTCTATTGAAAGTGAATTTTATATCCAGAATAAATATTGGTAATGAATTCATGGGGCTAAGTATTTTTAATGCTTAAAAATTACATTGTCAGCCATTAAATTTAATGATTGAAAGAAAGTGTGTATTTTGGCAGTGTGTACTCCCTGATGGAAAAACATACACCACCTATAAAGTAGCTTTGCCTTTAAAAATATCAAAGGTAGATCTGATCACACTTCTTGATAGTTCTACAGACAGAGGGTCCCTAATCCAAACACACACAATTTGAAATCCAAAACTTCTTGCATGTTCACAAGATGTCACAAGTGGAAAGTTCCATACCTGACCTCATCTGATGAATCACAGTCAAGACACAAGCACATTAAAGATATTGTGTAAAATTACTTTGGGGCTAAGAATATAAGGTCTATATGAAATGTAAGTGAATTTTGCATCCACTTGGGTCCATACTTAAGATATATCTTTATACATAAGCAAATATTCCAAAATCCAAAAATATCCCAAATCCAAAACACTTCTAGTCCTAGAGTTTTAGATAAAGCAAAATCAATGTGACCAACTTACAGAAATTCAGAGACCAGGAATACCCTATACCAGACCACAGAGAAGCACTTATCAGAACCCAGGCTGTGGGAGACTGCAGAGCACACAGCCCAGGTCTTTCAAAAGTTAACTTCCAAGTTAGGGTCAGAGAGAGAAAGAGGGAGGTAGACATCACCAGGTTAAAGACTTAGAACCCATCCACTCAGGGCCATGTGTGGGCTTATTTTGATACTGATTCAAGTAAATAAATGTCAAAAATTATTCACAAGATAACCAGAAATTGGTTATCTCTGGCTGAATATTTGATGACATTAAGGAAGTACACACAATAACCAAGCTATGGAACAAAACTAGGTGCCCTTCAACAGATGAATGGATAAAAAAAATTGTGGTATATAGACTCAGCCATAAAAAAATGACTGTGACTTTTGCCAGTAAGTGGATGAAACTGAAGACTATCATGTAAGTGAAATAAGCCAATCACACACACACACAAAAAAAAAACAGTACAAATGTTTCCTCTGATATGTGAATGCTAGCACACAATAAGAAGTGGCCCGGTAGTGGGTGGGGAATAAATAAAGGGAAGGGAGAAAGGATGGGAATAGTAAAGAGAGTAGAATGAATCTGACATAACTTTCCTATGTTCATATAGTGAAACTCCACATCATGTACAACCACAGGAACGGGATCCTAATTAGAATAAGTCATGCTCCATGTATGTACAATATGTCAGAATTACCCTACTCTCATGTATATCTAAAAGGAACAAATAAAAATAGGAAAAAGGGAAGTTCAGTTGGTCCTGGTATAACAAATGTTTGACTTTACAATGGCACAAAAATGATATGCACTTAATAGAAGGCACAGCTTGATCTTGAGTCTGGACCTTCTCCCAGGCCAGCTACATGCCGTACAAACCTCCCCTGTGATGCGGTGAGCTGCAGCTCCCGTTCAGCCCCGTCATCAGGAGTGGAAACAAACCACCCTCCAGAGTGAGACATGTGCTACACGAGAGTGTGCAGGAGGGTGGGCACAGCCCGTGCGTGTTTCACTCACGACACCTTCAACGTACAAAGGGTTTGCCCAGATAGAACTCCACCCCGCGTCAAGGAGCACCCCCGGGGCTGGGGTGTGGGGCTCAGTGGAAGAGCCTTGCCTAGCACGTGTGAGGCCCTGGGTTCGATTCTCAGCACCACATACAAATAAATAAAATAAAGGTTCCATCAACAACTAAGAAATATTTTTTTAAAAAAACATTTTTTAAAAATGAAGAAGCACCTGTATATTTTTTGGAGTGATAATAGCATTGCTGTTGTTTTATAAAATCCTCGTCCTTCAGAGGTGTGTATGGAAATATGAATGGAGAACATGATGTGATGTCTGGGATTCCTTTCAAGATTGTATGAAGAGAAGAATGTGAATGGGGCATAGATGGACGAAGAATGGTCCCAGCTGAAATATGTAGTGGGTGCCTGGGGGGTCATTATACTCCTCCGTCCACTTCTGTATTTGTTTGAAATTCTCTTATTCTGTAAAGTAAGAAAAATGAATAATATATTGCATTATTTTATTTTTATTAATTATTATCATTTTCATTCTTTCATTGGTGCATTATGGGTTATGCATAATAGTGGGGTTCATTTTGACGGAATCCCACAGGCATGGAATGTAATTTGCCCCATTTCAATCGCAGTCCTTCCTCTTTTCCTCTCCTCCTTCCTCCCCTGCTTCTCTTTCTCTACTCCACTGGTCTTTCTTCTATTTGTTTATTTTTTTAATTGGTGTTTTTTTTTTAATTGGTGCAGTTCACTGTGGCATATTCATATTTGTGCATGACATAATCTGATCACTCTCATTCCACTTTACTCAGCCCTCACCTCTCCCCATCAATTCCCTTCCTCCACTCCACTCATGGCCCTTCTATTTTCACGGGAAGTTGTGTGTATTTATGGAGTGCGGGTCAGGTTTCAATACCTATGTGCACTGTGTACTGTGTGTTTGGAGACTCTGAGGTCCTTCCTCTGCTTCTTCATGAAACATAAGCTACTGTGAACTGTAGTCGCATAAAGACCATGGTCACAGGGAGGAGCGTCATTGATTTGACCTTGAATGAAAACAAGGTTAAAAATTAAAAATATCAGTACATACAATAAACCTCAACTTTGTCATTGTGAGAGAGACAGGGGATCCTCCGGGTCCCTTAGTCCTCATGGGAGCTCCTTGGCTGGATCTAGGAACCCAGTGAATCTGAGAGCTGATTAGTCGGAGAAAAGCACTAACATTTTATGAGTTCTGCACGTGCTCGGGGATCTTCACGGAGGAGTGACATCTGAAGAAATGGCCAATGCTTGCTGCTTCTACACATTCAGACAAAGTGCAGTCATTTGTAGAGCAATGGGTGATTAGATCGGGATAATAAATTCTAGGGATGTTTCAAAATCTATATTTGGAGGATGCAAAAGCTAGTGGAAAATAAGTTCCTTCAAAGTTGGTTTACTCCGATTCATGGCAGCCCCCGGGACCGTCTCTGGTGATCAGCATCATTTTCCAGCGTTGGCATGTGAAGGACATCCCTCCTCAAGAATCGTGATGGCTTCTGCACATAGAAATGCAAGCGATGGCCCTTTCTGAAGCTCATCTCCTCAAGGGGTTCCAGCTGGGAATAGTCACCGTGCCAGTTTGGCAGATTTTAAGATGGGGTGTACTTAACTCCTTCATAACCCACGTGTGAACACACTCAGGCACCCTTAACTACAGGGTTACCTTCTTAGACATGTGTCCTTGGTGATTTTGCCACGAGGCAAACACAGAGTGTACTTGCACCAGCTCAGACAGCCCCGGTGACAATGGGTGACACCATCTTGAGGGTTATTGGCTGAAAAATGGGAAAGAAAAAATACCAAACTATTCACAGTGGCTACACAGTGGGAGATTTTGTTGTTGGCTTTTGGCTTTTGTGTTTTGATTCGTTTTTGCAAATATTCTACAGTAAACACATCATACTAATGTTTGAGGTGACAGAGGAGGCCGCTGAAGTACAACAGCTAAGCCATTCCATCAGAGGTCTATCCTGTTGGTTTGATCCCCAGAAACATAGTCACTTGACCCTCTGTGCAAAAATGTGTAGTCATCTTCTGCATTATTTTTAAAAAGATTTATTCTGTATTTGGCTCAGATGTTTCCCCTCTATAGTCTGTACTTTCTGGGGTTTTTGTTTTGTTTTGTTTTGTTTTTTAAAAAAATATTTTACTTGTTTGGTCAACATTTGTCCATAGTTAACTATGAATGTTTCAAAATATTATCAGAAACTCTATCTCTAGAATTCCTTGTAACTATTTTTTATTGGTTCTTTTTAGTGGTACCTGACAGTCGGGTCCATTTTGGTAAAATTGTATATGCATGGAGTATATCTTATTCTAATTAGGACCCCAGTCTGCTGGATGTACACAAAGGTGAGATTCACTGTCGTGTGTTCATATACGAACAGGGGAAAGTCACGTCAAATTCTTCCCACTGCCTTTCCTATTCCCATCCGCACCCCCTTCCCTTCATTCCCCTTTGTCCAATCCACTGAACTCCTGTTCTCCATCCACCTGCTTCGTGTGGGTTAGCATCCTCATATCAAAGAGAACACTCATCCTTTCTTCTGACTGCTCACCAGGAGATGCTTTCAAGACCCATACTCAAATAAAAAGCAAAACTACTTGGGAACTGTGGGAGCAGCCAGGAAGAAAGACCTGTAGCCTCTGTCCCTCATCACAGGCGGCCAGCTGCCCAGCCCTCACTGAGACCTCTGGGTTCCCTTACTCCTCACGTTCCCCTTCGTCCTACGTTCCCGGCAGCCACTGAGGGATTGGCTCCCCGACTCTGTGATCTTTCAAGACTCCATTCTTGCAACCCGCTGCCCCACGTTTCCAAAACGCACACTTAGGCAGAAACTGCCATCACACCCTGGTGCTGTTTTGGAAGCTCTGGGACAGATGGGCACAGGACACAGCTTTGTCACACTGGTGAACATCAATAATTGATGAAATAGCGCCCCACGTTTGCAGAGAAACCTACTTTCTCTCCACCCTGGACAGACCCAGCACGTGCCAACCATAAGGAAGGGCTCTTAGGCTTCTTTCCTACATCGGCTTTTGTTAAACTTGCAGACTCTTTTCCCCAAAGGCACCTCAAATGGATTGGGTCAGCCATTGTTTCAGTAATAGGGGAGTCGTGTTCAAAGCCCCCAACCACCATCGGACCCAAGAGAGCCCACACCTTCAAAACCAGGGGAAACCGGCTACTTACACACCACTTGTTGACCACCCAAGTGCCTGGAAGCCAGCTGTGGCAGCCCAGAGGAAGGAACAGTTTTGAGGTCTCTGTTATTTTTACAAATGGCACAGTTGGTACTGAGAGGAGAGCCAAGTTATTTCATTTCTTCCTTTTTTCAAGGCAAATGTTGATTTCTTCAAAAGCCATTCTTTCCAAGAGGGTTATTTATTGGCAGGGTCGGTTAGAGGTTGGTTTGTCTATTTCTTTTTTAAAAAATATTTTTGGTTGTAGATGGACACAATCCCTTTATTTATTAATCTTTATGTGGTGCTGAGGATCGAACCCAGTGCCTCACCTGTGCTAGGTGAGTGCTCTACCCCTGAGCCACATCCCCAGCCCTTGGCTTATCTAGTTTTAAGTGGTGTGTAAGTAGCCAGTCTAAAGCTCAAGAAATACACCAAACTTCTGACAGCCAAGGAAACCAGGGCATGAAGAGAGAGCCTGCAGAATGAGAGAAGCTCTTTGCCAGCTAGTGTTCCAACAGGGGATTCATATCCAGAACACACAAAGAAATAAAAATGTTTAATACCAGGAAAACAAAGAGCCCAATTAATAAATGGGCAAATGATCTCAACAGGCGTTTATCAAAAGAAGAAATACAAATGACCAACAAATACATATGAAAAAAAAATGTTCAACACCCTTAGCAATCAGGGAAATGCCAATGAAAACTACACGGAGATATTAGTTCACTCTGGTTAGAATGTCAATCATCAGGAATACAAATAATAATAAATGTTGATGAGGATATGGGGAAAAATGTATAATTATACATTGTTGGCGGGATGGCAAATTAGTACACCCACTCTGGAAAGCAAAAAAAAAAAACTAGGAATGGAACTTTCACATGACCCAGCTATCCCACTCTTCGGTATTTATTGGAAGGATCTAGAATTAGCAGAGTCTAGTGAAACACACCTACCAACGTTTATAGCAGTGCAATTCACAATAGCCAAGATACGGAACTGGCCTGAGTGTTCATTGACAGATGAGTAGACAGAGAAAATGTAGTATGTATGGAGTGTGGTATATAATGGAGTCTTAGCCATAAAGAACGAAAATGTGTCATTTGCTGGTAAAAGGAGAGAATTGGAAAGGTGAAGTAAGTCAGACCAGGGCTGGGGCTGGGGCTCAGAGGTAGAGCGCTCACCTAGCATGCATGAGGCACTGGGTTCCATCCTCAGCACCCCATAAGTATAAAATAAAGATATGTGTCCATCTATAACTAAAAAATAAATATTTTTTAAAAAGAAATAAGTCAGACCAGAAAACCAAGGGTCAGATGTTTTCTCTCCTATGTGAGAGGGAAAGGGGGGAAAGAAAGGATTAAAAAAAATGAATCTCACAAAAACAGAAGGGAGAGCAATTAAATAGAGAAAAGGGACTGAGACTCATCTCGCCTCATTATTCTAGGGTCCCCGGAGTAAAATCCTTATAAGAGCCAGAGTGTGACAACCAGGCAGCCAAAAAGCCTGTGGATCCTCCGCCAGAGCCCCAGGCTGGGCTCCAGCAAGGCCGTCCCAAGCCCAGAACGCTTCTCCTTATGTGAGGCCGACGGGTCCCAGGCTGCTCCCAGGGTCTCAGCTTCCTGGCTGACGTCCACCAACCAGAGAGATGGCCAGAAAAGAGCTCTAATGGGTCAGCAGAGAAGGCAGCTTTGCTTCCAACGCCGAAACCATCTGCACTGCACGGTTTCCAGGGCTCCTCCGCAGCCCCGTGAAGGACAGCGCAGTGTCCCCGTGCCCTCTCTTCGGGGTGTGCACACAAGGCAGGAGACCTCCCATGGCCTGTCCTCTCCACACCAGGCACCTCAGAGGAGGAGACAGAAGGCCCCTGTGTTGTCGCCCTGGAGCAGACACCGCCATCCAACGTCAAGGCTAGGTCACCCAAAAGACTTCACTTAACCTGCCCAAGTGGAGCCTGGATCCTGTCAAACTCTCCAGATGTTCCCAAAGAGAAGGATTCAGACCAGGTGGACACAAAGTACTCTCCAGATCCAGAGGCTTTGCTGTTCGAAAATAGTGTTGATAAGACAATGTACAATGTGTTTCAATTGTTTCAGGTGCCATTGGCTGAGGACCTACTAAGTTCTACGAACTATATGAGGTTCTTCAGCATTATTTTCAGTTTTGGGTGGGGGGAAGAGTACGGGAGATTGAACTTAACCCATGAGACGCATCGCCGGCCCTTTTTGTTTTTTTGAGATGAAAGTGGCTCACTAAGTTGCTTAGGGCCTTGCTAAGTTGCTGAGGCTAGCCTCAAACTTGCAATCCTCCTGTCTCAGCCTCCTGAGTCACTGTGATTACAGGTGTGTGCCACCGTGCCCAGTTTATTCCTAATCTTTACAACAACCTCACAAGACAAATATGATTACATCCAATGCATTTTGTTCTTTTCCTTACTTCCGTCCTGCTGAGGGCGTCTGTCATGGAATTCGGACAAAACTAAAGTCAGGAGGTTCCATGACTGACTCCGGGTCACAGGTCCAGTCATTGACGAGACAGGAATTGGGAGGCACATCTGCTCAGCTCCACATTCCACTCTGCCTTCTGCCCTCCGAACTTGTGAGTACCATGGGGATAGTGCCACCTTTGCATGATTATTAAGGAAATAAGGTAAGACACATCCACCAGGAGGTCACACACTCAAGAGCTCTCTGGCCAGTTGAGCAGGGATGGTCGCTTGGTCCCCTTGTCTTGGTGTGGGTAGCACAGTCCATCAGGGTAGAAATGTACCGTGGAAGAAGTTGTTTCACCTTGTGGCAACTGGAAAGAAAAGAGGACAGAAAGAGTCTAAGGTCCCAATTTCCCCTTCAAGGGCACGCCACCAATGACCTAACTTCCTCCCACTAGGCCCCGCCCCCTACAGGTTCCACCACCTCCCAGCAGCACCCTGGGTTGGGGACCAAGCCTTCAACACATGGGCCTTTGGGGAGCAACTCATACCCACGCGATGGCAGGCTCCTTCCCCGAGAACGTGCTAGAGTTCACACAGTCTCTCACCTCCTTTACAAAAGAGAATAAACTTTTCTGTTTGTTTTTTTATTGTAACAAAATAGGCCTCTATAAATAATCACCATCCTAACCATCGTTAAGCATAGGGTTCCCTGACATTAATTAGATTCACATTATTGTACAGCCGTCACCACAGTCGTCTCCAGAACGTTTCATCCTCCCACACTGAGACTCTGAGCCCAACAGCCTCTGACTCCCCCCCCCCCCCCGGCCCTTGGTGGCCACCTTTCCACTCTCTTTCCAAAAGAGTCCCCTTACCTCTCCTTCCCCAAATGAGGGACACCTTCCTTAGCAATTAAACTGGCCCCGGACTCCCCTCCCACCCAGTCTTGTACTCATTCTGAGGCTGGTTTCACAAACAGCTTTGGGGCCCACGTGGGGCTATTCTGAATTCAGTGCCCTGATACAGTGAGATTCGAGTTTTAATAACTTTACCTATTATAGTCCTCACCCACCGACACAGAACCCACCGGTCACCCTGGAGGAAGCCCCCCAGGACCCAAGAGGAAAGACAGAGGACAACTAAGCCCCAGATGGGAAAGAGGAGGGGACTGGTAGCAGAAGACCCTTCTCCGTCACTTAGGATCAATCTGTATTCTTGTTTTGTTTTGTTTTGGTGCTGGGTTTTGAACCCTGGGATCCTCAGCACCCACCCCCCATACACTTTTTTTTTGCTTAAATTTTTAGATGTTATTTATTTTTTTTAATTTGTTCTAATTAGCTACACGTGACGGTGGAATGCATTTTGACACACTGTACACACATAGAGCACAACTTCTCCTTCCTCTGGCTGTACATGGTGGAGTCACACCAGTCACGTAATCATACATGTACACAGGGTAATGATGTCCGTCTCATTCCACTGTCCTTCCCATCCCCACACCCCCTCTCCTCCCCACACTCCCCTCTGCCAAGTCCAAAGTTCCTTCATTCTTCCCCACCCACCCACCCCCATGATGGATTCATAATAGCTTAAACTATAGAGCCCTTTTTATTTTTCATTTTGAGACAGGGTCTCACTAAGTTGCTCAGGGCCTCGCTAGTTGCTGAGGCTGGCCTCAAACTTGTGATCCTCCTGCCTCAGCCTCCCCAACTGCTGGGATGACAGATATGCCATTGCTCCTGGTGGGATCAAATCTGTCTTTGAACCTAGGTGGGGGGAGGGAATTCTCTATTTTCAGATACCCTACTAAAGGATCATTATCACCCAATTAATTAAATGGCCAATATATTGGGATTGCTTACAGCATACCAGAAATATTCTTCAGAAACTTGTCATCTCTCCTTCCCTATCCTGTCCTGGAAGGCGAACTTTGAGACTCCCCCACCCCATCCCCAGGGTGTGTAATCAATGCAGTCAGATCCTAAAGTGTGTTCCATACAGCCGTCCTACCAGGAAATGCTCTAAATACTGTTTCTGGAGAATTTCAAATCATATTAGTGTATTAAAGTCCTGGGGAATATCAGTTTAAATGTATGTGTCACCGGAATTGTTTTCTTTTTAATTTTTTAATTTGCATCATTGATGGCTACAGGCAGCCCAAGAAACCAGGCATCATCAGAACCAGCTGCAACCAATGGCCTGTGTTGAACAACTGCTTAAAAGCTCGTCCTGGCCAGGCAGGACGGCAATGGCTCAGGAGGCTGAGTCAGGAGAATCACAAGTTCAAAGCCAGCCTCAGCAACTTAGCAAGGCCCTAAGTAACTCAGTGAGACCCTGTCTCTAAATAAAATATTAAAAAGGGCTGGAGATGTGGCTCAGTGGTGAAGTGCTCCTGGGTTCAACCCCCAAAGGGAAAAACAAAACCAGGCCTTATGTATGTTCTATAAGGAATTTAAGAATTTGCAACCAATGCACCATTTTGTCTACTGGTAATTTAGTGTGCTCTATAGTCCTGGAATGTATAATTGAGTTCATTATCCATCATGTGGACAATAGGTAGGAAAAATAATGTGCCAAAAGCTGTTAGTTACCTCATAATGTTATTTATTCCCTTCTTATCTAGTGACAGAACCCTGATTTTATTTGAGAATGGCAACATGCCCAACCAAAAAGTACATTTTTCAGCCTCTTTATGGCTAGGTATTACTGATCTAACCAATCAAGCTGTGCTGGTAGGACTTCTGGGAAGATTTCTTTTAAAAAACTAATTAATTTGGGTAACGAGCCTATTCTTCCCTCTATGGCTCCTTTATTCTGCTGAGATGCCGATCTGATGGTAGGAGCTCCATCAGCCACTTTGAACCAAGAGGTTACCCTGAAATGGGAAGCAATACATTGAGGATGGACAATCAGAAAGGGATCTGGGTCTCTATGACATCATGAGGTTGCCATACCACCCAAGAACTAGCTGCATCCAGGCCTGCCAGCAAAATAAACACTTGTATGTTTAAGTTGCTATTTCTAGGTTTTTTTCTTTTATATGCAGTGGAGACAAAATCTTAACCAAAGAAACAAGAGTAACTAGTGGAAAGTTCGTTAATGTTTCTGGAACAGGAGATCTGGCCAGCTTTCCAATAAACCTCCACCTTCCCAGCTGTTGCTCGAAGTGAAACATGATCTGCTACCTGATAACAAACAGCCAAATTCCCCTACCGTCTGGGGATTCCCCCTCACCCCAGAACCCTAGCCTGTGGCCCTGTGTCCTTCCTAGGGGACAGGAGTTCTGTTTCCTGGCCAGATTCCTTACAGACTCCAGCCATAGGTCCCCGCTGCTCTTTGCTTTCACGATGTGAGTTTCTCCTATAAATCTCATCCTGGTCTCCTTGCGGGGGGGTCTCCCTTCTGGATGGAGCCCCCCACCACGAGGTCGCCATGTCACGGGGTCGTGATATTTTCTGCAGGTTTCTACAAACTCTCTCTCCCCATTTGTCAGGAATCGTGTTTTTAGGAAGAGGAAGTTTCTTTCTGATTCAGTAAACGGGCATAAGAAGAGGAGCAAAATGATTTCGATGAGAAGATATGGGCTTCCAGAACTTTTCCCGCTGTCTGACCCAAATCTGAGAGCTCCTTATTTTGTTCTTTCTGCACGAAACAAAGCAATGGAGCACGCACGGCCCTCTGTCGAAACAAAAGCATTTTTTTTTCAGAGTGAAAATGTTTGCTGCTGCTTCATCTCGGCGGCAGCAGTGTCACCCCAGGAAAAATAAGGACAAGGTTTGTTCTCTTTTTTTAAAGCTAACTCCCCTATACAGTAGTGAGGGAAACCAAAGGCTGAATGTTGGCAGATATCGTGGTTTTACTTAGTCATTTGCTTTGGTCTCTGGAGTAAGAGTGGACGGTGTTGCAGTCGGCTTCTGCATCACTGTGACCAAAACACCCGACAGGAACGGCTTAGAGGAGGAAGAGTGGGTTTAAGGCTCACGGTTTCAGGGGTCTTAGTCCATAAATGGCGACTCCATTGCTCTGCACCCCAAATAAGTGGCACATCCTGCAGGAAGGACCCAGAGGAGGAAAGCTGCAGAGAGAGAGAGGAGAGCAGAAGGGGCCACAGTGAATACGCCTCCAGGTCCCAGTGACCCCCTCCTCCAGGCAAAGCCCACTGCCCTGGGTCACCACCCGTCAGTCCAGTCCAACTAGGAGGGACTCACTGGGCGACAGCTCTCCTAACCCAGTCACTTCACCTCTGGATATTTCTGCATTAACAGGAGCTTGGAGGGACACCTCGTCTCCAGACCATAACCATAGAGACAGGGGTTAGATGGATTTGGGGGGTGTTGAGCAGGTGGGTGGGTGAATGGGTGGATAGGTGGGGGCGCTTGGGTGGATGGATGGATAAACCAGGGAGGGGTAGAGACAACTGTTAAAATCATAAGACGACAGGGAGAAAACCCAGTTTAACGCCCTTCAACTAATGATGAGAAAACTGAAATCCAGAGCGACCAAGAACCGGTTTCCCTCAATGACACCTAAAATCCTAAACTTCTGAAGCCCTGCCCACAGCTCTATTTTTGCTCCCGTGCCTCATTCTCAGTAGAATTAATGGAGTTAAGCTAATTTAAATCTGCAATGGGAAGCGACCCCCCAATCTCCGTGGCTCAAAATAGCGACAGTTAATTTCTTGCCTGCACTTCAGGTCCAGAGCAGGCGATGGCCACTCCTCCCAGCCACCATCTGAGGTCAGGGCCGCCTCCGCCCCATCTCCGCCCCCAGTCTTCCATTCACAGCGGCTCTTGGGTGCCTCCAACCCAAAACTCCCTGAGTCACTCTCGTTTGGGCAGAAGCAGGTCTCTGGAGGCTGGGAAAGGCAGTGCTCCCTCCCATTCAAGAAATACGGAATGAGCCGGGCACCGTGGTGCACGCCTGTAATCCCAGTGGCTCAGGAGGCTGAGGCAGGAGGATCACCAGCTCAAAGCCAGCCTCAGCAATGGTGAGGCACTAAGCAACTCATGGAGTCCCTGTCTCTAAATAAAATACAAAATAGAGCTGGGGATGTGGCTCAGTGGTCAACTATCCCTGAATTCAATCCCTGGTAATAATAATAACAATAATAATAATAATAGCAGAATGGAAACATCAGGGAGCACCAGAAGTATCACCCACCCTAGCCTGGTGGGCAGGGCTTACTATCCCTCAGGACAGTGTACAGAATGGTCTACACCTGCCGTGTTGGGGACTTCAAAGTCAGCAAGGGACAAAGGCTAGATCCACCTTTCAAACCATTCAACTTCTCTAAAACCCATGTCGGATCCGTCTGATGGAGGTTTGGAAAATTACAACCCAAAGACACGAGGAGCCCTTGGCATCTCTGACCCTAGTTCTTTGTCATGGAATCTGCAAGCATAGACTTCAGGACCTTAGGCATATGATGTTATGGCTGTGAAGGAGACTATTTAAGAGCAGGCCAAATCACTAAGCCCGTCCGCCTTTGGAGAATGTTCCCCCAAAGGAACTGCTTCTGTCTTTATCCCCTTTAACCATCCCCATATAGCTGACCTGGGGGACAATGTCATCATTTTACAGATGAGTGCATCAGTCCAAATCCACTGGCCATTCCACAGTGACCGACACTTAGGCTCCTGGGGCCGAGCACCACATAGTACGGGGGTTGCTCCTGCTCACACTGTGTGCAACACGGGTGGTCAGGGAGTCCTGCTCCACACCGTCACTTGGGATCCAGGATGATGACGGATCCCCATCTCGCAGCCACAGCTCTGGGAGTGCACAATTTTCTCAGCAGGAGGAGAGACACCAAAATGCTCCCTGCACACACCAGTCACTCCCACCCACTGTCCATTGGAGGATTGACCCTGTGGCTCCTCCCACCTGCAGTGGCTGGGAAGGACAGTCCCCCTACGTGCAGGGTAGCAAATAGCCTGGTGATGTCCACCAAGCCAGGGCATTCCAGAGCAGAGCAGGGTTCAGAACCCAGATGGCCTGCGTTTCCTGTTAGTGCACCCATTCTGTAGTAAGAATAAGAGGTTTAAAGATAAAAAATTCAACTGGGGTCTAGGGCCATTACCTTGGGTTAGTCGCTTTACCAACCTGAGACTCAGATTGTTCATTTACAAGGTGGAATAATGAGCCCCACCACGGGCCTGTTGTACGGATTACAAGAGATAGTGGACAGGAAGTGCTCAACATGGTATGTAGGACACAGTGGGCATTCACGGAATGAACTGGAAGCTCTCTGGGAAGCCCTGTTGTCATGTTGTCATGTTCCATATCCATGCACAGAGCGTGGGTTTATGCAGGATGGCGTCACCTCTATGGGCAATAATGGGCCCATGGAGCTGGGTCTCGTGGATTACACCCGTTATCCCAGTGGTTCCGGAGGCCAAGGCAGGAGGATCTCAAGTTCAAAGCCAGCCTCAGCAACTTAGCGAGGCCCTAAGCAACTCATCGAGACCCTGTCTCAAAATAAAAAATAAAAAAGGGGAGCAAAAAAAGGGCACATGGAATCCTGCTTTGGCCCGTTCAATGCTCAGGGCCCTGAGGAAGGTGTACACACTCGTCCTTGGATTTAGCTTTCCCCCCTTCTCTAACTCCAGGCTATTTATTGCGTTCACTTGATCTGATAAGTCTCAGAGCAGTCTCAAAAGCTTCAGGGAGCCGTGCTCCCCACCACCTGCCAGGGACCCTCCTTCTCAGCCTCTCTCATCCCTTTTTTTTTTTTAGTGTGCCTTTCTT
The DNA here is from genome assembly GCF_052094955.1 of Ictidomys tridecemlineatus. NCBI lineage: Eukaryota > Metazoa > Chordata > Mammalia > Rodentia > Sciuridae > Ictidomys > Ictidomys tridecemlineatus. Next base: position 133,492,964 of record NC_135484.1, read on the forward strand.
TATACAATGGCCAGAAATATAAACACACATCCCTTGGCTGGTGGCAATGGCAGTAGGGTCAGAAGCCACAGCTGTGGGGCAGCTTCCCAAAGGACCAGGCTGTTGGGACCCTAGACAGCCCACAGGCCCCTCCACACTGCAGACTCCAGGCCTCACTTGGGGGAGCTGGGGACTGTGTCTGCTGGTTCTCCTTCCCCAGTGATTCCACGAGCCGTTCAATATCCTGTGACAAATCCCTTTCTGCTCAAACTCCCCAGGGTGGACTCTGCTGTGTAACAGGGCCCTGACAAGTCCCGTGGCTGGGGTCAGGAGACCTGCAGGGCCGACCTCAGGAGGGGAAATCTAAGATCCTTCAGCTCAGTGGCTTGCAAACCCCTGGGTCCCAATGGTACACAGATCATTTTTAAAAGACATCTCTCTCCCCATTCTCACTTACACAGAATCTTGCCTTTCTATAAAGAAAGCAGTAGCCCTCCGCTTTCCCCCACTCAACCAGTGGTTGAAGTTTCCAAGTGCCATCAAAACCCTCCTGTGTTTCCATCTTTTCCTGTCTACTGGGACCTTCTGCTATGGAATTGGCCTGGCATTAGTAACAACCTCTCCACTGTGTTGAGAAGTTCTGGATCCAGATAGAGGAGAAGCGAAGTGGTGAGAGTAATGTTATTTACATCACTTCACTTGTCTCTGACATCCTTTAAGATGCAAAGAACACATCATTTTGGAGGGGGAGACATGGGAGAGCTTGGCTAAGAAATGCTTTGTGATTTGGGGAGCAGAGCAAGGAAAGAACTGGAAGAATTGACTGATCTTTTCTGTCTCCATTGGTTTAATTTTGTGATCAGGGTTTTTCAGATGTCATAGCTACCAAACACCAAAAAATAGGAAAAGAGTTGACACAGAACTGTGTCCTATTCTGGCAGGGCTTTATTCATCCTTTTACGTTTTAAAAATGAGAAGAATTTATCCTATCAGTGATGCATTTCCAATAAAAATTTTACTCCTTGTAAAATTGTGTTTTATCAATATTTACCACAGATTTATGTTGTTTGTGTTCGTTGCGTATGGCAACAACGATCCTAGGGATGATTCAACCTAGAAAATATTTTAAACTCCTAAAATCTTTTTGGTGAGAGTTCAATGAAGAATATTTTAAAATTTCAATGCACATACATGTTGGAGTGATAGGAAAGAGGGACGGATACATTTTTCAAGCATAACCGTAGGGTGAACCTTGAAAATGTTATGATAACTGAGGGAAGTCAGTCAAAGGGTCACATGTTATACAATTCTATTCATATGGAATTTCTAGAATGGGTCACTCTAAATGGACTGGGAGGAAGTTAGTGGTTGACTGTAACTGGAAGAGGGAATTTGGAGGGAATGTAGAGCAATGGCCAAGAGCTGTGGTCCTTCTTTTGAAATGGAAACATTCTAGAACGTACCGTGGTTATGGATACACAACCCCTCTGGGACTACACTAGAAACCATAGAATTGTACATTTTAACTGGGTGAATCGTACTGTAGGAGAATGCTATCTCAATAAAACTGCTAAGAATTACCCCCAAAATATACATTAGGTTACGTTAGGGCCAGGGTTTAGGCCAGGGGTAGAATACATGCTGAGCACAGGTGAAGCCCTGGGTTCAACCCCCAGCACCAAAACTAAGTAAATAAAAAATACTGTGATACAATTCAGAGGACAAGGTGGAATGGAAATATATGTTCAAAGGGTAAAAAGAAAAACATAAACATTTTTAAATGTTAAAAAAAGAGATTGTTCAACCATTTTTAAAGTGAATAATAGTCAATAGCATGTTATTATCATGTTTGGGTTTCATAAAAACTTTTTTTAAAGTTACATAATAGTTTTATCATAAGGCCAGTGTTTTACAGTTTCTGGCAGATTATTCATGAAATTAATGAAAATTAATTGTCGGAGATTTTCTTTAGCACGGGCCACTTCTGAAGCCTGGAAATGGTCCTTCTAGGGCATGTATTTTAGTAAAGTTTGCAAGAGACCTTTTTACCTGCATTTTTGTCTTAGTCCTTTCATATGCAATGGCATCCACAGTGGTCACCGGCACTGTTGGAATTTCACCAACTGAATCAGGATGAATAATTTAGTTTGGGTTTAGCAGTATATAATTACTGACGTACAATCACTTCCACATACAGTTATTTCTAGCCACTCTAGTGGACAAACGATTTCTAGAACTATTCCTTCTGCCCAAGGTGCTGAAAGGGGGAAGTCATACCCATGAGACTCATTTTCTGGGTTGCCCAACACCGTGAATATGGACAGTAGAAAAGAAAGAAGTCTGGGTGTGAACAAAATATGAAGCCAATCTGGACCAAAAAGGAGTATTGAGATGTGTCTGGCAGAACATGAATAAAAATAAATCTTTCTCGAATTCTGTCATACAAGCTTCTGAAATTTCTGATGTTCTGTGATCCATTTTAACTCTTTACCCCTATCAGAAGAATGTCTGATGTTACGTTTAAAAGTGTGTAAAAGGTACATTATTTTCCAAAATCATTTCAAGGAGTAGATAAGGAAAAAATAACTGAGACCATTAAGTTATCTGTGTTGACTGGGTTTGAAGCACTAAAGGTTCTACTCACAACAGCAGATGGTCGCTGACGCTCCGTGGCATGAAGTGACACAACAGTTCCTTCCCTGAACTCTGCTGCAGAAGTGGCATTTCAAGAGTTGAGTGATAGATGGAATCTTGAGCTCAAGACCTTCTCATCATGAACTTTGTGGGTCTATACACCTACCCTGTGGTTCAGAATGCAGGGCATTTTCTATACAGTCAGTTTTCTGTGCATAGAGAAATAACTCAGCTACTGAACGCTCATCCATGACCCAAGAAGTGAGCACTATTAAGGTAAAAATAACCAAGTGGAGGACCCTGGAACTACTTCCCCCTACTAAAAAAGTCAAAGACAACATCACATCCCTGGATGAAACACTAAAGATTAGGAAGATACAGAGACAGTGATACCTGTTACGGACACGTAATTCCCTTGCTTGCTCTGTGTAGAATAAAAATGTTTGTTGGAGCAAAACAGTGGTCTTGTTACCTTAACCAATGGATGACTCCATTTACAGCTGTGGCTCTAGATGTAATTTTCATGGCTCCAGCAAATCAGTGCAGCCCCTGGTTCTCATTATGTAGCTAGCAATTTGACAAATGCCTTTTCTACTTCCCGATGGGTCTACAAGGAGAAATAATCTTTTACCTGGTAGGAACAGCAATGTCCCTTCCCAGTCTGACTCTGTGTCAGGCTCCTCTTCTCTCCCAATTTCATCTGCAGGGGACCATGCTCATGTTGACCTGACACATGGGTGCCCCCACTCTCATTGAACTTAACCACGAGGCACAAGTACATTAGGTGACCAGATGTGCCAAAGGGAAGAATGTTACACTATGAGAATTCAAGGAACTGTTGAGCACAACTGCTGTGCCCAGAGATCTGGGGAGTGATCTGATCTCTCTGCATCTTATACCTCTTTCTGCTAATAAAGACCCATAGCATTTAATGAGGCTCTTTGGATTAGTGAACTAATATATAGCATGAGTGTTTGTGCAGCTCTGAAACATTTTCTGAATCATCCATCAGAGTACCATTTTCTCAAGTATCCATTAGGGCTTTGAGGGGACCCAGGACACACTGTTCGGATCAAATGTAAGCAGCTTGGTCCAAGCGTGGACCTACAACAGGCCTGGTCATGCTTGAAGTGACAGTGGCAGACCAGGATAGTGAGGTTGACTGTAGGAGCTGAGGCTGCATATCCAATCATAGAAGTTAGTGGAAGGCTAGAGCATCTCAGTCCAAGAAAGATCACCCAGAAACAGGACTTGCAGGAATTAAGACTTCCACCACACTGCTAGATAGACAGTGTTAACCAGCAGAAGCCCTGAATGAGAGGAAAGGAAACACATCATAAGGGAAAAGAAAGGATTTGCAGTCGGAGGTAGAGCCTAGCATGCACAAGGCTCGAGGTTTGATCTCCAGCCCAAAAAAGAAAAAGATGTCGAAGAGTCCAACCTCAGAACACAGAGCATAGACTAGAATGTAGAACCTCTGTGAGAAAATGATGCTCCCATGGTGGGAGCATGTGGCAAAGGAATTTACTCATGGATAGGGCATGAAAAAGAGGAAGGGGTGGGGTCCGGCTCTTCCCCTTCAGGGCACACCCCCAATGACCAAAAGACCTCCCATTAGGCCCCACCTCCTAAAGTTTCTGCCACCTCCCAATAACACAGAGCTGGAGACTAAATCTTTAACACAGGGCAATTAGCGGAACCTGTTGGTGTGACCCCACGAGGCTCAGCGGGGCTGCACGAGTCTAGTAGCTAAGCTAGGGGAGTTTCGGTCAACTGACACCGAGGCAACAGGAAATTCCAGACCCCGCCATGCCTCATATCGACAATGACGTGAAACTAGACTTCAAGGATGTTCTTTTGAGGCCAAAACGCAGCACCCTAAAGTCTCGAAGTGAGGTGGATCTCACAAGATCCTTTTCATTTCGGAATTCAAAGCAGATGTACAATGGCGTCCCGATCATTGCTGCTAATATGGATACTGTAGGCACCTTTGAAATGGCCAAGGTTCTTTGTAAGTTCTCCCTCTTCACTGCTGTCCATAAACATTACAGTCTTCATCAGTGGCAAGAGTTTGCTGGCCAGAATCCTGATTGTCTTCAGTATCTGGCTGCCAGTTCAGGGACAGGCTCTTCTGACTTTGAGCAACTGGAACAGATCCTGGAAGCTATTCCCCAGGTGAAATATATCTGCCTAGATGTGGCAAATGGCTACTCTGAACACTTTGTTGAATTTGTAAAGGATGTACGGAAGCGCTTCCCTCAACACACCATCATGGCAGGGAATGTGGTCACAGGAGAGATGGTGGAAGAGTTGATCCTCTCTGGGGCTGACATCATCAAAGTGGGAATTGGGCCAGGCTCTGTGTGTACAACCCGGAAGAAAACTGGAGTGGGGTATCCACAGCTCAGTGCAGTGATGGAGTGTGCAGATGCTGCTCATGGCCTCAAAGGCCACATCATTTCAGATGGAGGTTGCAGCTGCCCTGGGGATGTGGCCAAAGCTTTTGGGGCAGGGGCTGACTTTGTGATGCTCGGTGGCATGCTGGCTGGGCACAGTGAGTCAGGTGGTGAGCTCATCGAGAGGGATGGCAAGAAGTACAAACTCTTCTATGGAATGAGTTCTGAAATGGCCATGAAGAAGTATGCTGGTGGCATGGCAGAGTACAGGGCCTCAGAGGGAAAGACAGTAGAAGTCCCCTTTAAAGGGGATGTCGAGCATACCATTCGTGACATCCTAGGAGGGATCCGATCTACATGCACCTATGTGGGAGCAGCTAAGCTAAAGGAGTTGAGCCAGAGAACTACTTTCATCCGAGTCACCCAGCAGGTGAATCCAATCTTCAGTGATGCACACTAGACCTGAGCATTTCTGCCCGCTCAAGGCGCCAATACTTCGCAACAGGGTCTCCCAAATGGGTTTCTCACCCATTCTAACTACTGTGGCAGTGCATTTAACAGTTCCCATTGTCTTCCTCCTGAGAGCTCCTATAATAACGTTATACTTCTCTGTTTGTACACACAAGATGCCCAGAGCACTTACTGGGGAGGAAGTGAGGAAGAATATAGTCTGAAAATGAAGTAAGATAATCGAATGGGTATCTGGGTACCCGGCATCCTGAAGATGAAAAGATACTGATTAAATCATAAATGTTCTATATGGCCTTGGTCTGGATGGGGCAGGCTTTTGGAATTATGTCTTATTAATCAGCTTCATTAAATGAGATCTTTAAATATCTAAAAAAATAAATAAATAAATAAATCTTTAACACATGAGCCTTTGGGGCCCAAAGTCTAGCAAGCATTAATAAAAGGTCAGAACAGTGTGTTTCTAATATTCTGCTGGCAGGCACCATAAGGAAGGCATCTGGTTTCTCCATGAAAGCATGAGGAGAGGTCTCAGTGTCTGTTTATTGGCTGTGTAGGGTATTAAAAAGCACTGCCCGGCAAGCCTCTTTTGCTGGTGTGGATCGCATCAGGCAGGACATGGCTTTGGAGCCAGCTGCTGTCTACTCTTGGACGCTTCCTGATGATGCCAATGACCTGTCACATAGCCTCCTCAGCATGGCAGGTGACAAGATTCTGGAGCTAGAAGTGGTGGCCACCATTTCCTGACGTGGTTGCTGTCTGCAGAACTGGAGAAGAAGTAACAGCTTCTTCAGTTCTTCAGGGTGGCTTCGGGTAGTGTTCTTAAAAGATCAGTCTGGAATCTGATTCTTTAATATCCTGCCATAAATCCCTTTCTGCTTAAACTAAGTAGATTGAATTCTGTTCTGTGCAAGCAAACCTGGGCAACAGACCATGTAACCCTCTTTGTATTCCTGTGCCTGTGTGTCCTTTTCTCCCTCCTAAGCCAAGTTCTAGAATATATTATCCATGCCTCCTGGCCAAACCACAGGCTTTCCCTTAAAAATGTCAGCTTGAGATTGACCCTCCATGAAGACATTTCAGATGGGTTCAAAAAACGCATCCCATTTCCTCTGAAACTGCAACCCAGACACTTAGTAATGGCTCTTCGGGGGGCTCCAAGGACATTAATCAGTTTCAGCACCAGAGTCAGTGAGCTTCCCTGGGGAAGCATTTTTCACATAAAGTAAAAAGTACTTTGACCCTCGCCGGGTAGACAAGGGCTTAAAAACTCAAGTTTAAGACTGAGATGACAAAAGGTATGAATACTCATCCCTCTCCTCTTTCAAATTATTTCTTCCCCTTTTTTCTTTTTCTCTCTCCTTCCCAGAATACTTGGCAGCAAAGCGGGATAGTAATGCATCACGCCCACTGAGAAGATTCACTCAGAAACAAACGTCCTCATCTGTCAACAAAGCATCTTCACCTTTCAGGAGACCAGAGCCAGGACCCTTGGGTATGCTGGGTCTTCTCCAACATGCAAGCGCCCAAGTGCTGAATGGTGCCAGAGCCCTGCACCCCTGCAAGTAGCACACACCGCCCCCTATGGGTGGATCCCAGCATTGCTTCCTGAGTTCCCATAGGTGTCTGGTTCCATTTCGCAGCTGTAGACCTTCTGTTCCTGCCCAGAGCCACCGCAGATAGCAACATAGAAACAAACTAACTCACTGACAGTTTTGCAAGAAAAACTTTACAAAGGAACACTAGATGAGGAGTGGTCATTCCAAAAAATATCCTTCCGATAACTTAAATACGTAATAAATCATGAGGGGGAAAATGTATAAAATGTGCTAGGCATGATTGCCTATGCCTATAATCAGAGCAACTCTGAAGGCTGAGGCAGGAGGATCTCAAGTTTGAGGCCAGCCTCAGCAACTTAGCAAGACCCTTGGCAGCTTAGAGATACCTGTCTCAAAATGAAAAACAAAAAGGACTGGGGATGTAGCTCAGTGGTAAAATGCCCCTGGGTTCAATCCTCTGTATCAAAAGGAAAACAAAGAAACAAAAAATGCATAAAATGTATTTCCCTTTACCCAGCATTTCCATTCTGACTTTTTGCCTTAAAAAACAAACAAACCTGTTTCTATCTTATTCAGAAGTGGTGTAATAGTGACCCCTTCGATGATGAATGATATCACCTGGCTTTGATAGCAACACCAAGCACTTTAGAAAATTCGAAGAGGTAATACTTGGTAATTAACAACATCATATACATTCTGATATATTTTGCTAAACAAAAGAAAAATGCCAGGCAAACGAGTTGATCAACTTCATGTATCAATGTGTCGCTTCTAAAACTGAATGTTCTCTGAATTCTAAGACCAACTTTCTCCAGCAACTTGTGTAACATGTCCCTAAACTGGTATTTAGGATTTGGAAATAAAACATAATTTGAAGAGATTCCTTAATTGGAAAGTTACTTCCTTGCTAAGGACATAAGCCTGTTTCTATTAATTATTTAATTATTAGATTCAGTTACATAACTTTGTCAGTCAGCTTGCTGACACTGTGATCAATATACCTGATAACCACTTTATAAGGATGAAAAGAAGAATGGAGGTCACAGCCTCTGAGATTTCAGTCCATGGGTTGCTTGACTCTATGGAGTGGATGGTAGAGGAAATTGCTCAGTTCGTGTCATCAGGGAGGCTAGGAGAGGGAAAGGGCTTGGGTCCCAATATCCTCTTCTAGGGCACAGCCCCAGTGACCTAATGTCCTCTCAGTAGGGCCCACCACCTACTAACAGCACAGACTGGACAGCAGGCCTTTAACACACAGGCCTTTGGGGACTAACTATCCAAACCATAGCCACCATTTTTTGTTTAATTTCGTGTTCACATATGCATAAAATGTTTGTCTCACCATCAATCAACCAGATATTAAGAGAAGGCAAACATCTTCTGGCCATAGTTTTAGAAGCTGTTTGTGAACATGCAGTCTGCGGCCAACACCCTTGTGTTTAATCATCACATTGTGGCTTTTTCTCCCCCCACGCCCACCATGGTGGAAACTGAACTCGGGGTGCTCTGTTATTGAGCCAATATCCCCAGCCCTTTTTTGAGACAAAGCCTAAGTTGCTGAGTCTGGACTGGAACTTGCAACCCTGCCCCAGTCTCCCAAGTAGCTGGGATGACAGGTGTGCAACACCACGTCCAGCTATTGTTGCCTTTTAACAATTGTCTTTAATTGATTCGTTGGGACCTTTTCCTTCCATGAGGCCCTTATGCAGTCAGCATTCAGATTAAAATGATGGTAATAAAACACACCAACGTGGTAAAAGGCAACTGTGATTTTGCAGTCATAGGGATTGAATCCAAGGCCTCCTGCATACCAAGCAAGAGCCCTACCACGGTGCTACATTGCCAGCCCTTTTTATTATATTTTGAGACAGGTCTTGCTAAATTGCCCAGGCTGGCCTCCACTTGTGCTCCTCCTACCACAGCCTCCCAAGTAGCTGGGATTATGAGTCTGCATCACTATGCACCCCCCCCTAAAATAAAAGTGTTTACAATTTAGTTCATACTGCAGTGATTTATCTCTAAAGAGCTCTGTGATCAACTTTGAAGTGAAGACTATCAAACGAACTTGCAATCAAGATTGCAGCATTTATTTTAAATATCAATGTATTATGAAATAGTTACACTTCCCCTGAAAATGAAAAATGGGACTTCATAATTTTTGACCTTGAAAGATTGAAACTCTACGAAGACATTATAACAAGATCCCCCCTCCCCAAGACAATACTGTCAAGAAAATTGAATTTCCTTCTCTACTTAATGGTTTAATTTGAAAAACAAAAAAAAAAAAACACACACTAAAATTTAAGGTTTAAAAATAGAAGAAGGAAGGAGTTCACATCTTTGTGTAACTGACATTCCATGAAGGGACTTCAAGCATTTGCAAGAGAATTAAACAAGGTAATTTTTATGGCTTCCCCATCTCTCCTGGATTTTTTATTTTAAATATATATACACAAAGTAGACAGAATATTATAATAATCCTTCCCATACCCTTCATTTAATTCAACATTTATTAGAACATATCTTATTTTTATTTACCCTTACCAAATATCTCTGAAGTAGATACAAGATAAATCATTTCATATAAAATAGTTCAGTAGGTATTTCTAAATGTAATGATTCTTTCAAAAAAAAAAAAACACCCAGCTATACTAAAATCATTACACCACAAAAAAGCAGCAGCAATTCCTTATCATCATCCATTATCCAATCATTTCATTCATTTTTATGATCTATTTAAATCAGATCCAAAGTCCATGGTTGTAGCTGGTTGCTAGGTCTCTTGGGTCATTTTTAATCTTTGATTTACCCCCAATTCTTTTCCCTTGAAATGCACTTGTTGAGGAAGCTGAGTCATTTTTCCTGTAGTGTTTTCCGCAATCTGAATCTGCTGATATCATGCTAGGGGTGTTATTAAAACATCCCGTGTAGTTTGTGTAAGTTGACAGTCAGATCTGGATTCTTGGCGGGATTCACTGTGACCTCTTCTGAGGTTGTTTGGATTTGTGATCTGCCCCTCCCCAGTGCTGTGCCACGGATAACTACTATGGATTAGGATGTGTTTTGTGTATAACTCTTTGGTGGAGCAGATATCTGAAGGCTTCACGGTCCAGTGGAAAGAACAGGACAATTTAAAATCCAGCAGAGCTCAATACGAGACCCACTGCCTCTGAGCTATAGGATACTGAGTAAGTTATTGAAACCTCAGGTATTTCATTTATAAAGTGGGAACATGAATACCTGACTTATGAGGTTGTAGAGATCAACGTGAACAACATGTTCAAAAGCCCTGAGCACACCGTGAGTTTTCAACAGTCGTTCTTACCATCCTGATATTCCAGAGTTGCCAGGGGTGACCCTGCTCTCTCCCGGGGAACATTCTGCCCTCAACTGTCCTGCTAACTCCACATCCTAACCAACCTTTCTCTCTTCCTAGTAGTCTTCTCCAACCCTCAGGCGGAGCTATCTGTCTTGTGTGTTAACAGCATTTATCAAACCACTGTGAGTTCGCTAGTTTCTCTTCCTCACTAAAATGTGAGTAGCTTACAATGCCTCTGTGTGTTTTATTTAGATGCTCTTTTAATTATAAATCATCTCATATGTAACAAAATACTCATAGATATCTAAGTACCCACCACCAAAATTAAGCAAATTATGAGTATTTTGTCTGATGACTTCATCTTTCTCTTTAAAACAATAAAAGGTTACTGACTAGATAAATCTCCATTTCTACAGTTCTTCCATTCTTCCCTTTCGAGAGGAGCTGCCCATTTTTAAGTATGTTTGTGTACTTTTACTTCGTATATATGAATTGCTGATCAAGACACAGTGTCTCATATGTTGAATCTTTAATGTTTACCTAAATGGTATCAGGCTGTCTCCATTCTTTTGCTATTTTCCTTGCTGATATGTTTTTGGGATCTATGCATGGTGTAACATTTAAATATCATTTATTTTAATTGTCATAGATAATTATATGAATGAATAAGCATTTTTTTTAGCCATTTCTTAGAAAGGGATAGTTAGGTTGGTTCCCCCTTCTGCCACTTCTGAGACTCCAGTGAATAAATGCAAGCATTTGTCCCTGTGAACAAAGGCTTGGGAGTCAATACTTGTTAGTTTTTCTCTGGGGGAGAAGGTATAGATGAGGGTCTTGTCTCCACACCCCAGACTCCCAACACAGTGCCTGAAATATCAAGTTTTCAATCAACACTTGTTGAGAGACGGAATGAACATATGAAACATTTCATTCATTCAGGAATGAAATACTGATGGGCATAAAAACTAAAACATCACTAGGGCCCAATGATTAAAGATATAAAGCTACCCAGGAGCATTTGTACATGTGAATGGGCCGCTGTGTCTTGGCATAAGCTGCAGAAATTCAAATGAATTATGGGGGAAATGAAGATATAATGCCAGAGAAAAGCAATCACTCCCCGGGGTTGACTTCAGCTACGTATCCAAGTGGGTCCCCAAGACAGAGCTTCATTTGTTACCTTGGATGAAACTGAAGAACCAAGTTAAACACAGGCCTCTAAGGCAGGGCACCAAGTTGCAAAGGGATCTAATACCCCACATCTCAATGAGGTCTTATAAACTTTCATGAGAATGACCTCAGTTGGGTCATATATAAACAGATACACTTTGCCCTAAGAAGCTACCAGGGGCATATTATATGCCACATGTTAAAAGCCAACTTTGATATCACAGAACTGCTTTTTAGAAAACACTATTCAACTACTGATACTAAATCAGAAAATAAATTAAGAAACCACATAACTTGGCCATTTTCCAACTTTCCCAGCTGTGGAACTCCTACATGCAAAGGTGGTATGAAGAATCCAGCCATCTCAAATCATGGCACCACCTGGGTCTTCCTTAACCAGATCACTGGCGATAGGGATGACATCTTACTTAGACCAATTAGATCTACTCCCTGGAGCTACACAGGGAATTTGCCTTCCCTAAGGCATATAATTGTACATGGAAAGGTGGGTTCCTGAACAGATTTAAACTCCCGTGAAGAGAAAAGAAACAGGGGATAAATCCTGAGTGGACAACCAGCCGTGTCTGCTACAGTCCACCCCTTTAACTTCCCAGTGTCTGTACAGACTTCTCTTGATGTACATTAAGGTGACTACGCCTTTACGAAATGCACTCGCCCTTTGTGATATGCCATCTTCTTCATCAAGTAGCTCCTCATGTTCACACAACAACACAGGGAGAAAAACCAAGAGAATTGCAAAAGAAACAAAAACCACTTAATGTAGGAGGTCAAGACAGGCTAACACTTCTGTTGCAATTTGAAAAACTTAATTGCAATGATCATATTTTTTAAAAGACATTGGAAAGTTCTAAAAGTAACAAGAACTAGATGAACTATTTTTTTTTTTAGAGGAAAGAAGCCCTTTCAAATTAAGCCAATGATCACTGGCCATTTTCATTCCTGAGAACACTTTTCAACTCTGGATCCAAATAGAGGGACTGAGCTAGATTAAAGAGAAGTCATCAAAGTTTTGGACAGTTGCATAAAACCAACCCAAAGGATTGTAAATGAAAGAAAAAAAAACAAAAACAAGCCTGGATTTATTGACTAGTCATCTACAGAGTGCTGGGACGGTATAGAAGATTAAGTGAGATGACTAGAAAGGCAGAATAAAATCTTCCACAGTCTCATGGTGCTTTGAAAATAAAGTCCTACTAAAGAGAAGGAACCTAAACCAAAGGAGTAAATTAATTCACAAATATTTTATTCTTTTTAATACTATTTTAAGTAGAACTGTTTTCTTGAATTTAGTTTTGAATTGTTCATTCCTAGTGTACAAAAATAAATTAATTTTGTATATTGATCTTATATTCTGCAGCCTTGCTTAACTGCTTCATTATTTATGATAGTTTTTTAGTGCGTCCCTTAGGATTTTCTATACATATAATCCTGTCATCTGTATACTTTCACTTCTTCCTTTACAACATGAGCCTTTTCTTCTTTCTCTTAACCACTCCAGTTAGCACCTCCAGAATAAAGCTAACTAGAAGTGGCAATGGTAGACATTTTTGCCTTGTTCTTAAATTTAGGAGGAAAGCATTCAGTCTTTTGTCATTAAGTATAATGTTAGATGTGCATTTATCATAGGTGTCCTCTGAAGTTTTTTCTATTCCGAATTTGAGTGCTTTTCTTGTGAAGGAGTATTGGATTTTGTCAAGTGCTTCTTGTGCACCTATTGAGATGATCATGCAGTTTTTTGGATCCTCACTGCATTGACATGGCATAGATATTTAATAAAATTTTAAAATGTTGAGCCAATATTCCCAGAAGCAATCTCACTTGGTCATTTTGTATCATGTTATTTTTTTTGTGAATTCAGATTATATTCTACTATGTATTTTTGCATCTAGATTCATAAACGATATCAAATTATAGTTTTTGAATGTCTTCATCTGCTTTGCTCTCAGGATAATGCTGACCTCATAGAATAACTTGTTACTATTAATTATTGGTCGATGGATTTTGAAGAATTTGTATTAATCCATTTTAAATATTTGAAGAATTTTAAGAAGTGAAGACTCTGGACCTCGGTTTTTAATTTTGGGAAGTTTTTAAATTACTAACTCAACCTTTTTACTTTTTATAGGTCCATGCAAATTGTCTGTTTCTTCTTAAGTCAGTTTCAACAGTTTGAGTTTCCTAGGAATAACCTCCATTCATGAAAGTTTGTACCGTGTTTTGGCATCCAGTTGTTCATAGTAATCCCACATAATCCTTTTTATTTCTCTCATATCTGTAGCATTGCTCTACTTTTCATCCTGATTTTAGCAGTTTGAGTCTTCTTTATTTTTCTTGGTCAGCCTAGCTATTGTTGGTCAATTTTGTTAAACTTTATGAAGAAAAAACTTTTAGTTTTGCTCAGTTTCCCTATTGTTTTGCTATTTTTCTATTTAAATAATATCTGCCCTAGCCTGTATTATTTTACTCTTTCAGCTAACTTTAGGTTTAGTTTATTCTTTTTAACCAGTGTCCTAAGGTGGAAGATGAGGCTATTGATTTGAGATTTGTCTTCTTTTTTAACAGAGTTATAAACAACTATTCAATGACCTCTAAACTCTGCTTTAGCTGCATCCCATATGTTTTGAAATGCTGTGGCTTTATTCTAATTTTCTTGTGACTTCTTCGTTGACCCATTGAAAGTCAATTCAATTAGAGCTATTGAAGTTCCCAACTATTATTTTTTAAAAATATTTACTTTCAACACTTTTTTTTAATAATTTTTATGTCAATTTTATTGAGGTACAATTAACATACAGTAAGACTTGCCAATTTTTTGTGTGTGTATGTGGTGCGGGGGATTGAACCCAGGGCCTTGTGAATGCGAGGCAAGCACTCTACTAATTGAGCTATATCCCCAGCCCCCAACTAATATTTTTTAATTATCTATTTCTTCTTTCCCCCTTTCACTTCTCACTTTTTAAATTTTTTTTAGTTGTTGATTGACCTTTATTTTTTATTTATTTATATGCAAAGCTGGGAATCAAACCAGGCAAGTAGACTGCCACTGAGTACAGCCCCATCCCTCAATTCTCATTTTAACTTTGTGTAGTGAATGGTTTTATTACTAGGCATGTATGTGTTTATAATTGTCATATTTTCCTGCTATATTTATCAATGCAAAATGTCTCTTTTTATCTCTAGGATTTTTTATTTTAAAGTCTATTTTTTCTCAGTATAGTCTAATATAGTCCAATCTATTAGTATAGTCTAATCTCAAAACATTGCTGTTTTCTTATGGTTATTATTTGCGTGATATATATTTTTCAGCTTTTTCTTTTCAACTTACTTGTGTCTTTGATTCTAAAGTTTGCCTCTTGTTCACTGTGCACAAGACTCAACTCAACGTGGATTAAACACCCAGGCATTAGACCAGAGACTCTGCCCCAACTAGGACAAAAAGGTAGGCCCAACCCTCCATCACGTAGGCAGGAAATAACTTCTTCAATGATTAGATTGTATCAAACTAAAAAGCTTCTTCACAGCAAAGGAAACAATCAAGAACAGGAAGAGAGAGCCTACAGAATGAGAGAAAATATTTGCCACCTGCACCTCAGATAGAGCATTGATCTCCAGGATATAGAAAAATTTCAAAAAATTTAACACCCACCCCCCCCGCAAAAAAAAAAATAGCCCAATCAATAAATGGGCACAGGAATTGAATAGTCACTTCACAGAAAAAATATAACCAGTCAACAAATATATGAAAAAATGTTCAACATCAGCAATTAGAGAAATGCAAATTAAAACTACACTGAGATTCCATCTCATTTCAAACAGAATGGCATTTACCAAAAATACCAGTATCAATAAATATTGGCAGGGTGTGGGGAAAATGGTACATCCATATATTGCTGGTGGGACTGCAAATTGGTGCAACCACTATGGAAAGCATTATAGAGATTTCTCAGAAAACTTGGATTGGAACCACCCACTCCTTGGTTAATACCTAAAGGACTTAAAATCCGAATACTATAGTGACACAGCCACATCAATGTTTTTAGCAGCTCAATTCACAATAGAAAAGTTATGGAACCTATCTAGGTGCCCTTCAACAAATGAATGAATAGAGAAAATCGAATATTACTCAGCCATAAAGAAGAATGAAATTATCAGCATTTGCCAGCAAATAGATGGAACTGGAGATTATTATGCTAAGTGAAATAAATCAGTTCCAAAAAACAAAAGGCCAAATGATACGCAGATGCTGGCTCACAATGGGGCAGGAGGAGTGGAGGTTCACCAGTTGGACAGGAGGGATTGAGGGTAGGGAAGAGGGATGGGAATAGGAAAGACAGTGAAATGAATCAGATATAACTTTCCTTTGCTC
Organism: Ictidomys tridecemlineatus; assembly: GCF_052094955.1. Lineage (NCBI taxonomy): Eukaryota > Metazoa > Chordata > Mammalia > Rodentia > Sciuridae > Ictidomys > Ictidomys tridecemlineatus. The sequence continues at coordinate 133,508,876 of NC_135484.1, forward strand.
ATATATGGATACACGACCAGTGTAACTCCACATCATAGGATCTTAATTGGCATGGGTTGTACTGCACATATGTAAAATATGTCAAAATATACTCTACTGTCATGTATATCTAAAAACAACAAAAAGAAAATATTTTATAAATAAATAAAGTATGCTTCCTGTAGACAGCAGTTGGATCTTGTTTTTTAATCCAGTCTGACACACCATACTTTATTAAGTTGTTTAATCTCTTCATATTTTATGCTATTATTGACACTGGACTTACAAATGGAATTTTGCTTTTTGTTTTCTATACATCTCATGTCTTTTTTTCCTCAATTCCTTTTTTACTGCTCTCTCTTGCATTGGATGAATATTTTCTGTGTAAGATTTTAATTTCTTTAACCATTTATTTCACCATATTTTTAATTATTTTCTTAGAGGTGTCTCTAGGATTTATCACACACAATTTATCAGAATCTACTTTATATCTACATTAGTTTAATTTCAGGGAAATATTAAAGTGTCACTTTTCCATAGTTCTAATTCTAATTCCTTCCCCCATTTCTATGTGATTGCTGTATATAAATCATAATCTCAATGACATTTTGAATATGTTATTCCATTGCCTTCTGGCCTCTATTGCTTCTAGTGAGAAGTCAACCGTTAATCCAGTGTGTGGGGGGTGGCATTTTTAGTATTGTGTCTGGGTATGCATTTATTCTATTTGGAATTTGTCAAGATTCTTGAATATGGATATTAATGTTTTTTATCATATTTGGTGAATTTCAGCTATTATTTCTTTTTTTTAGTTGTAGTTGGACAAAATACCTTTATTTTATTTAGACACAACACCTTTATTTTATTTATTTATTTATTTTTATGTGGTGCTGAGCCTCGCACAAGCTAGGCAGGTGCTCTACCACTGAGCCACAACCCCAGTCCCTTATTTGCTTTTATTTTTATGTGGTGCTGGGGGCTGAACCCAGAGCCTCCATGCATGCCAGGCAAGTGCTCTACCACTGAGTCACAACCCCGGCCCCTTCAGCTATTATTTCTTTGAGTATTTTTTCTACTCCTTTCTTTCCTTGTACAATCACCATGTTTATTGGTGCACTTTATAGGTTCCCACATTTTTTTGAGTCTCTATTCATTTTTTTACTGTCTTTCAGATTATATAATCTTTAGTAATCTGTCTTCAAGTTTGTTGATTCTTTTTTTTTTCCCTTTTTCTAGCAGTTCAAATCTATTGTTGGGACCCTCCAGTGAATTTTTCATTTTAGTTGTTATCCTTTTCAGCTCCTACATTTCCATTTGAATCTTTTTATAGCTCTTAGTTCTTAATTGATATTCTCTATTTGATGAGACAGCACCTTTCTTTACTTCTTTAAGCATAGTTTCTATTAGTTCCTTATATTTGGATTGTAATGCTGTAATGTATTGTAATTTGTATTGTAATGCTGCTTTGAAGGTTTTATCTATTGGACTCTCAGGTTTGAGCCTGTTAACAGGCAGTTTGTGTTATGAGGTCATCCCACCCTGTGTATGGGTCATATTGTCCTGTTTATTTGCATGTCTCATAATTGCTCATTTAAAACTGAACACTTTAGAAAATATATTATGGCAACTCAGGATCCTGATTTTCCCTTCCTTCTAGAGTTGTTGTAATTGTTTCCTTGTTTCTCTGTTCAGTGATTTGGCTGGACTACTTGAGTGAAATCGACTTCCTCTGTAGTATAGAGCCTTTGATGTCAATTCTCAAAAAGTACAGTCTTGAATGTGTGCACAGTCAACCTGGCATAAGTGTGGTTTTAGCAAAACTCTCTTTCACTGTTTCTTCACCAAATCTCTCTCTAAGCTGTCTGTCTCTTTTGGCATCACACCCAGTTGTTAGGCTCTACAAATTGCCTCCTGATTGCTCTGGAGTTTTTATAATGATACGATGCATAAATTGCTCCACAAACTGAATCAAATTTGGGCCTCATTTGTAGGAACGTTTTTGAAGCTAGTCTTTGAGATTTGCTTTTATTCCAAGAAAGACTTTAACTATCCTTTTCTCTGGTTCTCTCTCATAAACTAGTGGTCTTACAACTTAACTTTTTGCCCTCAAGTGCTACCAACCCCCTCTTAATTGCAAAATCTCCTTTGTTTTTGAGAGTTCCCTTAAGCATGAGCATCCCAACACTCTATTCTTAATAAAGCCAACTCATTTGAGGAGACCCTCAGAGCTCTCTAAAGATGCACTTCTCCCATTAGGCAAAATCTCTACCTACTGTCCTGGAGCTTGGAGCAAGAATAGTGGCTTGTTTCTCTCTGGGCAATACCCCATGTTTATGAGCACTGTGCTGAGTAGGGACAGTAGTAGCCTTTGGCCTTCTCATCTGACCTCTCCCAGCCTGTAACTCCCCAGCATGTGTGAGGCAGGGTAAAAGCAATTGGGGCTCCAATGTCCTAGCCCACCATACCTGAGGGTTATACTCACCATACTCTCTGAATGGGAGCTGAATGGAAGAAGGAGCCCTTGACCTCAGCCACACTCATCTGGAATTTAGCCTATTCAACACAGCACTGGGGAAGATGAGAAATGCTGACAGTCTGCCCATCTTAGAGAGATACTGTAGCCCTTGATGGAGAGGTCATGATCATACCCTCCTAAAATGCAGATGCCATCACACTGAGCTCAGAGGGGAGCAGGTTGTGTTTCAAATGCCACAGATTTTTGCTCCTCTTACTAAGATTTAGTATAGTACAGAAATACAGAAGATAATGAGAAATTATTTTTAAACCTTATATTCCAATAAAATAGAAGACATTGAAGGCATTGGCAAATTTCTTAAGTCATATGATCTGCCTAGATTGAGTCAGGAAGATATACACAACTTAAACAGACCAATATGGAGCTAGGGTATAAAAGAAGCCATCAAAAGATTACCAACGAAGAAAAGCCCAGGACTGGATGGATACACAGCTGAGTGCTACAAGACCTTTAAAAAAGAACTAATACCAATACTCTTCAATTTGTTTCAGGAAATAGAAAAAAAAAAAGGGAGCACTTTCAAACTCATTCTACGGGGCCAATATCACCCTGATTCCAAAACCAGACAAAGACACATCAAAAAAAGAAAACTTCAGGCCAATATCTCTAATGAACATAGATGCAAAAATTCTGGCAAACTGAATGCAAAAACACATCAAAAAGGTAGTGCACCATGATCAACTGGGAATCATCCCAGGGATGCAAGGTTGGTACAACATACAGAAATAAATAAATGTAATTCATCATACCAATAGACTTAAAGATAAAAACCATATTATCATCTCTATAGATGCAGAAAAAGCATTCAACAAAATTTGGCACCTCTTTATGCTCAAAACACTAGAAAAACCTGGGATATTAGGAACATATCTCAACATCATAAAGGCTATCTATGCTAAGCCTCAAGCCAACATCATTCTAAATGGAGAAAAACCTAAGGCATTCCCTCTAAAAACTGGAACAAGACAGGGATGCCCTCTCTCACCATTTCTATTCAACATAGTTCTTGAAACACTGGCCAGAGCAATTAGACAGATGAAAGAAATTAAAGAGATATCAATAGGAAAAGAAGAACTCAAATTAGCTCTATTTGTTGATGATATGATTCTATACCTAGAAGACCCCAAAAAAATTCCACCAGAAAACTTCTAGAACTAGTAAATGAATTCAGCAAAGTATCAGGATATAAAATCAACACCCATAAATCAAAGGCATTTCTGTATATCAGTGACAAATCATCTGTGAAGGAAATGAGGAAAATACCTCATTCACAATATCCTCAAAAAAAATAATAAGATACTTGGGAATCAACAAAAGAGGTGAAAGGTGAAAACTACAGAACCCTAAAGAAAGAAATCAAAGAAGACCTTAGAAGATGGAAAGATCTACCTTGCTCATGGATTGGCAAAATTAATATTATCAAAATGACCATACTACCAAAAGCACTATACAGATTTAATGCAATTCCAATCAAAATCTAATGGCATTCCTCATAAAAATAGAAAAAGCAATCATGAAATTCATTTGGAAAAATAAGAGACCCAGAATAGCTAAAGCAATCCTAAGCAAGAAGAGTGAAACAGGTGGCATCACTATACCAGACCTTAAACTATACTACAGAGCAATAGTAACAAAACCAGCATGGTATTGGCACCAAAACAGGCTGATAAACCAATGGTACAGAATAGAGAACACAGAGACTAACCCACAAAATTACAATAGACAAAGTTGCCAAAAACATGCACTGGAGACAAGATAGCCTCTTCAACAAATGGTGCTGGGAAAACTTGAAATCCATATGCTACAAAATGAAAATAAACTCCTATCTCTCACCATGCAAAAAACTTAACTCAAAATGGATCAAGGACCTAGGAATTAAAACAGAGACTCTGCATCTAATAGAAGAAAAAGTAGGCCCTAATCTTCATCATGTGGGATTAGACTCCAACTTCCTTAATAAGACTCCTATAGCGAAAGAATTAAAACCAAAAATCAATAAATGGGATTGAATCAAACTAAAAAGTATCTTCTGAGCAAAAGAAACAATCTGTGAGGTGAACAGAGAGCCTGCATCCTAGGAGCAAATCTTTACCCCTCACACATCAGATAGAGCACTAATCTCTAAGGTATATAAAGAACTCAAAAAGCTAAACACCAAAATAAATAAATAAATAAATAAAAATAACCCAATCAACAAATGGGCCAAGGACAAGAACAGACACTTCTCAGAAGAGGATACACAATCAATAAATAAATATATGAAAAAATGCTCATCATCTCTAGCAATCAGAGAAATGCAAATCAAAACTACTCTAAGATATCATCTCACTCCAGTCAGAATGACAGTTATCAAGAATCAAGCAGCAATAAGTATTGGTGAGAATGTGTGTGAAAAGGTACACTCAAACATTGCTGGTGGGACTGCAAACTGGTGCAGCCAATATGGAAAGCAGTATGGAGATTCCTTGGAAAACTGGGTATGGAACCACCATTTGACCCAGATATTCCTCTCCTTGGTCTATACCCAAAGGACTTAAAAACAGCATACTACAGGGACACAACCACATCAATGTTTATAGCAGCACAATTCACAATAGCTATACTGTGGCACCAACCTAGATGCCCTTCAGTGGATGAATGGATTAAAAAATGTGGTATTTATACACAATGGAATATTACTCAGCATTAATAAAGAACAAAACCATGGCATTTGCAGGTAAATGGATGGTGCTGGAGAAGATAATGCTAAGTGAAGTCAGCCAATCCCCAAAAAGCAAATACTGAATGTTTTCTCTGATATAGAGAGGTTGACTCATAGGAAGGGAGAGCATGGGAGGAGTAGATGAATTCAAAATAGGGAAGAGGGGTGGGAGGAAAAGGGAGGGGGTAGGGGAGTAACAAAGATGGTGGAATGTGATGGTCGTCATTATACAAAGTACATGTATGAAGACTTGAATTGGATGTCAACATACTTTATATACAAACAGAAATACAAAAAAATATGGTATTTATGTGTATTAAGAATTGTAATGCAAAAAAAAATAATGTTACCTTAGATTAGGTAGAGGGAAGTGAAAGGAGGGGAAGGCAGGGGATGTGGGTATAAGAAAAATAGTGGAATGAAACATGCATTATTACTATATGTATGTATGTGACTGCATGACCAATGTGATTCTACAATATGTACACTCAGAAAAGTGAGAAATTATATCCCATCTATGTACGATACATCGAAGTATATAAATTCATTCTACTGTCATGTATAACTAATTAAAACAAATTAAAAATGTCAACAAAAAAAAGAAAACACCATGAAAAAAAAATTGCCACAGATTCTTGCTCCTCTTACTAAGATTTAGTAGAGTTTCCTGAATAAACACCTATTATTGTATTAGGTGCTCCTAACATAATGTCCACAATGTCCAGAGATTTTAAATGTTTGGGTTTTTAAAAAATAATAATAATTTTCACTAGAGCTGGAAGTGTGGCTTAGTGGTAAAGCACATGGTTAGCATGTGTGAGGTCCTTAGTTTAATCACAGCACCAAAATTTTTTTTTGTACCAGGAATTGAACCTAGGGGAGCTTGACCTCTGAGACACATTCCCAATGTAAAATATATAATATATTTTATTTAGAGACAGGATCTCACTAAGTTGCTGAGGCTGGCCTTGAACTTGTGATCCTCCTGTATGGCTGTTTTGTACGGGAGTTCCTCACATGCCACTCCAGAAGCAAACTAATCATGTGGGCTTCTTAGGGAAGAATCTTTAAGCAATTTTGCACAAAATGATGAAGGGAGAGATAAAATTAATTTAATACCAATGTGTATTCAAATATGCTTTTTCTTTAAAAATAAATAATGTCAAAACTAGACCCCTCGCTCCCTGACAACTTCAGAATTCTAGGACTCCTCAGCCATTTTGTAAGAAGTCTGACTGTCCTGAGGCCGCCAAGCTGTGAGGAAGCCCAAGCTACACAGAGATCCTGCTGACCCCAGTCAGGTGCCAGCCCCAAACCTTCAAATCGTCCCCAGGTGTCCCATCAAGGGAGCAGCTGGTTGTACAACAGACACAGGCTGTCCCACCGTGCCCCATCCAGCCCACCGAACCTGTCAGCATAATAAAATGGCTGTCTCAAGACATGAAGTGTGGGGTGGTTCTTTAAAGAGCAAAAGATAACTGGGACAAGGGGGAAATACTCAAGATATGTCCAACAATAGTGCTGTCTTGCTCCATTTTTTGTTGCTATAACCACTTTCCATTGTGATGGGGAATCCCCCGTCCCAGCAAGCTCCAATGAGTTACACCAGTTGTTTCAAGTGGCTTAAGCCGGCCCCTTGCATCCCAGAACCAATGCTAGTCCCAACAGCTACAGATGCTGAAAGGAAGGGAAACCATGAGTGAGGAGCTGAGGAGTTTTACAAGGTGGCATTTACCTAGTTGTATTCATCACAGTCCAGAGATCTGGTGCTCAGCCTTGAGGTCCACAAACCTCACCTGGTCATTACTCAGGGAACCCCAGAGACAGATGAGTGACCAAGGAGCAGTTTGTTGATTAATGATAGTGCTCCCACTGTAGGCCTTCTTCAAGGTGGTGCAGTGTTGAAGCTTGTTCTGTGAACCGATGCTCAGGCAAACAAGGGAGTATTTTATAAACACGCAGGGCAGGAAAGGTAGCTCAGTGGTGCAGCACTAGCCTAGCATGCACAAGGCCCTGGGTCCATCCCCAGCACCACAAGGTAACAAAAGCAGATATTTAATGGGGATTCGATTCAAATATGCAGGCAGATCCAGCTCCACACTGAGGTAAAGGTAAGCAGAGCAGGGACAGGCATTTCTGTGTCCTGACATCTCTCACACACTCTCCGCCTGGCTGATTGTAATCTGCAGATGCCTCTCACGGTGATACTAGGGGCTTCCCACCACTGACGGTCATGTGCAACACAGGTGCAGCACTGCCAGATCTTCTGACTTTGGGAGCAAAAGGTTGAAATCCTAGCTTTAATTTTTTAAATTCCCTGATTTTTAAAATAATAGCTCAAATGTTTAGAAATGCTAGATGGATCCAAATAAACATCAGCAGCATGAGTCCAACTTTCAGGCTGCCAGATTGCAACCTCTGAAATGTCAGGTCTCCTTTCTGGGGAGGGCATGGCCAGGCCTGCTCTTGGAAAGCCCCTAGAAGACTTCAGAGGGAAACTCCCAGGCCCAGATAAAGGGCGGCAGCCCAGCAATGGGCTCTGTGGCTCCATGTGCAGAAACTTCAGCAGCCCTTGCAGCAGGCCTAGGAGATATGGCTCACTGAAGAGCAGAAGTGTCGCCTTCTACGGTTGTATCTGCTACTTCTGGTGCTAATGTGGCTAGAAATATATAAAGCAGTGAGCTCAGTTCAGCGCTGCTCCACTAGCAGATACCCACACTGTGCTGCCTGCCAATATCAGGGAGCTCTGGCAGGGTGCACCAAGAGTCACAGCCACCATCGGCACCCCATCTTGTTTATATTTTTTGCACGGAGTCAAGAGCAAGCCAAAGTAAGGCAGCACTGTACCAAATACCTTAGGCTCTCCCCCTTATCCTCAGGGGATATAGTCCAAGATCCCACCCAGAGGATTCCTGAAACTGCAGATGTAACTGAAACTTACAGATGCTATGATTTTTTTCTATACATACATAACTATGGTAAATTTTAATCAATAAATTAGGCACAGTAAGACATTAACAATAATAATAAAATAAAACAATTATAGCAATAATACCATAACAAAAATTATATGAATGTGGTGTCTGTCTCTCTCTTTCTCTCTCAAAATATTTTATTGTACTTTTAGCCTTTTCATTTGAAGAACTTGATGACGTCTGTTTGGCATATCCAAATTGCCAGCATCACTATTTTTGTGCTTTGGGGTCATTACTAAGTGTCATTTGAATAAGAGCACTTAATAAAGCAACTAATACCCAAGATGATCATTAAGTAGTTAACGTGCGGGTAGTGTATACAGCGTGGACACAGAGGACACAGACAGGAGGATACATGACCTAGGAGGGATGGAGTCGTAGAATGGAATTATATCACAATATTTAGAACAGTGATTTAAAGTTTATGAATTGTTTCCTTCTGAAAATTTCCCATTTAAATTCTTTGGACTTCAGTTGACCACAGCTAAGTAAAGCCAAGAAAAGGAAAATAGCAAATAAAGTCCCCATTTTTTGGTCCATTTTCAATCCTGGGTAACTCTGAATAATCCTTACTGAGATATTTCCTTCCCATCTGCCCCCAAGACATCCAATCTCAGCTGGACCTGCTGCAGCTGTTGCACCTTCTATGAGGCCTGCAACCTGACCAGCCACCCTGGCAGACGAAGCAGGCCCTACCTTTTGCCATGGTGGCCCTGATTTTCTCGAGCAATTTCAATAATGAATGATGTGTTCCTCTGTCAGACTATCATCAGATTTGGGAGTTCAAAATATCTCTGATTGGCTCCAGAAAGGCAGTTCCCATTAAGAAAAATACAGTGAACCGGAGCCAAGTCCCAATCTTTCCCAAACCCTTATCCTGGAACCTGGCTGGAACTCTCCCAAAGCCCCAGGTTTCCCACCTGTAAGAAGACACAGGAGCACCTCCCTGGAGCCTTGTTCTGAGTCGTTAACGTGTTTGGAAAATGCAAAGGACGGCTTCACATGTGCGCTCACTAGTCCTCGGGTCTCTCCTTCCAGTGTTCATCACGGTCCCTGGTCAGCAACTCAGTAAACCCCCGCTCCCTTGTTCCTAATCCCTCTCCCAGATCCTGTCTCAACAGGAACCCCAGCCAGCTTCGCAGGGCAGAGCTATGTTAAGGCCTTGTGCTTCCCCGGGGTTGGAGACATGACCACCCACCTGCACAGGAGCCTGCAGCCCTGCGAGCCAGGGCCCCTTCCCTTAAGCCCCCTCTGTAGGTGTGGGTAGGGGTGGGGACCCAGGTCTTAACAGCCCCAGAGGGCTTCACTTGATGGAGTCAAGCGGGGACTGTAAAACTCACAGCCTCCCAGTTCCCAGGCTCTTTGTCCACCCACCGAGCCCTGTCACCTCACAGCTCCTGCAGGCTGTGGCCCCGCGCTCCCCTGGGAAGGGTTTAAAAGCCCAAGTCTGGTTTTTAGAAAACACCAGCCGCTGACAGTTCCCCCGCAGATCCAAACCGTAAGCAGCAAAGCGAAAGGAAAGAGGAGAAAACTCCTGAGTGGGGCTCTCTCAGGAAATATCATTTCTACCTGGGAAACTAGAAGATTCGGGCAATAATTGTGCTCCATCAGGAAGAGAGCCAGAATCCCCACAGCATCCCGGGTCGGGAGCCAGACGCACTCTGGCCAAACCCAGTCAAAACACCGACACCCCCACAGCCCACGGAGGCCACAGTCTGAGGGTTTCTGTCTCCATTTGCTCCTTTGCACAAAGCAACGGATTCCAGAAAGTTCTCTTTCCCAAAACAGTGAGCCTGGCTGATCTTTTTTCCTTCTTCTTCTTCTTCTTCCACGCCCAGACCTCAGCTGATGCAGGGAAAGAGGGCACTGTCTGCTCACCTCCCTGTCGGGAATGAAAGGCTGCCCTTGTTCCGATGGGAAAACAGGGTTGCGGCTCCCCACAATCCGAGCGCCGTTTTGATGATTAAAGCGAGCATTTCAACCCGCTCTGTGACAGACCTTCCGGGTGGGCGAGGTCAGAGAAGAGGACGCTGCCTGCCAGTCTTGTTTTCTCTGAACTTCTGGCCCCAGTGGGAAAGGAAATTAAAACTTTGTTTTTAATTTTTAGTATGACCCACGGTGCAGAGGGGTCACCGCAGGGGGTTTGGAAAACCCAGCCCTGAAAATGATTTGAAAGGCTCTACTGGAGGTCAGTTCACCATGAAAGAATCAAAGGCCCAATCAGGGACGGTAAAATCATTGTGTAGAACAGACACCTCGTGCGATGGAATAGATAGGATAAACATTCCTAAAGTCACGAACGTGGCAATACTTACATCTGCAACTTAACTTACAATTTCTTCAGTACAGATCTGGGCATAGGGGAGTTTCAATCAACCACAGGCTGCGTATAGCAATAGTGGTCCCATATGATATAGTGAAGCTGAAGCATTCCTATCTCCTAGTATATTTCCTATGTTTAGCTACACAAACACTTAACTCTGAGTTACAGTTGCCCACAGTATTCAGTACAGAAACATGCTGCACAGCTTTGTAGCCGAGGAGCAATATACCATGAAGCCCAGGTGTGTGTTAGATTGTCCCATTTGAGTTTGTGTCAGCAACTCACACAATGTTCACACAATGATGAAATCGACCAGCAACACAGTTCCCAGAACATAGCCCACCATTAAGCCACACACAGGACTGCATAGATACTTACATTTGTAATTTCCATAATGATTTCTAAGTCCTTTTGCAATTGGACTTGCTGGACCCTCCACTCTCAGATTCTAATACACTGTCATTTCAAGAGCAAGTTTAGGGCTTTTAGTGTGTATTTTTTTAAGGTCGGTTTATGAAATGATTTATGGACCGGTTCAGGCAGTAAATGAAAGAGAAGTTGAAGAATGTTAGCCAGACTCAGACCCCATCATGGCTCAGTGGATAACTTAGTGTAATAGGTAACTTAACTCCCAGTAACTTGGACAAGGTGAAGTTCACCAACAGAACACTTGCCTAGCACGTGTGAGGTTTTTTTCCCAACTCCAGCATCACAAAAAGAAAAGAAAAACTCCTAGTAATTTAAGAAGACAAAGCTCTCAAGAGTGACCAGCCAATAAAGTGCCTGTCATTGGTCCAATGAAAAGATTCTAAGGAAAACTAAGAATGAAGAGATTCTATGGAAAACTAGTGACCACAAAGAAGGTCCCAAATGGTCTCCTTTGGGTCTCAGAGGATTTTTTTCTTTTTCTTTTCATTTTTTCATTTATTTATGCTGGGGATTGAACTCAGACAAATGCTAGACCAATGCTCTAATCTCTAAGCTACATCCTCAGCCCCATTTTCTCTAATTTTTACTTTGAGACAGAGTCTGGCTAGGGTAATCAAGCTGGCCTTGAACTTGTAATTATCATGCTTCATCTTCCTGAGCAACTGGGATCACAGGTGTAATCATTCCCAGTCTGGTTTTTTTTATTATTATTATTATTTAGAACTATTAATTAATTATCACCACTCCAAAGACATCACACCTAAAAATCTCGGTTTCTGGCTCCTCTCCAGCAATTGGAAGATGAGGCTATGCTGGACGCAACCATCTCATATGGCAAGACCCGGCTGGAGCCGAGAGCACCTGCCCTCTGGATAAGTTGTCCCCTCACCACTCATCACAACTGCCATGCTATGCCATCAGAAGCTTCTGAGCTTTGGAACTCTGCTCTGGAACAAATGGAGCACATAGTACATACTTGGACCACAGCAACGGAGATGCAAATCTTTTAAATAGACTACCTCGCCCCAGGACAAAATTCTTCAGAAATGCAAAATTCTTGTAGCTATGCTTAGGAAATAAATAGGCAGAGCTGGGGGTGGAGCTCAATGGTAGAGCACTAGCTTACCATTTCCAAGATCCTGGAGAGAGAAGGGAAGGATAAAAGGAAGGAATGGATGAATGAACAAAGAGCAAATGGAAAAGACCACAGTAGTCATCCAAACCCACATTTGGTGGCACCCTTTTACATCACCACATTGACTTCCTCTGGCTCTGACACTGATCTGACAATGATGCCCAAATCTTGGAAGCACTAGTTTTGGCACTCTCCACTTCTGCTAATGAACCCTCCTAGAGGGACAAAGGGAACTCATTCTTCTCTCAGGACACTTGCTCTCAGACCTCTGGTGGCCTACAGCCAGAGCCCTGAATTACGGCAGTGTGAGTACCAGCGTCCACAGGTCTGTTCCAGGCTGCAGGAGTCCCCATCGCCCACTAGTCAAATTTAGGAAAGATTTGTTTTGTGAAGCAAAGCGGAGCCCTCTGGCTGGTTGTTTGCCATCCATCATGGGCAGCTACGCAGTCTTGGGCAGTGCCAGCAACCTGAGGCTGCCCGCCCCACTCACGGCAGCTGCACACAGCAATGACCTCTACCCAGTCTGCAGCCCTCCTTCCAGACCTGGACAGGTCAAAAGTCCCCAGTAAGGAAGAAAATCTGGAAATGGGCACCAAAGTGGAATACCTAGTTAGAAAATTGAGTCTGGCCGTCAGATCATTTGGAAACATTATCTGTAGTCTCACAGCCCAACACTATTTTTTTTTCATATCGAGGTCTTTAAAGCATAAGAAAAACTGTACTAAGAAGGACAAAGAGAACCTTAGATACCATTCATGTCAAGATGTCCCTGGAAAGAAGGAACAGTGAGTCCTGAGGACAGAGGCAGGAATAAGCAGCGAGAGACTTGCTGCCCAGAGAATGACTATGCAGCATTGGACAATGATGCCCAAATCTTGGAAGCAAAGCCTGAGTTTGGGTACAGGTCAAGGTGACTTCAAAAGCCACCAATGGGATTTACTTTGACATGCGTATTTTATTATTTGTTGTAGAAAATCCTGATTTTAACAACCAAGAAAAAGAAAGAGAACCACAAGACTAAACTGGTGAGACATGGGGAGGGCTGGGAGGAACCGAGGGTGGCGTTCAACATTTTCAGGAGGAAGTCTACCATTCTGTTTTCTGCATTTCTTTTCTGGAATTTCTTACTCTTCCAAACACAACTGATAATTGAGTGGGGTATTCCACCATCCCTCCAAAAACAATAATGCCACACGTCCAAAATTCCACGGCTGCAAAAACTTTGTATCCAAAAGAGTTGTAAAGAGTCCCTCTATGGTAACCATCTCGTACCAAATAAATCCTGCCGTTGTCACAGACTGGCCGTGGTCTTTCCATTTCTGACGTGGGCTTTGAACAGAACATAAATCCATTGATGAATGAGTCACATTTTGACCACAATCCTTTCCACAAAGACTAGGCTAGGTATGATGAATTTAAGTTCAGTGGCTATCCAGAGGAAAAAAAAATCATATGAATTCCCTTTTCATAAATTGATGATGAGATGTTGGGAGAAGATGTCCAGTGAGTTCTCATATCTAGATTCATTGATCATTTATTAGCTGTTTGGACACATGGCTGGGAAGGCTCCTCCTTCGCGGGTTCTGATCTAGTCTATCAGCAACCAACCATGACTGTGGTCAGCTCACACCTTCTCTGGACTCCGCTGCCAGGTCCTTAAAAAATTAGTCCCTAATGAGCTTCCGGCTCTGAGATGGCATGACTTTACCTTGAAATAAGCAAGAGGCAGAAAGAAATGTCATGTATACCTTGGAAAACAAATAAGCAGAAAGACTGAAGAGAAATTGATGATGGGAAAAGCAGACAGTCCTGCCTCCAATGACTGGAGGGAAGAAAGAGACTCTGAATTCAGAAATCAGAAGTTGGCCTTCGCAGGCTGAGTTTAGCAGCTCGGATAGACAAAAAGATCTTGGCCTAGAAAAACAGACTAGCGTTAGACGGGTCCTTGCCTGGGACACAGGTACCATCACATCAAAGACTCAGGAAAAGAGAAAAGTCACGTGATTATTAGTTAATTTCTGTGGCTGATACAAGAAACAATGGGAAGAAGATGGGGGACAAGGAACAGCTCCAGGAAAAGTCTAGGTGTCTCGGTAAACAGAAAAGTCCTTGTAAATATATGATGTAACGTAGTCACTAATAGGACTATTTTTTCTTTTTTTAGATATGATACACTGAGTGCACACAGAGAGGTGAAACACTGTGAGCCTGACAGGCAACAAGGCTTTCTTTATTCTGAAGTTTGCAACCGTAGTTCAGCCCCACAAGCAGACCGCAGACAGTTTGGAGCACCCCAAGTTCAGAGGAACACTGAGACATTGGAAGCCTTCCAGAGGAGAACCGCAAAGTTGAGTTACAGGCTGCGAGGGCTTGAGCAATGGGAGAGGTCATGACGTTGAACACCCAGTGAGGGCAGTGGCTCTAAGTCAACCAGGGCGAAAGTGACCTAAAAATAATCTCCAGGCTTCCCCCGTGAAGAAGGTGCCTATTCTGCCTGAGTTGGGGACCTGGGCAGCTACAGACCACACCCAGGCTCTAGGCCCAAAGAGCCAACAATATATTTATAACCTAAAGCATTCAGAGCCCTCTGTGGCTGGCCCACCTGCACTGGGATTAGCAAAGTCAACTGTCAGAGACATGGTGCCACAGAGGGGTGACCAGCACAGACAGACACAGTCCCAAAGGACAGGGGAGAGACCTCAGTAGTGGTGGGTGTGCCCATCCCGCTCTTCCTCGCTTTTCCTTTCCTTCCTCTTCCTCTCTACACTGTGGCTACCCTAGTGATCCACTGTTCAATCATCTTCCCTGGTCCGAGAGGACAAAGATGATAAAGCAGGTGACCCTGAAGGTGTGGGCAGCTCTGCAGATGAGCCTCCAAGACTGCAGCATCTGTAGACAGGGAGAGCCCAGGAGACTGGGATGGCTGCCGGAGCTGTCACGGAAGTCACTGCAGATCTTCTTGACCCTGATCTCCACTGCTCAAGCGCCTCTGCAACCCAGAAGGCCTGCGGCAGCACGGGCCAGGTACCGAGGACAGCACTCGTTATGGACTTCGCCACACAAGTTCCTCTCTGTGCAACCAACTCTCACCCATCCATTGCTGAAACCCTCAACCCCTGACTAAATTTGAAAAAGGAAACCAAAGGAAGTAGAAAGATGAGGAAGAGTCACTCGCCATTTTCTACCTTTGACATCCATGCTCTGAGAACAACAGCTCCCAGTGACCAGAGGGTGGCCACTATTTGGAGCAGTTTATGGCTGCATGACTCACGATCCAGCTGAGGAAGTCTCTTATGAGTCTCCTTTCTTTTTCTTTTTTTTTTTTAATTATACAATCATCCTTCCGTATACAGCTTCCTCATCCATGGATTCCACCAACCATGGATTAAAACAACCACAGATAGAAGATACTGGGGAAAAAAAAAATATTGCATTTGTTTTACACATCTTTCTTGTCCTTATTCCCTAAACAATACAGTGTAACGACTACTTACATGACATTCACACTCAGAGATGATTTGAAGTACACAGGAGGATGTGTGTAGGTGATATAAAAATGTCGTCCTTTATGTAAGGGACGGAGTATCTGCAGATTTGGGGATCCAGGGGGGAAAGGATCTGCAGATTAATCTGTTCTGATTGAAAACAACAAGCTACACTTCTATATCAAATGATAGAACCAACATAGAGAGAGCTCCATTCGCCAGCACAGCTGGAGGAAAAGACAAACAGGGATTTAGCAGATAAGTGGGACCCTGGTGTGAAGCGTTGCCCTGTAAACACCCCCACACAGTTCTGCTGTTAAACTGGGGACCACCAAAGGACCCTCACACGCTAGGAGCCAGGATTCTATCAGAATCTTCCAAAACAGAACCCACTCCTCTGCCTTTGAAAAGTGTCTTCACAAACTCAAGAATTCGAATTCGGATTTGGTCAGGGATGCAGGTCCCTTGCCTTGTGGTCATTGTGAGGCAAGGACACAAGCAGAACTGCTGGCCCAACACAGGGGGCAGCATGAGAAGAGGAATCAGCAATGCAGCCGGAGGCAAAACCTCATTTGGTTGAGCAAGCGTGTCTTGGCCAGCTTGAGCCTGCTCGGATCTTCCTGTCCACAGTGCCCAGGGGCCTTGCTCGCCTTCTGTCACCTGAGCCCTTGTCTTGCCACTGCAGGATGATCATGAGCATCTGCACTGGGGCCTCCTGCTCTCCTTTGCCTTACAGGAAGAGCTGAACAATAAGGCCTGAGAAGCTGCAGGGAGGATTCAGGCAGAGGCTGGACTAGTGTCCTGGGAGACAAGGGTAAGGAGGAAAAGGTCCCCAAGGACTTAGGAAGGACCTCATCTCCCTGGGGTGCCCTGGGACACCTGGCGAGGTGAGGCTTGGACAGCTCACAAGGGCTGAACTCCAAGGACCCCAAACAGATGTCTGTGGGCAGAAAACCTCCAAAGCCACTTCTCAACTGGGGCTGATTCACCACAGGACGGGCAGTTGGCCAGCCACAATGAGTTCAGCCTGACCCAGGAAATCCTTGAAGACCGCTGTCTCCAGCCCATCTCAGCTCTCCACATGTGTCGTCCCCCTCTGTCTTCTCAGGACGTCCCACTCATGGGCTGTCACCCTTGTTGTGTGGCTGGGTCCCTAGGACACTGGCTCATGATGATGGGGCTTTCAGTCTGACAGAAAGTGTGAGGGAGACTAGAACTCCAGACTGGCTGAGGCACTATCCAGAGAGGGGGAAAGAACACAGGAAACAGGCTGTGGGAAGCCTCTGAGTCAAGGTGTGTGAGAAAGGAAGTTGGGGCTCCACTGAGGGAGGATGTGGACCATCAGGAGCTCAACTACATTCCTCAGAGTATAAATCATGGTGATATCTACGACAGTGCAGACACCCAGGACTCACTAGTTCCCCATCACAGGGTACATCTTACACAAATAGATGCCCATGTACGCCAGGATTCATGTACAAGAGTTTTGTAGAAGACCATTCATAACATCCCCAAGCTGAAAACAACCCAAGTATATAGCAGTGATCAATGATTAGTGCAAAGGAATATTATAAGCACTGAAAATAAAAAAAACTTCAGCTACATACACAATAGAAGGATCAGTCTCACAAGCATAATGTTAGAGAAGAGAAGACCACAGACAATAAGACTCTACTTATAAAAAAAAACTATAAAATTCAAAAACGAGGCAAAAAAAAGAATATATGTTGCTTAGGGATTATATCTAGGTGGTAAAGCTACACACACAATCTCCAGAGAAGGGGGATAAAGATGCCACTGTCAATGATCCATGGCACCCCCAATTCCAGAGGTGAGAGAAGGTATTTCAATATTTGAAAGGGAACCTGGACTCCATCAACCGATGAATAGATAAACAAAATATGGAGTATACATACAATGGAATATTAATTGGCCTTAAAAGGAAGAAAATTTTGACACATGCTACAACATTGATATACCTCGACAACAGTATACTAATTAAAATTAGCCAATCATGAAGGGAAAAATGCTGTCTTATTCCACTCATGAGGTACCTAGAGTAGTCACATTCATAGAGGCAGGAAGTATTTGAATGGGGGTTTCCAGGAGCTGGGGGAAGGGGCACATGGAGTCAGTGTTTACTGGGCGCAGTTTCAACTTGGCAGAATGAAAATTCCTGGAGACAGATGACGATGATGGTGGCATGATAATGTGAATGTGTTTCCTGCTGTAGAACTGTGCACCTAAAAATGGCTAGGGTGGCAGGTTTATGTTACGTGTATTTTACCATGATTTTGAAAATAGTTAAGATGATTTTGAAAATTTAAACAGGGGTATTCTTGCTAATGTCAGCAACAAAACAACAATCTGCCTCATCATTGATACAGCTCTACACTGTAGTTGAGGAGGCAGCCAAAGCAACTAGATACGAAAATGAAATGGGGTGTGTCAAAATTGAGAAGGAGGTGAGGCTGAAGGAAAATGGAAGCAGAATAAACATTAGCCTCTACCACATCTTTATTCACTTTGCCAAAGTTTCCCTTGTGGGTAGGTGCTTAGAAAAGGTATCCCATTCGGGGGTTGGGGATTTAGCTCAGTGGCAGAGTGCTTGCTTAGCACATGCAAGGCCCTGAGTTCAGTGCTCAGTCCTGGAGGAAAAAAAAAAAAGATTAAAAAACAAAAAGGATTAGATAGAGCACTAATCTCTAGGGTATATAAAGAACTCAAAAAGCTAAGCACCAAAATAATAAATAAATAAATAACCCAATTAATAAATGGGCCAAGGACCTGAACAGACACTTCTGAGAAGATGGTATACAATCAAGAAATATATTTTTAAAAGTTCGTCATCACTAGCAATTACAGAAATGCAAATCAAAACTACTCTAAGATTTCATCTCACTCCAGTCAGAATGGCAGCTATTACGAAGAAAAACAACAATAAGTGTTGGTGGGGATATGGAGAAAAAAGTACACTCATACACTGTTGATGGGACTGAAAATTGGTGCAGCCCATATGGAAAGAGTTAGGAGATTTCTTGGAAAATTGGGAATGGAACCACCATTTGACCCAGCTATCCCTCTCCTCGGTCTATACCCAAAGGACTTTAAAACAGCATACTGCAGGGACACAGGGACACATCAATGTTTATAGCAGCACAATTCACAATAGCTAAATGTGGAACCAACCTAGTTGCCCTTCAATAGAAAAATGAATTTTAAAAATGTGGCATATATACACAATGGAACATTACTCAAATCATGGCATTTGCAGGTATATGGATGGAGTTAGAGAAGATAATGCTAAGTGAAGTTAGCCAATCCCCCAAAACCAAATGTTGAATGTTTTCTTTGATATAAGGAGGCTGATTCATGGTGGGATAGGGAGAGGGAGCATGGGAGGAATAGGCGAACTCTAGATAGGGCAGAGGGGTGAGGGGGAAAAGGAATGGGTGGACATGGGGTTAGAAATGATGGTGGAATGTGATGATCATTATTATCCAATGTACATGTATGAAGACATGAACTGGTGTGAATATACTTTGTATACAATCAGAGATATGAAAAATTGTGCTCTATATGTGTAATAAGAATTGTAATGCATTCCACTGTCATATATAAATTTAAAAAGCATGAATAAAAAAAGGAGAAAATGTACCCCTTCCCCCAGCAAGCTGCCCTGTGCAGTGACATAAGTACACAAATGCAGGATCTCAGTGGTCAGAGAGAAAATTAACATACAGAAACCAACAACTTCTTACATACTGTGAAAAAATGCAAAAGTTATCAGGATCAAAATGAATTAGCTTGTGTTGAACAAAAGATTAAAAAAATAATAAATAAGCCAGAAGGTTATAAAAAAGTGTTCTTATCCATGATTGCCTGATTGCATTATCACAAAAGAGTCTGCCCAGACCATAATCTTGCACAAAGGCCACCACAGCCTCAGGAATTGTCTATCAACTGTCTGCTCGACTTCAGACCGATGCCAGTCATTGTAGCTCCTGGGCTGGGGCTGGCGCTTAGTGGTAGAGCACTCACCTAGCACGTGTGACGCCATGGGTTCAATCCTCAGCACCACATAAAAATGAATAAATAAAGATATTGCGTCCAACTACAACTAAAAAACAAATTTAAAAAATCATTGTAGCTCAGGATGAGTGTTTCAAAATATTTGATGAAATCCTCATCGTTTTTGTTTTTAAAAACTTCCCCTTGGGGCTGGGGATGTGGCTCAAGCGGTAGCGCACCTGGCATGCTTGCGGCCCGGGTTTGATCCTCCGCACCACATATAAACAAAGATGTTGTGTCCGCCGAAAAACTAAAAAATAAATATTAAAAAAATTCTCTCTCTCTCTCTTAAAAAAAAAAGTCAATGACATAAAAACAAACAAACAAAAAAAAAACTTCCCCTTGACTCAATCTCCTTGAATTTCTTACTCTAGCCTCTTACTCCATTTCTTATTCTGGCCCATTGCAATGCCCTGCTATTCCTATTGCAATGCTATTCCCAAATAAATATCATTATATTTTAGAGACTCTCTCTCTCTGATTTTTATTTTCCAATTGCTTATGTAAACAATGCTCCTTTAAAGGACCCTTAAAAGTTAGTGGAGGGCTAAGGGCATAGCTCAGTGGTAGAGTACATACTTAGTCTACATAAGGCCCTGAGTTCCACCCTCAGCATCAGACACACACACACACACACACACACAAAAAAAAGATAATGAAAAATGCTATGAGAGCAATATTTCTTTAAAAAATATATTAGGAAAAATGATAGAATGACATGGACATTAAGACCCTAGGTACATGTATGATTGCATGAACGGTGTGACTCTGCATAGCGTACAACCAGAGAAATGAAAAGTTGTGCTCCATTTGGGTTTAATAAGTTGAAATGCATTCTGCTGTCGTGTATAACTAATTAGAACAAATAATTTTTAAAAGCATCTTAGGAAAAACTTAACAGTATATGTATCGCCCTTTAGAATAAAACTTCAAAGAGCTCTTGAAGAATATAAAGGTAGAACTTTTTAAATAGAACCCTATAGTTTTAGAATTTTCAATATCAAAAGATGTCAAGTGGGGCTGGGGATGTGGCTCAAGCAGTAGCACGCTTGCGTGGCATGCATGAGGCCCGGGTTCGATCCTCAGCACCACATACAAACAAAGATGTTGTGTCCGCCAATAACTAAAAAATAAATATTAAAAAATTCTCTCCCCCCCACCCTCCCTCTCTCTCTCTCTCTCTCTCTAAAAAAAAAAAAAAAAAAAAAAAAAAAGATGTCAAGTGTCTCTAGTTCGTTTAGATATGATTATCATCTCAGTTTTTTCTAGTATGTGGCAAATAATCCTTAAGTTTATTAAGCCCCTAAATAAAATATTTTTAAAAGGTTGGGGATATGACTCAGTGGTTTAATTCCTGATACCCACCCCCCCCACACACACACACACAAAATACGGGGCTGAGGTTGTGGCTAGTGGTAGCATGGTGCCTCACAGATATGAGGCACTGGATTCAATCCTCAGTACCCCATAAAAAAATAAAAATAACGACAAAAAGTGTATATCTTAGTTCTATAAAATATTTTATAGAACTAAGATATAAACTCTACAAAAATAGAGTTTACATCTTTAGTTTTAATTGACACATAATAATTGTATATATTTATGTGGTATAGTGTTTTATTTCATACGTGTATACAGTGGGTAATGATCAAATCAGGGTAATTAGTATTCCCCTCTAAGAAGGACTTTGTTTTTTGAGGTAGGGCCTGACTATGTTGCCCATGCTGGCTTTGAACTCCTCAAGTCAAGTAATGCCCCAGCCTCATCCTCCCAACTAGCTGGTACTGCAGGCGCACATCACCACACCCAGCTTTAAGATGGACTTTTAAATAACAGGTTGTTATAACCAGGAAGCCATTTAGAAAAAAAAAAAACAAACCTGAATCTAACCCTCACAGAATATGCCAGAATTAACACAAAAGTTATCACAGATTTAAATATAAGAAAATAAAAGCATAAAACATCCTAGAAAAAAAAACCAAGGGCAGATACCTCTGTAACCTTGAATAGGGAGATCTTTCTAATGAGGACTCAAAATTTCAGTAGCTAATTAGGAAAAAAAAAAAAAGACTGAAATGTTGGGTAATCTAAACATAAAAAATTTAAAATTTTCATCTGTCAAAAAATTTAAAAAGCAATTACTGTGAATTTTCTTGGTGTGATAATAATATGATGATTATATGAGAAAATGTCCTCATTTTTAGAAGATATATGCTGAAGTCCTTGGATTAAAAGAAACTCTATCTTGTGTCTATATGCACACACCCACACGTGCACACACAGATAAGGCAAACAGAGTTGTTGAATTGAGGGAGTAGATATAGAACTGATAGTTGCACTGTTCTTTCAATGATTTATTTATTCCAAATAGAAAGCTGAAAAATAATGCCATCAACAAAGTCAGAAGATAAATGACAGATGGCGGAAAATATCTGTAACTCATAATAGAACAAGGGTGAATCTTCCTAATACATAAAGAACTTCTAAAGGCACAAAATAAACAGTCCCCATAACTCAATACAAAAGTGAGACAAGTAAGAAATTGTTCACAGAAAAAAATAACAATAACTCCACTCAGAGGAAATCTATATTAAACTATACCTAGATAACTACAACAGTTCAAAAGCCATCAACATGGTTAGCAAGGCTATGGGAAACATTCCTGGTAAAATGGCAAAATGGTGAAACACCAATGGAAAGGGATTTTATAACTATCCAAAATTATGAATATATCTACCCTTTGACCCCACATTCTGACTTCTGAGAATTTATCTTATGGAAACAGTTGTATATGATGCATGTGATGACATATGCCCAGTGAAATGTATTGAATCATGGTTGTATTTTGCCGGTTCTAATAACATAATTTGCAAAAAAAAAAAAAATCCTCAAGAGCATCATTTAATTTTTAAGTAAAGATTTTTTTTAAATGTTGGTGATACTTAAAGTTATTTTATATGTTGCCTGATCAAAATTTTGATTCTGAATGTTCTATGTAACTCTAGTTCCCTCTTTTAATTTGTGCAAAATAATGAGCCAATGGTTTTCCTTACGAATTTGGTCCATGTGGAAAACTAACCTCAGCAATATGGGGCGAAAAGTCCTTTTCTTCAGTAAGTAGGAATAGGGCATTTTCTCTAAGTTATTCCTTTCTCTCTCCCACATGGGTTTGCTTGTAGAGGCAGCGCCCTGATTTCTCCCAGCTGCCTCTGGGTACTCTCTGTCTAAGCTCATATAATCACCATTGCAGATAATTCATAAACAAATATGGAGGCGAGAAAAATCAACAGTGCCAGAGTGTTGGTTATTGTTCAATAAGGGAGGGGATAGATATTGCTCCATGGGTCTCGTCCAAAAAAACCAACCCAAACACACCAACACCCTCTCAGCCATCCAGATGCCAGCAGGCCACACATGCTGACTCTATTAATTCTAGTTTTTAATCCTCAAGAGAGAAAAGCCAAAGTATCTCAAATGCGTACAAGATGTACAGGGAACTCGAGGACCCATGTGAAACCCAATACCCTCTCCCAGGAGCTCCTTGGGGGCAGGAAAACAGGATACTCTACAGAAAGCAGAGATCATGTTTGTGAACTCCTCTACTCCCCAGGGAGTTGAAGCTGTGGAGACAGAACCCAGGCAACTCACTGAGTGCCTCCCTACAACCAGATGCCCTACTGTGTGCTTTCATGCAGACAAAAGCAGGTTAAAAGACCAGTTTGGGAGAGAAAAAAAAATTCACTAAATAACACTTGCAGACTGAAGGGAAGAGTCTGTAGGCAGGAGGAGGTGCACTTTTGCGGGGCGCTGTGGGCTATCTATGGGAGAAAGGGTTCTTGATAACAGCCATGGCAAAGCCAGCACTGTATCCCTGGCAATCTGCCTCGGGCTGCTGCCCAATTCTGGCAGAGCAGGGCCTTCCAAGCCTGAAGTTTGACATTCCCCAGTCAAGTAATTTTCTGCATTGTCCATTACCATCCAGAGCATAGATCAAATACCAATCCCTGAAGGGGCGGAGCTATCTCTGAACTCCTGGTGAATGCTGCTGAATCCTGGTGAGCTCCTGCTGTTCCAACCAAGAGCCCCTGGAACAACTAACTTGAAAAATTGTGTTTTCTTCTTCAATTTTATCTTCCTAAATTCTTCTGCATTTTCCCTCTCTGACTTTGGTGTTTCTGTTGTCCTTTTATAAAATAAAAGCATGCAGATTAATCAAAGACTTCCATATAAAAAATTAGAAGACTTTTTCCCAAATCAGATACCATTAGTGTTTGGCTATTCTTCAAAGCCCTCCAGAAGAGAACTTTGGATTGTAAAAATGACTATGAAATAAGAGAAGAAAAGTAAGAAAGGAAAGAGCTATTATTTCTGGTGGGAGTTCTCCCAGAACCAAAGCCCTGACTACTAGAGGTCGATTAATTCACATGGGCCAGCATTTGTTTTTTCTAGAAAACCGGAAATCACAATCACTACTATTGACCAGTAGCATCCAGCATTCAAGGTGTGGAGGAAGCTGAGGGTGATTCCTAGGCAGCTGTCACTCACCTTCAAGTCTTTACTCCAGCTGCAAATGACTTCCTCCCTCTCTGGCTCCCAGTATGATTATTTCCTACAAATGTAAAAATGCAGGTCCTTCACAATGAGGCCAGGAGGGACAAAGATTGAGGTCGGTGAGAACTGACTTAGATTCCTCACCACCAGAGTCCAGCCTCTACTCCTGGGTTACGTTAACCATGCCCCTTGAGTTCCTTTCCTGATCAGACCTCACACTCTTTATTGTCAAGTTCCAGTCAAATGGGCACATTTGTTTGAGCTGAAAAATTATGCCAGGCTGAGAAAATTGTCTGCTGCTCAAGTTTCCCTCTTTTTCTGTTACACAGAACCATGCAGAGAGAGGCTTTATTCCCCAAGGGAAAAAAATGACACTTGTTAGGGTTTGCATGGGTGGGACTGAGAACATAGGTCCCAGGAGTGCATGCGTGTCCACATGCATTTGTGTGACAGTGTGTGTTGGTTGTGTCTGTGTGTTTGGTGTGTATGTTGAGTTGTGAGAGTGTGTGTGTGTGAAATGAGTTGTTAATGTGTGCATGCATACTTCTATGTGTGTTGGTATGTGTGTCTGTGTGAGTGTGCACATGTGTAAGTTGTGTGTGTACTGAATGTGTATGTTTGTGTTGGGTGTGCATATGTGTTCAGGTGTTGGTGTGTGTGTTGGGTATATGTGAGTGTGCACATAAGTTATGTGAGTGTGTGCATTGTGTGCATGATAGAATCTGAATATGAGAGTGCATGTTGGGTGTGAGCATATGCTCAAGCATTTGTGTGAATGTTGGTGTGTGTGAGAGAGAACATCCTAGTGACTGGGCTAAGGTATGAGCCACTGGCCAACTGAAGCCAACTAATTTAAATAAAGAATTTCTTTTTTCATTGACTTAAGAAATGCTTTTGAGTTCTGGCAGAAACACTCCATAAAAATTTACCTTTGGGCAGACATGGCCCAGCACCAGGCAAGAAAGGTTTCAGGACCAGAGAATTTGGCAGAAATCATGAGCAAGTGACTAAAGGAGTTGGGAAATGAGGCTCCATAGATCACTGGAACGAATCGGTTTGTTCCTGCTGACAGCGGGGACTGCTGGCTCCAGTCTTTACTCGGGCGCAGTCCCCTAGGCAGTGGGACTTGCCTCCCCAGGTGTGGCGACTGCAGGATTATTTCCCGTGAGCTCATGTGAAGTGACTTTTATGAAAACATCATCTACTGTAGATTTCACAGAAAAGCCTGCACACGTATCCTAAATCCATTTCCCAAATAGAGCCTTACGTGCTCAGAATACCATGATCATCTCACCTACAAAACATGAACACAGGATCTGTGTGTTTGTCATGAAGTTTATGGCAAGAGTTTGCAGTGTTCCAGAACATGGGCCAATTCACAGTGTGAAATGGAGAAGTGAGGTCATTTTCCAGATAATACATGACCCCAAGATAATTATGCCAGAATTATCTGGAAAAAGCATGGAAATATGTGCTGCTGGCTTGATTGATATGACAAACTGACTCATGTCAATTTGCACAAATCCTTAGTTCCCCAAATGAGCAAGAAGGAGAATTCTCTTAAGAACTAAGAAGACAAACGTGACCTCATATCTACTATTCTGCTGAGTAGACAAATGTCGTTTCTTCTTTAAGTCATCCTTGTTTGTTTAATAAACATTTATTGAGAGTCTGCTCTGAGCCAAGTATGAGAAGACACAGGTGGATAAGAAACAGATGTCATCTAATATTATGATTAACACTGGGCATAAAAGCTGTTTTCTGTGCTTCTACCTTAAGGCAGATACTTTTATTTTAATCCTCAACAGTTATAACCAATTCCATTCAAACATCTGCCAGCAATCTCAGAATTACTGTTCAGAGTGATTCTGCAAAGTCCAAGCACAGAGAGGGCATTTGAGAAATGGTAGCTGCAATTGTTACCACCTAATTATAAATCCAAGTCCTTTTATCAATTAGAACAGTAACCAAATTTCATTCATGGCATCTTCTGGTACCTAGTGCAGCACCTGGTACATAACAGAGGTTTGATAACAATGTCATCATGTTTTCCTCATGTACAGAGATGACTGACACCAAATTTCAAATTGCACAAAGTAAAAGAAGTGACCAACTGATTGATTCTCTCACCAAAAGGCCGCTTTGGGACAATTTTAAAACATATTATGTGTTCTGCAGGTGATGCTGTCTCTGTAGAAATGTGAGAAGAGACAGAAAAGCCACAGTATTTCAACAAGCATCCTTACAACAGTGGCAGTCTCAGTTGGGCTCAATGGGGTTCAAAGAGCAGTGATTTTCTGCCTAGGTGCCTCCTGAAATATTTGTATTTGGTAACTGAGGTTGAGATGATTATCAATGCTCCATGAAAAACAAGATCAAAGGGAAATCACTAGGAGCTTCTTTCTTCTCTTGGCAGCTCAGACTCTCACTCATCTTGGCATTACCCACCCCAAGCACAGCGTCTGTTCATTGTCAGTGGTTAACAAATGTTTCTTGCAAAATCACCTTGGAGAGAGCAGTGTGTCTGCTTTATTAACCTAAAACAACAGGAAACGATCCTTCAATATGTGCTGCAAGAGAAAAAAGGGGGTGTTTAAGTTCATGTACCCAAGACAATGGGAGACAGGGCTTTAATTTCCAGTGGGATCTATCTCCCAAATGTTCCCTCCACCCAAGCCCACAGGTCAGAGGCAGCACCTCAGCCACAGACTCCCAATGCAATAGCTTGGATCTGAAATGTCCACCATAGTCCCTTGTGCTGACTGGTCCCCAGCAAGGTGCTATTGGTAGGTGGTGGGACCTTTAAGAGGTGGGACCCCATGGAAGGTTTGTAAGTCATGGGGCTTGTCCTTGAAGTCTGTGGAACCCTGGCCCCTTCCTTTTCCTCTCTTTTGCTTCCTGGTGATGAAGAATATGGTGGCTTTGCTCCACCATATTCTCCCTGCTATGATGTCCTGCTCCACTACTGTCCCAAAAGCAGCAAGGTCAACTGACCATGGACTGACACCTCCAAAACTATGAGCCAAAGTAAACCTTTCTTCTTTATATGTTGGCTATCCCAGATGTTGTTATAGGGATGGAAGGCTGATGGACACATCCTATATGTCCTATGCACTGGCCAGTCCTTATCTGGGGACACAGACAACACTGTTCTAGGACATTCCGTAGTTAATTCTGTGGGACACACTGGAACCTCATCAGATTTTAAAATGTATATTAGCAGTTAAAAATCTGTAAGAAAGTCTGTAGTTGGGAAATAAGTTTGACTTTGCTCATAATTTATTTAAATTTATCTAGTTGCATAGCCTCCATTAATTGTTCTATAAAATTGAATTTAGGGAATGGTGACGTATAGGGATCGATCTATAATTCCACTTTTAAAAAATTTCATAAACCTTCTTTGTCATAAAAATGACACCTGAAAGATTTCACATGCCAAAGGGAAATTATTTACTCTTTTTAATATGTTGAACACATATTTAGAGCTCAAATATAATGAAATTCTTATTTTTAAGACAACCCAAAACTATGTCATTGTTGATTGGTTAATGAGGCTTTAAAATCAGGGCCTGTCACACCCAGAAACAGGGAAGGTGTTTGGTGAGTGATTTTTGGATGGGTGTAGAAAGTCAAGCCAGAGAGAGATCACTGACTTCAATGGGAGAAAAAGGTGAAGATCTATTTTAAAAAGGCACATTCACTAGCAAAACACCATATAAAAGCAATTAATTTTTAAAACATTTTGGTATTGTATAAACCTAAAATTAAAGTACTAGGAGATGAGCATTATCCCAAATCAACAGATCTTAAAACTGCATGTCGGCTTTATCAACATATTGTTCTATATTTGCAAATTCACTTACTCGCTAAAAATCACCCACAAATCAGTGCTTGCACGGTTTTCACCGTCCTTTGTTAACATGTGATAACCAGCAAAAAGTTCAAGTTGCCAGATGAGCGTGACCTGGCTGGACAAGGCCATTCCTGCCTCTTGTTCCAACTTCCAGGCGGCAGTAGGTATCTATTTTGCCGTCTATTCATTTTCACCTTCTTGAGCTTGTTGGTGGTGGTTCCACTGTTTAAAATGCCCCTGTGCCCAGTGCTGATGTGTGTCTAGGGTTTCAAAGCACATAAGACTGCATGTGCATTTGGAGAAAACCAGTGTGTTGGATAAAATCCATTCAAGGGGCTGCAGGCAGAGCTCAGTGCTAGAGCCTGTACTTAGTAGACAAGAAATGGGGATTTAATCCCCAGCTCTACAAACAGGTAACAATTTCAGCCTGAGTGACAATGCTTCTAAAGCTGTGAGTTCAGAGTTAATGAGTCAACAACGAATATTAAATAAAGGGCCTCTAAACAGAAACATAAAACAAGGTTATGTATTGATCACTTGAAAATGTGACCAGAGGCTTGAAGAAAACTAACCTTTTCCTTCCCTAATAACAAGTTCAGCAAAGAAGAAGGGTGGGCTGTGTTCTCAGACGTTCCCAGGTGCCTGAAATCACAGATGATATCAAAACTTACATAGAATGGCTCTTCCTAAATATGTAACAATAGTAAAGTTTAATTTATAAATTAGATGCAGTAAGAGATGGACAAGTGTTAATAATAAAATAAAGCAATTATAACAGCATATCATAATGAAAGTAGAAATCGTTTATTTCTGGAATGTTATGTGTGGTATTCTCAGACAATAAATTGACCCAGGGTAACTGAAAATGAGGAAAGTAAAGCCCTGCCTAGGAGTGACCACTGTATCCAGTTACTCTTGAGTTTGCAGTGACTTTATAGATCACGAGATAGAATCAAGGGTTATATTTGCATAGCAGTGACCAAAGTTTCCTTTCAAGAAAAGTCTTGCCATGGGGCTGGGTTGTGGCTCAGTGGTAGAGCGCTTGCCTAGCACGTGCGAGGCCCTGGGTTCGATCCTCAACACCACATAAAAATAAATAAATAAAGGTATTGTGTCCAACTAAAAAATAAATATTAAAAAGAAAAGTCTTGCCATGCCTCCCGGTGAACACCTCTAAGGAGGATCAGCAATGAGTGAGACCCTGTCTCAAAAGTAAAAAGGGTTGGGAATGTTGCTCACGGGTCGAGCATCCTGGGTTCAATCCTTAGCACACACACATACACACAAAAAAAGAAAGAAAAGAACAAAAGAAATCTTAGTGAAGCCGAACAGGACAATTTCTGGAAGGTGAACTATCAGTGAAGATTAGTTTGCAACCTGCGAAAGCTCTGGATGTAAACACAGCAGTCCGCCAGGGTTCTTCTGCTTGGTCTTCTGATGCAGCACATGAGGCAAAGGTACTGTTTGCATTCTGTCTGCAGCCAGTTTCTATCTGGCCCAGCACTACATGTGACTGTCTGCTTTCCTCTCCTACTTCAGCCAAGTTTTACACTCAGTTCCCAGTGAGAACAATCAAAGCATGCTCTGAAAGGTGCAGTTTCATTCACACTGAGGAATCTGGAACTCTAAAATAGGGTTCTTTTCTTGGTTCATATTTTAATTCAAAATCTACTGTGTTTAAATCATCAAGATTGGGCCAGGTATAGTGTCAGGAGGACAAGAACCCAGCCTCTGCAACTTAGCTAAGCAACTCAGGGAGACCCTGTCTTTTTTTTTAATTTTTAATTTTTTTTTTTTAGTTGTAGATGGACACAATACCTTTAATTTTTTATTTATTTTTATGTGGTGCTGAGGATTGAACCAGTGTCTCGCACGTGCTAGGCAAGTGCTCTACCACTGAGCCACAAGACTCTGTCTCTAAATAAAATATTAAAAAGAGCTGTGGATGTGGCTCAGTGGTTAAATATCCCTGGGTTCAATCACTGGTATAAAAATAAAATTTAAAGAAAAAAAACAAAAATTAAAAAATCACTACTGGAGCTTGTGCTTAGCAGGCAGGCCCTGGGTTGAATCCCCAGTACCCCCCAAATAATAATGATAATAAAATATATTGGTTTCCCCCTACTTATCTATGGATTCACCTTCTGTAGTTCAGTTACCCAAAGTTATGCACAGTTTTAAAATAATAAAATAGAAAATTCCAGAAAAAACAGTTCATACACTTTAAATAAGATCTACATTAAAAGTTATATTAATAGTATATTGTTATAAATGTTCTATTTTAGCTATTATTGTTAATCTCTTACTGAGCCTAATTTATAAATTAAACTTTATATAAGTATGCATGCACAGGAAAAAACAGCCCACACAGGGCTCAGTACTGTCCTGATTTTGAGGCATCCGTGGAATATCTTGGATGATATCCCCACAACATGAATAAAGAGGACTGCAATTTTATAAAGTTTATAACAACCTTATAAAGGTCTGCCAGCATCATCGGATATTTTCTTCACACTGTAAAGCATCTAGACCATTCTTTAACGAGGCCCACATTAATAAAACATCTGCTCTTTGTCCCCAGCCATATCACCCACAGCTGTGTGCTGGGCCAGACCACACAGCCCCCACTGACATTACAGAGGACTTGCTAACACAAAGGAGCCCTTTGGTCCAGGAGGACAAGGCTCCAGAACAAGCCATGGCAGTTCAGCCATCTCAGAGTCCCACAGCCACCAGAGTGGGCCATGTTCAGTGCTGACGGAATGAAAGTTCAGAATCGATGTTTCTACTTCCTTCTAGCACATTCCCTCTGCCTCTCCCTCCCCTTTCCCCCACCACAAGACAAAAAATCTGTAGCAACGTTGATCTTCTTCTTCAATCTTAAACACACACACACACACACACACACACACATACACATATATACACACACACACGTATGTTTCTAGACATGGCCAAATCAGTGTGATTTTAAAGTGAATTTTGTAAAAAATACACTACAAAAGGAAAAAAAAAAAAACTACTTCATGCTCACGCCCCCACCCCCCAGGTGCAGCATGCATATGACATGACGTGATAATTCTGCAGCTATAAAGAGATACGTTCGAAGATTGAAATAGCACATTTTTCCTTTGAACTGATGAAAAGATCCTTGGGCGATTTTGAAGGCTGTGCCGAACGTTTGCGAGGAGTGAAGTAATTCACAGGGGGGTTTTGCTTGGCTTGTACAAACACACACCATGGACTCCAGGAAAACAGACACAGAATCGGTTTCCTTGACTTCTTGGGTCTAGGAGGAGCTTTTGCTCCTGTGGCATGATTTCTGGAAGTCCTGACCAAGTTACTTCTTCCCCGAGAACGCATCTGACACGTCTGTACTAAGCTGCTGGTTTACGTACAGCTTTTTACCAAACCAAAGGAAGCCAGACCCTGCCATCTTGATCCAGGAGGGCCAGCCTCAGAGGGACAAAGGAGACTCCACGTCCTGCTTCCTAGGAAGGAAGTCACAGGTAAGTGCCTCAGTGAGTCCCCATCTGCCCACCTGCTGGCAAAGGAAATTGCCCTGGACATTTCTCCAAATAAGGGGACCTACTTTCCCTCGTGTGGTAAACAAATAAGGAGGAGTACTGGAGGGGTTTCTTCCTTCCTTTGGAGTTTTAACAGAAACAAATTCCTGGGATGGGGCTGTTGGTAAAGAAGGGGCCCCCAACCTTGCCTGTTAAGTGCCCCTCCTTTCCCTATGCAGGAATCTGTGGGCAACTTAGGCTTGCAATGTTTGTGTGACTCCCAGGGGGGATCCAGAGGGGCGTGTGTGTGTGTGTGTGTGTGTGTGTGTGTGTGTGTGTGTGTGTGTGTGTGAGAGAGAGAGAGAGAGAGAGAGAGAGAGAGAGAGAGAGAGAATACTTTTTGAAACAAGTTATTTTCATTTTGCTATCCTCGGGGAAAAATGCTAGCTAGAAGACTCTAACCAAGAAGGAAATCACTTGCAAGTGGACATTAGCCCAGTGACCAGCTTTCTTTTGCAGCTACTTACCTTAACTCCAGAGCCCTTAGAGTCTGCTTTCTTGCTAGGGACTCCCTCCCTGCTCTGATCTTTCCCTGCTAGTCTCAAGGCTGTCAAGGTAAAAAAATCAAAAGTTGAGAAAGTACCTGCCTTTCAAGTTTCCATTTGAGTATGACCAAGCCCTTCTGTTTAAAACATAAATGTTCAGGTTGTGTTATGAATTACATGTGATTCGAAGTGCAGTGGCGAGCCGGGGGTGTAACTCAGCCTATAGCACTTTCCTGGCTTGTGCAAGGCCCTGGGTTCCATTCCCAGCACCACAAAAAAACAAAAACACAAACAGACTAGGAAACAGGAATTGGTCTTCAATTAAATCTCTTTCTAAAGTAAGCTCATTCATTCCTAAAGGGCTAGAACTCTGGTGTCTGAACACAGCCTCTTGGAAGCCCGTGGAACATTTGCCTGTGGAAAGGAGACAGGCAGTGAGCATTCATAATAGATTGAGCTGAGAGGAAGCCACAGCCGACGGGAAACAATGAACTTTATGTTCTTCAGAACAGATTACACACTCTCTCCAGCTCATAAAGGCTTTTTATATAATTCCACTCATGCAATACCTGGGCAGGGAGCAGCTACAGGAGGTCTCACATCCTGGGGTGGCAGATGCCCATTGACACCACCTCCCACAGCCAGAGCCCTCTAGCCTGGCCAGCTGTGCTCATCAGGCCTCCCCAGGAGAGGCCTGCCGTCCCAGCAGACGCATCTCACTGGGTCTTGCCCTCATCTGGGATTCAGAATTTTTTTAATTTTAAAATTTATTCTAATTTGTTATACATGACAGCAGAATGCATTTCAATCCAGAGTACACATATAGAGCACAATTTTTCATGTCTCTGGTGGTTCACAAAGTAGTCACACCCCTTCGTGTCTTCATACATGTTCTTAGGGTAATGATGTCCATCTCATTCCACCGTCTTTCCTACTCCCATGCCCCCTCCCTTACCCTCTGCCCCTTTACCCTATCTACAGTTCCTCCATTCCTCCCATGCTCCCCCCTCCAACATCCCATTATGGGTCAGCATCCACATATCAGAGAAAACTGGGATTCAGACTTCTAATGCTGACTGGAGTCCACGAGGCCACCAGTGAAGGCAGGAAAAAGGGGTGACACCTCCTGAAAAGCTGGCCCCTCAACTTTCAGAGCACGCAAGACACTTCACGAGATGACAGCTCGGTCCTCATGAGCCCTGTCATGACTGCAAATAAAGCAGACCCCAGTGCCGGTGCCCTGACCAACTGAAGCAAGCCACCACCCCAGGTTGTGAGACCTCCTGTAGCTGCTCCCTGGGGCTTAGCAGCTACAACTCAAAATAGGCACCCTGAAAATCTTCCAACAGAAGTCAGTCCTTCTGGACTGAGGATATAACTCAGTAGTAAAGTGCTTGCCTACCATGTGTGAGGCCCTGGGTTCTATCCCGAACACTACTGAAAAGGAAAGATTGGGCGGTGGGGGAGAAAGAGAGGGGAGGAAGGGGGGCAAAGAAAGAGGGAGGGAAGGCAAGGCCCTGGGTTTAATCCCCAGTGACAAAATTTTAAAGAGGAAGGAAGAAAGAAAAATGAATCCATGCACTCATAGGTGAAGGTGGCCTTTCCGTATCTCCCAGGCCTTGTTTGGGGGCAGTCACGAACGTTTTGTTTTAATGGTCAATGTGGCCACTCATGGCCCCTCATGGGAACCATAGTGGAGGTCTCTCTGTAAAAGCTGCATTTTTAAGTGACACATCCAAATCTAAGACTTCCAGGATGATCAGCAAACGTCAGCCAGCAGGTGGGGGGTTTCTAAGGAGCACCTGTCAGTCTGTGGCTCCCTCTCAGGATGACTTTTGGGGCAGCCCATGCTGGGGCACAGCCCAGCCAGGGCGAATGTCTCCCTCTGCCCCTGTTTTCCAGAGCCCCAGGCCTACCTGAAGTTGAGAACGACTCTGTATTTGGTGTGGTGATAACAGCCCGTCCTCTCTCATATGCTCTCTCTAATCTCTGTACCTTGGGGTCAGCATGCTCCATGAGGATTTCCCAGCAGGTGCCTGGATAAAAACATTTTACTGGAAACACAGTTCTAACTCCCCAAGATGCATCTGCCTGGAGGTGTTCCTCAGCACCTGATTCCCTACCTCCCTGCCATAGCTGGCCTGCAAACAGGGGTTCCTCCTTCCCTGCCCTCCACCATATCCTCCTCCTTGTTCTCTTCTCCATCCACCACACACTGATGGTCACCATGGAGCACCAAAGGGACAGCTTGCTTTTTTTTTTTTTTCCCCGGAACCAGGGATTGAACTCAAGGGCACTCAATCACTGAGCCACATCCCCTGCCCTATTTTGTATTTTATTTAGAGATAGGGTCTCACTGAGTTGCTTAGTGCCTCGCCATTGCTGAGGCTGGCTTTGAACAGCGATCCTCCTGTCTCAGCCTCCAGAGCTGCTGGGATTACAGGTGTGAGCCACCCTGCTAACCTGGGGTGGGAGGGGGCTTCTTTCAGGAGAGTAACAAGTGTTCAAAGTCAGGTAGGAAATATGGTGTGGGCCCAAGTCCCGAAACACAGCCCTCAAATCTGTTTGCAGAGCCCTGTGACCACATGCACAGTTTGAACATTTCCAGGGCTTAGTTGTCTCTCAGGGTACGTTTGGACTTAAAGATGGAGAGGATCAAAGTCCCACACAGGGAACCCAAGTTCCTTAGGGACTTTTTCCCCCACCGTGGGGAAACAGGCCACTGGATAGCATAACATTCAGCTTCACTCTCTCCCTAATGAGGTGGAGTCATTCTAAGAGCCCAGTAGTAAAGCCCTCGTGGCATCCTGCCACCAAAACTTAGTGGGAAAGCTCTTGGTTTACAAACAGTCCTAAAGTGCAAGGATTTTTACCTGGCAGACACAATCTCTTCACCTCACTGGTAGGAAACCGCCCGGCCGGCTCAGAAGCTTCCAAGTGCACTTCTCCTTTTGTCACTAGATGGCGCCAGAGCACCATCTCAGTCGAGGTCTCCCCCGAAAAGGACCCACAACCCGGATTCCTAAGGCGGGGGGGGGAAAAAGAAAAAAACTAAAAGAAAAAGAAAAATGAATGGGAGAGGTCGGAAATAACTCTATTAGTACATTCCTAGTCCGTGAACAATTGAGTAACACCACGGGCTCCAGTCTTCAAAACCCAGGTCCAATTTTTTTAAAATATCTTATGTATTTTTATGCGGTGCTGAGGATCAAACCCAGTGCCTCACACAGGCGAGGCAGGCACTGTACCCCTGAGCCCCCAAACCAAGGTCCAATTTATCGAGAATCACAAGAAAAATCACAATACAGAAAACTCCAATTTGTAAGCCCTAATAAAACGCCACTAATTAATTGCAAATGTCTGTTTAAAATAAGTTGATTATAGAGGTTTGGCGGGGGGAGGGGAGCTTCTTTTCTGTAAATGATAATGGACACTTAGAAATCATCTTGGCTGTGGTTGAACCCCGCTTCTTGGTTCTTCGCCGCCTCTCCTAGTCTCAGAACATGTCTTCTGTTCAAAACGGACACCCCTTTAGAACCCAGCTCTCCCCACCTGGGAACAGCACAGAGCAAAGCTCCTGTAGGTGACTTGCCCGGAGCCAAGTCCTCATGAGAATTCTCTCAGTGGGAAGCCAGAGCATTTTTGCCCTGGAGGTGAGCGCACGCACACACATACACACACACACACACACACACACACACACACACCCAGAAAAACCAGAAGAACAGCCCACAGCACTCAGCCCGCTCCCAGCCGGCCCCCTCTCCTTCCGCAGCTCCAGCGGCCCCTGCCCTGCCTCCACTCTTCCTAGTCCACTCCCCAGGAGATAAGATTCCTGCAAAATGATGGGGGAGGTCAACGCTCCCTGTAGCTTGTGCCCCTGAGCCCCACCCTCCGCATCCTCACAGCACCTCCGTTTTGTAAATCAGCAAATGTTATATAAACGATTTATCATTTTCAAGCCCAGATAACATCAGTCCTGGGGGGAGATAAAGGGCTTTGCGTGAAATCTAATGCCTTGGCTATTGGGAGTTAACAGGCTTTCCTTCTGGCCTTCCCAGGGGCTAAAGGCCCCTTGTTTATCTCTTCCTCTCACCAAATTACTTCAGGGCCATTCACACCTCTCCTTCCCCCATCCACATCAGCTTCTTTTTCTTCTCCTGCCCCCTCCCCATCTTTGTTCACGCAGGACTTTCTGGAAGATTTCTGCATGTTCTCTTGTCTCTCAAATGCATCTTTTTTTTTTTTTCCCAAATCCCATTGCCCTACCTGGAAATTTAGAAACCGTACATCATCAAGCTATAGAGCAGGGCTTTGATGGAAGAAAGCACCACCCTAAAGATCCTTGTGGTTGTTTTTTTGTTTTTCTTTTGAAGTCTTCATCCAAATGAATACATCACTGTTCCACGTTTGGCAAAGTGCTCTTCATTCTTTTTTTGTGATCCTAGGAAATTGGTATGTTTACTAATGACCTTCTGGTTGACTCCAAATCTGTTGCCATTTAAAAATCTCACTCTGAAAATAAGTTAATTAATTAAAATCCAGCTTTGGGGCTTGAGGGTGTAGCTCAGTGGTAGAGCACTTGCCTAGCATGATCTTGCGAAGGAAGGAAGGAAGGAAGGAAGGAAGGAAGGAAGGAAGGAAGGAAGGAAGGAAGGAAGGAAGGAAGGAGAAATCCCATTGGCTTCAACCCTAATCCATATCAGGGTAGATTTGGATATTGTGTATATTTGTAGTTACTGCATTCTTACAACTCTAGGAATCTACTGCAAGATGTAAAGGACTATTTTCCCTACTGTAACACTGTTTCTTCTAAAGCTTGTTGTGATGATTTATATACAAAATATTATAAATAAGGAGGTAGGGGCAGGTGTTTGGGGGGTTGCTGGCATCTGACCCTTTCTCTGCCACCCTGTTGGTTTTTTTCTTGCAGCTTCATTTCTAAGCAGAAGCCTTGAACACACACCTTCTGTCAGTCTGGGCTTGTCAAGGTAGTATGTGGCCATTAAATTCCAGGGATGTTAACTAGAACTTCAGAGAACTACTCCCTCATTTACTATTTTATAATCCTCGTTTTTTAATTTCCTGTATTTACACCGTTTCTCTTTTCAAAGGCATTCCAAAGGCTCTCCATTGAGATCATCTCATAAAAGTCAATCTTTTGGGGGCTGGGGATGTGGCTCAAGCAGTAGCGCGCTCGCCTGGCATGCGTGCGGCCCGGGTTCGATCCTCAGCACCACATGCCAGCAGAGATGTTGTGTCCGCCGAGAACTAAGAAAAAATAAATAAATGTTAAAATTCTCTCTCTCTCTCTCTGTCCCCCTCTCTCTCTCACTCTCTCTTTAAAAAAAAAAAGTCAATCTTTTCATGTTTAAGTGAAGTAAGAGACAGATATTAACCTCTCTTGAAAGAAAAGGTAAACCGAGGCATAGCTAGGCACCTCAGGCTGGGCCCTGTGGTGCCTGGAATGGCAAAGTCCTGCATGCAGCATGTGGCCTAAAGCCATGGCCACCAGCAAGCCAGCTGGACCCCCCAGTGGTCCCCCTCTGCTGCTAATGCCTTGACCTTAAGTGAGGAAGATTTAATTTCTCTGTCAGATTCTTGCTTGGAGAGCCCAACCATTTGTTCCATTGAGATAATTGGGAGAAGTTATTTTTTTCCACAGTCATGTTGCCTGCACTTCATCATGTGTATTATTGGATCTGCTTCAAAAAGAAAAATGGCCTTTCATGGTGCATACTGCATGTGGGCAGAAGTTGGACCAGGCAGACATAGAGTTACACATGGAGATGGAAACTATTCATGAAGAACACCCACACTCTCCAAGAGAGGGGCCAGGACAGGATCCCGAGTTCTGGGCCCTATAAATGGGGCCACAAAGTCATGGTGCTGGAAGTGGCCCCATGCCCCTTACACTTTCCCCACCAGCCCATGGCCCAGCGGAGATCCAGGTTGCTCTTTCCCAGACTGCCTTCCCCAAATGCTTTAGCCCTCCTTTAGTGGGGGAAGCAATAAGAAGGCCCCAGAAGTTTCCCACACATTTACACCAATACTGCTGTCTGCCAGGCACATTTTCCCAGTGTGTTCTGTGACAGGTAGAGAGACAGACCTGCTGTCCCTCTGATTCACCACTGACTGCCAAAGAAAAGGATGTATCTGTTGCCTTAAGAGAAACTTCCTTGCACTCCACTTGGGACAACACTCAGATCGCACTTGGCCATAGCAGGACACAGATCTTGCTGGGATCCCCAAGCATGGTCAGCTGGTCAACCAGCCCTGGGAAAGGTGGGAAGGGGTGGCCACCCCCAAGCTCTAGCCCTTCTCCTCCCCAGGGATAAGTGTATCTAAGGAAGGAGAATGATGATATAAAAACCATTTGCAGAGAAGCGTCAGAGAGTTCATGTAGAAGAAAGAAAGAAAAAGAAAGAAAGAAAGAAAGAAAGAAAGAAAGAAAGAAAGAAAGAAAGAAAGAAAGAAAGGAAGGAAGAAAGAAAGAAGGAAAGAAAGAAGTCTGAAAGTATGGTTCATTGATAGAGAATAAGCGCTGGGTTTAATCCCTAGCACTACAAATGCACACAAAAAAAAGAAAGGAAGGAAAGAAGAAAGAGAAAAGAAAATGAAAAGAACAAAGGAAAAAAAAGAAGAGGAGACAAGCTTGAACCATGACCATGATAATAAACCCACTCTACCACCAGGAAGAAAAAATATCCAGCAACAGAGGGACCACCTTGTATCTCCCTGTGAACAGCACTGGGGACTCCCACCAAAGGGGAAGGATTCTAGAAGGACAAGCGAGGACCCCCACCTGCAACACCCCTTTCAGACGTTTTCCCCATATGATCACTAGTAAACCCTTTAAAATATGAGAGAATTAATAACCACAGCTGTCACGCTTTCTAAGAGAAAGTGGTATCAATAAAAGACCATCATGGGTTTTCTTCAAAATTTTGGACTTCATTTTTAAAAATCCAATTGATTTTGTAACTGATACATAAATTATAAAAATCATTCATATTAATAGATATCCTTGTGATAGTCTGACACATTCATACACTGTTTGGACCTCGTTTTATCTCTCCTCAAAGTTCATCTTCCTTCCTTCCACCCATCCCACCTAACTTTGAATTTTTTTAATTATATTAAATGGTTATAAATGGGGCAGAGTGCAGGAGGGTAAATTGAATCCATCAAGACATGTTAGATTGAATGATTCAAAATTCATAAACTTTTCCTAAGAGAAAGAACAAATAATACATCCATCATTTTCATTTTCCACCAAATGTAGACACTTACAATATTTGTTTGCTGATGGATAAAACTGAAAGTTATGCTAATATTAGAAAAGCAGATCTGGGCCTATCAGAGAAATTTGTTTTTAAAGGGTCATTGCCAAGAACTTTTGAGTCCAGCACTTGACCTGTATTTAATATTACTTCGATCTGCTTCAGGACGCTTTCAGAGTTCTAAATACCTACTTGGAAAATGTCTGGCACAGTCAGAAAATAAAGTACAATCCTCCTTTTATGAGATTTACAACAGACTGTCAACACCATCTGATAATTGAATCTCTTGGAAATCAGCAGCGCTATATAGATATCATCAGGAAAGCTGATGTACAAACCAGCAAGAAGAGGGGGCGGGGAAAGTAAGAAAATGTGTTTATTTTACCCCATTTAATGCATATTTAAGGAAAATTTGAAATTTGCCAAACTCAAGAAATACGAGATACGGATTTTTTTTTTTCCAAACTTCACTTAAAAATAAAAGGAAATGTTAGTGCAATACATTATGTCTCTCTTTTTTCTAATTTCTATTTATTTGTTTTTGCAGTGCTGGGGATGAAACCCACAGACTCCTGCCATACTAGCAAGTGCTCTACCACTGAACTGTGCCCTCGGCCCAGTCCTGTCTTTTAAAATATCCAAAGACGAACTGAAAACTGAAATGAATGAAGAGGAGGCAAGGAGCCGGACTGCTTCTGAGCCCATTCCAGAAAAAACAGTTGGCATCAATGACAGTGATGTTTACTAGAAAACTAACCTGCTTCCAACAGACAGTAGACAATGTGAGTGATATTAAACAAAATATGCGAATGTGTTTGCCCTGATGTTCAGAGGGTGGAGCCCTGTGTGTTTTCCCCTGCCCACTCCTGCCCCAACATTTTCCCAGCGACACGTCTGCCTGCCTTTGGACACGTTCCCTACTAAAACAAATAGGCCTAACAAATAATCTTTGATAGCAAATATTCATAAAGGCACACAATGAAAACTACTATGGTGTGTTTCTTAAGATGGCACCGGTACTCTATGGAATTACCACACACAAAAGAAAAACAGTCGAGCCTTGCTGGCTGGGCCTAACTCCCGGAAGTCAGCAGCTGTCAGCAACTGGCTCTTTCTTGGACAGTAACTCATTTCCCTAGCTGTGAGTTCTATGTGGACCTCTCCCAAATAAGTCATAGTATGTCTATTTGGTGTCTATTTGGGAAGTGATAACTATAAAGAAACAAACTATAATTATAAGTGCACACTCTCCCAAATCAAAGGAGCATGTCTTGTGGCCCATCCTGGCACCTTATAAAAGTGTAATTTAACCTTATCTAATCTAGTGCCTGTTTCATCATAGGGCTATCCAATAATGTAAACCTTTGTGTCAAAGGAAGAAGGAAA
Source organism: Ictidomys tridecemlineatus (assembly GCF_052094955.1). Taxonomy (NCBI): domain Eukaryota; kingdom Metazoa; phylum Chordata; class Mammalia; order Rodentia; family Sciuridae; genus Ictidomys; species Ictidomys tridecemlineatus. The sequence continues at coordinate 133,549,634 of NC_135484.1, forward strand.
AGCGCACACAGGGCGGGTGTGACCGACTCTGCCTGACCCAGCCGGGACTCTCCTGGACTCTGCAGCCATCCAGGGAATGAATGCTCTGCCGTCCTGAGGGTGATAGGTGAGAAAATGATGGATGGGCTGGGGTACGGTGAAGGCAAAAATGGCTGAGAAAATCGTTTCCTCTTCCCATCTGTTCAGGAAGGACGTCAGTGAGCTAGACTAAACACAGGCCCTGCTCAGGATTACGTGTGCGCGCCTGTGTGCACACAGCACTAGGCCTGGAAATGGACCTTCTTCCTTGGGCTGAGGCAGACAAAGGCAGGCCAGACACTCAACCTGGCTGGTCTTGAAGAGAAGCAGGCCAGTCCCAGACTGCGACCGTGGCTGGCAGGGGCCGAGGGGCTCCCTGAGGAGTCTGGCCTGGTAGTGCTCAATGCCTGTGCCTGCCCCTAGCTCAGGGGATGCAGTCCTGCCAGGGCAGAGCCCCTAGCTGCTGGCTCACGCCTTGCAGGCTTCCACACAGGCCTGGCTGAGGTCTCTTAGGGCTCTGTGCTCCAGGGCACCCTCACGCCACAAATGTTGGCCCTTGGGTTAATCTTCCAGACCCTGGCCAACTCCTGATTGGGTAGGGAAGGAATTCCCAGGAAAGAAAAAAAGGCTCTGCTGCCTTTGGCGCATATTGGCTTCTACAAACCTCTCTCCTCTTCTCTGCTCCTACTTCCCTCCAAATACCTCCCATATCCTCTCCACAGGTCAAAGGCTTCCGTGGGCCTCAGACATATGTGCTGTGGGACTTAAGGTCAAGGAGCCAGAATGATATGCTGGGGGAAGGCTGAACTAGACTTTGCCAGTCCTGCATAGAAGCCCTACCCTACCTTGGGCCAACACTGTCCTGAGAGCCTCAGTGTGACTTTCACTGTGACTCCCTGTGACTCTAACTGCCTGACTTTGATGACAGTCTCATTAAGGGTTCCTGGGGTTCGCCACAACTTGAAACCCACCTTCTGCAGCCGTGTTCCTCCTCCAGACTCTTTTGCCCAAATTTTGTGATGGCAACTGAAAGAAAATGCTCCTGCCTGCTGACTGGGTCCTGATCTTTCCTAGCCTGCAAGGATCTGGCTGGCTCATCTGGAAGCAGGAGCTGGAGTGGAGGAAAGAGTAGGAAATGTCATCTGGTCTTCATTTGCTATCCTTCCTGAGGAAACTTCCTTGGAAAAACTAAATGGAGAGGAAAACAGGAGAGGAGCCACCAGGTAGCATCCAGGAAGAGAGAAAATGCAATAAACAGCAGGATCTTTATTCATATTCATAGGAGGCTCATGCCCAAATATATAGCATTTTCTGTGCATGTAAATGTCATTTCGCACTCTTGTGTGTCTCAAATATAAGTGTGCAGATAAACCATCCCAGTGCAAGTCCAATATATTTACACATGTATAATGGATTCAATCATCAGAGTCCATAAACATTCTTTCCATAGTTATTAGTATTGACCTTCACATAGATGTCCATCAAAGGGATCCCAGCTATTAGAATCATGCCAAACAGAGAGAGGTCCCTGTGTATGTGTTGATTAAATGGATCCGTAAACATAGCATTGATCTAAAATGCACTTTCTTGTTTTACATTTTTAACATCTGAAATGGAGATGAGAGTTGCAATTGATGTTTAATTGTTTTCCTTTTCCCTCTCTTTGTGATACCTTATTGTAAATGGCATCTTAGATCCAATAAGACACAGTAAAGGAAAATAGTGAGGGGAGTGTGGCTTGGGCAGGTTATTTATTCCAAGCTTTCTTTCTTTTTCTTTTTTTTTTTTTTTCCCCCAGGAATAAGATGGAGGTAGCATCCATGTCAGGGTCCTTGAGAGGATTAATCAGAATGATTATTTACAGCACCCTTGTTATGAAACATGACAATGCTCCAAGCACCTTACGTATCGTTATCATGGTTACTAGCATCTGTGCTTAAGAACAGAGAAACAGCACATCAAACAAATTCGCCTTTCATTAGTACTCATACTCTGCCCCAAATCAAGCTTTGAGGAAGAAAAAAAAGCTGCTGTTGTTGGTGAATGGAGAGTTTTTTTTAGTTGAAAAACTTGAAAAAAATTAATTCTGAGGGGTTGGGGTACAGCTCAGTAGTGGCATGCGCTTGGCATGCGTGAGGTGCTGTAAAGAATAACATACTGGGACTACCACAGCTAAATACTACAGAGCAAATCCCTCCGTTCTTCACCTACATTTACTTCTATTTTATGTGCTGTGGACCTTTGCCTCTCTATTTGCTGTAGTTGTCTTTTCTTATAGCTTCAGTTCCAAACTAAATAGCACTAATCCGAATGCATACCTCCTTGGGTGCCAGCGTTTAGCCCTGTGTCTGCGCCTGCCGTGTATGTACATACTGGCGCGTCTCTCCGTGGGTGTGTATAGTCTGTTCTCACAGTGACTTGGGGGTGTGTAAATGCATGTGGGGGTGTGAGATCTCACTAGCAGCCACCATCAGTGCCACTCACTGGTCCTGTTCTCTAAACCGGTTCTTTGGAGGTTTGGCTTTTGGTAATTAATACCGAATGGCTAAAACACAGAGGTACGTTTTCCTGGAAACCAGCAGTCTATATCTGCGACTTTTATTGGCAGACCTGGCTCCCAGTAAATGCATTCCTTGGCATCTCCCAGAACGTAACTCACTTGATGAAGCGGCTTTGCTTTTTCTGTAACGTGTACATCAATTAAAGGGGGCCGCCTAGAAGGAATGTGTAGTTGGTGGCTGAGCGTCCCAATTCCAAGTCCCTCTCCAGAGACAAAACACATCTCTCTGGTCTGTGCCTGGGAGTCTGAGATAGTCTCTACGATGGAAGTAGCCTCCTCACTGGGTTCCAGAGGCTGTGAGAGTTGCAGTGTGTGAAAACAAGGAGCCTGGCATGTTTTTTTTTTCCCCCAAGACCCTCTTCTCTGAGGAAGCTAGGCCTGAATCCGGGGATGAAGTCCTGTCAGCTGCAGAGACTCCGTGGAGATGAGACCACCGACTGCAGGGGGCGCTCGGAGCACGCGCAGTGTCCAACTGCCAGCCTCTGAGCGGCAGGCTGTGCTCGGCTTCCGAGGCTCGGGACTATCCCAGGGATCTACATCCCCTAGCCCGGGATCCCCAGCCCCGGACGGTCCCACGGCCTAGGGTCTTGCACATTTTCCTTTCTTTTTTGCCTTCCCTTGCTGGTAAGAGATAGAAAGCCTACAAAGGGAGGATGGGGCTCCGCACCACTATTTCCAGATCCAGACAGCCCCCAGTGGCGACGCCCCCCAGGCGCTCGCGGGAGGCCTTTTGCAGGAACTCAGGTGCTGGCATTGTCCCAGCACTGAGAGGTGCCAACGCACGGCTCCGGCCCAGGGCTCCCTACCGCTCTCCACAGGTGCGGGGTCCGAGGCGGTCTGCTCTTTGAGCACACAGGCCCAGCCACACAGTGGAACGCGCCCTTATAGGACTAGGGACTTCGGGAGGAATGTCCCAGAGTTCGGGCGGGCAGAGCACGCGGAGGGGCCGAGGGTCCCGAAGTTCGGGCTCTGGGAAGGAAGGTTCGGGGCAGCTCTGGTGCCCGGGTCCGCCGCAGCGCGGGCTGGTGGCAGGGCAAGAGCTCTCCTTCTACAAAGGTGCAGCTGACTTCAGCCTGCATGGGGTTCCGGAATCTTCTGTGGGTCTGTTCGGCTGATCAAAGCCTTTCCTCCAACACCCTTTGCCAAGGCGCGACTGTGCAGGAGCGCGCGCTTTCCGCTCCAGCCCGGGAAGGCGCCTTCACCACGCCATTCTCCGACGGCCGGCTCCCGCCCGCACCCCGCAGGCTCTGAAACCCGGGACCCGCCAGCGCTTCACACAGAGTTTGGAAGGTGGAGGGGCCTCTCTTGCCCTTTCCAGGCCCTCAAGTGCGGCAGCCGCTTAAGTTCTGTTGGGGACCTGAATGGGGAGAAACCGAGGCGCTGGCAGACCCACTTACGAACAACTCGTTTCTGATCATCCTCCCCTTTACAAGTTTTATTCTAATTTCAGATTATGAAAGGTGCCAGTTTGACTCTCCAGCTACCTCTGCCTAGACAAAGAATGCCCTGAGCCTTTTGTGGCCAGGCATCAAAATTAAAGATTCACTTGCCAGAAGCCTGGTGACCCCAGTTTACTGCTCAGCTAGACTCAGAGCCCCGAAAACGCTTTTCACCGAGACTGAAGTTTTCCTACAAAGGGGTGACAAAAGGAACTGATTCCTAGGAGTAATAATATCTCTCTCTCTCTCTCTCTCTCTTTCTCTCTCCCTCCCCCCTTCCTTCTCTCTCTCAATAAGGGGGTGGGGACAGTTTGGGAAGATGACATTAAATTATCCTATCATACGAACCTCCCCTACTGGGCCGCGGCGTCTAAGACAGCCACTATCCGATTAATTCAATCATGTAGATAGGTAACACAGATCACTTTACCTTGGAAACAATCGAAAAACAAACTCTTTTCATTTATATTGTAGGCAATTTTTTTTTCAATTAAGGAGAAGCTGAAATAGAGGGACCGAATTAACCAAACCTCTATTCCGCGAACTCTCCAACTGAGAGAGAAGGAGGAAGTCGATCCGTCCCAGTCGCGCGGCCACCCAGACGTTTGGTCCCCTCCTCCTCCCTCTGCTGAAAAGTCACACCGATGACAAACGCAACCTGCCTGATGGTTTGATAACGAATAACGGGTATTGACACCTGGGTAGCCTCCCCTACCCCTGGGCTTCGACAACGAGGCCAAATGGAGAACTAAGACAATTATCTAAATAGTTCAAAGACACCCCCAAAAGGCCTTGGCTCCAGTTGTTTCTGATGGCAGCCTAGTGGGAAGTTTTCAAGTCGCATTGTCGGGATAATTGCCTTAATCCTCTACGTCTCCCACAGCTAAGTGGGGGATGCTGCGAACGTGCAGCCTTTCTCCTGGATGTGCAAAGCCCCCGGGAATCCCTGCTGCCTGTTGAGTCGTCCCTTCCCTCTTCTCAGCCTGCCTTTCTCATGTCTGGTAGCTCTTGTCCCATCCGGCCCCCGAGGGCCAGCACGCAGACGTCCTAGCCCCTCGACGTTTCCACTTATAGGGCTAAACTCATCCAAAAACGTGGGCAAAACTTTAAAAAAAAATGGGGTGGAGGCTTGGACACCCCCGGCGGTCGACACAGCCGCCCAGGGCTGACTGAGGACGCAGGAAGGCTGAGGAGCAAGTGGTCTCCAGGGTGGGCAATGGAAGCAGCTTGGGTCCAGCTTGCACCCCTGGGTAGTGATTTTCTGCGCTCCGGGGGGGTCCCTGCCCAACCCCGATTCTCGCTCTTTTACTCGAAAAAGGAGAGGGATTTCTGGCTCCTGGTAACTCGTTAGAACTTGGTCCCTTCGCCCCCAACTCTCCATACCTCCTCCCCTAACCGGGCATTTCCTGGAATGCGTGCCACCTCCCCCTTCCTGGTGCTTTTGCGTAGGAGGGGCCCAGAGGGATCTTGTTTTAAACCTTGCTGTGACGTCATGCCCCCTACTCAGAGCAAGAACCCTCAGGTGGGCCCGGAAAATTGCCACCGGGCCTGGAGAGTCAAGGAGGGGAATGAGGTGGGGTGCGCCGAGCGACGCTTCCACTACACATCCATTACTGCTGTCGCCTGCGGGGCCTTCAGGCTGCAAGTACTCGAGGTGTCAAAAAGAAGCCGAAAAGGTTCTGCGGGGGGCCTTTCTGCCAATTAGATCTGGGTTCTAGGGGAGACGGACGACTGAGCTACCCTTGTAGCAACAGAAAAGGAGAATCAAAAACCTTAGCCTGAAAATAAAAATTTTAACCTGTTTCCCAAAAGACTTCATGTCGGTGTCTTAATGTTCAAACAACCTCCTAAGTAACAATAATAAAATAAGTAAAGTGCTTGAAATACAATCAACCCGTTTACTGGAGGTTTGCTTCCGAATAAGCTTATAAAACACAAATGCAAATATCTTTTCCTGGCGAATATCCAGAGCTAAACCAGTGGAAAGCTGATCTTTATAAAACTGCGCCCCTCCATTCTCCCCTCCACCCCGACCCTGCAAGCCAGATACTAATTTCACAACGGCAATTTCTGTACCCAAAGCGGGGAACTGAGAGCGTCCGAGCAGTTCGATTTGCAATTTACATAACAAGCTGTTTACACTTCCCTGGGCTGGAGGGAAGCTGGAGACTGTGGATTGGAGGGGGGGGGGGGGTAGCGGAGTACACTGTCTGTTGCAAAACCCGGCCTGCTGGTGTTTCCCACGTTCGGAAAACATCTAGATGAGTTGCTGAACTCTGCATTTCTCTCCAAGTACTAGGAGCAGTGCAAACGCGAAGACTCAATTCACCAAAAGCTAAGGTGTTTAGGGGGTTCACTTTCTTATTGTCCTCCAGGTTGAAGTCAGACCCCCCACACATACACACACACTTAAAGTCTCCTCCAAAGGAGCTGAAACGACCTTCAGGTTCAGGGATAGGGTTGGACACCAAATCATGGGGCTTAACCACACCCCTACCATACCCAAATGTCTTTAGAATCACCAGCTAGATGATTCTGTTAGAAAACTTAGTGTTTCTTCCAACCCAGGACTGCAAATAACCCCAGACAGGGAGCTCAAGTGACCCAAACGCACTGCAGGCCAGGAGGCAACTGCCTCTGGATTTTCCTAACTTCCGGGCAACCCTACCCCTTCACACGCCAAAAAAAAAAAAAAAAAAGAATTCTCGAAACAGCAAATCTTTCTCTTCCCTTGAAGTAAATATCCATTTTAGGTGTGTGTGTGCGCGTGCGTGTGTGTTTTCAAGTGACTCAGAGCTGTTCCAGCTACATAAGTTAGCATCCTTAACATTTAACAACCGAAGCTGCAATTAGAATTTTCGAGGAAAAAAGCTAGGAAGGCAGGATTCAAACTGGGAAGCCAAAGGGAGCTCCCAACAAGTCCTTGAGTTAAAGAACGTCAGAAATTGGAGAAGCGGAGGTGTAAAATGCACCACGCATACTTCTTCACAGTCTCTTAAACTAGCTATTTCTCCTGGCTTCTAGTAAAGGACCTCTTGTCCAGCCTCGGAAGGGTATTTATTAAAAAGTTGCTGAAAAGTAGAATCGCACCGAAGGCGGAGAAAGGCCGGTCCCTTTCCTGCTCCTTCGTTTCGTTCCCTCTCATTTCTTTTCTTCCTATCCCATCCCAGTCACCCAGAGGCTGCAAGCACCCAGTCGTAAGCACAGGACGCGGGGGAGGCAGCGGAAGGGGCATTCTGCGCTCCTACCCCCAGAATCTTTGAGCCGCCCTACAGGTGGGATTCTGAACATCTCCCAAACACATCCTTTATCTCTGGGAGACGTGTGGAGATAGAGATTGGCCTGGGGGAAGCATTAAGCTCTTAGACGTGCTTCTTTGCTTTTTGTCATCACACCTGCTGAAGTCACTGAGCGCACAGCTTGACCAGAAACGTGAGGGGTGGGAAGAGACATTAGGTGAGCCGGGAGCTGGGGGACCCTTCGCGGAGGACGAGTGGGGAAGAACGTGGGGAAGTTGCCGGCTCCTACGGCACGCGCCGCCGGTACCCTCGGGCAGCCAAGGGCCCTGGAGCGCCTAGGAATAAGGCGACCTGTAGTGAAGAGGGCAGTCTACAGGGACGAGCTAAGGTCCTGACTCCTAGCAGGGACACGTATCCCCTTTCCTTATTTCGACTAGAAAAAGGTAATGTAAGGAGTCTAGGTGTGGCGACCACACTTTCCCCACTGAAAACTGCGGGGATGTGACTGAGCCCTCAAAATAGTGTGCCCTTTGGGACTGAGTTCAGGGCGGGAAGAGACCTCCAGGTGTGTGTGTTTGGGGGTGGGGGGGATTAGAGACGTCGGTGTACCGAGTAAGAGTGGCGATTGGAGGGAGAGGAAAGGGGGTGGTGGGGGGAGAAAAGGTGGGCAGATAGGCAGAGAGGCCCGGGAAACCCCGGCGCTGGAGCCAGGTGTATCGGCGAAGGAATGGGAGAGAGCCAGAGCGAGGCGGGGCCCGAGGACTCAGTGGGCATTTGGGAGCGGTGGATCGAAGAGGGTCTGCTTGAGGCCCTAGGAAGGGCATAGGAAGTCTGCGGGAACAATGGGAATTCGTGCGGATGGCCCAGAATGAGAGGTAGTGCCGGGCGCCAGAGGTGAGCTGGTGGGTCTCGGGGGGTGAACTGACCACCGTCTCTTGACCCGCGCGGGCAGGGGCACGGGCGCGAGGCCCGGGTGGCCGGCGCGCGTGTGGTCAGCCCCGCGGTCCTCCGGCCGCGGGGCGCGGGCCGGTCGGGCTCGGCCTTCGGCTCATTCAGAGGCGGTTCTCGCCTCCCATTGGCTGCCGCCGCCGTAGCGGGGCGGGGCTCCGCTGCCCGGAAAAAAATGTAACTGCGTAAAAAAGTCCTCGCCTGGGTGACGGATGCTCAAAAGTTCAGAAGTTTTCCCAATGCTTCCTTAAGCGGCCGGCGCGCGAGAGACTGAAAAAAGGTGACGCGGGGCCCGGGAAGGCGGCCGGCGCGCTGCCCCCCCCCCCGCCCCTGGTTATTTGGCCGCCTTCGCCGGCAGTTCGGGGCAGTCTCCTGGAAGGCGCAGGCAGTGTGGCGAGAAGGGCGCCTTCTTGTTTTTTATTTTTGGCTCTTTTTTTCCGTTTGTGCCTGGAAGTTGTTCTGCGAGTTCCTCCAAGGCGGTTAGCCGCATCCTCGTCGGGCCCTCTCCCCTCTCAGCGACCCTCCCTCGCGGCTGCCGCGGGTCCCGAGGTGGCCGGAGGCGCCCCAAGAGCCCCAGCGAGCGCAGGGAGAGGCCGCGCAACCCAAGGCGCTGGGAGGCGGCGGCGGCCGAGCCAGACGCAGCGCGCCGGGCCAGCACCAGCTCGGCGGGGCCGGGACTCGGACTCGGACTCAGCGGCCGGCGCGGCGCGGCCGGGCCGGAGCGAGGGTGGGGGGCGGCGGGCGGCGCGGGGCGGCGGCGGCGGCGAGCCGGGGCCATGCAGGCGCGCTACTCCGTGTCCAGCCCCAACTCCCTGGGAGTGGTGCCCTACCTCGGCGGCGAGCAGAGCTACTACCGCGCGGCGGCGGCAGCGGCCGGGGGCGGCTACACAGCCATGCCGGCCCCCATGAGCGTGTACTCGCACCCGGCACACGCCGAGCAATACCCGGGCGGCATGGCGCGCGCCTACGGGCCCTACACGCCCCAGCCACAGCCCAAGGATATGGTGAAGCCGCCCTACAGCTACATCGCGCTCATCACCATGGCCATCCAAAATGCCCCGGACAAGAAGATCACCCTCAACGGCATCTACCAGTTCATCATGGACCGTTTCCCCTTCTACCGGGACAATAAGCAGGGCTGGCAGAACAGCATCCGCCACAACCTCTCGCTCAACGAGTGCTTCGTGAAGGTGCCCCGCGACGACAAGAAGCCGGGCAAGGGCAGCTACTGGACGCTGGACCCGGACTCCTACAACATGTTCGAGAACGGCAGCTTCCTGCGGCGGCGACGGCGCTTCAAGAAAAAGGACGCGGTGAAGGACAAGGAGGAGAAGGACCGGCTGCACCTCAAAGAGCCTCCGCCACCGCCGCCAGGCCGCCAGCCTCCGCCCGCGCCGCCGGAGCAGGCAGACGGCGCCGCTCCCGGACCGCAGCCGCCGCCGGTGCGCATCCAGGACATCAAGACTGAGAACGGTACGTGCCCCTCGCCGCCCCAGCCCCTGTCCCCGGCCGCCGCCCTGGGTAGCGGCAGCGCCGCCACGGTGCCCAAAATTGAGAGCCCCGACAGCAGCAGCAGCAGTCTGTCGAGCGGGAGCAGCCCTCCGGGCAGCCTGCCTTCGGCGCGACCGCTGAGCCTGGACGGTGCGGATCCCGCACCGCCTCCGCAGTCCGCGCAACCTGCGCCGCCGCCACACCACAGCCAGGGTTTCAGCGTGGACAACATCATGACTTCACTCCGGGGGTCGCCTCAGGGCACAGCCGCGGAGCTCAGCTCTGGCCTCCTGGCCTCGGCGGCCGCGTCCTCGCGCGCGGGCATCGCACCCCCGCTGACGCTCGGAGCCTACTCGCCCGGCCAGAGCTCCCTCTACAGCTCCCCCTGCAGCCAGAGCTCCAGCGCCGGCAGCTCCGGCGGAGGCGGCGGCGGGGGCGGCGGGGGCGGCGCTGGGGGCGCTGGGGGCGCCGGGACCTACCACTGCAACCTGCAGGCCATGAGCCTGTATGCCGCCGGCGAACGCGGCGGCCACTTGCAGGGCGCACCCGGGGGCGCGGGCGGCTCAGCAGTGGAAGACTCCCTGCCTGACTACTCTTTGCCTCCAGTCACCAGCAGCAGCTCATCGTCCCTGAGTCACGGCGGGGGCGGCCAGGAGACCGGCCACCACCCTGCAGCCCACCAAGGCCGGCTCACCTCATGGTACCTGAACCAGGCGGGCGGTGACCTGGGCCATTTGGCGAGCGCGGCGGCGGCGGCGGCGGCCGCGGGCTACCCCGGGCAGCAGCAGAACTTCCACTCGGTGCGGGAGATGTTTGAGTCGCAGCGGATCGGCTTGAACAACTCTCCGGTGAACGGGAATAGTAGCTGTCAGATGGCCTTCCCTGCCAGCCAGTCTCTGTATCGCACGTCCGGGGCTTTTGTCTATGACTGTAGCAAGTTTTGACCCCCTTCCTGGTCCTGGCACCGTCAAAGCCGAACTGAATAGAATCCCAAAGCAGGAACAGCCGAAAGAATCCATCAATGCAAAATCGAAACTAAAAAATATGCAATTTAAAATACGAGAGATATTCAGCACACCAGCAAACCGATTCCCTTCCCAAATTCAACTCACCAGCACCAGCTCAAAGAAAACTATTTTCTTAAAAGATTAATCCAGAGCCACGTCCACTTTGCCTTATCTAAATAAACAAAAACGTAAACTATTTTGTACAGAGACAGCAAAATCATGGTTTATTAAAGGACAGTGTTACTCCAGATAACACGTAAGTTTCTTCTTGCTTTTCAGAGACTCGCTTTCCTGCTCCTCTCCTCTCCCTTCCCTGCCTTCTTCCTTGCCTCTCACCTGTAAGATATTATTTTATCCTATGTTGAAAGGAGGGAGAAAGTCCCCGTATATGAAAATCGCTTTCTTTTTATTCATGGACTTGTTTTAAAATGTAAATTGCAACATAGTAATTTATTTTTAATTTGTAGTTGGATGTCGTGGACCAAACGCCAGAAAGTGTTTCCAAAACCTGACGTTAAATTGTCTGAAACTTTAAATTGTGCTTTTTTTCCTCATTATAAAAAGGGAAACTGTATTAATCTTATTCTATCATCTTTTCTTTCTTTTTTGTTGAACATATTCATTGTTTGTTTATTAATAAATTGCCATTCAGTTTGAATGAGACCTATGTCTGGATACTTTAATACAGCTTTAATATAAAGAAAGATTTCAGAGATAAAACACACTAGGAGTTACCTGCTCTCCGCCTAAATCTCTGAAAAAGAGAAACTCTCTGACTAGTCCATGTAAAATTTCACTGAAATTCTTTTTGTTTAGATTTTTTTTTCCTGCAGCATCTTCTGCAAAATGTACTGTACAGTCAACTTGCTTTGTGGCTAGTAAAAAAAAAGATAATTTCCTAAACAGATTTGAGTTGGCATATAAACAAATACTTTTTTCTCAGTAATGACAGAACATGATTTGGAAATCTTAAGCCCATGAATCAGCAGCAGTCTTACTACAGTGATACCTGTGTGTAGAGAGATGCAAATGTGCCTGAAGATATACACAGATGGATATTTGGCTCATGTTTCCCATATAAAATTGCATTGCATATTATACATCCCTGTGAGCCAGATGCTGAATAGATTTTTTTTCCTATTAATTTCAGTCTTTTGTAAGAGGAAAAATAAACCAGTTTTTAAGTATATGTATATAACTCATCCACATTTACAATCCTTCGTTTGTTATGTAGAAGGGTCGATTTTTTTTTTTAAGATACAAATATACTGCGGGTTGGAAAGGGATATTTAATCTTTGGGTAACTATTTTAGAAGATATGTTTGTAGAACAATTATTTTTGAAAAAAAGATTTAAAGTAATAACAAGAAGGAAGGCGACAAGGGCAGAACATTTAGTCTGGGGTGGTTTCTTTTCAAACCAATTTTTTCTTGTTAATTTACAGTTAAACCTAGGGGGCAATTCGAATTGCCCCCTCCCCCCTTTTGTAAATAACCCAGGAAATGTAATAAATTCATTATCTTAGGGTGATCTGCCCTGTCAATCAGACTTTGGGGAGATGGCGATTTGATTACAGACATTCAGGGCCTTTCAGTTTGTTTTCGAGATAATGCAGTTTCCTATCTGCCGCTCCTATCTAGAGACAACACTTAAGCAGTAATTGCAGTTGCTTGTTGTCAAAATTTGATCATTGTTAAAGGATTGCTGCAAATAAATACACTCTAATTTCAGTCAAAAACTTCTCTACGTGGCCTCTGATTCGCTCGCTCCCCTCCCCCAGAGCCGTAACCTAGTAGCCGGGGAAGATCGCAGCGGTGCTGGCGCGGTGTCTCGGTTCGGGTCAGGCCGGCTCTGGCTGGCATTTTTAAATCTTCTAGGTCCTAGGTCCTAAGGCTGCTTGGAGTTTCTTAGGATTCTCCTTTCCTGGGGGATAAGATGGGGAGAGGGGGTGAAAGGAAAGAATCCACCGACCAATCTAGTGGAGTTGGTGCTTTGCTCCATTTTGGGGAACCCAAGGTGGAGCTGGGATCTGCGTGCAAAGGGTCTGGTGGCCAGAGCTGGGTTGTCTAGGCCCGGATGGGGAGCGGCAGCAGGTGACCCTACGGCCCTGTCGGGTTGACAGGCTTCGAGGCTGAGTAGCTGGAGAGCGTACACTTCTCGGTAAATCTGGTGCAACTCTTTGCAGAGGGGAGTGGGGGTGGCTAGTGGAGCCCCGTGGCCCACCGCTGGCTTTCCAGCTGGGGCCCCGAAATCTTGCGAGTGGCGTCGGACCCCGACGCCGGCTTCTGGGACGCGGCTCCCGGATGGGAACGCTCTTCAGCTAATTAGCTGTAATTACCCACTGCGGCCCGGGGCCCGGCTTCTGTTGGCGTTTGGAGCTCTTTCCTCCTCCCACGCCCGCCCCCGCCCCGCCGCCTCCCTCCACGGATTCCCGACCTCGCCTCCGCGGCCTCCTCCCGAAATAAGTTGTTTGGGGGGAGAAAATAGAGTCAAAGGAGACCTCTGTTAGGTCTGATGGGTTAATCACAGGTTGCGTCGGGATGCCGGGAAGACCGCGCGGAGCGGAAGGTGGCCAGGAGCAGGCGTGTGTGAGTGCCGAGGACCAGGGTCGCCGGCACGGAAGACGCACCTTGGGGCCCTGGCGTTCGCGCCTGGGGCAGACGCCGAGGAGTTCGCTCCCCTCCTCGCCCCGCGACTCCGACCGGCGCTGCCGGGCCCCACAAGTGCTCCCATTTCCTTCTTGCTCGTCACCTTCGTTTTGGAGACACACGTGTGTTTGGGAGCCCAGCCGGGTTGGAAAGGTCAGAGGCACTTCATTGCTCACGGGTGACAGCGCGCCCCACAGCCTCGGCAAGCACAGGGCCCGGGACCACTGGTTTGCACGACCACCTCCCAAGTCCTACAGGGTCCCCAATCCGTCAACCTTGGCCTGGCCGTGCCGGACCTGTCCGGGCTAGCGCTGTGGCCCCAGGCAGCCTCCAACGCAGGGCTGCGTCCTTGTGCAGTGTGTGAGGTCGGTTTACAGACGCCACAAATCACTTGGCAGTGGCCAGGCAGGAAGTCGCTGGGCCTAAAGAACGCGAGAGGCCTGTGTACGTGAGGCCAGCTCCGCGTGTTTGGGGTCCACGTGCCCGCAGCCCCCGCCATCTCCGTGGGCCTCGCCTTTGAAGCCCTAAGGATGTCGCCGCCTCAGCCGGCCGTGGGCCTCACCCCAGCCTGGCCCTGTAGAGCTAGGTGGGCTTCTTCTAGGCCGCGCTGCTCCGAGGGGTGGCCTGCGGGACAGCTAGGTCTGCGCCCCGCACGCCTCCCTGGAGTGCACTCGGCCTGCCCAGAATCCGGCAGCTGGGGAGAGCTTGGCAAAGCGAAGAGCCGGCAGGTTCCCAGCAGGGCCCTTCCCGAGCACGCCAGAGTGTGGAGTGGGCTCCTTGTAGTCCTTCCTATTTGGACCCTGCAGCTGGTGAGAAACCGGCTGTGCCTATGGAGTTGTGACTTCTGTGACCGGCGGGGCCCCTCTCACCACAGCTCCTGGGAATGTTTCCCTGCGTGCCAGAGGAGAGTTTCTCAACTATTTTCATCCTCTTCGATTTGAAGTTTGAAAAATTAGGCATGGAAGACATATGGGTCTATGAAGGTGTTTGTATTTATTTCTGCACGGTTTGCCTACATAATAGTTTAGAAACTAATTGTGAGTGGGAGACGAGAAGGTCTGCTCCTTATTCTTTTTAAAAATCACAAATGTATAATTTTTCTACCATCAATACGTTTACTTTTGAATTTTCATATCCAAATTCAAGAAAAAAACAATTTGTGACATTATTTAACCTGGAACTTCTTACTCTGGTGGTTCACATGTTTGAGTTTTACTCTTTTTTTTTTTGTTAATTATAAGGATTTTTTTCTGTAAAATGTTCTGAGAAAAATTTCTTGATATTTTAACTGCTAGTCAGTTCATTTTGAAATTAGTCTGCTGATGGCAGGCAGGGTCCGGTTGGAAGAATCAGCTAATTTTGTAAACTGCCTCTGTAGAAAGCTTTGGATAATAAGTATTTTGTCCTTTATACGCAAGTGGGGTATGTTTATTTTCTTAGCAATATATACTATGAGTGCACGAATGCTAGCATGCTATATGCCACATAAAATCTTGCATTTGGCATAATGCATGTGTGGTAGGAACACGTGCTGTTTTGTAGGGTTATGTAGTTAGCAGGCCTTTTTCACCAGGCTGCATGCAAACAAGCATGCATTTTACAATCTATCATTCCACACAGTTTGTGTCATTAATAATCGATGTTTGCAGAAGAATAAGGCTCAATTGTACTGGTTGCCTGTAAGCTCCTGGCTGTTTCCTGTCGGGTCAGAAACAAGGGTCAGGAAACAAGAGTGCCTTATAGCCCTTTTGGGCTCTCCCTAACTTTGATAGGTGAAGAAAGTCATGACACTTTTTCTCTTTCACCCTGTTCACTTGGGGGCCGGGAGAGTCTTGGGTTTTAGGGTGGAAAGCCATTAGTTTTGTTCTTAATGGTGTAAAAGTGGAGAGACCCTGAACTATGCATGTTCAGGCAGCCTGGTCTGACAGCCCAGGAGGGACAAGAGGCATCCATACTCTATCCAAGCCTTAGGCAACCAAATCGGTATTCTTCCGGGCTGTTAGTGTTACTAACAGCAAACAGGGTTGTAATGACACTTTTTTTTTCTACCCGCATCTCACATCTTAGCTCTCTAGGAGAGGGACCCCTTTTGTTTTTGAGTGCACCACTGGGTCCTGCTTGGTGTTTCAGAGCCTTCTTTTTTGACTCTTCTCTACTCATTTCATGGCTGGTTCATGAAACCATTAGCCCTTCCCATCTATTCAAAAACAAATGTGTTAGGGGTAAGATTGATGGTGGTCTAGTAATAAAACTGGCCGGCAGGACAGAATATGATTTGATGTGGGCAGGGACTCCCCGCCCAGCAGAAAGATTAGGGTGTGGGGAGTAAAGGGACCAAGAGGGGTCCAGCAGCGCAGGAGAACTTCCAACAAGGGATGTTTGATTTATTCAGACAGTGACCACTTGGCAGGAAAGTAAATCCACAGAGATTGGCCAGGGGACCCAAATGCCAGCCTTAGACACCCTACTTCTCTGAAATCTCTTATTTGAATTTATAACCCAGCCAAAAGTTTCCTGGTAAAGAGACTTTATTAATGGCATTTTTGCTCCCACTTTCCTATTTGGGCCCTACCTCTATAGTTAATTTTCCTTCCTTCTTTATTCCAGCCCCCACTTTCTGAGTGTGTATCCAACATAACCATTAAGTTGTATGTATCTCTGTTTCTTCGTCTTTCTCTTTTCCCCATCCTTGCCCTAAGGCCCCTGGAGTTTTTCCCGGATGTCCCCTGCTCCCAGTTTGCACTGCCTCTGGTGGCCTCAAGACCCACCCTGTGCGGAGCCTTCTGGGGGATGGGCCAGATGCAGCCTGAGGGAGCTTTCACCGAGGCCTTGAATAGACCTGGGGCCACACAGGAGCAGAACTGTCAGGTTCCAGGTCCAAGTTTGGTTGGGAAAGGAACAATACTTAATTAAATGAATTCCAGCTCCAAAACCCATCCAGGAGAGTGAAAGCCACTTCTCCACCAACATTCTCAACGTGATTAGGAGTGGAAAATTGAGCAAAATGTACCATGTCTGCCTTATTGGAAACCAAAATAAGGTACAGAGAGCATAGAGCTCGACAGACCTTTTTTGCCTCCGTTCCCATCTTACCTTGGCTCCTAAGAAACTCTGTTTTATATTAGTTTTTTTTTATTGTTTACTTGATTTTTTCCCTCACTGATTTTAAATTTGTAGCATATTGAGCGTATTATAGGAGATGCAGTAGGATCTGGAATTTCCTTGCATGTAGGCCCCAGTCTGTCTTGGAGAAGAGCAGAGCTCCCTCTCCAAGGAGAGGCCAGGATTTGAGGATAGGCTGGGTCAGCTGGACCTGAGAGAGGGCCAGGCATTGCTTCCAGCTCAGAATCTCCCAGCCTGGGGTCAGGAGGGTAAATTAGAAAGCCTCCGTGTCACTTCCCAAGGCCCCTTGCCCTAAGGATGTGTCTCTCCCAAAGAGCATGTTTCTTCCAGTCTACCCACAGGCCCCTTCAAACCTGATGGTTTTGGAAGGCCTTGTTCCACTAGACTTCCTACCCTCTTCTCTCAGCTGCCCCTACAGGTTGCTCTCAGGAAGGGGACTGGGTGGGCTGCCTGTTTGCCCTTAAATCAAAATAGCTTGGTGCTACTTGGGTGGGCATGGGAGAGCAATTTGTGTGTCCAGTGGGAGCAGCATAGGGTGGTCAGGGCTGGGCAGCTGAGGTTTCTTTCCTGACCTGGGTGGTAGGACCCCCTGGCAGGGTAGAGAGGTGAGGAAGGCTCAACCCAGGGGCTGGGGAACTAGAATTTGGGGGGAATGAGAGGGTCTGCTGAAAGGCTTTGGGGACAAAACGGAGGGAAAGACAGTGGCAAATGGGGTGGTGCGACAGAAAGAGAGGGAGGAAAGGAGGTGGGGGGAGAGGGAGAGGGAGAGGGAGAGGGAGAGGGAGAGGGAGAGAGAGAGAGAGAGAGAGAGAGAGAGAGAGAGAGAGAGAATGAGAATGGGAATGAATATGAATCCCCCCTCCCATACCTTCTCCAGGGAAAAAGCAGGAAAACCAACACATTTAGCGCCATTAACTCTTAAAGGCCTCGGCATTTCCTTCAGTATAAAAGCAGGTCATTGGTCCCGGAGGCTCGTTAATGGCTACAGACGTGCAAACCGGACAGGGCTGAGGAACATATGTTTCAGTCGAGATTGGATTCTTAAAAAATCTGCTGGTAGGGGAAAAACGAAAACTGTTCTCTGAGTCGAGCGAAATCGGCATTTCCGCTGGTGCAGAAAGGAGCCTTTAGTATAGTCCCAGGAGACCGACGTGCGGGAGGGAAGGGGACGGGGGTGGCCCAACCGGGTCCGCAGCCTGCGCGGGGTCTGCAGCCAGGGTTCGCCCGCCGGTGGGGTCGGGCCTGAGGCCTTTCCAGAGTCTAGGTACCCAGGACAGCCCTGGCTACTGAGCCCGAGGCTTCTTTTCAATTCCAAAGATCAGTTTTGTTATTGTGGCCGGGCACGCTAGTTTGGGCAAGAGAGTGTGGGCTAGCCGGGGGCGAGGGGCGCAACCCCCAGAGACACCAGGCTAAGTTGCTGGGGAGAGCTCTGGAGAGGAGACCCATGTGGCTTCCCCAGTCAAGGGCGGTGTGGGTGTTAGCTATTCCCAGAGAGCGCCCAGGGGTTGGTGTCCCTGATCACCGGTGGTCCCGGGTCTCTGCGCGCACCTTAGCCCCCCCCCCCGCCCCGCTTTACGTCGATAGACTATCCGGGAGGTGCGGGGCAGGACTTTCAGTGTGTGCCAAAACAATAATGTGACATGTTCCTCCAGCATTTGTCCGCTGGCTCCAGGGAAGGCCTACCCGGCAGCCCCGACCGGGAGTCGTGTCCTCAGAGCCGAGGAGAAAAGGCCATCCTCTCCCGGGTGCAGCCGCGCGCTTCCCGCGCCGGGCGCTGCTGGGCAAAGAGGCACAACAGGAAGGCTTCGCCAGAGGGCCCTTCCCAGGCAGTTTCCTCGCCATAAAAAGCCAGACTCCAGCCGAGGTCCTGACCCCTTCCAAATATACATTCTCTCGCCCTCGGCCCGCCACTCCAGCCCGGCCTTCGGGCTGTGCAGCTTCTTCTCAGGCCGGCAGGGACCCAGTGCCGCCCCGAAGCATCGGGAGTCCGGGGAGCCCCAATTTGTGGCCTTCCCTTGTTCACCAGCTCCCTTGCCCTCGTGCTGTTGGCCTGAAGGCTGCCGCGCAGCGCACCAGTGAGCCCAGGGCCACAGTTGTGAGGGTTTTCTTTTTATGAATGACAATGCTTTCTCACCTCACCTCTGCTCTGGAACCCCCCCCCCCCCAGTTGGGAAGCGGGAGGCTGCTGGCCACTGTACACATGCAGGGTCCGAGCCCGCTGGGGCCTGAGTTAAGGGACTCCTGGCCTGCGCATGCGCACGCGCGGCGCCTCCGGGTCCGTGGCGGTCAGCGGGCCCATTTAGCCTCTCCTTTGAGGCCGAAGCTTGGAAACCCAGAGATTTAGAGGCTCGCAGAAGGTCAAGGTGCTAGTGAGCTGGCCCAGGCCTCCGCATCGGGGATCTTCGCAGGGATCTTCGCAGCCACCTCGGCAGCGCACCCAGGCGGGCACCTTGGCCCCAAAATTCAGAGATCAAAGGGGCAGCATAAACTTGGACTTCTGCTGTGTGTGACCCTGACTCTGGAGGAAGGGCGGGAACCTGGGAGTGGGCGGTGGGGCCGGAGGTCAGGCCGAGATCTTGGGCCCCCAACAGTCATTCTTGCCCAGGAATCGTTTGAGGATGTGGTGGGGGGCCCTGCCATCATATTCTTTCTTAACTAGGACCTTGGGAAGATCTCTGGGGGTTCTGGTCACTTCCGGTGAGAGTCGCAGGAGAAGCCCACTACATGGAACTCTGCAGATTGCTGGGCAGCCTCGAAGGCCAGGGTCACCGAAACGGTGGTGGTCCAGTAGCAGGCCTTATCCCCAATGGCATGCTACCTGAAAATGTGTTCCACCAACCCCAGGTTATGTGGGGGGACAGGGACACGGTGGAACTAGGGGTGAGGAAGCAAGGGACTGCTGGGCACAGGGCAGCAGTGTCTCGCCCTACTTCCAAAAAAGACTCAGGCTCTGTGTTTTCAAAGGATACTGAGAACCATGGGAAGCCAGGACTGTAGGGTGTGAGCCACCTCTCAGAACTGCCTTGTGTCCCAGTTGTCCGCTGCTGTTTGTGAAAATTCTCAGTACCCCCAATTGTGAAATATCCCAGTGTTTGGGGAGGTGCAGATGGCATGCTGGGACTTTCTGATTTGTTTGTAACACACACACACACACACACACACACACACACACAAATCTTTGTGTGATACCCGCATGGGAGCTCCCCTACTCATGACATCCTCTGAGTAATTAAGGCTACAGTGCCAGGATTGATGGGAAAATATTCCATGTATGAATTGGATTCTTTGGGATACTCTTTAAAACAGAATGCCAAATACAAATACCTTTTGCTTTGAGGTGTTTTGGGGGGAGGGCTTAGAAAGTTGTTTATAAGTGATGCACTTGTTTGTTTAATTGCTGGGGATGTATCTGGGGCCAAATGCATTCTAGGTTAGGCAAATGCTCTACCCCTGAGCTACACCACCAACCCCAAGGTTATTATTTTAAAATAAAAACTTTTAAATGTTGCCTGTTGCTCCTAGTTTTAATAGCATAGAAAAAGTAGTATTCACCAGCAGCCCACCAACTTCTTGGCTGCCAGGGATATGGGGTTTGGTGGTTGGTGTTGGCAAGGCCATTAAAAGGGAATAAAAGAAGCCTGAAACGATTTCTATCTGATCACAGCACTGGATCTGCCCCTTACCTGGCACACAATTCAGACAGGCAATCTGGCTTCCTAAGGAGCCATCTTGTGCAGAGCATTATCTATGGAAGCACTTTAGCACTTTCCTTAAGGTGATGCAGCCCCACAGCCAGCCCTGGGCCCCTACACAGCTGCAGAGGTGTGACAGGTTTATTATGGTGGGGCCTAGCTCACTTGCTGGCTCATAATTCCTTCAAGAGCCGGCAGATAAAGCCCACAACTGGGGCTGGCAGGCAGGTCAGTTGGAAAGTGAGGCCACTGGGCAGCCCAAGTATCTATACTTGTCTTTCCTCTAATGAACAAATATGGGTTTGACTGCTTTGCCATAATAGTTGGGCATACTGAAAGTTTAACACTTAGTTTTTACCCACCCCCCAAAAAATCATGGTGGGAGATGTTTTATAATATTTAAAATTAATAGCCCAAATTTGCAAAGCAGGAAAAAGAGAATGCTTACAGGACAAAAGAAAATATATTGAAATGAAATTGAGATTTAAGATCGAAGAATCCCTTTAATATGGATTGTCTTGAAGGATGGCCACAGGAAAGAAAAATACAGAAGCAAATCTGTTCTTTTTTTCTCCTTTTAAACATACATCCCACAGGAGAACAAATGAACCCCCCTCCACCCTGCCATCAACTGAGGGGTCAGGAAGAATGAGGGAAGGTTGCAATTAACAACAGCTTGTTCCTTCAAAAACTGATGCTCCAGTCCATGTTGAGAAGTATAATTTAACAATGGCTGCACTGGAGTTGTATTAAACTCCTGCCTAGAATCTCTCCTACTCCTTCCTGACCAGCTTATGATGGCTTTGGGCTAAAAAGCCACAAAACATTGTATTAAATGGGGTTACTGTCAGCCTGAAGTCGCCTGAAATATTCTCTTCTGGGTGTGAGATGAAGGGCTAAGGTGGTCAGAGAAAAGGTGCCTGTCAGGGTCAAGGCAAAGAGGAGAGTGATTATTTCTGAGATTTGTATGTATATAATTGTGTTTGTGACAGTAGGTTTTTGAGTTGTGTTTGCAAGTGTTTGTGTGACAGTGTGTAAGATGTTATGTTGGTGAGTATATTTGTGAATGGATGTGTTTTGTGTGTGACAGTGTATGCTTTTGTGCAACAGTGTGTGTAAGTATCCATTTGTGAGTGTGTATATGTTTGTGTGTGCTTACCAGCCCTCCTAGTCCTGGAGGCTTGGTCTCTGAGGGACCATCTGCTTCCAATTAGCAGCATCCAGCTTGGGAGTTGGGAGAAGTCTCCTCCTGGGGCAGCTTCTGAGAACCGGGTGGGCCAGCTTAGGCTGCCCTAGTTCTGCTCCATGGAAGCTAAGGCCGCCCAGGCCAGCATGCTTTCACAGGGACTGGGGCAGCCACACAAAGAGCCCTCTCTCCTACACCAGCCGTTGGAGCCCTGATCCTCCCCCAGATCATAAACCTGCCTGAGAAGACATTCAGAAATAGTTCACCCGTACTCACACACGCATGTGCAAAGGCTAGAATTCCATTTGCTGTAAAGTTTTATTTTATTTTGCTTGGAAGAGAAGTGTGTAGGGGGAAAGAGTCCTGACCTAATTTATTCTAGGGCAAAATACTGTATTTCATGCGGGGGTATACACCTGTACACAACTCTTTGCTTGCTGCCTGGAGGTATTCTGTACATATTTCTGTCAACCTACTTGTAGCTCTACACTGTACATACACAGTTCAGGAGCATTTGCCTGTGGTCACACCCAGGACACCTAAATGATGCACTCAGTGAAACTGGGTCCAGTGATCTGAGGCTGGGCCTTAAATGTCTTTATTATAAATTCTAATTAACACTGACGTAGTTCAAGTGTGTAGCACAATGTCTGACACATATTAGGTACAATATAAATGGGTTGAATGAATTAAACCAAAATTCAGTTTAAAAAGTGATCTAGTACTGATGAGAAGAGGTTGTAAATAAGCATTGTGTGAAAGATTCTAGACCCCAAGGAAAGGAATGAGCGAAGACCTCTGGGTAACCCAGGGGCATGGAATGCTGCAACAATATTTACTTACCTTCAAGTTTCTTCTTGTAACCCCATTTCTCAAGCTTTCTTTTGAGATGGTGGGAGCCCAGTGGTTTCTAATTATAGTCAGCATAGACCAGAGAGGGTGTGAATGCCTCACTTCTACTGGAAATCAGTTTCCAGAGTAACATTGTTACCAAGAAGGGAAAGGAACGTCTCAGGCATCCACTATGGAGGGGACTCTCTGGAAGCCTACAGGGTCTTCCGAGCCCTGGCTTGAAGGGAGCAAAGCCTGGGGGAAACATTTCATTCCAAGGCATGGGTTTTGGCATTTTTGTTTGGGGCCCTTATAACTGTTTTTTATAACTTTGGAAAAACATAGTGACTCTGTTAATGCTAGTTCATAAAAAGATCATATTTAATAAGAAAAAAGAATTTGAAGGCCCCAGAATTTAAGTTGTCTAAGTGACATAATTTCAAGTAAATATGTGAATATGTGATTAAAACATCTTGATTTCACAAAACCATTCAGAGGAGGCTTCGACAAAAGCAAAGCGGCCAAATCCCGGAGTGTCACGTCCCGGTTGCTACAAACCTGGCGGCCCTCGCTCCCGCCAGCGGGGACAAGGCAGTGGCGGCGAGGGTCTCAGGGTACCGACTGGATTTGCCTGCCCCTCCCGGGTACATCCCAGCGCGTGTCTCCGCCTGTAACCCCGCACCAGCCGGCGCCAAGAGGGACGACAGGTCGGAGGGCGCCGGGGCTCTGAGGCCGCGCTCAGGCGTTGGGGTTGGTCCTCATGAGCTCCACGTCGGCGTGCACCATCTCCCTCACCAGCTCCTGCGACAGGAGACACAGGGTGGGCGGTGAGGGAGGAGCTTCTGCCACTCTCTCCGGGTGACACCCTTACCCCGGGTGGCGGCCCCAGAGAGGCCTCCGGCACCCCGCCCGCCGCCCCGGGCCGCCTCCGCCAGGCCCAGCCCTCCCTCCTCCCCAGCCCGGCCCTCCCCGCCTCCCCGCCCTGGGCACCGCAGACGCCGGGCGGGCCTCACCCAGAGCTGCTGCCCCAAGCCCGGCCGACCTGCCCCGCAGCCGGCGACTCAGAGGATTCCGCACCGTGAAGGCGACACTTACATCAAAAGCGACCCGAGGCTTCCAGTTCAGCTTCTGTTTCGCTTTGGAGCAGTCTCCTTGCAGAAAGTCCTAGGGGAAGAGATGGACAAAGCGGGCGTGCGTGGGTCGCGAGGCGCGGACACCCATCGTCTCGCACTGCCATCGGCCCTCGCGCTCCCTCCCGGCGCACAAGGCTCCCCCTGTCCCTTCTTAGGGTCCCCTCCGGGTCCCCTCCAGGCGCCTTCCATTGCGGCTCTCCGGAGCGGTAAATCCCAAGAAGGTTGCTCAAGCCAGCTAGGTCCGTGACAGCGATCAGTCCCAGCTCGCTCCAGCCACCTCCGGCCCACCCCCTTCGCCCCACCGCGCCCCATCGACTCTTAATGGCTTTTTTTTTTTTAAACATTAAGTTGTCAGGGACGCTACTGTGAGAACTGTTTCGAATTACTGTACTTTTCAGACAAGAGGAGGAGTAAATCATCCCGAGCCCCCTCCCGCCCCTCGGAGACCTGGGCTCGGGTGGTGGCGCGGGCACGGAGCGCCCGACCTCGGGTGCTCTCATTCCACCCAAAGCCACCAGCCACGCGGGGGCGGGACTCCTCTAGAGGCGCAAGGTCTGGGGACCAGGTTCTGGGCTGCAGAAAGCAGCGCGCTCCTCTTTAATGGACCCGTTGAGTGTCGATTCCCAGCCTGCAGCCTGGAGCAATTCTTCTCAGGCGGCAGCTCGGGATTTTCTGGCCACAGTAAAGACAGCTCATGTTGCCTGCAGCACACCCACATGTTTATAAACCGAAACTGAAGTTTTATGAAGCAATATTTACCCTTACCATCCAGGGGCACTAGGTCTACTATTCTACTATTCTGTTTTATTCTACTCCCTAGAAAATGCTGATCTCGATCCACTGCATTTCATACCCACTAACTAGTTGCAACCAGCAGTCTGAAAACATTGCTTTCCGAGGCCCTGAAGCTTCCTTAGCTGCGGTCCTTTCCATCAGCTTCCCTTTTCTCCCAATGCTCCCAAGCAACTCGGTAGAAGATCTAGCTAACTTTTCAAAGAACCTTCAGCTCTACACAAGAGGCGGGGGCTGCCATGTGCTTGATACTAGAGTTTCTCATCCCAGTCAAGAGGACCTTATCAAAATATATTTTAATAGGAGGCCAGTGGCTCCTGATCTGCCTGCTCAGCTTCTACCTTGGAGGGAGGGAAACACAAACACGCCAGGATTTCATCGAGAGTTCTAGGGGAACAAGGGAAGTTCATTTCCACCCATTTAAGAGTCTTCTTTGGAAAGAAGACTGGTAAAAGGAAAGGGGTAGAGAAGAAATTAATCCTGCATTTCAGCCCTCTCTTACCAATTTGTTTATTACAAGTCTCTGAAGACTGATTTAGTTGAAGATTATGAAGAGAATTTCAAGATGAGGTGCAAGAAGAAGGAAAGGAGGAAAGGAAAGGAAGGGTGAATGAAGGAAGAAAGGAAAATCAGACAACAAAGACTCTGAGCTACATCATTTTTAGAAGAGATGAACACTGAGCTCTTTCATACTCTTATGTTTTCATCAAATAATACAGAATATATGAATCTTCAAATAGGCAGCAGAACATGCAGGTGGTATGAAAAGAGGCAATTTTTAAGGTGAGCAATACTCAAGATGCACACAGAACGAAATTGTCTAAAACCAGTTACATCAAGTCAAAGTAACAGATAACCAAGCTGCAGTTGGAAGCCTTTCCTGCTTACTTGCTTCAGATTCCTCTGAACTTGGCAGGCATGGGGACTTTGTTCTAGATTTATGCTGGGGTAGGGCCTATTGGCACTGCCCACTGGGTGCTCACCTTCTCTGATCAGCCACCTCCAATGGAAGCATGTCTGAAACCATGCTCTAGCAGAGGACATTTAGCCATCTCACTCCCAATCATCCATCACTGTGTTTTAGGCTTGAATAAATCAAACTCCCAAAGGCTTTGCATTTCACAATACACTGAAGTACCCATTTCCTCCCGAGAGTGTTAACAAGTTTTTTTTTTTTCCCTTGCTGGCCTATATACAGATTCCTCAGGAAAGGTAGGATACAAAAATTAGTAATTAGCAATTTAACACAGTGCTACACGAGCTACCAATGTAAGTGGGAAAACAAACCAAGTAATTTATTTCTCTTTCCTTCCTCTAAATAAATGTGTATATATATACTTATACAGTGCTTCTCTTTTACTATAAGAGCCACACAAAGATATTCATTCTTTTTCCCCAGAGGAAGCTGTGCAGTGTGCAGTCGTGAAGCAACCAACAGGGCCAGTCCCTCCCTTCCCTTCATCCTATAGCAGCTACACAGCTCAGAGAAACATGCTTATTGTTTAATCACATAACACTGGCTGTAAATCAACCAGCACAGCATAGGATGCAATTCATGGCTGTGAACTTATAGTTAGCAAAACCCTAAAACCCAGTTTGGCTTCAAATGATCTCAGTAGGCTTGGGAAAGGGAGTTTTGTATTGTAATTATGTTTCCTGTATTTTTCTACAAGTAGCTCATAATATAAAAACAACCAGGGAACTACAATTAAGGAAAAAGAAAAATGGTTTTCAAAAGCTTAGAAACAGACATTGCTACCATACACTGTGAAAGTATTTCATTGAAACCAGAGAAGGGCCCAGTTAAACTTCCCAATTTACTTTGAGCACAGCTCTTACACTGCAGGCTAGCTGCTCCCTTCAACCTTCTGCCAAGGCTCTGTCTCCCTGAAATCTAATTAGACCAAGAACCCTTGAGAAAGAAGAGGATGTCCCATCAGAACAAAACAGTGGCCTTCCATGCCAGCACCACTAAGCTGACATCTGCTTGTGCCCAGTCAATATGCTTATGCCCAATCAGCTTTTTTAATCCCAGAGCTAGGATGGAACCCAGAGCCTTGCATATGCTAGACAAATGAGCTGCACCCCTGGATCTCCAGCCAACTTATAAAGAAAGATTAAGGACTTCCTATCTTGTTTTGTACTTAACTGTTCCTGAAGAAATTTAAGAAATTTCTTTTTCCTGTGGTATCTTCTATAGTAAAGATCCAGTCATGGCTCATTTTGCAAGGTTTGGGGCACAGGCACAGTGACAGGGTCTAGGTGGTAGAGTGCACAAAGCTCTGGATGAGAGGTAGACACGGAGACATTTCTTTAAACTTGGCTTCCCCTGGCCTGTGGAGAAGTCATGTGGCAGAAACTGTATTTTTACAAGGCATTCAAGTCCTAGATGCTCCTTTTATATTTAACTGTTCTTAAAACTTTGGAACTTTTACAGACCCCCTCCACTAGGGCATGACCAACTCCTGAGGACAAGTGAGAGGGATGAGTTTATCTATTTTGCTCTTTTTTTTTTTTTTTGGAAAGTTCATTTGCTTCTTTAATTACAGGCTTAAAGGTGTAGTATGACAACAGGGGCAAAAGCTGAACTAAAGTGATGATTTTATGTATAGTTTCCAGAAAGGACTCTGTGCACTGGGTGGTCTGGAGCTTTTCTGGAAGACAGAGAGAGAGAATGAACAAAGCTCTGAGAAAAATTTAAAGCATTTCTATGTGAATATGACATTTCCTGAACTCTGGCTTCTGGTGTCTTCACTGTTTTCATTGCTATTCCTTAGGTGAACTCTACAGTTTCAATATGTAATTTATTATTGTCAAATTCAATTAGGTTTAACTGAGCATTTTACAGCAGCCAACACGAGCAAAGGGGAAAAAAAAATGCCTCTGTCCAGACACCCCTTCCTTTCCCTCAGACTCCCTGACTGCTTTTTATTCATTTGACCTTTAGGAATTGTCCTCTAGCTACAGCGTGACCCTGAAAGGCTCGGCACCCATGGTCAGAGCTGCACACAGCAGCCTGGCAGAAGGGCATGTTTTCTGCAGCAATTTTTCAGGCTTTCCTGGCTCATGTTCTTGTCATAGTGAACTGATAAAGTGCCAGACCAAATCCTGGAAAAGTCATTAAGCCAGTTCCTGAGGCCACAGTAGTTAACGGAAAATCCAGAAAAGGAGTGCCCACACTGCCATTATCTTCTCCCCTAACTCTAGGTCCCTTTCCTCAAATATCTAGGGTCATCCCTTCTCATCTCAAGATAACAACACACCTTTAAATTACACTGGTTACTTTTTTTCCTTCCCCTAATCTTATTTTCATCATTCTTTACATGTTAAGTCCGTTTCCCACCACCGACCTAAAATCACTGTAGGCAATGCTATTATGTAGACAGCACATGTATCCTATGAAGCACAGAGGATATATTTTCTTTATTCTTTTCTTGCCTTTTTGAGGTACTGGGGATTGAACTCAGGGGCACTTCATCACTGAATTATATCCCCGGACCTTTTTATTTATTTATTATTTATTAAAATTTGAAAGAGTCTCACTAAGTTGCTGAGGTGAAGCCTCAAACTTGGCGATCCTCCTGCTTCAGCCTCCTGAATAACTGGGATTGCAGGTGTGTGCCACCACTCCTGGCAGGATAATGTTTCTAAGCCAGCAGTCTCATTTCTTTTTTTTTTCCCTTTTTCACTGACTTTGTTTTGGGAAAATTTATTATTAGTCAAAATTACGTGTTGGATACCACATTTCCTCAATAGATCTGCTGGTAAGGTTTGCAGAGAACATCTGTTGAGGTGGAGAGAAATTTTAAGAGTGTGAGTTCTCTTGGCAGGATGTTGTTAAATTTCTAATGTACATATTGAAAGAAATTGACTCTTGAGTGCTATAAATAAGAAGAAGGTGTATAGACAGAGGATGTTACTAAGGAAAACCAAGGCTGATGGAAACCAAGGTTAAACATCTTTAGGAATTTAAGACATGGAGCTGTTAGTGGCACAAAAATATATTCATTTTTTCCTCCTATTTTTCTTAGAAAAGCAAAACGAGGAATAGCTCAGGTTCTAAGGGAGTAAAAGAATGCCAGTGAGGGGCTGGGGTTGTGGGCAGTGGCAGAGTGCTGGCAAGGCACTGGGTTTGATTCTCAGCACCACATATAAATGAGTAAAACAAAGGTCCATTGACAACTAAGAAAAAAAATTAACAAAAAAGAATGCCAATGAATTAGGCTCTAGATCTAACTTTATGCTAATGTACAGTGAGTAAGAAAGTTTTGCTCTTGGAGGTAATGCTTCTTTTGGAAAAGCCAGAACCATTAAAAACAATCCAAAACAACAAAACCCCAGGAAAAAACTTTGAAGTTACACGGCACAGCATATCCTAGTCAAGATTCAAGACAAGCAGCAGAGAGCAAGGGTGGGGGGAGTGAAAAATGACGTCTGCACTGTACTTTCTTACAGGGTGCAAATTCAGCTCTTGTATCCCTCCGTTTAATCCTTCCCCTTTAATCCTTCCCAAGGAGAGTGAATCTCACAGCCCTAAGAAAGGCAAAGGCGGTGTTAAGACCGGTAATGAACATTTCCCCTCTCCTCTTGACTGCTGTATATCAGCACAAATTGAAGTTGAAGCCAGGCCTCTCCTTTAATGACAAGGGGTGATAAGAGACAAGAAGAAAACAGCAGGCCATCTCGTCTGCTCAGGAAGCGGGACTCAGGGGGACTGTCCATCAGCAGGGGCTGACAGAGAGCCGTCAGAACTCCAACAATGCTCAGTCAGCCTCAGGGAAATCGAGTCAGTCAGCACTGGCTCCAGTGAGCCCACGGTGCACTGAGAGTGGAGCTAGAGCCCGGCAGGCAGGCCCTGCACAGAGGCCTGTCCTCAGCCACTGCAAAGAGGCTTTGTACGGTCATGGCTGGGGGCAGCTCCTGCACAAGTGTCTTGGACTAAAACCACCGTTGGCTGGGTACTCTCACTGTCACCTCCATTGGTGGGTTTACCTAAGCCCCCTTAAAAATGAGTCAGACATGCTGGAGGATGGTGCCTGGAGATATCTTTAAGATCCCAAGCCCCTTTTTTGAAGGAAGGGGTTACTTATTCTCAACTGGTTGAATTTGTCATTTGGGATCAGAAGCTATTCAGAGTCACTAAACAAAGAGAAAAACACATCCATCTACATGTATGCCCCGGACAACTCATGAAAAGATCTAGCTAGTGAAGCGGCAGACCTTTCCTGGAAGGCAAACGAGGACATTGTCTTCATTAGGTGTCTACCTGTCAATAAGCACAGGTGTGGTTAAAAGAAAGGTATTCATTTCATAAAAGGAGAACTTAATTAATAGCACTAGTAGTGTAGCTTATATATGGATGCATCTTTTCATTTATATTTAAAAATATATTAGCATAAAAAGAAATGTAGATGGGCAAAATGTAGACAGCCTTTTTTTCTTTCCTAAGCAATATAGTATAACAACTTTTGATAGAGCATTTAGATAATATTAGGTATTATAAGTCACCTAGAGATGACTGAATATATACAGAAGGATGTGTGTAAATTATAGGCCATTTTATATAGGGAGCTTGAGCAGCTGTGGATTTTGGTATTGGTAGAGGTGGTCATAGAACCATTCCACCAGGGATAATGAGGGGTCACTATATTTAGGGGAAACACAGAAGTTAGGCCTATTAGTTTCCTTTTAAAATAGTTTTAAAAAATATTCTAGAGAAATCCTTTTCAGGCTGACAGGCTTGAGACATGAGCAGCAGTTCACTCTCCTCTGTGCAGTGGAATATATTCCCCTCCCCATTCATGCCAAGTGACTTATAGCCTCTCTCCTTCAGACAGCAGCCTAGAGATTTCCTCACAGACACTGGCTGGCTGCCCAGCCTTTGGGGCAGAGAGGTGGGGACACCCTAGAAAAGCTCCATCTACCCTGTCCATCCCTGTAGGATGATGGTAGTGGGGATTCCTGCTTGCAGCTGAGCAGAAGAAAGCATTTCTCAGAAGCTATCCCTTTAAGCTTTTGGGAAGCTGCCTACTCATAGGTAGGTGTCTAATAGGTTACTTTAGACAATAAGCACATGAGATTTTGGGAAGTCCTCTTGCATCATACATGTTTATGTGATACTATGTGTCTCTGTTCTACATCTATAAGTTCAACAGCAGAATTAACTTTTTTGTTAGCTTGACTTCTTGATCCTGGTGCTTACAGTGGCATCAGCCTGGGGAAAGCGAGTTGAATTTCTGTAACTAGAGCCCTCTCTGGATTCCTTCACTGAACTTAGTTCAGACCAGCTGATGGAGGTGGTGGCTGACTCACAGTTATAATGCAGGGACCATTTAATGAAAGGGAGATAAGATTGTTAGTGACCTCAGCATTCCAGGCTTCAAAGTCAGCACCATCTTCCTAGGAAATTACTGGTTACTGTTAATAACTGGATCTAGGGTGTAAAGATTTACCATGCTGGTAGGAGGTGGCACAAACCCAGAGGAAAGGAGATAAAGCACTTTTAAGTGGACCGATTAGGGACTGTTGTGACATAATTGGCAAGTGGCATTCTGGACATAAGACGAAGGCTGCTTTTCTTTTGCCACTTAGTACTTTCTGCCCTCAAAGCACTTTAGAGACTTCAGTTAATTAAACCTGAAAACAATCACATTCAAGATGCAACTCAGGAGATCTTGTATCTGTTTCAGGTACCTCTTTCCTAGAGATGAAAGTTCTGACAAAGTGTCTTGGAACTAAAAGCCAGATTCATCCAGCTTATCTTTAGCCTGCACCTTCTCATCCAGGAAGGGAGGCTTAGGCCACAGGGCATCCCGAATTGCACAAGACAAAGGGAATGTTCCTTAAGCTTGTTTCCTTCTCATTTGTTAGAAAATCTACCCAACTTCTTAGAAAATACCTCCTCCCCTGTTTTGTACATTAGTACTAAAGCACATTGTAAACAACATGAATTTCTCTATAATATAGATAGGACATTTTTTCCTTTGGGGATTTTCTCAGTTTATATAAGTATACTAAGGTCTTCCAACTGGAGAATTCTTGCTTCAATAATTTATCCATCCACCCACCTGTCCCTCCCTCCTTTTCTTCAAACAGAAATGACACAACAGGGTCCTTTGAATAGTCACATTCCCTCAGTAACTTCTTCACTTCTAGGGCTAATAAAGCAACTGACATCATTGAAATTCTTGCTTTTTGGCTGTTTATTTCTGGGGACTTTTTGAGGAAAAGTTAAGACCACTACTTTGACATCCATTAGCAAGCTTCTAGAGAGACACAGAGAAAAGATGAGCAGTAAGATGGATGCATATGTTTCCCATGATGTCATTTATCTTCAGCTTGCTTCCTATTATCCTGGCAATCGGTGAGCTTGAACTGCCTGTCTGGGACCTATACATGGTTACCTAGCACTCTTTGTTTTATGTCTTCATAAAAAGAAACTGCATTTGTGGAGATATTTAATCCAAACCAATTAATTAATGTCATGAAGTTGTCTAGTGGTGGGGTTTTGGACTATGAAGGCAGGGTTTCTGATTCTTAGACCAGCAGTTAACCATACTCAAAGGACAAAACCTTCTGTAGAAGACAGTGTAAACTATAAACTTTATGTTATGTTAATTTGAGTGGCAAAGCGGTCTCTAGATAATACTGTGCCAGTATATGAGACTGTCTGCACACCCCAATGCTGGCTGAAGGAGTCAATACAGAAGAGCATGAGTCATGGGATTCATTATATGATCTGGAATAGTCAAATTCATCTATGGAGACAGGAATCATATCAGTGGCACAGGGGAGAGTGTAGGCTAGGAAGGTGTGGGAGGAGACTTTGGGGGTAACGGAATGTTCTTTATATGGACAGGAGTGTCAGTTACAAAGTACATGCATTTGTCAGAATTAATCAGCTGGCATCATTAACATCCATACATTTCACTGTATGCAAATTGCATCTCAATAAAAATACCTTAGTCATCACCAACAACACAGAGACATCACCAGAGAGACATGGATTCACATCATGGCTTATCTACTTAGCTGTTTCCTAACGTCTCTGCACTTTGGGTTTTAAATCTATAAGTTGGGGGAAACACTGATTACCCTGTAGCATTTTGGTGAGAATTCAAGATTACAAATGAAAAATAGTTAGCACCGCTTCTTGACGTTCCTCTCTCACCATTTTTTTAGGTGCTGGGGATGGAACCCAGTGCCTCGAGAAATGTGCTCTCCCCCACTGAGCTACATTTCTAATTCATCCTACACAGGTTTTCTGTTAAGGCTAGCTTACTCCTTTAATTACTGAAATATAGGAAAGACTTGTTTTCATGCAGTGACATCATGGACGAAGACATACATTTTTTAGGTGGGTCATCCTTTGGTTTTTCTTTGACAGTCATATGCTACTTCTCTCCTGCACTCCAACTGTGTGTGTGTGTGTGTGTGTGTGTGTGTGCGTGCGTGCTGGGGATTGATTGAACCAAGGGCCTTGCACATGCTAGGCAACAGCTCTAAGCTACATCCCCAGTCTCAGTTTTCTTTTTAGATCATTTTCTGAATAGTCATAACCAGAGTATAGAGAATTTTGTATTCTGCTTTTCTGCAATTATTGCACACATTTCACAACTCTTGATTGTCATCAGACACTGACTGCTTCAGGCACTGGGGAAGCACCTGTGGACAAGGCAAGGCCTTGGCTGTCACGAGGCTTATGTTCCACTGGGGAGAGATGGCAAAGGAGGGAAGAGAGACATGAGTGAGAGGAGGGAACTTGTGGAGAGCTGAAGGGCAACACTGATCGGGTGGGGAAGACATCCTACACAGGCAGAATCTCTGCTCAGAGATCTGAATGATGAGAAGAAGACTGTCACATGGGGATTTGGATAAGGAGGTCTCTTAGGAGACATCTCAGGTGGGAAGTCCTTGAGCCCCAGTGGCCATGTCTGCACCTCTGAGTGAGGGAGAGGAGCCCATTTGAGGTTGGATAGAGACAAAAAGACAGAACATGGGGGCCTGGTTAGTCCCTGTTATAGGGCCCATGCCTTTCTTTGCAGAGACCTTGTTGTCACAAGACTTTATCCTTTGAGTCATACCCTATTGTCAACTTAGAGTATTTGTAGCCTGTGGACCACAGTTAAAAAGCTGGTTGACTCAGTTGGATATAGAGAGATGTTTGAGTTTCTGAGAAATGTGATTTTGTGTGTATGTGTGCATGTGTATGTGTGGTGCTGGGGATTGAACCCAAGGCCTTATTCATGCTAGCCAACAGCTCTACCATTGAGCTACCTCCCCAGCCCTTTTTATTTTAAAAATTGAGACAGGGTCTTGCTAAGTTGCCCAGGATAGCCTTGAACTTGTGATCCTCCTACTTCAGCTCCACCACATCTTGCCCAATTTGATTTTCAAAAAGTATGGGATTTACTTCTAGCTGTAAGTATATAATCATTTTTTTTTTGTAATGGGGATGTTAGGGATGCCTAACTACTGAGCCACATCCCCAGCCCTTTTTATATTTTATTTTGAGATAGGGTCTTGGTAAATTACCAAGGGTCTCACTAAGTTGCTGAGGCTGGCTGAACTTGCAATCCTTCTGCTTCAGCCTCCTGAAGACATGTGCCACCACACTGGGTATGTATATATTATTTTGTCCTCATGGCCCACTCTAATACATGATCCTTCTCTGTCCTAAAAAATTCTGTTAGTTTTTGATGTGTTTGGGCAAGCAGCCAACAAATACCTGGTCACTCCTGTAGGAATTAAATCTGCATTATTGCAGTGGACAATCAGAATGATACCCAGCTGCTCTGGAGGACCAGGGACTAAGGACCTGGATGTGCTGCTCTGGCACCCACAGTGGTATGTGGTGGAAGGGCTGTCTTTTTTTCTGGCCAGATAAGGACACAGTCAGCTTCTGAGGGCTACTGGATGCTGACACACCTTCACTTCCTCCCAGCTGGAATGAAGTTGGAACTCTGAGTTCCCCTGCCTGGCTGAGAAACCTCCTCCTCCTTCCTTACCAGCTCTCAAGAGGATGAGATACAGCACTGAAACTTGAGTTTAATTTTTTTTCTTTTTTTTTTTTAAACCATGCTCGTGTGTGTGTGTGTGTGTGTGTGTGTGTGTGTGTGTGTGTGAGAGAAGTTCCACTCATCTACAGAGGAAGAATCTGCTTTTCTTTAAAACTGATCTTTACATCCTGGCACCAAAAGCATGGAGTCTGGGCTTCCTCTGGGTGACTGGAGAGTTTGAACGTAGGCGGCAAATGCTCTGATGGAAGTTTTCAAAGATGGCTACAGATGCTGCACCTGGACTAGAGGGGGCAGGGAAGGAAAGGAGGCTAGATAAGAGACCCTAGATGGTGGTGGCTGGATCAGAGGACTGCTGGGGGGAATGTGGTTATGGAAAGATGTGGGTGAACTCTGGACCTTTTCTAGAGGTACAGCAAAAGATATATGTATAGACTACATGTGGGAGTAAGGGAAAGAGGATTCCCTCTCTCTTTTCTCTCAAAGGCACTGCATGAGTAGGAATGTACAAGGTATGAGTGTATAAGCAAAGTAGGAATGTACAAGGTATGAGTGTGACATTTTAGCACAACCACACCAGCATTATTATTATCATCACATTATCTCTTTTTCAAGGAAAACTCTTACTTCCAAGATTATAAAACAGGATTCTTAGCCAGGTATGATGGTGCACGTCTATAATCTGATCCTGGGAAGGCTGAGGCAGGAGGACTTCAAGTCCAAGACCAGCTTCAGCAACCTAATAAGACTCTGTCTCAAAATAAAAATAAATAAATAAATAAAAAGGGCTGGGGATGTAGCTCTGTGACAGAGCACCCCAAGTTCAATCCCTAGTACTGCAAAAAAATATAACAAAATAAAAAGAAAACCCTAAACACAACTACAGGGATTCTTTTAAAAGATTACTTCTGTGAAATAACTGAGGACCTCTTATATTGTTCCATGGAACACACTTTCACATTTGGGATCTTGATTTGATGCCAAATCCTCTCAGCTGAGGAAGTCTGTTTAACTCTGAGAAAGTAGCTCGGTTTCCACATGTCCTGGCTATGTTCATGTGAACGGAAGGTGAAGGG
Organism: Ictidomys tridecemlineatus; assembly: GCF_052094955.1. NCBI lineage: Eukaryota > Metazoa > Chordata > Mammalia > Rodentia > Sciuridae > Ictidomys > Ictidomys tridecemlineatus. The sequence goes on from NC_135484.1 coordinate 133,584,833, forward strand.
GCCTGGCTCACCTTCTTCCATGACCCGAGCTGACATACAGCTTCACCCAGGTCCCAGGACAAGTGAGGAAAGGGTTAAGTGAAGCTGTGTGCCCTGCACCCTACCAACACGTCCCACTTTTATCCTCCAGCTTGCAGCAGGAGGAAGTCCGAGAGGTGGCCTTTCACATGACATCATAAAAGCCTGATTTATCACCAGCCACCAAACATCTAGAAAATCATAACATCCTTTCAGGAAAATGCAGTGGAAAATAATCAGGTTGACTTTGATGAAAGCTTTGGTGGGGACTCCATGTGTGACATTCTGTACAGTAACCCTTGGCAGGTGCTTTGTTTGCCTTCAGCGCCAGCCTCACTGACAAGGCCCAGTGTCCAAGCCACACAGCGGCCCATGATGGAGCATGGCTTTATTGTGCACAGATAAAACAAGTCTGGATCAATCACACTCTGCCAGCTTGCCTAAAACAACACCTCAGTGAATGTGAACACACTCTGAAAGTGATGGTCCGTCCAGATGTGAGAGATTATTGATTATGGGATCATAAAAAGTCATGCCTTGTTACATAACCCTCTGAGATACCATAGGAGCCAGGCCACAGCATCTTCTGTATGAGCTAATGACCACTATAGCATTGTTCCTAATAAGAAAAGGGGGCTAAGAGATTACAGGGCAGGAGCACTGTGAAATGTTAGAGGAAATAAAGGGATGAGTTCCTCATGCCACAAGGATCCTTCCCCAGGAATGTCTGTATCTCCCTATTGCTTCTCTTGCTCAGTAAGTTGGTAAACCACCAAGCAGGAACCTCTTCTTTGATGTACACAATGTGCTCTGCAAATAAACACAGGAAAGAGGGACCGAGTGGCCTGCAGACTAAGATGGCTCTAGAATTCTGGCCACGTCAATTCTATAAAAGCCTGCTGGCACAGAAAGTAGACCTATCTTTGCAGAGTGAGGTCAGTTTTGAAGGGCTTGGGATTCTTGAGTCTTGGGGAATAAAGATGTTGCAAAGCTTAAGCCATAGCTGAAAACAGACTAATCTGGGTTTTTAGGTTGCCAGAAATGAAACTTGGGCCCAAAGTTACTTTCTCTTAATTTAACAGTTAACCCAACCACTTTGGGGCACAGCACCAAAGGGTTGAGTGAGCAGACATAGTCTCCAGCATTTCCCTGGCCACCCTGAAGATTCCCAGAAGATTGGTGCAGGTGTGGCCCCTTATAGGTATGTGTCTGCCATGGCTGAGTAGCTCAGAGCCTGGCCTGATATCATCAGCCTAGGAGAGGGGACACCCATAGCCACTCAGGCAGTTTTTACTACGATTCCATAAATCCATGCAGGTCTGATTTCTTAACTGCCTTATCTTCCCAAGGAACTGGAACTGCACCTTCTCTGAACTTACTCCCATGCCAAGGACCATCTTCTGGCCTATCACTCACTAGTCCTCTTTCCATAGTGGCTGTGGTGGCCTAACAGCAGGACTCAAGTTCTCCTCTAGATGTGCACAGTCTGGCTTATTCTTAGCACTGAGTATGTCAAGCTGGGTAGCCAGGGGAGCCAGGTGACTTACTATACAGTCTGGTGGTAGAAAGTGGTGACAGGCTTCTCCTGGCCTGACTCCCTGCACCTCAGCCCAGTAAGGCCTTCTCAGGCATCTTATATATCCTGTGGGAAGTTTGGAGCACTAGTTTCCTCAGGGCCTTGTTCAACACACTAATACCAAACCCAGGCCTATTCCACATAGATAGCACCAGGACGCAGGCCTGAGTTTGGTATAGTGTGTTGAACAAGGCCTGGAGGAGACTGGTGCTCCACACTCTTCCCATGAAAGCATGCCTGGACAATTTGGGAACTCTTCCCTATGACACTTGGAGTGCTTCTGCTAAACTGTGGTTGTAAAATGGATGCTCTTGGAACCTTATTGCCTTGAGTGATGCACGCCACTGATATATAATAAAAGTAAGTGGCCTATCTGCTGGAGACTGTGGCTGTACCCCTGTCTTTGTTCAGGGGCTTGTTTGTGAGGTTTCTTCTGCAGCGGGCCAGTAAGCCCATCCCCAGATGTTCAGAACGGGTTCTCTACTGGTTCAGTGGTGGAACTGGGGATCCTTTAGAGCCAACGATAGCAACACCTTTTTATTGAACCTCTCTTTTGTGTTATGTACAAAAGCATTGCACACCCCACAATGTTCAACTACCAATAGTTCTACATGGCAGATAAGGAAACTGAGGCTCTGATAAATTAGGTGACTTGTCCACTGCCACTCTGTGGTGGAGTGTGGACTCAAACCCAGACTTGTCTTACTCCAAAGACTAGGTTACTAGCCCATTAATCTAGACTGCTTCCCTCAGAGGTCTTCTCTCTTTAAAGTGGGCTAATAGTTGAGAAGAGAAACATGCAAAGCCATGCATTCACCCCAAACAGAAGCTCTGGGGAAGGATGAAGTGTGTTTCCCAAAAAAGAACTTGTTAAAGACAGAGACTGAAAAAGAAAATTTAGTTTTCCTCCACAGAGGTCCAAAAACAAGAAGGCTGATGGTTAGATTACTTGTATAGATTTGATTAGGGTAGATAAGGGTAGGAGCCAAGAATCAAAAAACAAAAAGGGCCCCATCAAGAGATTCTACCTTGAAATAAGCATAGGACTTCCTCAAAGCAGTGTACTCCACAGTACAAAGCTTCCTACAGTCTTTTTTTTTTCTTTTTTTTTGAAACCAGGGATTGAGCTCAGGAGCACTCAATTATTAAGCCACATCCCCAATCCAATTTTGTATTTTATTTAGAGACAGGTTCTCACTGACTTGCTTAGTGCCTCACTGTTGCTGAAGCTGGTTTTGAACTCGCCATCCTCCTGCCTCAGCCTCCCAAGCTGCTGGGATTACAGACTTGCACTACTGTGCCTGGCTAGTGTTGGGTTTTAAGCACAAAAATAACTTCATTTTTTTTCTAGCTAGAGATGAATGCTTTTACAGAGGCATTCTTGGTGGAAGAGAAAGCAACTTTGATTGTTTAAAATGGTTAATATAACTTTGTCAAAAACAATTATCAAGCTGGGCATGGTGGCACATACTTGTAATCCCAGCAGTTTAGGAGGCTGAGACAGGAGGATTACAAGTCCAAAGCCAGTCTCAGAAATTTAGTGAAACCCTAGATAATTTAGCAATCCCCTGCCTCAAAAAAGATAAAAGGGCTGGGGATGTAGTTCAGTTGTAAAACACCCCTGGGTTTAATCCCAAGGACCCAAACAAAAAACAAAACAAAACAACAACAATAAAATGCCCAGGAAAAAAAATAAAAGAACCCAAAAAACAATTATCAATTCCTCAAGTGCCATTAGGAATGATCATGATCCTGGATTTTGTATTTATGAGTAGAGAGACACCACACCATCTACCTGTGGAAGGATTTTTTCTATGTGCCCCTGACAGTACAAGGCCATGACTTTCCCAGTGGAGTTAGCTGGCAGAATTAGGTTTTGTGGCAGATTCTTCAAGGAACTGCTGCTTTCCAGGACCACAAGGAATACTAAGAACTGCCTGGCATGGGAGCTCTGGAGCTTGGGAAACTTCCAAAGGGCCTTTGCTTGGAATCTGATTCCATCAGAACACCCTTTTCTATGAAAAGGCTTCAATGCACAGAACTGAAATGTAGAGTCGGCCACCACCATGACTGCTGCAAACGGAAACCTGCTTCTCCTTCAGGGGAGGAACTCTTCTGTTGTCAGGGTCTGCATCGTAAAGGACCCATTAGCAGAGCCTGTGCACTTGGATACAAAGGAGTAGGATGAGTCTGAAGACCCCGAAGTAGTGAAAGACTCTGTCAAAACCTACTTACTTCTTGAGTTTGAGTAGTCAAAGTTCAGGAAGAAAGGGATCCTCAAATCATCACCGCCACAGTAACAGAAGTAATGATAGTAAAAGTTATCACAAAGGACCTTCCAATCTATTTTCTCATGGAATCCTGGCAACATTCATTCACTCATACACTCAACAGTCATAAATACCTGGCCTGCAGGAGCTCAAGGTCAGTGATGGAGACTTAACAAACAGACGGTGACAGCAGACATGTGCCATGCGGGGATAAGTGACAGAGAGCAGGGGACAGACTTGGAGTGAGTAGAAGGCACAGGGTAGCACTGAGACTTGAAAATGGACCCAGGAAGTTGGAGAATAAACTGCTGTGTTAATCAGCCTCTGAAGCAACTGCAGAAATAAATAATGGGATGACTTGTCTAACATTTCCCCCTGGGAAAAGTGCCAGGACTAACCTGCCTTCACAGAGTGACAGAGGGGGTGGTTTGCTGCCCAGTGAGGCAAAGGGGTTCAGGAAATGCTTCCCAGAATAGATGTCCTCTGAATTGGGCCATGAGGACTGAGCAGGAGGCAGGAAGGCCAAGAGTGAGGGTGAGGCTGCCTGAGTATAGGAATGGGAGTTCTAGGGTCCAGAGGGGTTTGAGAGCCTCCCAGGAATTGCCATGAGCTGGGTATGGCATGGGAGTGAAGTGGGCTCTCCTCTCCCGCTGGGTGTAGCCCCAGGTGTACAGCAGTCAGCATTAGCTTAATATGAACTTTGGAATCATATCTAGGCTGAATCCCATTTTGCTATGAACACAAAACTCACTTGGCCTCAGTTACAACCTGTTACATTACACCTATCAACGATGAAGAGGAGGGACAAGTGGCTGATGTTGACCAAATACTCAAAAAATAGCAGCTACCGTCAGCATAGAACTTTATGGCTCTGGCAAGGTCTAGGAAATCAAGTTATGTCTCTTGGATGGATACTTGGGTCCTCTACACTAGTTCTGCAAACTTAGTGCCAGTAGTCCCCTATGTGAACCTTCAACCTGAAGCCCCCTTTCCTCATGCAGGTAATTCCTGAGAGCCTAAAACATTCTCTGTCCTCATTTATTTAAGCCCATGTAAAAGCACATGGGGTTTAGAGTCAGAGACTTAGAGACTTAAAATTCCAGACCCATCAGCATTTACTGGGTGAGTCTCAGCTCCTCACTTGTGCCACCACCTGTAGAGTGGTACAGATGTGATGTGCCCAGTGCCTGTCACACAGCCTCACACTTGCTCACTCTCCTTCCCTTCACATTCCTCTATCTATCTTCAGCCTCAACCATCTCCTCCTACCTCACACTCATTCCTACCTCCTTCTCTGTTGGCCACCCCCGGCATGAGGTACATGTCAGTAGGGCCACACACGCATAGGTCAGATAAGGCCACAGCTCTGGGTGACAGTTTAGGAGTTAATATTTCTTATGAACTGCAGGGTGGGTTGACTCAGGGTGTGGTCTCAGATGACCTTGAATACACGGTGGCATCCCCATAGCACTGCTGCGGGGATGCTGACCCAGCAGCCAACGTGACCAACAGATGGCTCATGCTCCATTATGGCAGTGCTGGATATACAAATAAGCAAGAAAAAACCATTGGGAATGGAGTCAGGAATGCTGCCAAGGTGAAGTTCAGGCAGAGCGCTGATGGGCAGCGATGGGAAACCTATGGATAGGCATTCCAGGTGGAGGAAGCCTTTTGGGTTAAGTGACTGGGAGGTCAGAGACCCTGAATTTCAGAGTGACTTCTGAGGGTGGGGTGAGGGAAGCTGTTACAGGTGGAGAGAACTTCAGGGTGTGACAATGATCCATGATTTTGTTAAGGAAGAGCCCTGTATAATTTCTTTCTCTGGGCACTTGTCAAACCCTCTGCTTGCAGGCGATTTTGGAGGACCCCCTTGGGGAATGCTGGTGATCAGTCTGGACTCCTTTTAGATGTCCTGGATCATCCTGTCTCTGTCAGGAGTTCCAAAGCCTGGAAGGCTTAAGAGGATCCACAGGGCTCACTCAGTCCTCATCTTTTTGTGTGCACCAGAGTTACTGGGGGACATGAGTCAGGGCTGATTGTTTTATGTTCCTCAGGGACAACCTATGTCACTATCATCATGCTAGAAAGAAAAATGGAGGTAAATATCCTCTGCCAATTGATGGCATGCAGAAAGTGCCTAGAGGAGATCCTAACTGGGTCACAGATGGAGTCTGACTTTCAGGAGAAACACTTTATCTTCTATCAAGGAGAAAAGGTCAGGGTGCAGTACAGCTCAGTAAGTGTCTTCCTGACCCTTGACCCCTCAAAACTGGGCAAGAATGGAGTTTTACAACTGGCACGGAAAAGGCCCATTGCTGTCCAGACAGGTGCGCACTTCCGAGCATCATGCTTCAGCAAGCCACTTGCTTGTGGCTCATTTCTCTTGGTTGAAATTTTAGGAGGTGAAATTCATGTTGAGAATCTGTTGATGTCTCTGAGCATCTCTTGGATGGTACCTGCAGTTGGCCCCTCCTATAGGCTACTGCTCAATCCCCCTGTGCCTTATTTAGGACACCTGGGGTACCACAGGTATGGTGGGGAGGGACTCAGGACCTGGAAGGTTTGCTGGTGACCACAGAGCCAGGGCTTGAATAAACCAAAGCACTCTGCTGCCTTGTGCTGCCTCTCTGTGACAGTTTGCTGGGGGCCTGGAAATTACACGTGGCATGGCCACCAGCATAGCCACTACCACTGCCATTTCTGCACCTACACCTTGTGCTCTGTGTCTCTCATATCAGCTATCTTCTTCCAGCTGTCTGCAGCAAAGGCTGTCACCTCCATTGTTGCAGGCGAGGAAGCTGAGGCTTAGGGAATGACTTGTCACAGTGTGTGAGTGGGAATGGGCCGATGACTTTCATTCTACTTTACTCCTCCACCTTTGTTATTAACCCCTGTACTCCTTCTTCCAAAGCCAATAAAAGCTCCCACAGGCAGAGACTGTGTGGTCTTCATTTTTAATGACCACCTCTAGTGCCTGGCTTGACCTCCCTCGAGTAGCAGCTCTGAAAATCACCTATGGAAGCTGTCTTGATGGAGCGGGGGGGGGGGGGGGAGAGAGAGAGAGAGAGAGAGAGAGAGAGAGAGAGAGAGAGAGAGAGAGAGGGAGGGAGGGAGGGAGAGTGAGTCAGAGAGTCTTTTATTTCCCATGCTGTCTTGTGCATGGTGTCTTAAGTCCCATGTGGCAGGGCCATTCTACCCCTCTCCTCTAGGTCCCCAAGCTCTCTGCCCTCCCCAGATTTCTTTCTAAAGCTTCCTGTGCCTAGTGTTCCCACACTATCCTCGCTCATCTCTCTTCCCCTCCCCTTTTCCCCAAGCAATAGTTTCTGCTCCTGGCTTCCTGCAGGTTCTCAGGGGTGGCTCTTTTCTGCCCTTGATTTCAGCTGACACACTACACAAGGACACTATGACTTGATCTCCATCTTCAGTGTTCTCTCCCCTATGCCAGTTCTGCACTTTTTCTTCCTCGTTCTACAGCTACAGTTCAAAGCCCCTGTGTCTCAGACAGCCTTTTTGGTAAGAAATCTCTCTACACACAACCCTGCTTCACATTCTCACAGTGGCCTCTTCATTTCCTGGAAGGCTTTTCCGTAGTCTGTTATGTCAGTTAACACGATGTCCTGTCTTTGTCCACCCTAGAATGTAAGCCCTGCGAGGCCAGGGCTGTATTTGTCTTATGTCCTCTATCATCAGGGTCTGACCTCTAGGAAGCATTCAACTGTATTTGCTGAATGGAAAAAGGGATGTTTAAAACCGATGTCAAGCGGGGCACAGTGGTGCACACCTGTAATCCCAGTGACTCAGGGGGCTGAGAAAGGAGGATCACAAGTTTGAGGATTGCCTCAGCAATTTAGCAAGCTAATCCTAACCCTAAAAAAATCAAAAGGGCTGGAAATGTAACTCAGTGATAAAGCACCACTGGGTTCAACCCTCAGTACCAAGAAAACACAACAACAACAAAAAAACCCAAAACACAAACCAACTACATCAACAAAAAAATTGATGCCAGTGTATTTTCCCCCAAGCAAATAATTCCTACTGCATTGTTACCATTCTTGCCCTCTCCCTTACCCAGGCTTAAAACGTTGATCACCTTTAGCCCCTTCTCTTGTATTCTGCCCACGTCTTTCACTCCCGAATTTTTTCCAGCATCACCATGTTGACACAAGCATCAGTGACCAGATATCTGCACAATGACACCATTTTCTCCCTCACAGACTAGTCCTTCCCTGCTCTGGGGTCCCCAACTCTCAGTGGGACCCTATCCATGCCTCCTGTAGCTGTTCTGTTCTGTGACATCCCCCAGTAGAGATAATTACTTGCCAAATAAAATCCCAACTTTTACCTTGGCTTTCAATATCTTTGACAATTTGATTCCAACCTCCTTTTCCAGGTTCATTTCCCCTTCCTTTCAAAAGACATCCTGCATTCTGGATAAGTCAGATTAACCAGGAACTCAGCACATGCTGAGTACATCCCCTGTGCCTAGTGGCCCCACACTATCCTCTGCACTCTGCTGCATATTGAGACACTTGCTGAAGTAGCATCCATGAAATACATGCCACTTTCCAGGTCTGGGTGTGAACAGTCAGTCAACTGTGGTGGGGAAGACACTTTCGAAAGCCAGATCTGAGGAGCTTATCAACCCCAACCAGTTTTTCTCAAGCAGATCACCTTGACAGCTCCCTTGGGCATAGTTCATAGCCCTTCTCTGACCTTGCTGAGCTGGAGCCAAGGAAGAAAGCTCTGACTGCTTTTCATAAAGGTGACTTAAGCTGTGTGGGTGGCAGAGGGGGAGGTCTAATTTTATATAAAATTTCTCTCTCTCTCTATATATATGTATATGTACTTATACACACACACTCACACACATATATATATATATATACACTTTTTTAGTTGTTGATAGACATTTATTTAATTTATTTTTTATATGCAGTGCTGAGAATTGAACCTAGTGCTAAGAACTGAACATAGGTTAGGAAAGCACTCTATACCACTGAGCAACAACCCCAGCCCATCAAGTGGTTTTAATGTGTTTTATTAGCTTAGACCTAATCCCTTTACTGCTCTCTGACATGGAAAATGGAAGATGTGGGAGATGGAGAGTGAGGGTTAGGACACTGCTGGCACTAGGTAATTCTTAGAGGTCCTGGAAGGACACAGGGTTTCCTGATGTATACAGCACAGGAATTCAAACAGTTTTTCTTAAGCTTTACAAATGGACTGTCCTCAGCAGTCTGAAGGGTCTAGAAGCATTCATGTGTCTGATGCTTTGGTTACTTAAATAAACCACAGACATCACACCTTCAGCTGCTTACAGTGTAGGGGACAAGAACACAGAAGCCAATAACTGCAATTCAGTGTGATGACACACTGACAGCGACAGTGACTGATACAGCAGGAGGGAAAAAGGAGAGGGACAAACTATTCCCTCTTGTTGGAACACCTTCTCTTCATCTGGACCTACCAACACTGCGCTCCCCGACCAGGGCCAGCCTAATGCTGGCTCCTCCCAGAGCGTACTGCTCCTAAGTGATCTGGTCTTCAGGAACTCTAATGGTTCTCAGCTCATCTCCCCAAAGAGCACAGATCCCGTATCCCTAAGGCTCAAGTATTCTCCCTAATTGCAGGGTCTTCCACGTAGTGGGAGACCTCCATCTTAGGCATTATCCACCCATTAGAGCCCAGGACCTATTCTGGCTACAGTGAGTGCTCCAAGGGCATCTCCTGAAAGAGTGGCCACACTGTTTGCTTAAAGCTGCTTCTCCAGGTTAGGTGAGACAGGCCTGGGGTTCCGTAATTTGGGCAATGGCTCATCATATCCTATTTTCTCAGGATATCCCCACTGTTGTTCTGTAGAAGTGACAATATAAGCTGTGTGGTGTTTCCATGTGGCAAAACTTTCCCTGAGCAGTTTTGCTGGATGGAATTCCATGTCTCTGACACATCTAAACATTTCGGCTTCTACCTTGTTTGGAAGGAAACTTCCTTTCTAGTGTTGTGCTACTTGAATTGCCAACTTTTTTGCAGCAGATGGGGGAGCTGTGTTCAGTAGCACAGAAGGCTCTAAAGATTATTTTTACATCACTGTTTAGGGCCGCTCCATAAGGTATGAATTAATTTCACCACTAGCAACACAATGTTACCGTAATTTATGTGAAGAAAACACAGAGCAAGCATTAGTTCTGCCAAACCCTCATTCTTTGCTATCATAGTAAGGAATGGTTTTGAACACATGTTAAGAATTTGCAGTTCAATTTTTCTGCACACAAGAAAAAGCATGGCTCCTCCCATTGTAATAAAAACGCAAAGTGGTTTTGCATAGATAGCTATCAGATCTGTTCAGTTTTGTAATACTTTAGTTCATAGTTCATTTAGCTAATTATCACTCCCAAATAATGAAACATTGTAACTATCAACAATATTTGATGAAATAGTTTTTGTAAAATGATATTTTTATTGGTCTAAGTGTAAAAATGTTGTGGTGATCACAGCCTTCTATGTCTCTGTTTGATTTTGACAATAAAGAATCTAAGACATAAACAACCTCCTTGGAGCTCATATTTGAATTTGTTGCTCTAAATTCCTGATATAATGGTTGCAAAGGCAATGTTCCACACAGAATCAGAAATAAAGAAAAGTATAAACTTATTTTTAAGGTGAACTTTAAAAATACACAAATGTAATTATAATTCTTATTTTTTAAAAAGTGTTAACTTACGATACTTTCCTCAAAGTATTATTCACAAGTGAGGCTTTGGATTCTGTTGCACATTGATGGCCTTAGAAGCCTAGGGTTCATGATGTCTGTGTGTGTGTGTGTGTGTGTGTGTGTGTGTGTGTGTGTGAGTGTGTGTGAGAGTGTGTGTGTGTGTGTGAGAGAGAGAGAGAGAGAGAGAGAGAGAGAGAGAGAGAGAGAGATTAACTCTCTAATAAGGTCCTAGCTTTTAGGGTCCTACTTTCGACTAATATTGTGATATACATTCAGGAAATAAACTTAGGTACTAGGAAGAAATAAACCTATTATTCTTTAAGAGTTTTATATGGTCTTCCTATGACTTACATCAACCAATGTTTCAAGTACACATCAATAACTCTTCTTAACACATGGGGAAACTCAATCCTGAGAGGTTAGTGACTTGCCTGTTGTTTCAAATCCAGGAAGTGAGAATATCTGATAATTTCTTAATCTCTAAATTTAACACATTATACTTATGCCAAGAGCATTAAAAACATTACTAATGTGTATTTAGCCTCTTTTGGAGTATATTTAAGAAAACATTTTCTTTTTCCTAATAATATACTCATTAAACTAGAATCCTGCAAATTGAGATCTTCTCTTATAGCACCTGGTAACATGAAATCATGTTACACAATATACAAATGCAATAGAGCCAAACTTTTGCCCTAATTACCACATCTTCGTTATGTGCAGGCCAAAGGGCATTTTCCCTTTTGCTACATTCTTACTCATTCTTAAACACAAGTCAATTAACCCAGGTTCTTTCCAACCCATCTTGACTTTATTTCTGAAGAGAAGTTTATTGCACCCTTACCCACTAAAGACATTTTAACTGTGCTTCAGAGATATCCCTTTGATATCACTCCCAGCACTTATTTAAGAAAATAGTGCTAACCTTTCTTGTTCCTTTGTCTGGGTGACCATTCCCTGGTGACAGTTTTCCAAACCCATCTGTCAGAGAGTCCAGAAAAATCAGAATGGAACTTTCTAGCAAGTCTCCTGGATAGTGAATCTCTTCCTCGTCTCTGCAAGTAACTTCCTTAGTGACTGCCTAGCTCTCTGACCTGGGATAAATAACTTCTGTGGGTCTCAGTTTCTTCAGCAGAAAAGTGGCAAAGTTGGAGTAATTGCTGTGCTCTCTCCCAGCAACACAGTTCTCAGACAAGACCCTTTTCCTTTCCTCATCCATCTCTGGAGACTGGGGTCAGCAATGCCAATGACATGCATTGGGAGCATGGGGAGTCTTAATCATCCAGGCAGCCAGGAACCTGGCAGAGACTGAGAGCATTCACTTCTACATGTGGCTCCACCAGCTCTGCTCTGATTCAACTCCATGCCAACAAGAGAACCAACCAGCAAGTATATGCTGATTTTTAAATTTTAAAATTAAGAAGTTCCCTTATGTACTTTTAGAATATCCCATCAGGTGGCCTGTCATATGGCAGGCATCTAAAGACAATGCATGGACATGTCACAGTCCATTACTAACTGGGCACAACTAGTAACACTCCAAGTATTCTCCCATCAATTCTTATCATTCTGATAAGAATTACCATCACTCTGTTGTTATCATTCTGATTAACAAGCACAGGGGAAAACCTCTTCTAACTCTGACTATTCATTAAATGCTTTAATTGAAAAGAAAATGAACAGATGAATGAAACAGAAAAATACAAGACCCTACTATAACCCCAGGGCCAGCTCTATCATGAAGACATGTGAGTAGTTTTCTTGGTCCTTTCACATGGGATAAAAACTGGCTTTGACGTTTGGCAGGTGTACCTTCTGCTCTGAGCAGCACATTTGAACAATGGCAGCTATATGGGATCTCATGGCCACTAAGAGTACAGTGCAGGGCAATGATCTGATCAGATCTAACCGGCTAGTTCCCAGATAGTACCAGCACACACTCTCACTGCTCCTTGTCACTATGTCTTCAGCCTACATCTGTCCCACAAGGTAGGAGCACACAGTGAACAGCTGTGTCAGTCTGGCATGGTTCATGAGGGCCCAGTGCAGCTTTTCCCTCAGGTGTCTTGTGCATATGCCCCTGAGTTGGCAGTTCAGGGCCTTTCAGGCAAGGGACAGAGAGGGAGATGGTTGCTCTCCTGTATTCCTTCTCAGACTCTCCATGAGCCTCAGTTTTTGTTCCTCTATCACCATGCCTTTGACTATGTGGTATGAACACTCCTTGAAATACAGCAGCAGTTCTGGGGATCTGTGTAAGGCCTGATGTTGAGAGCCACAGCCAAAGGGGCCCCAGCAAACTTCCAGCTGCCAGCTGATGATTGGCTCACAGCGGCCGCCTCAAACTTCCAGCTGCCAGCTGATTGGCTCCTCTGCGGTGATGCTCATTGGGCTGTTTCCCCGCCCTTTCAGACCACAGAGCTGGTCATTGGGGGACTTTTTGGCTCCGCCCACGTGACCCAGCCAATCAGCTGGCAGGTAGAAGTTTGCTGGGGCTGCTGTGAGCCAATCATCAGCTGGCAGCTGGAAGTTTGCTGGGGCCCCTTCGGCTGTGGCTCTCAACAGCCTGGGACACACTTGGTGTGTTGTCTAAAGCTATGAATTTAGTCAATGTCAGACTTGCCTTCTTCCATGTATGGCCTGGGAGAAAATAGAGGCAGAGGTGGGTCTATAGTTGGTATTTAATTTAGTTTAGTTCCTTGTTTGATGTTCTCAGGCATGAGGCAGAGATCAGAAATGTCAGTCTGAGCTTTGTCTTGGTGGAATCAGGAGATCTGAGATCAGTAGAAAGCTTCTAGGAAGACTGTCCTTACTAAACAGGACTCCTGGCCAGCTCTGACATTCTGCTGCATGTCCTTCCTCTGCTGTCAGATGAACACTGTTTGCAGCACACATGGTGCAGTCCTGATCTTCTTCTCCCTGGGTTACTGTGTCTGCTGTGTATGTCACCTTCCAAGCTACCTTCAGTCATCTGTGTCACATCCCCATTACACCTGATTTGTGCCCCTCCTTCAGATTCCCAGGGGTTCCAACACTGGGCAGCCTTATGAAGGGTAGAGATGCACCTCTTGCCTTGGACCCCCATGGCATGGCCCCAAGGCACTGGTGTCACTTCCTATGCATGCTCTTGACTCATTCCTATGATTTGCCTTATTGTTTAAACTGGGCTGTAGGCTGCTTCAGAAAAAAAATTAAATTTTTATTTTTCCATGACCAGAGATGGTGTGATGCTTGCGCCAGGCCTCAAAAACAAGTGCAAAAGACATGAATAAATGGAAAGACATTCCGTGTTCACGGACTGAAAGACTTAGTATTGTTGGGGTAGTGAAGATGCCCAGTGTGATCTATAGATTCAAGGCAGCCCTATCCAAATCCCCATAGGCTTAAAACAAACAAACAAACATACAAAAACAAAACCAGAAATATATCCTAAAGTGAATATGGAATCTCAAGGGAATCCAAATAGCCAAAACAGTCTTGAAAAAGAAGAACAAAGTTGGAGGTCTCAAAATTCCCAATTTCAAGTTACTACAAAGACAAACTAATGAAAACAGTGAGGTACTGGCATAAGGATGGTTATATAGATCAATGGAAACAAGACCTCACAAATAGGGTTAATTGATTTTTGACAAAATTGTGCAAGAACAATGGGGAAAGGTTCTAACAAATGGTGCTGGGAAAACTGGATATCCACATGCAAAAGAATGAACTTGGACCCTCAGTTTGTACCATATACAAACTCAAAATGAATTGAAGACCTAAACATAGGACTTAAAATTATAAAACTTTTAGAAATAAACATGCGGGAAAAATCTTTATGACACTGAATTCAGTAATAATTTCTTGTTTATGATACCAAAAGCACAGGTAGCAGTAGTAAAAACAAGTTATACTGAAATACAACAAACTTAAAAACTTCTGTGCATCAAAGGACACAATCAACAGAATGAAAAGGCAACCTGGAGAATGGAAGACAATACCTAAAAATCATACATCTGGTAAGTGGCTAATATCCACAATATATTAAGAACTACAACTCAACAACAACACACAGTAAACTGATTTTCAAAAATGAGTAAAGGATTGCAGTAAACACATCCCCAGAGAAGATGCATAGATGGCCAAAATGTACAACATTGCTGTTTGTTAGGGAAATGCAGACCAAATCCACAAGAAGACACCATCTCACAATTAATAGGATGGCTACTATTAAAAAAAAATAACAAGCATTTTCAAAGATGTAGAGAAATTGGAATCCTTGTGTACTGCTGGTAGGAATGCAAAATTGTGCAGCCACTATGAACAACAAACAGTATGGCAGTTCTTCAAAAAACTTAAAGTGGAGTTATCAATGAATCTAGCAATTTTGCTTATGGATTTATAAACAGAGGAACTGAAAGCAGAGTCTTGAACAGATATTTGCATATTCACACTGAGAACAATATTATTCAATATAGCCAAAATATGGCAGCAACTCAAGTGTCCATCAATGATTGAATATATGTGGTACATACCTACAATGGAATACAATTAAGCTTTAAAATGAAAGGAATTCTGAGATGCTGCAACATGCATGATCTTTGAGGGCATTATACTAAATGACATAAATCAGTCACAAACGGATACTGTATATGAGACCACTTACAAGGTTCCTAGAGCAAATTCACAGAGACAAAAGATAGGATGGTGATTATCAGGGACCATCACAGTTAGTGGGGTGCTCTCTGGTAATACCAAGAGCCTCTTTGAGGTTTGGGGTAAGGAGGATGGGGATTCATTACTTAATGGGTACAGAGCTTAGTTTTGCAAGATAAAAGAGTTCTGGAGGTGGATTGTGGTAATGGCTGCACAGCAATGTGAATGTAATTAATTCTTCCAAACTGAATACTTGAAGATGGTTAAAATAATTAATTTCATACTGTGTACTTTACTACAATCATTACATAGCTAGTTACATCATGGGAAGTCATAAAATAAAAAAATTAAAAATTAAAGTATAGGAATGATTACATGGATTCTGATCATTTCTTAAATTTCTAAGGTTACTCATTAAACTATTTCATGCTGTATTATTTTTTTAAATAAAAATTTCCTATGTATGTACAATGTTTATATTTTATTTAAAGAAAAAAGCCTTTAACATTTTTTAATACAAAACTAGGAAGAAGAACATAATGATCTCCTTATATGTCCTCAGAGACAACAACTCAAGGCAGTTTGATATCTGGCTGCAGTGTGTTAATCCTCTGTGTCAGGGTGAAATCTGCATGTCATGTGCAACCCTCTATTCAGTGTACAGATGAGGATGCTGAGATGCAGAAGGTCAATCACTCGACCTGGCTCCCCAAGATAGCAGTGGAGGGGCTGGCTGCTAAACACATTAGGTTGACTCTCTTTTTTCATTTATTTATTCAAGTTAATTATCTTAACTGATAAAATTAGTTTTCTAGGACAAATTGGTCAACTTCTTAGGTAAGGTTAATTAGAATTTTTTATAATAGAAACCACATGACTTAGTTCATGGTGTCCTGTTATTGGCTCTGGAAATGTGGTCACTAATGTCTCTAGGAACTCTGTTTTGTTTCTAGAGCCCTGACTTACTGCAAGCATGTACTGAGGCATGCTTCCAGGAGGTCTGATGGCAACAAGGCTGCACAACTCTGCACGCTGGAAGAACTGCTACCTCTACAGTCAGTTACAACTTAAGTGGCTAAATTAAACCCAGATTTATCTTTTTTTTCCCTTTGTCAATCAGAAGGCAATTTATTCATTTTGGAAAAATGTTTAGTATCCTTCTCTTTTCTTTCATTTTGTTCCCCAGTCATATTTACCACAACAAATCACAAACTCAGGCTCAAATGAGGTAGCATCTGCAAAGAACTTTGCAAAAGGAGTCAGTACTGGTGCTGAGATAGGGCTGAGGTAGGGCTGAGCTGACGGTAGGTTTGCTCCAGACTGAACACCTGCCTCTTTCACTGTATAAATCAGATAACACTTGGGCAAAGGACTGAAGGTCCACAACATACACTCTGTTGGAGAAGGGCTGGCATCCTTTTGAGTAACTCCTTGCAGGAAATAATCTTTACAATGACCTACAGCAATCACAGAGACTGAAGTCTGGCCTCCCAGAACCCTATGCTGGAGGCTTTGTAAGTGTGTGTGTGCGTGCACACACGCACACATAGCAAGGGTGGGGGTGTCAGGAGGCACAGGTGCAGATCTCCCAGGTTCCTCCACCTTATTGTAGAGGGGTCTCTTGGTGAGGGGGACACCTGAGAGGGCTTGCTTTCCAACAGGATGGCCCTGAGAGAGTAGGTCTGGTGTCTGACCAGGAAAACCTCCTCGGAGATCTTTGATGCTGTCAGATTCCTGCAGAGCATGAAGCATGTCATGCTGGGTACCATGGTATTGCACAGTCTCTGCTTCACGGATGTCTCCCCCCAGAGCTGAGAGTGAATTATGAAGGGAGAAGGAGACAGTGCAGGTGGGCGTGTGGGACAGGACTGTGGACAGAGCCTGTTAGTTTCGCCACTTATGCACTTAGGCAGGTGCTGAAATAAGAGAGGCTGAGCTTGAGGATGGCTAGTGGAGGCTCTATATGACAGCTACCTTGAGGATCATAAAAACCAGATGAGCCAGCAGATAACTGCTGTATGGTAACTTGTGTCACAATAAAAATGTCAGCTTTCTGTATTATTTTACAACATTGACTAGCTGAGGAATGCTTTCAAGCAGGACACTGATACCCTCCATTGTTAAACATAGACTTAGGCATTTATTAACTGGTATTCACACGGCTCTTCACTACCCAGGTTTGTGAAGCGAGACCAGATTTCCTGTCCTTAGTATTCCTTCAGGGGTAGCTACCATGTGGGCGTGGTAAAATGCTTCCATCCAAAATGACAGCCAGGGTAGGCGCCCCACGCTCCCACATTCCTATTCCTCTCCCTCTCTCTCCCTGGAGAGTTAAGCAAAATTGTCTTTATTAATTTTGTTCTTTATTACTAAAACACAAACAAAACAAAAAAACAAACAATGCTTTGTAACAAAGAACTCCAGAAAAAAAATCACCAAATCTCCCCTCCTTTTTTAAAAGGTGAGTTCTCTGTAGAGTCCTGGCAGGACCTGGAGGTGGGGCCTCTTCTCACTCCTGCCTTGCATAGCACTGGGGTCATCATTTCTCCTCTGTTCTCATGAAACTACTCAGAGGCTAAAATTGCAAGTGGTGTGCATTAGCAAATAGATTCCTAAATGATTATCCAGAAAACGTGCCTTTGAATTTTAAATGAAAGACATTATTTTTTAGGACTATTTGTCTTCTCTTTGATTTGTAAGGCCCATTATGAACAAGCACCATAAAAATTACTATCCTTCATGGCAAAGGTAAATACGACACTATCTCTTCTATGGGCATTTAGGTGAAAATACTGATTTTCGTTGGGCAGTTGCTTCTTTCATGATGACCCTTGAACTTGCTCATTGTTTCCAAGATGAAGCCACCATTATCAAGTCTCATTTTACTTCACTTTTCTATCTGGAGTCCACTGAAGAACAAACAGATAGTCCTGCTAACTATTAGCCTTTCAGGCTCCCCAGCAGGATCCAGGGTTACACTATGCAATGGTGAGAACACAGCTGAGGTATCACAGCACGGGGGAAGACAAACTCTACATTTTTACCTAATGCTCCATCTACTCTATGATACATGTTTTTATTTTTTTGTTTATTTTTATTTTTATTTTTTTGGTGCTGGGGATTTAATCCAGAGCTTTGAGCATGTGAGGCAAGCACTCTACCAACTAAGCTATATCCCCAGCCCCAGTCCCTCTATGATATACTTAATCACAAAAACACTACTGATCTTAAACAATAAGTGATTTTTCTGAATTGGGTGTGTGTATACATATGAATATACTAGAGATTGATCCCAGGAATACCTTTCCACTGAGTTTTAGCTCCAGTACTTTTTAGTTTTGATTTTGGATATAGGGTCTTGCTAAGTTGCAGAGACTGGCCTTGAACTTAAATCCCCCTGTGTTAGCCTCCCACGTAGCTGGGATTATTAGAGTATACACATACATACACACACATGTGTGTGTGTATATATACATACACACATATATGTATATACATGTGTATATTCATGCATGTATGTGTATATATCTCTATATGTGTATGTATATATACATACATGTAAAATACAACATTATATATGTAATAAAAGTTCTTATTACATACAAAATATTGAGAATGTATCCCAGTGGCAAATCACTTGTCTAGTATCCATGAGGCCCTGGGCTCCTTCTCTAGCACTGCCAAAAAAAAATGAGTAAAATTTTAATAAATGTTTTTAGAGTAAAATAACAAAATCAACATAACACTGACAATGCTTTGTCTCAAACCACTAACTCTGGGGACTGGGTGTAGCTCAGTGGTAAACAGCACACTCAGCATGCATAAGGGCCTGGGTTCCATCTCCAGCATCATAAAACAAAAACAAAACACAAAAATAAATAGAAAATACCTGAGAGATATCTAGTTTAGCTTTCCTCTTGGAAATGAGGAACCGATGCACCTGGCTCAGGGAGCCAATGTTACCCTGCTAGAGTGGTGTTGTCAACACCATCAAGCTACTGGCTGAAAACACTCTGGGAGTGGAGAGGGGAATTGCAGTTTGCTTGCTGAAGAGAGGCCTAGGTGGGGGATACCTGGGAGCTGTCCTTGAATACCTGAAGGGATCTCACAAGAATGAGGAGATAGGATTTCTTGGGGCAGTTAAATGTAGCAGTTACATGGAGGCAAGTTTTAGTTTAATAGGAAAAAGCAAAATGACTAATATAATAAGCCATCTGAGAGTACAAAGGACCGCCTCTGAGTAAAGAGGAACTCCTCATTACTGGGGGCTTCTGTAGAATGGACACATCTGCAGGGCACATCTAATTCCCTGCATCAGTAGAGAGAGGTTGGAGGGAAGAGGGAGCTGGGACAGCCCCCAGCTGGGGTGGCAACACTATGGGAGAACTGATGCTGGGGGTACTTTAGGATAGAAGTTTTTTACGACTTTATTGTTGTATGCTTCACACATCGTATAATTCCTCCACTTCAGCTTGCAATGCCATGGTCTTTAGTAACTTTACCAACTTGTACAACTATCATCATAATTACTTTTAAAACATTCCACCCCAATAAGACCCGTGGGGACAGCCATTTAACTACTGCTGGTCTCTCAGGCATGACTATCTTGCAAGGGGCACATCTCATGAGAATCATATTGTGATGATCCTTCCTATCACAGTTTGGGTAACTTGCTCGGGTGTGATTAGGTGTGGTTCCCATGAATGACATTCAGAGTGGTTCCCAGACAGGCTAAGGGGCTGGATGGTGAGGAAGAGACTGGCAGAGAGGTAACAGAAGGGCAGGTGCCATTGAGGTAGTGACAAGGTAAGAGTAGATTCCTCTTTTCCTGGTCCTCCCCCAACTCCATACAAGGTTCTAATTATAGTAAGTCTGAGTAAGGTAGTGGAAGCTTTTCACTCTGACAGTTTATCATAATAAACTTTAAACAATAAAGACTGAATCACTTGAAAACCCTTAAGTTCCTAATAAAACAGATGCTCATAATTGTTATATAACATCCATTCTCTTTAAGCAATAGTGTACATTTTAAACCAGTTTATTTCCCTGACAAGCTAATCTAATACCAAGAAAAAGGGATTCCTCTTTAAGTTGGGGTCATCTGTGGTGTGCCCCGAAAGGAAGACTCAATGGCCCGGACTCAGCCATTTTATAAGGGTTGGCTGGGCTGCAAATGCTAACTGTGTGTCACATCTCTCCCCATGCCAGAGGACCTGCTTGTATTCTCAAAACAGGTGCTTAAGTAGCACCTTGAAGAAAATGACGTGCTTGCTGGATTATGTACGTGCACACACTTCCTCGCTGGAGTGTGCCTGGCAAGCCAGGCTCTGCTAATCATATCTAGGTGATAATCACAGGATGGGCAAGGCAAAGCCACCAACCCACGTGCCAATTAAATGTTAAGGGGCCTTAATGGGACTGGAATAACTCTTTTAAGGTAAAGCCTAAGATTCTGGCTATTAAAGGAATCTGATAATTCTGAGAGTTCATTCTTTGCATGAAGCTTTGAAGAAGTGGGCTCATAGTGTATTTAGGGTAAAAGTGCCAGAAATCCAAAAGCAACAAAATAACATGAAGTTCCCAGAAAAACCGAGAAAGACATTTTAGTTTTGTTTTTAATTTTTTTAAAATTTTTATTCTTATTTAATTATTTACTTAATTTTTATATTGCTGGATCTTTATTTTATTCATTTATTTATATGCAATGCTGAGAATTGAACTCTGTGCCCTACACATGCCAGGCAGGTGCTCTACCACTGAGCCACAATCCCAGCCTGACATTTTAGTTTTCTATTTAGTTTTTTTTTTTTTTGGTTAGGGTTGTGGGCACAGTCTGATCCAAGTTGCAAAATGTTGGGATGCATTAAATTTTGTTCACCTCCTAGATCACATGAAAAAGAACGAAAACTCTCACAGGGTTTGTGAATGCGTTCTTTCTATTCTGATGATTCTATTCTGATCTAGTACTCAAAAGTAACCCAACTATTTGGCCAGGGAGATGCAGGCAATACAACATGACAGAAGATATTGCTGGCACATCTAAATCCAATCTGCTCTGAAGTCTTTTTAAAATAGACATGGCCACACAAGAGGGGCGGTAGGGAATATTCACTCACAACACCTGGAATCTTTCAGGGAACTGCCCAGAAGACAAGCACATTAAGAACTCTCATTCTTTCCAGCATAGTTCCATGGATTTGTAAATAAATCAGTGTTGGTCACACCATATGGCCTCCATTTTCCCCCATCTTGACCTTGAGATATGGCCCGAGGAGACCACAAGTCCCAGCAAGCAGTTTTCAATCTATATCTGAGTATCGCCACATAAAAGATGAAAGCAATTACAACGAGCACCATTTGCAGCCAATACCTCGATGCAGTCCTCCTGGCTTCTGGAAAATTGCAAGGGAGCCCTGTAACTGGCCCAGAGTTCGGGCACAGGCTTCACTGACATCTTTTTCAAATTATAAATCCATTTGGGTTAAATTCTCATGGGTAGTGCCTTAGATCCTCGCGTGGATTACACAGCAGGCACTATTAGATCCTAGCTGTAATCAGTGAGTGATGGTCCAGGAACCTGGGAAGGTTCTAATAACAAGCAACACTATCATCAGAACACTTAAACACTTAGGCAGCTTCGCATCTTCAAAGCACTTTACAAACATTAATTAATTCATATACACTACACCCCTGTGATGTCGTTAAGTATTATTATCTCCATTTGACATATAAGGAAGTAGACAGGTTAAGTAGCTTGCTTGAGGCCACACAACAAGCCCAGAGTAGGTCTGGGAATGTAAATTAGAAGCACCTGATCCAATGCACACACAAGTCTGCTATGGCAGGGTCAGCAGGCTCACCTGTTCTCAGTCCTCCATGCCCCAAACAAGTGGGCCTGTGGCTGCAAGATAGCTGCTGACACCCTGTCAGAGGGAGGAAGCCCCCAGGGTGTTGCCCAGGTTCTATTACACATCTCCTGGATCATGTTACAACCCAGAATGGTTAGCAGGAGTTTCATGCACCCACTCTAGTGAATCTGCTGCTAGATTCATACTATGGTTTGAATGGTGTCCCTGAGAATTCCTGTTGAAACTTAATCTGGAAGTCATATGTTAATAGTATTTAGAGGTAGGATCTTCAGGAGGTGATTGGATGAAAAAGAGCCCCAAGAAGGGATTAGTATGCTATGGAGGAAGTGGCTTTGTTATGAAAGTGAGCTCTCTTTGGCACACATGTTATCTCGCCATGTGATGCCCTGTGCCACTCTTCAGAGTCCTACCAGCAAGAAGTCCTCACCAGATACAACCTCTCAACCTTGAACTTTCCAACAGTAAGAAACCAATCTCTTTTCCTTATAGATGACTCAGGTATTCTGCTATAGCAGCACAAAACAGAGTGCAACAGTCCAGTTGCAATGACGGGGAGGGGAGGGCCCTTTGCTTTAGCATTTCCTGCTGCCTGGGGAAGCCACCAATGTGGCTGGAAGGAAAGGCCCTGGATAGTCAGAAGTCATGGCTACAGGATGTGTGATTGACAGAGGAGAAAATGGAGGACAAGTGGAAACTCGGGCAGGAGGAGTCTATGATCTGTGAGTTATCAAAAAACAAACCTAAACAACAACAAAATACCAGGAACCTATGCTGGGGAAATGGAAGAGGTCACAGAAAACCACATGAGATAAACAGCAGGGGCACTGTGAGATGGAATGAAGACTTGCCCTGGCACTGAAGGTGCTGAAAGGAGGAAGAACAGCGTGGCTGGAAGAGATCAGAAGACTTCTGAGGGGAGAAGCAAACCAGTACTTCTTGAGTGCCTTCTGCATAATGGGAGTGTAACAATCTACTCCACCAGGTGAAAATCACATCTACTCTTGATCTTCATCTTGGGAAGGGGAAACAGATAACAGTGGTCCACGTTCAGGCAGTGTTAGATTCAAACTCAGATCTGGATGGTGTTGAACACATGGAAACCTGAGACAGGTGAGAGCTCTGGGGGTTGCATAAATGACACAGCCAAAAGGCCTCTGGGAAGAGCAGGAGACGTAGAACGGCCATGAAAATGATAGCAGCACTGTGTATACTAGGGATTTGACTTTGAATACTGGCACCTGTGGCTGTGGGTGACTGGGAACTTGGCATCCAAGGATTAAAGCTCCCACATGAAGTACAGCTGATTTGAGGACAGAGCTCCATGGGAGGGAGAAGGGCCATCAGTCCTACCTGCATATCTGACAAGCACATTCTTAGGAACCTAGTCGGACACTCTCAGGGTAACTCACTGTGACATCCAAGGAGAAGCTCCAAATGCATCATAGATGTCACAGCAACTGGTTTATGTTAATGAACATAGGCCTGTGAGCCAAGGGCAGTGGCTTGTTCTTTTTCAAAAAGATGAACTGAGGGGGTTGGGGCTGGGGATATAGCTCAGTTGGTAGAGTGTTTGCCTCATATGCTTAGGGCCCTGGGTTCAACCCCCACCACCAAAGAAAAAAAAAGATGAACTGAAAGAAATAACCCCCATACTTCCCAGATTATCTGATAGAAACACAAGTTTGGGATTCAGTTCTGCCTAGTGTTTTGCATTCCCTCCTGCTAACATGCTGAGGCAGTTGGCTTGGGTTATGTGTGGAAACGTGTTGAACGAATGGCTGAGGACCCAGAAGCAAAACTTCTATGAATGCTCACCTTAGTACTCTCAGAATGAGGATATAGGTTTCCATTGACTAATTTTACTGAAAACTTCCTACTCTCTCCCTTTCTTGATTTTGTTAGAAATGTTTGATTCTTTCCTTTCTCTGATCTGCTTTAGGGAGATTTCAAAGCTAAAATAGAAATTCTTATTTTCAAAGGATTCAGTGCTCACATATGATATTTATGATCACACAGTAGCTTTTCTTAGCATTGGGTAGCTTTTCTAGAGCATGCATTGGGAAAGAAAAGAAAGGGAGAGAAATTCAACTTGGGACCTCTTTGAAGACTTTGTTAGGGAAGGATGCTGTGGGACTCCGGGGAAGGCAGAGGGCATGGGAACATATGCAGGTGGAACACTGGGAAGGAGGCCTGAGCTGCTGGCTTAGATAAAGCAGCCATCACTTTCCTTTCTGAGTTCAGCTCAGCCTAATCGTGGGACCTCCTCCACCAAAGCACACCAAACCTGCCTCTTGTTTTGACCCATTCAACTGAAACCCAAAATTCCCTAGAAGAGATTTTAGCTAGCATCTTATTCCAGAACAGTGGGATACCAAGTTCCTTTCCTTTCTCCCCACTTCCACTGTTGCCCCTGCAGAGCCCTTCCCACAGCACTAGAGTGATGCTTTTAGGAATGCAAGTCACACTGGTGCTCCTTCTGTGACTTGCATTCCTAAAAGCATCACTCTGAGGCTCCTCTGATCACAGACACTGGGACTCCAAACCCTGACATGGGCCTACAATGCCTTATGTGACTGGCCTGTGACTATTCTTTTTCCTTCCCCTCCCTTCCTTGCTCACTCTGTCCAAGGCATACTGGTCCCATTGCTGTTCCTTCAAATGGCAAAGAAATCATCCATGTGCTGCAGAGCCTTTGCATTGTGTCCCATGTGCCTGGAATACCTTCCACTGAAGATCAGAGAGGCCTGCTCCCTTACTCCCCCAGCTCTGCTGTGGTGTCCCATTGCCTTCCCGCATCACTGTTTACCCTGCTCTGTTTTACTTCATAGTGCATGACATGTTACTCATGTATTCATGGTCTGCGCCCTCCCCTGAGACTGTAAGCATCTTAAGGATACACGTCTTTGCACCCCAGGGCCTGCAGCAGTGCTGACACATAGCAAGGCCTTGGTAAAAATGCATTGGATAAATGCTTACTTCTATTCAAAAGAATAAATTATATGTACCACTTATTTTAGTTTTTTTTAAAAACATTAATTGGGCTAAAAGCTGTTTACAAAACAAATAGCATCCTGATCAAATTTCACTTTGATAATTGTTTTTGATCACATTCATGCTGAAAGTTACCCATTCTTACTCCAGAACCTCTTTTATAATTTCTCTTTAAGATGAAAATTGTTCTTTGCTACTTGAATCTTATATCAGCCTATGGTCAAAACATTAAGGCTGGGCATCCCTCTTCACCCCAAGATTTCTGGGTCATCTAGGTGTCACCTTTATCCCTGGGACTTGGGCCTCATCTGCCTGCTCCCCTCTGACCCACTGTCCGTATCACCCACAGGGAGGATGGGGGTGTTTACTCATGTGGGAGACAGAGTTTTCTCCCCACTGGGAGAATGAGTGTCCTTTTTTCCACAGTCCTCCATCCTCTGTGCACCATGGTGTTTCTCTCTACACCATCTGACCAGTGCCACACTCATCTACTATGTCCAGAGGCACTATGTCCCCGAGTGTCAGCGAGATGGAAAAGAAGTTACTTATAGCATGATTCTGACATTCTGAAGTGTTTGAACTTTATGTAAACTGTTCCTTGATCATTCTTGGTTCTGACCTCATAATTAAGGGGAAAATGCTAATATTTAATATTTAAGCATAATATTTAATTTGGAAAATCCTAGTGATTGTATAGTAGTAAAAAGTCTACACAAACAGGTAGAGATTTTTATAATCTCATTGATACTGGGGGTATAGGGCAGTAAAAACATTTTGAAACCAAAGTTGAAGTTGTCCTAAGTGTAGAATTAACATATTTTACTTCGGTAGTGCTCATCGGGATAACTTATCCATGACACATGTGCTGTGTAAACATATGTATATCCTTCTGCATATACAGTTGGCTTTGCACGTCTCTAACACTCCTGGACAGGGCATGATTCATGGAATTGGCAGCTGGCAGTTTATCTTTGACTGACCGCTGCATTCAAAGTTGGCTTATGCATTTATGGGCACAAAATATAAAACCACTATGACGTTAAAAGATTTCAGTTCCATGTGGGAGAACAGGTAACAGGCCAGTCTAGGAATTGAAAGTGATTGTGAAATGTGAATGTAACAAGAGAGGAGGAGACAGACCCTTACTAGTGCAACAGAGAATAAAGATCTAGGTTTGTTTTATGCATTACTTTCTCATTTTTCTTCTAAGGCAGAAATGATTATCTGACAAAATATATTTAGGGCAAGTTTTGCTGTTTTTGTTGGTATCTTGGTTTGTCTCTTTTAGGATCAGAGAGCTCCCTTCTCTCTTGGTGGCCACATATTCCTGCTGTGACAGAGAATGATGGGATGGAGGAGGGGGATGCACATGTGCCTTGCTTCATACAATGGTCACAGCCGTAGGAAAACAGAATTTGAGTACATGTGATCATATCTTCAATGTGGTAAGGAGTCTGGCTTTGAAAAAGACCCTGCTGAGCTTAAGTGAGGATTAAACAGCATATTAATAGATCTGTTTAGTATGTTTGATTTTAGCTTAACAAATTGAGTTCCATAATAGATACAATATTTCCTTTTGTGGACTATATTTCTAATTTTATCAACCTCTGACCCATTAGCAGAGTTCAGTCAAGTGAATTGTCAGTGGAGGAGACATAATGACATTTCCATCCAGGTAGGGCTTGGAGTCTACAGAGGAGCTTTCACATACATCACTTTGGTCTCTCCTTTGTCACAGGGATAAGTATGCAGCAGATAGGTAGATTAGGTATCTGCCCCAACGGTCAAACCACTGGGGGCTCCTAGAAATGGGATCCAATTCTTAGGTGGAGGTCACTGCCACACAATGCCTGCCTTTCTCCCTTTTCTGCACCTTATATTTTACACTGTGGATCTGGTGGGCCAGGGGTCCTCTTCTATCATCCTGCACCAACACCAAGAACATCCTCATACCTGAGGAGCAAATATGGTAATGAATGAGAGAATATAGTAATGAATGAGAGAATCAACACTTCTCTCTCCCAGGAGCATTGTATAGGGAGGTGAATCCCTGCCCAAGACTTTATCTAACTATCTGCCTATATAACAAAGGAATTTCTTGCAACTTAAAAAGTTATACAAACATTCAAAGATCCAAAGGTAAAGTCAGGAAGATTTTTAAATACTTAAGCAATGTGGAATTCTATGGAATGCAAAGAACCCATGGAATCCTGGTGTAGGATCTGACTTTGCCCCTCACTGGAGGAGTGATGCAGTGGGCATTTCCTAGAATGTCTACCATTGACTTATGACAGTTACATTTTTGGTTCTCAAGCTCATAGTATACTTGTGACCCTGGCACTTAAGTAAGCTAACTGGAATAATAGTGGCGATCTGGAGGAAACTGTTTAAACTCTTTTTTTTTGAACGTGAACTCAGCTGGAAACCAGCCTTCCATTCACCTTCTGTCTAGCAGCGATATGATCAACTCTCCCAGCTGTTCCACAGATCTTTATGAAGCACTTCCAGGGAAGGGTGCTGTACTTCCTGCAGAACACAAGTACCCTGAGAGTCCTTAGAGAACAAGAATTCTGTCAGAGTTCAGCCACAGGACCAACCCCTTAGGAGGACACCCTGAGTACGACTAGCAGGAGCCTGGTCACAGCTGTGCCCACACTAGCCCTTGCCATTGACCCAGCAGGGATGGCTGCCTTGAGGGTGGTGGGAGTAGGGATGAAAGAAGCAAGTCTGCTCAGCAAACTGTGAGACAAACAGACCCAGATGGATCAAAGTCTGCCACTTTGCCTTATCTATCTGGAACCATAATTCAAGAATGAAATTGCCCTAGGTTTCCCCCTCCTCACCATTAAATTCCGTTCAATCATGGTAGGCAAAATGCAGTTACGCTCAAGCATCCAGATGTTATCATTACAGACCTCTCTTTATAAACCCATGCTGAAACCTGAGTGGTTGATGAGCCCAGCTAAGCAGTTGTACCTTTGACCTGATTGCATTAAACTTGCCCTATCAATTTGAGCTTAGTATAAACACCATTTCCCAGAGCCCCTCGTGAAGTCAGTGGTGAGAAGAAGCTGACTAAGCCTAAACATTTTTTAACAGCAATCTTGTCTTACAACACCAAGGGGATTTGCTGGGCATCTGGGGCTTTATAAAACCATATGAACATGCTGAAAGAATTAAAATCCTTTAAAAATGAAAAATTGATGGTGACAGTCCTTTCTGAAGACTAGTTGGTATAATGGCAGTGTAGGAATGGGTAGGAGGTGGTCTAAAACACTTTTGAATTTTTTAAAGTGACATATTTTTATTAGTTTTTTTCTTCTTTCTCAAATGTTTACAGTGGCCATTTCAATAAAAAAAATAAAAGAAAGTGACAC
Source organism: Ictidomys tridecemlineatus (assembly GCF_052094955.1). Taxonomy (NCBI): domain Eukaryota; kingdom Metazoa; phylum Chordata; class Mammalia; order Rodentia; family Sciuridae; genus Ictidomys; species Ictidomys tridecemlineatus. The sequence continues at coordinate 133,613,278 of NC_135484.1, forward strand.
TTATCAGTGACCTGGACTTTTTAAGAGGAATTGAACATATTTAATGTCCTGTTTAAGTTCTTTCTAATGAAGACTGGAACACCCCACCCCACTCAAGCATCTTAGATAAAGCTATCATAATTCTTTCCACACTGCATGCAGTAGTATGGTCCATATACACACCCCAGGATGAATGAAGGTAGTGACCATGACTTGTTATTTATTTGTTAATTTTTTATATTTCAAATATATGAAACTTTGGTGTTTTATAAAATCTAAGATTATATTTAAATTTTATAAGTAAATATACTTCAATGTAAGGCAATTTCAAAAGAGAAAACCAAACTTGGAAGTGTTCGTTTATTTTTTGTATTTGCTTTATATAAAAATATTATTCAGTCACCTTGTGGCTTAGTTTCCAAATATGTAGGATACTGTTTCTGCTAAAATAGGACATTGGTGAGCAAATAAATGTGTGAATATAAAATTCATAAAATTTTATAGCAACTACTTTTAAAAAAGTCTTATTAATAAGAACAAAAAAATCTATGAATTATAAATTATAAACCAAAAAAATAGCTAAACAAGGTATGATGATGTGATGTGCTCTTATAATCCCAGCTACTTGGGGAGGATGAGGCAGGAAGATTTCTTGAGCTCAGAAGTTCAAGGCCAGCCTTAGTGAGACCCTGACTTAAAAAAAAAAAAAAAGAATAAGTCTAGTATATAAATATTTTAAGAGATGGGGGGAAAAGAATCTAAACATTGAAAAAGAACATTCTTCTATTGAGAAGAAAAAATGCCATGAATTTAGAAATAGTTTCTTGGAATACATGTGAAGATGTGTAATTAGATAAGTCAATACATCATCTGATTTTTGCCAAATCAAACAAGCACCAAGATATCAGTTCAGGAAAACAAAGCCAGGGAATTGCCAAAAGAGATTTTATGGCTGAATCTGAAATAGTCTGGAATTAGTGAAAGGTTGTAGACTTGAATGGAATATACTTCTAATTTAAATCAGTATTATTTTAACTAATGAAGAACTCTCTGCAACTTTAAAATCGAATACTGAAATTCAGGAAAACTCTGTCAAGTGTTTTGCTAGTGTAAACTAAAAGAATTATTCTAATCCTTCTCTTTAGCAGGAGGAGCCATTCATTTAAGGGGCAACAGAGAGAAGGCTGAGAAAGCTGCAAGTACTGGGGAGGCTGAGCTGGGCATGCCACATAGTCAGAGGGGGATTTTTGGCAATCCCATGAACCTTTTGGGGCCTGGGCCTTCTGGCCCCAATGTGAGCTTCAGAGGAAATGGTTTCTCAGGTTCTTCAGGCTCCATGATTCAGATTCTACACCTTAAACACCTGCATTTAACAAATAATAATATTTAAGGTTCCTTCTATCTGAAGGATTCAAAAAGTATCTGAAAAATTTGTTTAGAGAGAAATGCACTCTGAGAATAACACCTTCCTCTGTCACAGAAATAAAAAGAACCAACAAGCCTTGTGTATATCATTGTTAACAATGGGATGTCGAAAACAAAGTCATCACATTCCACCATACTTGCAGGGGTTTCTGGACCCTGCCTCCAAAGCTGTCAATGCCTGTCCCTGATGGCTGTGATTATAAAGACCGCAGAAACCTCCCAGGCAATGAAGATGAGCAAGGGAGTTTGGAGGACTTCCTAGGAACACACCCTTGCGTCACAAGAGGGAAGAGATCTTGAACAATGATTTTAGACACACCAAGTCTCTGGAGAGGATCAAGTAAGGGCTGTGCAAATGCACGTCACACTCCAGTGTCATTCAACTTTGGACTGGAACAGGACAGCCTCCCCAGGTGGATGGGACTCCTGCCAGCTGGCCTTTGGGGGTCACAGGGTGACAGCGCACCAGAAGCAAGAAGGGACACTCTGTTTGTAGGTTCTGTCCACACTTTCAGAAATCCAGTGTTTCTGTTGGTTTCACATAAACTAAAAATGAGAAGAGAAGCTTTTGGAAACTTTTGGTTAATTAGATAACCCTTTTTTTTTTTTTAAATGGATGTAATACCTGCTGAAATGTGGAAGTGTGTTTCTGAGCTGTGGGGACTGGTAAATTACCTTTCTTAATTAATGATAAGTTTAGATATATACATGATATTGGCTTCTCTACACTGTGATAAGATAGAGAAAAATATGTTAATAAAAAGCTAGAATATTTCCTATGTGGTTTTATAATTAAAAATGACATTTAAAATGAGGAAAAGTTAATAGACTTATCCTGTGAGCAGATTCTTCCTAAGGGTACAGTTCAGTAGTACTCAGGAGATAATCATCTCCTTGTGTCTTTTGTCTTCAGCTATATTTTTAGTTTTCATTCTGCATTCCATGGTTCCAAAAGCTGAAGTCATCTGCAGGTCAAACCATGGCCTGGGGTAAGTACCTAGTACATCTTAAAAAAATGCATCTTCATTTTGAAAACAAGAAGACTCTTGCTCTGAGGCGGGATGCAACGAGCCACGCCTATTACAAGTTGTTCATCTGTCCCTGCTCACTAGCCTGGGGGGACTTTTGCTCAGAATTTTGCTGTCACCACACAGCTGTAGGGCTTTTCAAATTCTAGACAATGAAGCTCATTTCCATGTTGCTCACCTCTCAGCAACCATGGGGGCCTTCAGGAGGCTCGAGTTTTCAGACTCAGGCATAGATCTGATGGCAGCTCTCCTGTAAATCATAGGAATCTGCAAAGGCCCCAGAACAGCATAACTGCTCCAAGATGTCAATCAACCCCCCTGAGCTTACCTTTCCCAACAACCTGTGACCCACAAAGATGCCAGCCTGTCGGAGCCTAGTGGCAGGCTTATCACTGTCAACTTGGGGTTTATAGACGTATGCATGTTGGTGCATGTGTTTAAAAGGCTTCTCAAGCTCAGTGCCCTGATCAGACTACGCAAGCAACTGCAGACAACTTTCCTGTGGGCTGTGCTTCTAAGAAGCACCACAATGACCAGGAAGTGAATGGGCCGCCTGTGGAATCGGGCCCAAAACAATACCACCAGCACCCCACACCACCACAAAAGGCTACTCCTAATAAAGGGCATTATTATTTTCTGGGTATATAGTCACACAAGTATATAAATATAAACCGCAAAGTAAACTAAATAAACCAAAGCACTGAATTAATGATAACATTCTGTGATTTGAGAGACATTTTGTACATCCCTAAATATGTATAAAATAAATTTAACATGGGCAAAATTGCAGATCCAACATCACCACACACTTCCTTATTGTATTTCTACAAAAAGAGAATTTTGTTCTGGATTAAACAGTGGCCAGTAGTCCACCAGATTACATATCCTGGTTTGACTATGATGATTATGGAGTAATCTGATTAGCTAACTTGAAGTCATTGCTGTATTGTTTTCCAAATGATAAAGGTGACCTGGTATCCATGTCATAATGCATAAATGAGAGGCTGGGTAAGATGGCAAAAGAATTGGAGAGAACTGGAGGGCAAGGGATAAAATAGAGTAGAAAAGAAGAGGAGGGAAGAGGGAAGATAAAGCGGGGTGGCTGTGATTCTAGGCAGTTCATGAGTATTGGATTTGGTGGCCCATGTGTGGCATACATGCAAACAAACAGGCCAGACATGAAATTCCCAGTTTCATATCTAACATTCTCTGTACAATTTACATCCTAAAGATTGTGTAGTTCTTGCAGAAAAGTGATAATTATTGGAAACAAAGGTCTCAGAAATTTCCAGTTTCATGTCTGATTGTGTCTTTGCCACAATTTACATCATAAACATTTGTATTAAGAAAGGCATTTTTAACAATGGCCAATTTCCTTAATAAGTGAAATCTAATACTGGAAGATAATTCTAAGATCACTTATGAGGATCCCAAGAAATGAAAGACTGAAGACGGTTCCCACCGCTGTGTAGAGAGATGATTGAGATGTGTACTTTCCCAAAGGTGAAACCCCTGCTATTGAAATGGGGCCTGTGGAGAATCTGAACACCTCACAGGCAATGCAGGGAGGGGTGATGATGCATATTTCTAGGGTTCATTTCTTTCTTCCTTTTCTTTTGGTTTTTTTTTTTTTTTTTTTTTTTTTTTTTTTTTTTTTGAGAGGGGTAGAATTAGGGATTAAACCTGGGGCCTCACATACTCTAGACAAGCACTTGACCACTGAGTTACATCCCTGGCCCTTTCTATTTTGAGACAGGTCTCACTGAGTTGCCCAGGCTGGCCTTGGAATTTACAATCCTCCTCCTCGATCTCCCCATTAGCTGGGATTACAGATGTGTGGCCTTAAATTCTTTTGTTTTCTTTTTGGTTTTTGTGTTCCTATGTCACACTGCAATCTTCTGACCATTTCTTAGGAAACTGCCCAAAGGTGCTTTTTGAGGCTGGATCAGAACTACAGATGTCACAGAGCTGTGTCCTTCTGGATGTGTCAGGAAAGACAACTTACTGCTGGTTCTACACTCCTCAGCACCATTTCAGCAGGGATTTAGAAAGTACCACCCAATTCCTAATTCCATATTTTCAAACACAGCATGAAACGAACCATCGATCAACCAACAGCAGCTGGCACACGATCAAGCAGGCCCTGCAGTGGCTTGAACTCTGGTGAAAACAGATGAAGCTCGGGATTTCAGAGGCTTCTCCAGTTTCAGGCCATCACTAATACTGACTGTATTTTCTCTCTCCCAGGCTGTTCAGCCAGCTCCCCTTCAGCAGACTGATGGCAGACCTGCACTGCAAAGTTCCCAGAAATGATAGGGCCAAGTGATCAGGGCATCACCAGACCTCATTTCCCCTTCCTAATACTTTTTTTTTTTTTTTGTATAAGACTCTTTCTTATTCTGAATTCTCCTCAAATAGGGTATTAAAGGTCTTATTTTTTATTTAATAGACTTTTACACAGTAAGTACAGAGTTCTTGTGCACCTCTTCCTTTTTGCACCCTACACAATTTCCCCTATTATCAACACCTTGCTTTAGAGTGGTATGTTTGTTATAATTAGTGAACCAACACTGCATTCTTATTAACTAAAGCCAATAGCTTACATTAGGGTTCACTCTTTGGATTGGATACTTTTGGGTTTTGATATATGACACTATGTATCCACCATCATAAGGTCACACAGAACAGTTTCACTGCTTGAAATTCCCCCTGTGCTTTGCCTACTCATCTTTCCCTACCTCCCCCTGTATGCTGGGCAACCACTAACAGTTTTACCCTCTCCACAGTTCTGTCTTTCCCAGAATGTCATATAGATGGCATTAAACAGTACACAGCATTCTCAGATTGACTTATTTCAATTAGTGATGTGCAATTAAGGTTCCTCCATGAGTTTTTTTATGACTTACCAAAAATCATGTCTTTTTAAAAATCAGTGAATAATATCCCATTGTATGCATGTACCACAGTTTGTATCACAGTTTATCCACTCACTCATTCACAGAAGGATATCTTGCTTGCTTCCAGTATTTGTCAATTATCAATATCTCTGTGTAGATTTTTTAAAAAATATTTTTAGTTGTAGATGGGCATGTTACCTTTGTTTATTTTGATGTGGTGCTAAGGATCAAACCCAGTGCCTCACACATGCAAGTCAAGCACTCTACCACGGAGCCACAACCCCAGCTCTGTGCAGATTTAATGTGGGCATTAAGTTTTAACTTGATTGGGCAAACACCCAGCAGACCAAATGATGGATCACACAATAAAACACTTTCAAGAAAGTGGCTGTGCCATTTTCATTTCTCACCCAGTGAGTGAGATTCCTATTGTTCCACATCCTTGTCCGCATTTGGTGGTATCAATGCTCTGGATTTTCCTCATTCTAGGTCTGTGATTGTTTCTCATTGTTGTTTTAGCTTGTAATTTTCTAGTGACATATCATGCACAGTACATCTTCATATGATTAGTTGCCATCTGTCCATCTTCTTTGTAGCAGTGTCTGTTAAGAATTTTAGTCCATTTTAAAATTGGTTTGTTCTTTTGTTAAATTTTAAAGTTCCTTGCACATTTTGGATACCAGTCCTTTACTAGATAGGTATTGTGCAAAGACTTTTCTCCCAGTCTGTATTTTCTCTAGTCATTTACTTAATACTGCTTTACAAGAGAAATTTTAAATTTTACTTACTTTTTTTTTTTTTTTTTTTTTAGTGGATCATGCTTTTGGTGTTATAAAAACTCAACACCTAGATTTTCTCCTACATTATTTTCCAGAAGTTTCATAGTTTTACATTTAGGGTCTGTGATGCGTTTTAAATTAATTTTTGTGAATAGTATAAGGACTGTGTGTAGATTAATTTTTTTTGCATATGGATGGTCAGTTGGTCCAGTACACTCATTCAAAAGATTGCCCTTTTCAATAGCCTTTGCTAAGTCAAAAACTGTATTTGTGAGTCTATTTCTGGGCCCTCTATTCTGTTCCATTGATTTATTTGTCTATTCTTTTTTAAAAATATTTACTTTTTAGTTTTAGATGGATACAATATCTTTATTTATTTTTATGTGGTACTGAGGATCAAACCCAGGGTCTCAGACGTGCTAGGTAAGCACTCTACCCCTGAGCCACAACCTCAGCCTCTGTCTATTCTTCTACTAATACCACCATGTCATGATCATTTTTGCTTTATCAGTGTCAGTGTCCTGAGACTTTGTTCTTCTTTAGTATTGTGTTGGCTATTCTGGGGCCTTTGCTTTTCTAAATCAACTTTGTTATCAGTTTGTTCATATCCACAAATTAACTTACTGGGCTTTTGCCTGGGATTGCATTAAATCTATAGATCAAGTTGGGAAAATATAGATTCATAGCTAAGAACTCACACTTTAACAATAGGGGTTTTCTATCCATTAACATGGGATATCTCTCCATCTATTTAGGTTTTTTAACATTTCTTTCATCAGAGTTTTGTGTTTTTCTTATATAGATATTGTACATATTTTGTTACACTTATATCTAAGTATTGCCCTCCCCTTTTTTGGGGGGGGATTGTTAATATAAATGATATGTTTTTAATTTCAAGTTACACTTGTTCATTGGTGGTATATGTAGAAAAATGTTCAACTTCTACATTATAACCCTACATCCTACAACCTTGATATAACTGGATATTTATTCCAGGAATTTTGTTTTTGTATTTGATTCTTTCATATTTTCCACACAGACCATCAGGGTCATCTGTGAACAAAGACAGTGTTATTTCTTCCTTCCCAATCTATAAACACATTATTCCTTTTCTTATGTTATTGCATGAGCAAGATCTTCTAGTATAAGACTGAATAGTAATGATGAGGAATGACATCCTTGTCTTTTTCCTGACCTTAGGTGCAAAAGTACCTAGGTTTTCACTATTAAGTATGATGTTAGCTGTAGGTTTTTTTGTCAACGTTCTTTATCAGTTAAGGAAGATATCCTTTGTTCTTTAAGCTTTTTTTTTTCTTGTACTGGGGATTGAACTTAGGGATGCTTTACCACTCAGTTACATCCACAGCCCTTTTATTATTTAATTTTTAGTTGCAAACGAACATAATACCTTTATTTATTTTTATGTGGTGCTGAGGATCGAACCCATTGCCTCAAACATACTAAGCAAGCACTCTACTACTGAGCTACAACCTCAGCTGGATTATTTATTTATTTATTTTGAGAAAGTATCCTTAAATTTCTGAGGGTCTCACCAAGTTGTTGAGGCTGGCCTTGAACTTGTGATCCTCCTGCCTTAGCCTCCCAAGTCACTGGCATATGCTAGCATACCCAGCTTGTCTGTTCTTAATTTGCTGAGAATTCTTTAAAAAATCATGAGTAGGTGCTTTATTTTTGTCAAATGCTTTTAAAAAATATGTATTACATGCTCATATGTTAGATTTCCTAATAATGAAACAGTTTACGTATCTAGAAAAATAGATTTGGTTTTCGTACTAAGGGTAAAATAAGTGAAGAAGTTTCCCCTTCTATTATTTCCTGAGATCTCTCTTGTAAAGAATACTATAAAATTTCTTAAATATTTGTTAAAGTTCACCAGTGAAATCAGCTAGCTGGTACTCTCTGCTTTGGAAGATGATTGATTCTTCATTTAATTTCTTTGATAGACACAGGCCTATTCAGAGTACCTATTTCAACTTGTGTGAGTTTTAATAGATTGTGTCTGCTGCCTTTCCAGGATTCCTATCCAGGGCTGCTCCGGCAGTAGTTTCTGTTCCTAAGAGCTGATTCCTGGTATTTCTTCAATTTTGGAGGCAACAGGTAGCCCTGTGATCTTGATTCTCTAGTGGATTCAGGAAGAGATGCTGCTCTCCAGTTTATTCAGCTTTTTTTTTCTTTTTTTTTTAATTGTGAGGATAGAGCAATGACTTCTTGTTCCTTACATGTTGGACTGAACTGCAAGTGACTTTGGTTGTTTTTTGATTAAATTTTCTTCTCAATAATTGTAACTTAATCTAAGTATGAAAAGGTAACACATAAGACAGGAACAGAAACAAAAAGTAGACAGGGATCCAGGAAGAACATTTTAACTTAAGTCAGAGTTAAAAATTAAATTTTGTAACTACCTTTCTATATGACACATTTGTACCTTCCTATATAAGGAGGGATGTCCCTGTGTCAAATTATGTTTTCATACATTTCTTTTGATCATTTAAACATCAAAAATGACTAAATATTTTCATTTATACAGCAGTGGAACCTGGCATAGTCAGCTATGTGGCTAAACATGACAAAGGTATCATTATTTGTTTTTAAAGAAGCACCTGCCACAGCACATTCTTATACATGGAATATGAATCTGATAGCAAAGAAAAATACTGATTAAATAGTGCTAGTTACTCAAACAACCTTAGAAAAAAGTGCTTCTCAGATTTACATGACCTTAATGCACATGCGTGCGCGCACATACATGCACACACACCACAGTATTCTCTGTCATGCACACACTGTGCTGAAAAAGGAAGATATCATTTCACTTGTGTAATCCATGTTGAGAGCATTTAGATGGTGGTTACCAAATACTTCTACACAGATGTACTACAGACAGCTATATCTCAGAGGAGCAGTATCATGTGTGAAGCCAAACTTTGGCTCTGCCTCCAAACTTGTGCAAATAGCCCTGTGACGTCCTCTCCTACTGAAGCATATGGATTGTTCCAGGCCATGGGGGTGGGTGGGAAAGAGTTTTAGAATATAAATAGAGACCAGGACAATGACTATATTTATTTAGAGGTGACAACATCATTAAATAATTTAGGTCAGCTGATGCAAGAGCTGAGAATCTGAACCTTTACAACAACTGGCATGGTGCTGTATCTTAATTACCAGGCCAGGCAAGTGTGCCTGGCTAATATCACTGTTAAGATTTGCTCTCTGCTCCCCATACTTACTGGTATTGACTTTGTGAAGAGGTTCAGATCCATGAGTCGCTCATGAAGTAATGACTGAACACAAAATGAATACAGAGAAAAACTCATCTGTATGTGCTCTGTGTTCTTCTCAGGAAGGGCACTTCCAAGGGGGAGATTGGTCATTGCAAGTTGTTACAGTTCAATGTGCACCATATTTTGATAATACACAGAGAGTGTTTTATTGCAGTCAAATAATATCTTGAGCTCTCACAGCAGCAAACTGCAGGAACTTCAAAGGGATTCCAGTCCAACTGGAACCGTCATTACAAAACAAATTTTAGCTTTATTGTTAGCCAGACCACAAAGGGGTAGAGACAGTGCCAAAGTAAATGTTCTTGAAATCTACTCTATATATTACCTTTGAACAATTAATTGGTCTCCTGGAGACAAGAGAAGAAGAAAAAAAAAGAAAACAAAATAAAAGATTGACAATGGAATATATTGTTCTTGGATGTCACAGCATGGACAATCCATAGCTATATTGCACAAATCCCTGCCAAATTGATCAATAATTTCAACTAGTCTATTATTCCACACATTAGACTTGGGGTTGTAAGCTGAAATTATTCTCTCTTTGCAGATTATGTTTTTAGTTGGTCACAAAGAGGAGATTCTACTGCCTAGGAGAATATACTGTATTCAACATCCAGATACTCAACAGGTCACCAGGCCTCAGAGATGAATTCAACTTATTAGGCATTTCTCCGTGGCTAGCAGGTTTTGTGCCCTTCATCAACCTGCTTCCTTCTACCATCTTCCAAAGGAACAAGACATGGCTCTGGGTTAATGAACTTAACAGGCAGGAAGATTAGTGAATGAATGTGAGCCTGATTTAAATGCCTGAGTTCTATCCCTGAGTATCAGAACCCCTTTGCCTGATCGTTATTGTCCTCTTACACCTGTTGCCTTCTAAAATATTGTGCAACCTAAGGCTCAGGTCAGACTTTAGTTCTGACTCTGTCCTGTGGCTCTACTTCTCTAGTGGGCATGATACCACCCTCTGGTCTTCCTCACTTGGGAGCTGAACCAGCATAATCAATGTCTCATAGATCAGGCCCTTTGAGAATCTTGTGATGAAGGGGCTTATAATGGCAAAGCATCATTGATCATGAACATTCTAGGGACTTTACTGGAGCCACACAATATTTTCCATGATTACTACTTTGCGCTTGGATATCAGGCAAACTACAGAAGAGTCTACAGGGACGTCTTCCTTTAACAGGGCCTGGTGCCTGGTGGGTGCTCAGGAGTGCTTGTTGCTTCTGAAACTGATCTGAGTGACACAAGAGGCTGCTTTCCATGACAAATTACTCTGCATGAAGTTTCCTAAACAAAAGTCACATGTGTGGGCCAGAGACAATTTAGATCTTGGTTTGTTCTCTCTGCTGCCTTCTTAGAAGAGCAACAAAGAAGCAACAAACACACTTACATGCACACACATGTGCAAACACTCATACATACGCATGCACATCTATACACATACATACTCACACTCATGTGCACGTACATATTACACACCCACAGAAAAGTACACAGGGTATGTGTCGATGCAGGAGAGGAATGTGTCTATGCCTCTGCCTCTTGGCAGTGTCCTGCTATCTGGCCACCCAGACACGCTGATACTTGTCCGACTGTGGCAAAAGCTTCCGCTTGACTGACATGTGTGACATCACATTGCAAATCCTGTCACATGGTTGGATAAGTCACTTATTTTTCAGCTTGGTGAGTTCTAGCATGCAGGTCCCAGAAAGCACAGGAAGAAAGTAGCTCTACAGTGTTCAGAACTGGAAGTTGTGAGAAATTGGAAAGTTTTGTGTTCAGGATGAAGATGGAAACCAGAGTGTGGCTCCAGGTAAAGAAGTCTACGTGGTAGAGGCAGGGCACACATGAGAGCAGACTACATGTGCCAGAGGGGCTGCCAGCAGACAGCAGGTGACATTGGGATCCAGGGCAGGTCAGGATATGGATGGGACAACAATCTCACCAGTCCTTCTGATCTGAACCACCACAATAAAGAGCTTGTAGGTGAATGAGAAGAATGCTGTGAATTTTAAAAATCAACAAAAACATTTATTATGTATATGTGGACATTTCTCTTTTAAAAAATTATGGAAAAATTACTGGACTTAGAAGCCATGGCTCCAAGTTATGGCCCTTTCACTTCTCAGCCTTTGTATTTTGTATGTCTAGGTTTCTAGAATGTTCTTTTTTTCCCAAAACTTTGATGTTTGCAAAAGGTCTATATCTTTCCTTCCCAACCAGATGCAATTCAGAGGAATTTGATGGGATCCATTTATTTTATTCTACAATGTATCCTAAGAAAAATATGAAGAAAGAGAAAAAAAAGTCTGTGTCTCAAAAACGCTTTCTCACACCTTTAGGGAGGAAAAAGCTGGCAGAGCTGAAGCCCAAATAAATTCACACCCCCGCCTGCTCTGCCCCAGCTTTCCACCCCACCTAACTGGTGGCCAATGGCAGCAAAGCTGGTGGCATTTCTGGTCAGGCTCACAAAGACTCTCACATTAAAGGGATTCAGGTGTGCAACTTTGACAACTCTGGTATCTTGTCCAATTGTGAGGACCAGGATCACGATATACCCATGAGCCACTCCAGGGGAAAATTCGGCAAGGGAATGTGTCTCCAATGTTGATGGACTTCAGTTTTTTTTTTTTCATTTATACATGGGCACAATATCTTTATTTGGTTTATTTATTTTTAGGTGGTGCTGAGGATTGAACCGTGTGTCTCACATATGTGAGGCAAGTGCTCTGTCATTGAGCCACAACCCCAGGGCTTTAGTTTTTTCAGGAACAAATCTAGTGCATATGTGTTTGCATGGGCATGCAGAATACATGCATGTGTGAAATCTGTAGCTATTTAAGTTAGTTAAAGGAAGTACCTCTGTTGGCTGAGTAGGTCCTAGAGGCCTCCAATTTGAGAGCTCTCAGGAAGAGGAGGGCAAATCTACACCTGTGTGCAAGTGAGTGCCCACAGTACCTGTGCTGCCGCATCTGCTTCTGGCCTCTCTGAGACTGTGCCCACAGCACACATTTTACCTCACTGGGGCTCTAGTTTTAAAGGTCTTAGGATATCTGTCTTAAGCCTGTCACAAAGAAAAACTTATTTTAACTGAGGAAACTGGCAGGAAGACTGGTGCCAAAAGTCTAGGAGTTCTGGCTCTGATGCTGAATTTTCTTCCCAATTCAGCACATTGGATTTGACCATTTACCCTCATGTTTTTCAGTGATGGGGGTCAACTGTCCCCTAGAAGTTACATCATGTTCAGATTTGAGAAAAAAGCTTTAGACATGAAAACCATTTTCTCTCATTTATGTTTTCTCTAAATTTGTTTTTCAGTTAATTATAAAAAGTTCCTTTGTATATGTTCATCTTCATATAACTGAGATAAAGTGGGTGGTTCTTGGTTTTGAGATGTAACTATTACATCGTACCTGTTCTAAAATGCTCTATATTATCAACAAAAGTTTCTTAAACTTTAAGTACAGTAAGTTTTACAATAGTAAGAGAGGGTTTTTGACATTAATAGGCCTGAATTTGTCAACTATTGGCTAGGTAGTATATACAAGTCACTTATTCTCATTAGGCCTTGGTTTCCTCATCTGTAAAATGAGAATAACAACAATACTACCTAACTTCATACTCTTTTTGTGAGGATTAATGGGGTAATATGTAAATACCAGGATGTGGGACAACTAGAAGTCTCATGTGTTGCTGGTGGGAATACAAAACAATAGACCAGCTTTGGGAAACAGTTTGGGAGAATTTTACAAAGTTAAAATATATTTTCCATACAAAACAGCAATCCTATTCAAAAGTGTTTACATGAAAGAAATGAAAACACGAGTGTGCACAAACCTTGTCTGTGAGTGTTCACAGTTCACATCATCCCAAAAGGAAACAAGCCTAAGGACTTTCAGGTGCGGAGAGGATGAAGGGTGTTCTACCCCTACAGTGTGCTACAGCTCAGCAGTAAGAAAGAATGGACACTGAAACACCTAAAAATGTGCATGAATCTCAAGGATATCATACTCCGTGAAGGAGTCCAAATACACAAGGCATGAAATGAATGAGTCCATTCATGTAGTATTCTAGAAAAGGCAAATTTATAGTGACAAAAAGAAAGGGGGCTGTGATGGGGAGGGACTGACTGCAAAGGGGGAGGAGAGGGCTTTTTGGGGTGCAGGAAATGTTACATCTTAGTGGTGGCGATGGTCGTGCAATTGTATATATTGCTAAAACTCATCAATTTGTATGCTGAAAGTGGGTGATTTTTATTTTAAAGGAATCGTATTTCAGCAAAGCTGGGAGTAAAACCAAGCACAGTACCTGTCACTAAGTAAATATACACTGTAGTTGTCAGCGAGATCTATAAGCTGGTGCCTGTGTGTGCTAATGTTACCTGTCACTGAAGCCTCACTGATCTCAGGCCTAAGTGTGGCTTTTCGCCTTCAAGCCCTTCTGACACAAAACTGCCTTTTCAGAAAAATTACTTACCTACTTAAAAAAAAAAAAGAGTAATGAGACCTAATTAACGTTTGTAAAGCCCCTTGAGACACTTGGATAAAGAGTGATAGAGGAGTGCCAAGCGCTGTTATTACTTTTTTGTTTTCGACTACACAAATAGTGCAGTTCTTTGTTTGCTCAGTGACTTTAGCAATAAAGAAAAAAAATCCCTGTTTAATCTTAAAATGTAATTAAAAGGCCATGTGACAATATATTCTTAATCTTTCTTTGTGCCGACAGATTACCACACTGACATTTCCAGGCTCAAGCCTCTAACAATCTACTAAATTCCTAAATTTGGAGTCTCGGTCCAGCATCTACCCTCCTTAACCCGCAGTTCTAAGCTCAGCCCTAGCCGTGGGCTGAGCATGATGGGGTGGGTGGGCAGCAGCAGGTATGGGCTGTGTGGACTGAAGGAGATGAAAATGGGTAGGGTAAAAGGGCAGGGGTAGAAATTTCAGACTCAAGACAAAGGGAAAGAGTATGGCTGTTTCTCTGAACTTTTCTTGGCTTCACTAATTAGTAATGTTTTTCAGCTTTTAAGAGCTCTCAATTTGCAACACCCTTCTTAAGCTTATCAGCACATTCTTGAATACCACATACTGAAGCCTGCTTTTGGCACAGAGGGGCATACTCAAATCTAAATCTCTCTTCCATTCCTGGTGATTGTGCCATGAAGCAGAGGATGTGGACTCATTTTTTGAGACACAAGGTCACTTCACACTGGGGACTGTTTGGCGGGTTCTTGTTGGCCTTGGGTCTTATACGGAGGTGGCAGGGAAAGAGAAGTCTGTAACCCTCATTACAAACCCTTTCCAGGCTGCAGGCACATGGCTGCAAGCGGAGGGAGAACTGAAGCAGTTTCTCATGCCCTGCACTCTGAAACCCGAGATGACGCGGCCTCCTTCCTGCACAACAGTGTGGAGTGTTCAGTTGGTGTTATGACTTGTCTGGTTCCCACAGAGGGAGGAATCCTGCCAAATATTTGTAATCTGTGCTTAAGTATGCAATCAGGGAAGCCACACCCAGAAGCAAGTGCATGGCTGCATAATTACAACAATCACGCTGGAGGACCAGCTGGAACGTTGGTCAAGGGTGGAAGAGGCTGATGAGTGAGCGTCAACGGGATCTCTGACACCTTGGCTCTGGTTTTCGGCAAAACATTCTCCTTAGCCTCTGGAAGGCATGCATCTTTCTCCAGGCCCACAGATGAATCACAACGTTTCTCTCTGTATGTGAAGCCACTTATCTGTGTAAAGGTTCTAGATAAGTAGAATTCTCAGGTTGGTTTGTCTTTACATCATAAGACAAATCAGACCGTGTGTATATGCAAACGATGCTCTCTTGTAAGCAAAGCACGGTGACACCATCGCCATGACAGCACTGGGTAAAAGTGCACCTTATATTCCTGCAGGCTGTGTTGACATTGAGCTGTTCCATTTTTCAGGGTTGGCCCTGCTATGCAAAAGGGTTAAAAGCATTTGCTCTGAGGTACTGGTAAGATGAAGGGATAAACACATAAGTTGATCATCCAAGGACACAAAATAAACATTTTTTGATAGGAAGTTACTGAAATTAGTAGAGCTTAAATTTTTTAATAGTCAGATAATAGCTATCAGCAGCGCCATCTGTTGAGATATAAAGAAACTTCATTTCCTCCATCCCAAATTATTTTAAATAAAGAAAGACAAAAAACATTTAGAATCAAAGGTGGGACCGGATCTCAATCCCACCTCGAGGCAACATCACGACGCTATTTTCTAGGATAAGAAGGGCTGCACCATCTGCAAAGCCCCAGAGCAGTGACCTTACCTATATCACTCACCTCCCCACTGACAGAAAATTCCTCCCCTAACAGAAACTAAACAGCTCATGCTTCAACTCCTTTCCACTCCCCAAGCCTCAACCTCGGGAGGGCGGTGCACAGCTGGCTAGCACATGCGACACAGACTCTCCTGTGCTTCACTGGTCTGTTGCATTTCAGTGCTGGAAGTGGCCCAGGCTCCTTGCTCCAGGGAAGGAGAACAAGGCCCACACTCTAGGTCTTGGTTTTGCCCAAGGTCAGGCAGGTGCTAAGTATTCAGGTCAGAACTTGAATTCAGGCCCCAGGTGTTCTGAATTCCAATCTGGGACTCTTTCCACTGCCTCCTAGTCATCTCAGTGGTGTGTAGGGTCAGTGATGATTGGTCCACTAGACAGTCAGAGAGCATAGGTGCTGTCCCAGACACTGGAAACACAGGAGACCATGAATGGCACAGGTGATACAGGACAGTGGGAATAAGGGGTCACATGGGGGTGCTGTCCCATTGAAGCTTCTGACAGACTGAAGGGGTGAAGGAATGGCCCTGCCTTCCTGCTTTCTGGGGGAGGAACAGGTTTTGGTCCCCGAGGTGAGTGGAAGGGTCAATGTTGTTGGACAGAGACCAGCTGGGGTGAGAGGGCTGGAGCTGAGCCTGAGCCCAGCGGGGGCAGGGGACAGGCCATGTCAACACTATTGACTGAGGGAAGGACTTCAGATTTCATTCTGAGTGAGATGGAAAGCCAGGGTAGGGTTTTGAGGGAAGGCTAATGTGGTCTCCCTTTGTTTTAAAAGATACTCTGGCTGTGTGATGAGATTGGGCTGTAGCAGGCCAGGAGGGCAGCAGAAAATGCTACTGGGAATCTATGGAGAGGGGATGGCGCTGCACTCTAGAAGGGGCTGGAAGAACCCTCAAGACATGGCTAGGTTCTGGATTTATTTCCAAAGAAAGGCAGGCAGAGTTTTCTGATGGACTTGTGGGACGTGAAAGAAAGGAGTCATCAAAGTTAGTTTTGAGGTTCAGCAGAAAATAATCACAATATGTGCTGGCTACCTACTATGAGTCAGATATCTCTCTAATAGTCTTGGGAACTCTGCAAAGTGGGTATAAATAATTCTCATCACAAAGATGAAGAAAACTCAGTAGCTTGCTGCCCACAAGGTGGGAAGTGCTAAGTGGACTCAAGTGTCTCCAAAGCTCTTGTCCTACTCAGATTGTCTCCAGTAATCGAGAGATTCCTGTTCCCTCCAGTGCCTAAGGTTTGTGTGTGTTTCTGCTTTGTGCCTGTGAATCTTTGCTGAAAACGGCCATTGTTCTTCCAAAGCACATATAGAGCTACTGAGCCACAGACCCACTGCAGGTCTCAGAAGGTCTCAATCTTAAATACTAGCCAGAAAAGGAGAACTAGCCTGGGGACTTTATACTCTACACATAGCTTGTTGGCTTTAAAGACTTCACTGTAACAGTCTTATTAGGTACCAAATAAAGCAGAAGTTCTACAAAGTGCCAGTAGCATTTCTGAGGTGTGCACAGGTTTCTGATGTGGCATCTTTTGCAAATTTTACCTCTGTTCAAGAAATATGAGTTTAAAGAAAAAAAAAACCTCAGTTCTCTACATCCACATATAGATATGGAGGGAAATAAAGGATAAGCATTTAAAATACAGTCATATTCCTTAGAGACCACCCACTGCTTACATTAGAGGGTGAATATTTGTATAGTTGATGTAGCTGTCTTTATAATGTTTGGCTGTGAGGGTTGTATTTGTAACTTCTGTGCCTTCATTGGCTTTAGTAGCCCATTACATGGACAGGTATGTATCTGGTCATTTGTCCAACTGAGCTGTTGATGTTTCAGACACTTATTTTTTAACCACTGAAGAGATGCAGGAGGAATGGCCTGTGTGGGATCCCATATTTCATACATGGTTGGACATAGTCACGGAAGGATTCATCAGCGGCTTTCCTCTTCCTCTTCATTTTACTTTGCCCCACGCCCAATACTGCAAACATGAGCCAAGACAGCCCATAAAATTACTTAAGTGTAGGCCTTTAAAACTACCTCCCAGTGAACACTTGAAAGCTTTCACTAGCTATTATAAAGTAACTTTTTATTCTCTGAACAACCTGTCTCATGACTAATGTCATCTAGCAATGGAGTAATTGAGGGACACTCCCCCTGAATCATAACCAGTGTAGAGTTGAAATTGAGATATAATGTTAAAAAGGACACCTACTTCTTTGAATCAGACATGTCTGTACCTTCCAATATAAGACCTTGGATATTAGGGGTGAATCTGCCTCTGGCCCCCCTGTTCTGGCATCCCTGAAACTCTAGCATGAAGCTTTTGCTCATAGACACAAACATCTCCTTCCAACTCTTGTGTCCCAGAATGATTAACTTTCCAGGGTTTTTTCACTTGGACTTACTGTTGTGTATAAGTGTGATTTGAGGGCTTTTTTTGGTCTGCAAGCTCCTACAGCACAAGATCTACCCACTGTATTATCACACACTGGGCACTAAACAACATCTACAGAAAAACCGTAAGAGAGAAGAGCCATGATTTTCTTAGGTCAAGTGCCCATGGTTGGCTTAATCCTAAACAAATGTTCAAACTTTTCACAGCACAGAAACCAGGTTGAAGTACCTGTAGTGACGTATAAAGCTTGACCATAAAGTGATAACTTCTTTTTTAACAAAATAAAACAGGCTACACATTTACGTATACAAATGAACCGAGTCTAACATTTGTTTGTTTCCTTTTTGGTACTAGGAATTGAATGCAAGGACTCTTTATCATTGATACATATCCCCAGCCCTTTTCATTTTAATTTATTTTATTTTGAGCAAGATCTCGGTAAGTTGGTTACAGCTTCACTAAGTTGCTTACACTGGCCTCGAATTTGTGATCTTCTTGCCTCATCCTTGAGAGTTCCTGGGACTGTAGGCAAGTGATACTGTGCCTGGCTTCTGTTTCTTATACCAGGCATGGTTCGAAATACTTCTGAAAATCTCTTTGGGAAATGCCTCAACAGTGAATGAGTCTACACATCACACTGAAAACCAGTTTTAGGATTGGGGTAGACAGTAGCTCAGTGGTTGAGTGTTTGCATTGAATGCATGAGACCCTGGATGTTATTCCTAACACTGCACAAAAATAAGAAAAAGAAGTTTTAGATGGTATAGTTACAATATTTAAAATTTCTTTTGCTTTAACTGCTTTATTGTGGTATATAATTAAAAAAACATAAAGAGCGATCCTTACTCCAATGTTAAGTACTGTGTCCTTTTTCTCTGGTTGCCTTTAGCATTTTCTCTTTATCACTCATGTTGTTTGATTCTGTTAATTTTTTTAATATTCTTTTTTTTTAAATTTGTGATTTACTTGAAATAGTTTCCATTGATGTATCTTTAAATTCACTAATCTTTTCTTTCACAATGTCTAATATGCCATTAATTCCATCCAAAATAATTTTTATGTTATATATCAAGTTCTCTTTCATCTTCTAACATATGCAATAGGGTTCTAAAAATTGGTTTAATATTCCTACTGTTAATTCTAACATGTATTAATTCTGGGTTGGGTTCAATCTGTTCTTTTCCCATTCACTAGGAGAAATGCTTTCTTTCTTCTTTGCAAGGTTAGTAATTTTTGATTGGATATCATAAATTGTAGATTTTATTTTATGTGGTGACAGGTATTTTTCCATTCCTCTGAATACTCTTGAACTTTGTTCTAGGACACAGTGCAGTTACTTGGAATTATTGTCCTTTTGGGTCTTCCCTTCAGGATTTGTGCAGTAATATCCAAGATAGGGCTCCTAAGTGTTCATTACGGAGGCAAGACCCTTCTCCACACCTTAACCAATCCCCCATGGACTTTGAACTTTTCCAGTCTGGCTAGTAGGAACAGGCAGCATACCCAGCCCTGTATGAACACTTCGTACCCTTCTCTTTAATCCCTTTGGGTGGTTCTGCCCCAGCCTTAGATAGTTTCCTTGTACTGATCAGCATGCTCCTGCATAAATGAGGGAGCTTCTGCAGATCTCTGCAAATCCATTTAATGCTCTCGGCCTGTCTCCTGCCTTCTCTTGCCTGTCCAACCTCACTAAGCCCTCACCTCTGCCCTCTCAATGTGAGGAAGTTCCTGGACTCCCTGGCTCTTGCCCCCATGTTTCATCTTGTTAACCATCTCAGTGGTGAGCAGTGGCAAATGAAGGGCTCACCTCGTTTATTTCCCATTTCTCAGATTACTGTCCTCTGCTGCCTGATATGCACTGTACTCAAAATCACTTTCTCATTTATTTTATATTTTTTTCTTTTGTATGCTTTTAAGCAGGATATAAATTAATTCCCTGTCACCCCATCTTGGCTTATAACCTTTTGAACACTTGATGTGGCTATCAACTTGGCTAGGGCTGACTTTGGATCACCTTTGCTTCTTTCAAATTCAATGGCAAAGAATAAAATTTCTGTTATGAGCAAGCAAGCATGCTTACTAGTTTATTTTCTCTTTATCACATACAGAACATGTAAATACCATTCAGGGATACTGTGTTTTATGTACATTATCTCATTCTAGTCTTTAGAACAACTTTATAAAGTAAATACTTGAGACTCAGAGTTAAGTCATTTGCCAAAGATTACTTAGCTAGCAAGTAACAGGGCTGAGAGTTGAAATCAAGTCTATCAGATTTCAAAATCTGTGTTCTTAATCATTTCACTTCTGAATGCACCAAAGAAAAGATCTTGGGCTACAAAAAAATGTGTTGGAATAATGGCAGCATTATTAAAACATGTAAGTGTACAGCACCTTTTCTCATGATGTGACAGAGCACGATGATAACAATCTATTTCACTGATTCCACATGCCACCAATGGTCAGAGGTACTCTTATTTTATCTACCTCGTAAGAAAAATCCTGCTCCAGTATACTACGATATAGTGTTTAAAATATCATCAGTTTTAGGATGGATCTCAGTTTGAGAGTTGTTAAAACTGAAAAGTTTGCAGGTTGAAGTCAATAAATTTTGGCACAATGCTACTTACTAGATATTGTAATTGTGCTATTATTATAACTGTTACAATGACCCTCCAAGATAGGTATTACTGTCTACTATGTGTGTGTGTGTGTGTGTGTGTCTGTGTGTGTGTGTGTGTGTCTGTGTGTGTCTGTGTATTAGTAGGGACTGAACCCAGGGTCTTGTGAATGCTTGACAAGCACTCTAGCACTGACATACACCCTTAGCCCTATGGTCTGCATTTTATAGAAGTAGAAACTGAGGCTCAGAGTGAGAGAGGATATGTTTCAGATCACACAGTTAATAAATGTCAGTTTTAGACATTCCTTATTTCATATATGCTTATTTCAAAAATCAGTCTTATCTTATATTAAAATAAAAATATGTTGCTAATGGCATGTTAATCCTATACGCATGTATATGCAAATGCATCTGTCCTGGGAGTTAGACCTTCTTTAGCAGAATAGTGACAGGCGGAAGTGCAACCAGTAAATGTTGGCAGCAGGAAATTTCTCATGTGCTCACAATCTAGTGAATGAACAACTATGCCATAAATGTTCCAAGAACTTAGGAAAAGTTTAAAGACTTTTAAAGCTTAGAGTTACTTCAGAAATAAATCAGTTTTACATTGGGACATATATATATATATATTTCAAATGCAAAATAGCTATTGTTTTCTGAGATTCCTACCTAGTTTGAGTACATCAAGATTCAAGGCAGTTGGGTATGGTGGTGCACTCCTGTAATCCCAGCATTCAGGAGGCTGAGGCAGGAGGATCGAAAGTTCAAAGTCTGCCTCAGCAATTTAGCGAGGCCTTAAGCAACTCAGTGAGATCCTGTCTCAGAATAAAATATAAAAATGGCTAGGGATATGGCTCAGGGGTTAAGTTCCCCTGGGTTCAATACCAGGTACCAAAAAAAAAAAAAAAAAAAGACTCAAGACTCAAGGAAAACTCTAAACTCTACTTTGAGAGTTTAATTTTTAAAAACATTAATCCTGTAATAAAGAATAATTCTTTACAATACTGTGGAGGAAAATGCTGCTTCAAGTAGAACTTGCTTAGTTATTCTGTTAATTCTGTCTCTTTGTATTAAAAAAAGAGAACAGATTCGTATTTATTTTAAAGAATAAATTTTTACAAAATCAAACCTTCCTGAGGGTCAAGTGAGAGGCTCATCTTCTGAGATTGACAATTGCTTGTCATTATGAAACTTCTCAGACAGCTCATCTCCCCGAAATCATCAGTACTGTCAGGGTGCATACTGAAGACTTAAGCTACTGTTTACCATCCTCATTTCTGAGAAGGGTTATAAATTTACACAAAAGGTTAATGTTAGAAATAAATAGATTTCTAAGGCTTCTGTAAAAAATCTGAACCAATGAATAGCTTTGAAATGGTGAAGTGAAATGTAACTCTCTTTGAGGCCTCATGTCAGTAATACCCTCTATAGAATTATAGGTATCTTAATGTAAAGACTGCTATAATCCTGGTCTAGCAAGGCAATATTTTTAATATGAAGGTCCAATTATGTGTCCTCTTTCAGAAGAGTAAGGAATGACAATGACATATAGGGAACAGATTTTTCAGAGTATTAGAGGATGGTAATTACAGAGGGCTCTGTCATGCAGTAGGCAATGTCTAACATGCCTGTCTTTTCTTGACATAGACCTAGATACACATGGCCATGACAAATGGAGTCTGAAAGCAGTTCTTGGCAGAATCCCCAAGAGACCTTGCCCTGTCACTTGGAGACTGGTACCTCCTCTCCGGAGTCCTGTGTATTCTTCTTCTGGCTCCTATTTAGAGTCTGGAATCCAGTAAATTAGCTCTGAGGACACACAGTACTGAGAGAAAGCCTGTGAGCAGGCTGAACCTGACCAGAAAACAATCACATCAGTATTTCTTTTTTCATACAATATTTCTTTTTTCTTTTCTTGTCTTTTTTTTTTAAATTGGAACTTTGATGAGAAAAAAATACTGAAGGGAAATGAGAGGGCCTGGTTTAACCCATGTGTAAGAGCTTTAATGATGAAGATGGAGGCAGAGAAAATGGAAGAACAGAAAATCGGAGGGGCAGAAACAGAAACATGTAGAGGGGCGTGATTGTAGCTGGTGATCTTGGTCCAGTGGTCTAGGGTTCCTAATGTTTTCAGCAGGAAGAAAATAACTGTAATGAAATGTAATGAGACCCTTTGACACTGAGGAAGTGACAGCTCAGGCCTGGCCTTTCACCACACACCTGTAATCTGTGTCTTGCAAAAGAATATTTCTGAAGAGAGCAATCCTCTCTGAGTATGGCTCAGGCTTGATTTGCTGTTCTGGGAAGGGTCACACAAGTTGCTAATCCTTGTAAAACCAGTTGAAGGACCATTTCTCCCCCTGAGAATCTTCTTCTGTTCTTTGCTAATTTTGGCTCTTCTAGTGGCATTGTTTCCCCTCCATTTAAGTAAATATTCCTCAAGTTGATGTGCCAAATCTTTCCTTGGGAATAACGGAAGATTCAATAAGTATGTACACTTTGGACAGCACTTGGCAGGTTACTGACAGTGTCATGTGTGTCATTTTTATTCCTCCCCAGGACAAGCTAAGGCAGAAGGCAGTGCCCATTTCAGAGATGAGGAAAGTGAGGCTCAGAGGAGTTAAAAGGTGACTTAGGGTGCAGCTCAGTGGTAGAGTGCATGCTTAGTATGTGCCAATCCCTGGGTTCAATCCCTACCACCAAAAAATGTTAATAATCTTAAGTGCCACACCTCATAGACCAAAGTTCAGCAGAACTGAAGTCCAGCAGGATTAAAGTCCAGGTTCTGATGCTAAGTCCACTACCTTCTACTCTATAACAGCTTTCTCTTATTATAGTAAGAAATGAGTGTTTGGAAGGATGAGCACTTAAAAATAAAAGACTCATATTTAACATTTGGCATCTTTAAGCACTCGGTTTTGAAAGGTGGAAATGTTGACGATTACTGGGAGGGGCTGCAGAAACACATAGTGTTTCTAGTGCATAGAAGATTCAGAGCAGTGTGTCTGCCACACAGCAGGCACTCGACAACACAAGTGTCACACAAGACAGTGGCAGCTGTTAGGCTGTCTGAGCCTAAATGCCACAGCTCAGAAAATTAAGGGGATTGTGATGCCTACACACTCCTCAAGGTAAAGACTTAACATCTCCAAAGACTATTCCTGTGCTTAATGGCAGGTGTCACTCAAACTCTAAGTGTCCCATGAAACCCAAGGGTAGCCCACTCACAACTCTTTCAGTAGGGTCCATTTGGAATGGACTTGCTGTGTGAGTTCCTGAGCTGAGCCAGACACTTGTAATGAGGGAGGGAAAACATTTTGGGATGCAAGATCAATAATCAAGGAAGGTGCCCTGGTTTGCCAGGACTTTCCTGGCTTTAGCAATGCAAGTCCTGTGTCCTGAGAACCTCTTCAGTCTTTGGCATACAGGGGTGGCTAGTGACCCTATCAATCATAGAGACTGAAGCAGCAATAAAGCAAACAAACAAACAAACAAACACCCCAAATCTATTTCTTATGAGGAATTCCTCAATAGAAAACAATGCTAAAGTTTTTGGATGGCTGTCACTCCATGTTTTCAACCAGTGGTTCTCGTAGTGTGGTCCACAACAGCATTACCTGAGAAGTTATTAGAAAAACAAATTGGAGACACCATTCCATACTCATGAGTCAGAAGCCATGGGAAAATGGCCCAGGAATCTGCATGATTCTGAAGCTAGTTGATGTTTAGAACTGCGGGAGCATCAGCAGAAGTCAGACCAGAGGCCAAATAGAATGGAAACCATGACAATTCATGGGGTAACATTTTCCTTCATCTATTATCTCTGCTTCCATTTCTGATTGTTCAAGCTGAACTGAGGAAAAAACCGTAGGTGTACATCCAGCACCCTGTTCTCCAGGAATCCAGTATGACTTGGAGGTTTCAAGGGTAAAGAACCTCCAGAAAGTAACACACTGACAAGAAAGGCATCTTTGGCGCCATTATACATATTAAATCATTTGTGGCCACATGTGAATGCTCTTTATGCATGTGTTCTGAAAAGAAGAGGGGAGACAAAGAGGGTCTCCTCCCAGCCCCTCATATCAGAATCTGGTTTCCTCCCCTCAGCTGGGGCTCTCTGGAGCTTGGCTGCAGTAATAACAGCCTCCTGGGGAGATTAAAGCCCTGGCAAACACAGTTTATCTTGGTTAATGTATACTTTAGCTTTGTGTGTGTGTATATATATATAAATATACATATACATACACTGCAGTATTTATATAGGATATACATGTGAAATATTACTGGAAATGAGGCCTGGAATGGGCCAGTGATACCTATAGAGCTGGAACTGAGGTCCTTTAAATGCAAACTTGGTTTCCCTGAACTGTACCTGGCCCTGTGCACTACGAACGCATGTGCACATATCAGGAAGGATACCCTCTTTTTCTGCCAACAAATTCAGCAGGGTCTTTCTTCTGTTTCCAAAAAGACTAGAGCATTCTGTGGTGGGTTCTTTCTTTCTTTTTTTTTAATC
This sequence comes from Ictidomys tridecemlineatus, assembly GCF_052094955.1. NCBI lineage: Eukaryota > Metazoa > Chordata > Mammalia > Rodentia > Sciuridae > Ictidomys > Ictidomys tridecemlineatus. Next base: position 133,638,536 of record NC_135484.1, read on the forward strand.
TCTGGGGACTTTGCTTATTAGAAAAGACACCAATCATCAATCTCTTGAATAAGGAAATGAGATGGTCAGGAGATGAGCTGACTCAGGGCAGCTTCTTTAAGTCAGGTTGACAGAGATGGAAGGGGAAGAGTACTCAGTGTGACAGAGCCTGGAACTGAGGAGGGTGGGGCTGGCACTTCCAGGCTGCAGCTCCCCACGTGTGTGACCCAGACACCCAGACAGAGGGCAGGGTTAGCTAGAGGTGCTGCCACTGTGGCACTCTGGGCCTGGTTTCCTTTTTTTTTTTTTTTTTTGGTGGGGGTGCATATTTCCTCAGGAAGGAGCAGATAAGTTCCTCCTTAGAACTGTGAATGCTTTCTTGTCACTTGGCCAAATGGAAATTCTAAAAGTATTCTGAACAGGCAGCACTTGCTCACAACAGTGCAGAACCACAGTGGGATCAAATCTCCCAATCTGCCTTCATGAAAATCTGAATGGGTAGCTCGGACCTTTAGAAAACGTTACAGAGAACAATACTCTATGGGCTCTAGCTCTCTAGACAGACCTACCTAGTCTCCATGTGTGAGTAACAGCACTGCCCAGCCTAGGTTCAACAGGAGGAGCTGAAGTGCAGCGTTCTGCATCCCAAGTCCCTCAAGGAAGGGGCCAGCCAGGGGAGAAATAGAAGAGAGAAAAGGAAGGTACATGTCAGGCTGGAAAAGTGAGGCTGGGAGAGGAAAAGGAAGAAGAAACCCAAAGAAAGTGGGGCAGAAGACCTTGCCTTTCCTAGGGCTGCCTGCCCTACCAAATTACTGCAGATTTAGGGGTTTAAACAACACGATTCATCCTCTTAGAAGCTGTGGGTGTGGGCAGGGCTGGTTCCTGCTGGAGGCTCTAGGAAGAATCTGTTCTCTTGCCTTCTCTGCCTTGGGAGGCTTTCTGGCCACAGTTCCTTCCTCACATCACTCCCACCTCTGCTTCCCCTCTCACCTCCTCCTCCACTCTCTTGTCTTCCCTGTGATTATAGCAATCACCCCTGATGCATAGCAGTGTGTCTGCCACACAGCAGGCACCCAACAACACATGTGTCACAGAAGACAGTGGCAGCTGTTAGGCTCTGTAAGCCTAAATGCCACAGCTCAGCATGTTAAGACCAAGATCCAAGACTCTGTGTGGATAACACAACTGAATGGTAGCAAACCCTACATATATTGTTTTTTATATTCATACATATGTATGACAAAGTTTAATTTATATGTTAAGGACATAGAAATTTTAAAAATAACTAATAATATAACAATATGCTGTAATGAAACTTGTGTGTGGTAGATTTCTGAAATTTTTCACTTAATATTTCTGGATTATGTGTAACTGATACCTTAGAAGGCAAAACTGTGGATAAAGGGGCTACTAGACAACTAGGCCCCACCTGGATGATCCATGATTATCTACCATTTCAGGATCCTTAACTTGATCCTGTGTGGGAAGTGTCTTTGCTATGTAAGGTGACATAGTCACAGGTTCTGACATTAGAGAGGAGAGAACCTTAGGGGTGGGAGAACATGGTCATCAGAGTCTCCTCTTCCTGGTGCAGCTAAGGACCACACCCACTTCCTCACTGAGACAGCAGCCTGTGGCCACCAGGCTTCGGTCCCTCACCACACTTCCCAGGCCCAGATGAGGGCCTCATAGTGGCTTTGCAAAAAATCCATGAAAGTTAGATATTTCTGTATTCAGTTTCTATAGGGAGCCCCCCAAATGTATTGAGCTGGATTTGCCTCCACTTGCCCATGTTGTCCCTGTATTCAAAGACCTTCAGGGGAAGCTACTGTTTAATCTGAAATGCCTGTACTTAAAAATATCAAAGTGTGTAGAAGTACAGGAAAAGCAGCATTTCTTTAAGGAAAAATTTTCATATTACTTCTAATTTATTAGCATATGATAATTTTTAAAGTTACCTTTCAAGAAAACAGCTCATTTTTATTCAACTACTTTTTGAAGTTTTATTTTTGTTCTGAATTTTATTATTGTGCTTGCTGAAAAAATGTCAGTCCTTTAATTGTCTTCATATAGTCACTAAAGCATCAGAAGAAAACTGAATTTTAGGTTCAGCTCCATGGAACACCTCAATACCACTTAAGCATGAGGGCAGTGGGAGCTGGCAGCAAGTTTCAGGAAATCCAAATTATTCGTTTCTCCCTGTGGGGGTAAAAGCAGACCTACGGTCTTTTGGCTCCCAGTTGCTCTGAACAGAGTCAGATGCTGCACAAGAAGGATCCACATCTCATTTTAAATTCTTGTGGGGAACTAAAAAAAAAAGTTAAAGACTACGTGGGTGTCAGGGCCTTTGAGGGGGAAGAAGACCACACAGGACAATGGCACCTAATTTTGGCGTTCTGCAGACTTGAGCAATGTAGTGTGATGAAGGCACAATAAGATGGACAAAGATAGCAAGGCCAAGAGTACTACACAACCCTCCTCCTGCCTGGCACTGTGACATTAGGCTGAGCACTGGTTCACTCAGCAGAGATGCCTGGGGTCAAAACATCCATCCTAGCCCCTGTTCTGGAAATCTGAGACTCCAACTATAGTACACTTTAGAAGTACACTTTACAGTGCCCTTTAGAAGATACCCGATGAAAAGCATCCGAAGTCGAGGCTGTAACTTATCCTATTCATAAATCAGAATGACAAAGTAAAAAAACCTGTCTGAGGCTGGGGACAGGGCCAAGGGGACAGACTCTTGAGAAGTCAGTGCTGAGGAAGCTTCAGGTGATCACTTGTGTAATGCCTGGAGCCCCTCCTGCATCTACAGTCCATTTCTCTATTAGCCCATTTTCCCTCCTTCTCACCCTCCCTCCTGCTCCCTCCATCCCTTCTCTAATAATGGAGTACATCATTCTGTTCAAAAGGGTAGATTGTACTTGTGACAAGATCTGATTTATAATTAGCCCAATGACCTTGATTCCTCTATAAACTGTATATTATTTAAAAAATAGGTTACCTTTCTTTCATTGGTAATTCTTCTCTATTTATACACAATGTTGTCTTCAAATAGAAAGTGAAATGGACGTGATGGAAGCTCTATCCTTTAACCCTGTGTCTATCACACTCCCTTTTCTAGCGTGGTCACACACTGCTTGCCAACATACTTCATGAGCAGAAGACTAGCCTATTCTGATAATCTCTCCCATTCATCCATGGAGTTGAACTTAAAGACAGTTCTGCACAATATTAAAGGATACATTCAAATTTTTGAGAAGTGAATATCTTGGTCTATGAGCATTAAGTTAAAAATAAAATAATTTATTCTATTTTAGTTTTATAACTTAGGCCATAAAATCTAAGATCCTTAGGGCAAAGGTCTTAGTTTAAAATTATATGTAAATATTAATTATAAGTAATAAATAAATCTTTGCAGTGCTGGAGATGACCACCACCCAGCCCCTAAATAAATTTATTTATAAATAAATTTCATCTTTTCCATACACATAAATGTGTCTTCCGTTTCTGTAAGCTTAGAGGAAATCCCTTAGAACTTTTTTTTTTTTTTTTAACGGTGCTGGGGATGATGTAACCCAGGGCCTCATGAGCTCTAGGCAAGTGCTCTACCACTGAGCTACATCCCAGTCCATTTTTATTTTTTATTTAGAGACAGGGTCTTGCTAAGTAGCCCAGGTGGTCCTTGAATTTTCATTCCTACTGCCTCAGCTCCCCATGTAGCTGATATCAGACCTAATTATTTTTGTTTGCTGATGATAGGTAATACAAATAATTTTATTTGGAGCAAAACATGTTCTGATTGAAAGAAGAAGAGATCTTCCAAAGTAGCTAAAAGCTGATTCAGAGGAGGTTGCCTTTTACGGCAAACTTGATGTTAAGAAAGGTCAGATGTCCACGCTTTCTGAGCTGAGGGTGCAAGAGATTCCTCTGAAGTGACACGTGTCTCTCTAGGGTATTACTGGACTGGAAGCTGGAATGCCCCCTTGCAGACCAGACGGATTCCGAGGGCACTACCACACCACACGGACAAAGCTGTTTTCGGAGCAGGGCCTGACAGAATCTCAGGGTTTTTTTTTTCCTTTCTTTTTTTTTGTGGTACTAGCAATTAAATCTAGGGCCTTGCACATGCTAGGCAAGTACTCAACCAATGAGCTGTATCTCTGGTCCTTTTCATTTTTAAATTTTGAGACAGGGTCTTGCTAAGTTTCCCAGGCTGGCCTTGAACTTGTGTTCCTCCTGCCTCAGCCTTCAAGTAGCTGGGATTACAGGTGTGCCCATTGCATCCTGCCAGCCTCAGGTTTTAACAAGAAGAGCCTCTCTGAATTTCCACAAAGGGGCAGCTCACCTGTAGCCCCACTAGAGAATTAAAGTTGATAGGGACAAGGACTCCCAGATAGTTCCATGTTTTATAGTTAGAGCCAGATTAAAGAAACATATATTTCAACTGTGGCAGAGCCAGGACTGAAACATTAAAGTGGATTTACCTAAAATTCAATTGATTTTAAACCCTCTGCTTACTCAGGAGTTTATGTGCTGCACCCCTTCTACTATCACTGATGCTCATAATGTTTCATAGTTTCACTGTGTGTAGGGTGGGAGAGATAAGAGGGAAGGAGAGGGGAGAGAGAGAGAGGGAGGGAGGGAGGGAAGGGGAGGGTGGAGAGAGAGAGAGCAAGCGAGCGCGAGTGAACTAAATGCAATTGAATTTTGCTCCTTAGGGAAGAAGACAAAGGTGTCTTTGAGGCAAGCCACAACATGCACTGATTCTTTGTGCTCCCCCATGGTGGCATTGATTGTACTATCAATCAGGGTGGTGCCCACCACTGGCAAATGCTGGGTAAGCTTTCTGCAGGTTTGCAGGCTGATGCATTTAAGCTATAGGTACTCAGGGTCTTAGAGTTCCAGAACACTGATTATAGAGAACCAAACAGCCTCACTGCCCTATTAGTGACCCTAACCTCAATCTGGGGAAGCGGCTTCCTTATGAAAAATAACTTCATCTTTGTGACAACTCCGCCTCAGTCCATGCTAAGAAGAGACATCAATTGTGTTGACTTATGACTGCAGGTTTTTGTGTTCCAGATTGCTATCCGCAGAGGATTTCCTAATGCAGTTGGAATGAAGCCCACATATGCAAAGATGAGCTGAAGTGCTAACCAAAACGCATGCCCAAGTTCCAGCTGCAGCTGTGCATTCTGGTGAAGGGAGCTGAAATCTTTCTTAAGCACAATGAGCCTAGTGCGAGTGCAGTCGGTGGAAACTCTCCTGTGAATTACATGGGTGGCCAAACAGGACATAGTCATAGTGGGGGAAAATGAGCTGGTACAGAATATCCTTCATTTTGTTTCTTCTCTGCCTCTGCCTCACCCCTTCCCCCTGGAAAAGCAGATGTTTTAACTGATGATTTGTAAATATTCTTAAGGCAGGCAATTGCTACCTTAGTTCCTCTTTCTTATCTCCAGTTCCACCTGAAAGTGATAACACAACACATCCAAACATGGCTTGTCATTCTAAAGAGGGCTCTGTAGCTCATGTAGACTTTCATTCATTCAAAAAAAATTTTTAAAGTTGTTTTTGTGAGTAGCCTTTCCTGTGCTGGGTGAAAGTCCATTCAAAACTCTTTTGTGGGCTGGGGTAGAGTGTAAGTTTTCATGCACGAGGTTTTGGGTTCAATCCCTACCCCCAAATCTATTTTAGACAAATACAGAAATATATTTATCTTCTTCATCCCCCAATAGTGCTGTGGGGCAACATGCCAGCCATTGTCCTTGACCCCTGACATGACCATAGGCACTGGGGGGAGGAGTTCTGTCCAGTAATCACCAGGTGCACTACTCCCCTCCTGAGCATCTTGACACCACTAAAGAAGCCTAGGACTGAAGTGAGATGCCAGCATGCACTCTTGGTTTACACTGAGCTTACAGATGGCCACAGTGCCAAGGCTTTTCCCACATGCAATGCTGGGAGGTTGTACCTCTTGCACAATTTGATATTTAGAGCCACCTTCTCTTTTCCTTTTCTTTACCCCTGACACAGGCCTGATGTAAACATAAATTTGAGAACATGGTCCTTATGTGCCAGATATGTGTTTTTGAAAGTCTGTGCATGCTGACTTTCCTTTTCTCTCTCCCAGTATTTTATTTCCCCCCCCCAATACTGTCCTACTGGTGACCTAACCTCAGTCTGGGGGAAGCGGAGAGAGGAGTTCTGTCCAGGGAATCGAACCTAGGGCCTTGTGCACTAAGCTACACCCCAGTCCTTTTTATTCTAATTTGAGACAGGGTCTCACTAAATTGCTGAGAATGGCCTCAAACTTGTGATCCTCCTGCCTCAGCATTTTGAGTAGCTGAGATTATAGGCATACCCATCATGCCTGGCTTGTTCACCCTAACTTTCTAAGGCTTGTCACTTACCTAATATATAACCTGTCATTTGTCTGCCACAATGACAAGTACTGTGAAAGATACAACAAGACAAGACATGGCTCTTGACTCCTACAAGTTAGCATTTTGCTAAGGGGACAAGATTAACACTGATGATACAATTGTCAGTAACTCAAAGTAGTCTGCGAGAATAGAACTCAGTGATGCTAGTTGTAAATATAGTAGAGTTATCCAAAGAAGAATGAACATTCCTAGAAGTGGGATCAGCCTGAGTAAGGGCAAAGAAGATCCAAGTGGTGTCAAAGAATAGCCCCCTGCCTGGTACAGAGAATGTATATATCAAGAGAGAAACCAGATTCTGGAAAGCTCTGAAGGCTGGCAGAGTAATACAGGCTCCATGGGACAGACAATAGGGAGCCACAACAAGGTACTTGGGCAAGAACATGGCGGTGAGGGAGGAGTGTCTGTACTGTCCTACTTGAGATGGTTTATAGGAGGAAGAGGATGAAGGCAGCATGACTAACTAGGAAGAAACTTCAGGAAATCAGAGGCATACTTCAGAAAGGACAGGTGAATGGGGATGACAAAATATCAGCCTTGTGATATCACTGAAAAGAGGAAATGAGAACATACACTTGGAGTGTACTGAGTGCCTAGGATGAAATATGTGCTTCATAAATGGAACCTAGTGGAACTTTTATAGTTGTTGCTACTGTTATTTCCATGTGTGAGAAGAATGTAAACCAACAAAAAGTAAATAAGTTAAACACAGGGCCTGCCTGCATGGCGTCTGTTTTGTGGACTAATATCAGGGCTACCTAGTTATGACAGCCCTTGTTCTATTGTTTGAGAATGAGGACCGATGACTCTCTTGTTGACTTAAAAAGTGCCTTTTGATCTGGATCATTGAGCAATTTTAGAATTATTAAGGACTTTAATAATACTCATGGTTAAAATGCTGAACAAAGCCCATCCAGAAACTTCCTACATCCACAACTCTGTGACTGGATCTGCAAGATCTATGAACCGTTACTAATAATAAAACAGTCCTAATAAAGGACAAAGTGATTAGTACTAAAGTTCAGTTTCACCAGGAGGTACTGGTAGGTTACCATAGGCCAGGAGATACATTGGGGACACAAGTGGAACAAAACACACCCTATACCTACAGAGCTTAAAATACATGGTTGACATAGATACATGCATTAGCAATTAGAAAACAGGTACAGAGTCCCTGAGATGCTGTGGCCTATAGAAAGACCAGGTGGCTGGTGCAGATCATGCATGTAGATGTCTGCTCTGATCTGTAGGGACAGTCCTGAACCACAGGAATCCTAATGTTGCATCTGGCCAGTGCCTCCTTTTACTTTTGATATTTGGATGATTACTTTGTAGTCAACCTAATCCCATCTGTCCGAACACCCCAGTAACATAAATATTCCTTTGACAAAATGTATTATATTCACAGTCAGTGATAAAATCAGAGCATAAATAGTTTTGCTTCAGTTCAGGCCACATTTTGTAACCAGATGGGTTATAAGAGGTTCTGGCTCTCGCTGACCTCTCTGGATCTCAGTCCTGGATAAGGGGCTGCAGATGACATGGGGTGGAAAATGCAAGTGTCACAGGGACAGAAGAAGGACCACCTCATGGAAGGAGGTTGGGGGAGATTCTGGGGGAAGCACCAGTAAACCTGGGCCCCTAGGGAGGAGAGTGTAGGGACAGGAAGGAGGGAATGGCAGTCCAGGGGAAGTCTTGGAGGTGATAGGCACCCAGTCATCCAAGGCTGGAGTCAGACAGTGACATGAAGGGCAAGTAATATAGTGGGGAGGCATCATAGAACACGTGTGTTGGGGGGTGTTAGGTTGGGAAGAACAGGGTCAGATCTTGGGGTGTTCTGGAGTCATTGGGCTGATGAATCCAAGGAGGAGACTGGTGCAGAGGCCCAAATAGGAGACTGAGGCAGGAATGCAAGTCAGAAGTGAGGGGGATGCATTTGACAGGTGCTTAGGGGACAGAAGCAGGGCTTGCTGACTGACCAGAGGTTGAGGGAGGGGGAAGGCAAGGGAGGTATCCAGGGTTTTTGCCTCATTGTTCTAACCTGAGACTTGTGAACAGGACTTGTCTTTCTCTTCACACTTATTTATTCTGATGAGAATAACACTGAGGCCTTTTCATTTTAAAGTCATATGTGCTCATCTGTGAGTACTAGGCAGACACAAACTGTGTATGTGTGTGTGTGTGTGTGTGTGAGAGAGAGAGAGCCCCCTCGCAGGCCCATCACCATAACACTGTGAACCCTGAAAGTCCAGTGGGAATAAGGCTCAGAGCCACAGAGATGTCTGAAGAATGTGCCTGATGATGATGTTCTAGCTTTTTCCTTACCTGTGTGTAGGCTTTCTTATATGGTTCTGATCATTCTATTTATACATTTTTTTATACTTCTTTTTTTCAGCTCTGGCATTTTCCTCAGTTATCCATACCCTGAATGAAAGGGGTTTTTGATGGCTTTGCCGCTTCATGCCAATTTGAAATATAGTGCTCAATTATCCCCTGTGTTTGGACATTATGCTGTCTAACAGATCTCTAAATTCAAAGGAAATTATTTTAAAGGCAAACCTTCATGCCAATACTTCAGGGAAGGCGAGGAAGCATTTGGCATCTCTCACTGGTTCCTAGCTTGTAACTTTCCAAATTCTCTTGCTGTCAACTGAACTGGGCATGGAAACATTTATAACTGGTGGTTTGTGGATAACAGAGTAGTATTTTAGCAGTTAAGTGGATCTCAAGTTTCAGTACCTCTCAAATGTTGTTTACTCAAAATTTCAATATTATTATTGGTTGGGAATAGAAGGAATTAAAATTACATCTCCATCGTGCCCACCAGAACCACGTCTCTGCTAACCATACTTTTTATGTGACTTTAAGAAAGCAAAATCAAGTCATAAGGTTTTGAGGTCAAAACACGGACTGAAAAGATTCGGATTTTTAAAAAATACTTATCTGTCCATCCATCTACCTATATGTTACTTAAAACAACTTCTCATTCTCCCAGAAGGGGGAGGGAAGGTTTTAATGAGAGACTGAACAGCCACATAGCTGAGAGAAGAAATGAAAGGGCAGCTTTCTCAAAGTCCCTGCTACAGAGCACCGTTACCCACAGCAGTGTCTAGGGAGGCACAGGAAAGAGAAGGACCACTCCCCTTCGTCTCCCCCAGGATAGACCTGGTTTAGGCAGACCAAACAAAGGGTAGGTAGCAGAAGGTCTGCTGGCCTTTGGTTCTCTTTCAGAGTAATCTTCCAAAGAAACACATTATTAGCACCCAGATTTGGAACTCAGAATGGGTACCTGTATAGAAAATAATTTTATATATGCTAACAGGTCCAGTTTAAATATTTTTAACAGCATTTTAGATACCTAATTGGGAAATAAATTTTTGTTGGCAGTGCTAGGACTCTAATGCCATTGAAAACATGCTTTCTAAAAGAAGAAAGTTTTCAAGCACCAAATCTGTTACTACACTAAAGACTGTAAAATAAGCTGCACGCTTATTAGCCACATGGAAAATTAAATGTTCTTAAACATTTTCTGGAATCAGGCAAGGCATACATAAGTGAAATAAGAATAAACAAATGCATTTCTCATTTAATTTTAATGGAATAAAGAGGAAATATCCAGAAGTATCAAGTGCAAAAGGAGCCCATCCATACCCTCCTAGGGACTGGAGGATCATAAGGAACAAGCCATTTGTTCACATCCATGGAAAAGTGTGAGAACCAAGACGTGGCATCTTTATATATCTCAAAGGTAGGAAGGGAAACAAGTTTAGGCTATAACTTTTCCGACACTTGAAGCGTCACTTCTCCACAAAGCAGCATTCCCCACAAGCAGCGAAGCGTGTTCAGGGAAGCTAAAGGGCAGATGAGGGGCACAGGGAGGGACTAGCAGGGTGGGCTTGCGGTCAAAACCCTCCCGGGGGCATTGTCAAGATAGTAACAGCAATGCAGATAAACATGCCACATGGGTGGGTCCAAGCCTGAACTGCACAGGGATAAATAAGTCATTGTGCAATGAAGGAGGATATTAATAATACAGTTTAGTCTGGGAGACAGTGTCAAGAGAAAGCCCTGACATCAGATCACTGGTAAACAACGTGGTTTAGATCTTTGGAAAGTACACTTGGGTTTTCTTCAAACCCTGTGTATCACCAACTCATTAGTGGAATATTTCCCTCCTACCACCCACTTTTTTTTCCCCCCCAGTGCTGGGGATTGAACCCAGGATCTTGAGTAAGTTAGGCAAATACTCTATTACTGAGCTAAACATTCCAACCCTAGAATATTCCTTTTTAAATTAAAATCTCACAGTCTATTCTAAGAATTCCAAGGATACGTTAAAGAAATGACAGAAACTTTCAGGAGGGTCTGTGGGCCTGGACCATACTCCCTTGGGCACTGTTACCTGAAAAATCAAAAGAGTCAGTGGGGGTCACATCTCCATATGCTGCATCTCACAGATTGGTCTTTCTTTTAAATGTAAACCAGAAGCAGCAGCTTTGCATAGTAAGGGAATATATACCAGTCACACATGGAACTACAAAGAGCCATTGTTGGGCCATGACCCATCCTACTCCCAGAAAATTCTTCAGAGGCTTCACACTTGGTGCCTGAATTGCTGGGGGAGAGGGCACAGCTGTCTGGGTGATGTCCCGATTGCCTGAGAACCTTTCACATTGCCTCAACAATGCAGGTAGGCATGACAGGTTTATGTCCCCTGAATGTAGGAACAGGTCTCTGAGTACGGGTTTATAGTTTCAGGCCATTAAGTAGGTATAGACATGTCCACTGTGACAAAGACCAGCTGCACTGAGAAAGGCAGGGGAAAATGTGCATAGAATCAGATTGTCAGCTGCCCACCTGCTTAGTGCTGCAGCTAAGACACCTAACTAGAAGTCACCAAGAACAGGTGTCTCTGAAGACCAATGGGCAGAAGGGCCAAGAAAGCCCACATGATCCAGGAGGAAAGGAGGGAGTTTTCACTGTGAAGGACAACCTGCAAAATAGCTGCGCAAGTCACTTGGCCCCTTAGCAGCCCAGTTTCTTCATCTGAAATGGAGATAGTAAAGATAATGCTCCCTGAGCAGCCAAAGGAAATGACAATGGGGCTCTGTACCATGAAGTCACAGAGAGGAGTGGCAGTAGAATCCCCATAGCTCCAAAATGGCTACACAGTCAATACCTCTGCAGGTTCTTTGCTGCCTGTCCTCAAGGACTAAGGAGATGTCTTTAGCTGGTCACCACAGAAGCACAGAGAGGCAAGCAAGAGATGTGAGTCAAGGCCTTGGCTTCTCTCTCCTTTCCAAGGCAAGAACTTGATTTTCTGGCTGTCCATTCACAGCTAGTGACATGAGTGCTTGAAACAGAGAAAGGAAAGAAGAGGGATTCATCAAGAATTAATATAGTATAAATTCTAGTTAGGGCAGAGGGGTAGGAGGGAAAGGAAGGGGGCAGGGGATTAGCAAGGATGGTGGAATGTGATAGACATCATCATCCAAAGTACGTGTATGAAGACACGAATTGGTGTCAACATACTTTATATATAACCAGAGATATGAAAAATTGTGCTGTATCCATTTAATAAGAATTATAATGCATTCCGCTTCGTTTATTTAAAAAAGCAATAAAAAAGAATTAATATAGTAACTAAGATTTATAGTTGGGGTGCAGAACAATGTTTCAAAATAAGATCTTAAATTTTGGGGAGAAAGAAAATATCTCTTCTCTCAGTGAATGGGAACTTTTGGCTGGAAACCTGCCTGGCTCAACTGCAGCAGAGTGCCCAAGAAGGGTGAGTTTGTATCTCATGTAGCAGCTTTAGCTTAACTACAGAATTATTTCTGGAAATGGTCAATAAAAATTACATATGTATATAAAAGGATAACATAAAACCCCAAACCGAACAAATATGTTTAATGTAAATGACTTCAGATCTTAAAAAATTGTTTTTATATTGCTGGAGTCCCTGGAGTCAGAGTCCTTGCTACAGCTGGACCCATTCCAAGAATCACTGCTTGTCAACACTGCTCCTGTTTACCTCCACTCTGCCTGTCAAGCTGGCTTTGTGTCCAAATGCTCTGCTTTCTATTACCACCCTCCACCAGACCAGGAGGGACATGTGTATACTTCCAGGAAGCTTAAAGACGTGACCACTGAAGACACACTTGGTTAAAAAAAAATTCCACTTGGTTAAAAAAAATCAATCTCACTTATTAATCAGATGCTTCAAACAGCTGATTCCTGATTTTCTTCTCCATGCATATCTATGGCATTTGTTTAACTTTCAAATACTCAGGGCCTGCTTGCTTTGCACCTGGAGTGGTGTAAACCTAGCTGTGGAGTCAGATCTGATGGAGCTGTGGTCCATCAGAGAACTATGTGGGACCATAAGTGGCTTCACTACAAAGGAGCAAAAACACATATCTACACAGATGTGGCCAGGTCACCTCTGAGATTTTTCTTTCATGTGGCCCCTACGGCCCAGAGCTCCCTGTGGGTGGCAATATGAAAGCCAAGACTATCCAGGTACAAAAGCTGGATTGCTACATTTATAACATCAATTTAGCCTGAGTTGGTAAATGTTCCAATGACAGATGCAATGTTGTGAAGGGTCTAACTGGTCATTTGTGAGGGGCTTAGTATACAGGATTAGAAATTTCACAAAGGAAAGCTGGATCACCCCGAAAGGAACATTCTGAAAACAAGTAAGCAAATGTTAAACAAATATTAAATAATCATCAAAAAAGTAAAAACGGGGGACTGGAAAAGAAGGAGGCAAGATGTGGTTCTGCAGTTTGTATTTCTCAGCATAGGTCACTGGAAAGAGATGAGGACTCCCTAAAATTAAGCACAGTGTTGTATCCTGAGCATTTTCCTCTTGGGCACAATCAGCTTTTATCTGATTCTCAGTGACGTTAATGAAACCAAAGGTCAGGAACATCTGAACTGACTGCATCACTCCCTGACTGTGGCCAAGGGCACAGCTCTCTGCAACCAGATAACTCTGCAGGGCTCAAAACTGGCTGCAAAGGGTCCCCACAAGAGTCCCAGAGGCCACTGCTTAATAGGTGTGAAGATGAGTCCTCTAAAACTCTTTAACAGTTTTCTGGCTGAATTGGAGACACCGCACCTAAGAACCACAGACCAGGGTGGCCACTGTTAAGAAAATATGCCCACAATTCTGCTTTAGTGGTATTGCCTGTAAGGAAATGGGTCTATGTCCATTTGCTAAGAACACCTGGGAAAACACCGGGAATATATCTACAATGACTCTGACTTTTACAGTCAAAATGAAACATATTGGTGGGAAATACATGGAGAAACCCATTTCATCAGTGTTTGCATTGAACCTGTTGTGTATGTGGCTTGTGGTTCAGTGGTACTTACTCATCTGCATATTTCACACACATTAAGGTATGTTTTTTTGATCTATCTTGCTTATCTCTGTGTTATTAGTCTGTCTTTGCTTCTGAGGCCTTTGGATACCTGCACACCCCTTTCTCACCCTTTAAGTGACTTAGGAAATTTCAGAAAAACCATCTTTCCAATCCAGATTCCATGCACTGTGGATGAAAGTCCTGGATAGCCATATGGAATGAGTTGGGCTGAAGGATTCTTTTTCTGGCACAGTAAATGCTACCACAAGCATTCTGGGCAGACATACTTACATGTTTGTCAACTGGCGCCTGCTGGAGCTTTGAAGCAGTCACCAGCGGAATGTGCCCTGCAAAACTACTCCAAACTCTCACCTGAGCTTTAACTAATGCCTTTCACATTTCTCTCTTTATACATCTATGACTGCAACTTACTCTCTAATCTCCAACAAAACTTGGAAACAGACTTCAGGATCAAGGTTTAGGGCTTTCTAGCAGATATAGAAGATGCTGGATAATTCAGTCAGATTATTCCAGAGTCCTTTGAGGAGTTCTTTTCTTTGATAATAATCGCATCAGTTTGCAATAATGTGCTATCTTTAATCATAAGATCTCAACACATTTCACAAATGCTAATTTACCCTCCCACTACTTTTGTGAAGTTTAGCATAATCATCCTTCATTTAGATGATGGGGAAACTGAGATGATGTATAAAGTTGAAGATGTAGATAACTAAATGTGGAACTTTCAAATGCTGCCTTCTATCTTAACCCCTAATTATTCTGACCAAAGTGTTTTCCCTTGTTTCCTTCAAATGAATAAACTAATATTATTGCAATGGCTTACATAAATAACAGTAGATGCAAAAACCACATTCCAAACATATCCCCTCCAGCTAAAGTTGAGGTGCAAAATGTCACTCATCTGGAGAGTAGATGCAGAAGAAATAGTGACTTATCATCGACTCATGGTTTAAACAAATACATGCTTTACTTTGAAGTCCCTGATGTTAACCACAAAAGATGAGGGTTTCAGAAATAAAGTTCAACTGTCTGAACAAGTTATAAAGATGGAGAGAGGAAAATAAGAAAAAAAATTGAATTCTTAAAAAAAAAAGCCACCATGACAAAGACAGAAAATGAAAAACTTTTCTAGTAAGCAGCAATGGGTTAAGTTTGGATTTTAGCAAGAGTCTGTAATAGAATATTATAAATATTATTAATTTTGGGGAAGACTGAAGAGAGAGTGATGTGACATGTCCATCAGTGAACGGTGCTGTGAGTAGACTGTAAAGCTGTTTCTGCTGTAGAAAGGTAGAAAGCCAAAGCCATCATTCTATTTTTATCCAAAAGTGGTAATTCCATAAACATGGACTCCATAGAACCCAGTTACTGTTGAGACTGATAAGTCAGAAGAACCATGGTGGATCCATGGTGATCACTCTCAATGGATAAGCAACTAACTCTGTTTTATGTTTTGCCAGATATAGCTGAACAACAGGAGGTAAACACTAGCTTTTTCATAAATAAGTTAAATAAAACCACAATTAAAGCCATCCCCTTAGCCACCATTCTCCCTGTGGGATGGCATGTCCTAGTTCTCTAGTGGACTCCATTGTGTTATCTTTTCACCTCGTTTCTGGGATCACTTGGTGGTTGCTCAGCACCACGTGTGACGACTGGGCACAAGCCCTGGCCGCTCCCAGCACCCACCACCCGCCCACACTGGGATCTGGTGCTCGGGCTGTTTGTTCAGCGTCTCCTCCCTGTAGCTGCCTCCCACTACCCCCCTTGCCAGCTGAAAGAGGAGACAATGCACTGGCATCAATAGCCATCCCACCTTTAGGACAAGTGGGAGGTGCTGATGCATGAAGATAATTCATCTCACCAATAGAAAAACAGGTTTGGACCAGTGGAATTCCTACCCCCCAAACACTCACACATGTATGCTACATTGTACAGGTGGGCCAGTCTCTGAAAATGGCTTCTGTCTCATCTCAATTGGGCAGCACAAAGCACTGGAAACTCAAAGGAACATCAACAACTGTTTTGATCCAGATTCTGTCTTTTCCCCCCATTCATCTGAGTTGTAGATGGAGATCTTATTTCTTCACATCCTCTTTATAAGTTAACATTTTAAGCAAGAGACCTATACTCAATCAGACTATTTCTCTTCCTGTGGGAAATCTAATACTAAAGAAAACTATACTTTAGACATTTGTTTTAGAAAGTATATTAAAAGCTTATTCCAGTGCATTTGACTGAATTTTTCACCAAAATGGGTGAGAACAGAGGAGTCTATCTCAAGTCTAACTAGAAAAAAAAAATCTCTGCCAGCCTAACATTTGTTTCAGAAATTAAAAAAAAAACTTCTAAATAATTATCACTTATCTTATATAGCCATATACTGATATTCTTTGCATTTTTTTAAAGAAGAAAAACACTGAAGACTCTAATCAAGGAAAGGAAAGGATAACATGTCATTAGGCTTCCAATAGACTTTGGCTCTTCAGTAAAAATATTAGCCATAATAGCTATTTGCTGATTGATACTTCTCATATTTTTATTCAGAAAGTTTCAGAGACAGAATAGCAGAGGCATGTGTGAAATTGGTAAGGCCCAAGGCATGAATAAGGGTCTCTAACACTGCATGATCCTCAGCTCCACAAATATAGTCTATGAATGGAATAAGAAAGACGGTAGCTGCCCACAGACTTATTCAAGGTTCAGAACTGGAGAAGCCTCCATATGGCAGGTGAATTTTATTTAAATAGAAGCAACGTAGGATGCTTTCATATATGCATTGTTATTGGTACAGCCCCCAAGACTTCAAAGATGCCATCAGACTGTTCATAGTGCAGACAGAGCATGATGTGGATGCTAGAGACACCTTGCTCTGGAGGGTCTGAAGGGTAGAGCTGGCTTCAATATCACCAAAACTAGATCTTCCCATAAAGAGGAACCAGGAATTAGCTCTGGTGCATTAAGCTTGTGTAAGATGATTGGGATAGATGAAAAAGAAAGTTGCACACATAGAAGAGGGGAAACAAACTTATGAAGCCAAAAGTTTAAGAAAAGATGAAAAAAGGAAGGGAACATCAGCAAAATCACAAAGAGATAAGACAGGAGTATAAGATAAAAGAACTAATGAAAAGGGATATGGAGAAAAAGGAAGAGAACTAGAACAAGAATTTTTAAGGGTCGGATGTACTCAGTAAGCTATGAATGAACTTTAACATTCAAGTTGCCATGGAATCTCAAGCAGAAAGAAAAAGAGCAAAATTACTATTTAAAAGATTTCTGCTGCTTAAGATGTAATTACAGCTTAATACACTGGATAGAGTAGTTTTGGTTGCCAGAGCTGGGTGGAAACCACGAGAATGATTCTTTGGTGATGTGTACACACGCTCATTCATTCACCCCGCACTACCTGTGCCAGGTTCTACCTAAAGTCATCACATGTCATTCCTACCCTCAAGCTCCCAGGTGGGAATGAGACATCACAACACAATGGGGCCAGTGCTTCAAAGAGCTGAGTGCTGACTCTGCCTAGGGAAGCAGGAGTAGGCTTCACAGAGGGGCCAACATTTGTGCAGTCCCTTGAAACTAGTCATTCATTTCTTCATCATGTCCCCTGAGATCAGTAGGAAAATACTCATTGCTATATTCACGTGGGAAAAACAGAAGTAAAGGCTAGGAGCTTTAAGAAGATTTTAAAAAGTCTGAAAGCAGAGGAAAAAATGTATTGAGATTTAAATATGTTACATCAATAATGTAAGAAAGTCAAACATATTCAAATTATCACTATATTTTCTGTTAAACAGAAAAATTTTGGTAAGAGAATATAGTATCTTCTAATCTTTCAAAACTAAAATTGATACAGAAACAAATACATCTGATGACTTCACACACACCTTCTCTGCTACCCTGTATTTGAAAACTAATGGAAACACCTGAATTTAAAATACACAGTGTCTTTCTAATACCACTGAGAAACACTTTCACATTAGAATTCATTTCATTCTCAACAAAATTCCTGTAAGATAAGGAAACATTTCATTAGAAAGCTGAAGAATATGTACAAGAAATAAAAAGCATCCTTAGTTTGGTCTTCTTGCAAGGACTGTTAGGGAACACCCTTCCTGAATTTGATGCATCAGGGGTTAGATGGCAGATATCAAAACACAGGTTAGAGGCTGGGATATAGCTCAGGGATAGAGCGCTTCTTGAGCATGTGCAGGGCCCTGGCTTTGATCCTCAGCATTGCAACAAACAAGCAAACAGAAGACAGGTTAGTGGTCTCGGAAAGGAGTGGCTTCAGGGATTTTAAGGAGGATGTGTGACTGGTTTTGATTCATGACAGCGAGAAAAGAGAAGGGAGGAAAAGGGCGATAAAAATAAAGGGAAGAAAATACAAAATAGTAAAACTATATGAAGAAAAAAAAGATAAAAATGAAAAGGGAGGAGCAGCCAAGTGGCTGCAGAGGTAGGCGCAGTGCAGAGAGGGGAGCTTGCCTTGCAGGCGTCTGGGCAGAAGGCCACCTGACTCAGGAAAGGTGTCTCCACACTTCTCAGGGTTCCTCTACAGGGTCCCAGCCCTAAATCTCTGCCCGTGCTGCTGGTTCATTCTCACAGTACCTCCTGCTCAACTGGGAATACCCTCCATCTCCCTGCCTGCCCCCAAACTCTTTTTCCTTAGCACAGTTCCTTCCCAAACTGCTCTGAAACTCCCTTTCATTAGGAAGTTGGTCTCATCCCTCTGCTTGTTATCTCCTTGGACTTCAGCATGGCCAATCGGTGTAATGTGAGTGGTATTTTTTAGTTTTTACATTCTGAAGCTTTCATTGGGCAATGAGCAGGGTCTTCATTTCTTTTCTCTCCTCAAAGTGATTAATAGTAGTCTTCCTGAACAACAGAACACACTGTGGTCCAACGATGGCTCAAAGTGATTAATTTGAAAGTTTCTGCCAATAGAAAACCTTCAGTCCCTTGAGGCTCCAGTAGGAACACAGCTCTGTCAACACCTTGACTTTAGCCCAGTGGAACCCACTTCAAACATCTAATCTTGAGAACTGCAAGATGATACATCTGGGTGGTTTTAAGCTGTTGAAGTTAAAAGTTTGTGATAATTTGTTTGGGGTAATTTGTTATAAGCATTAGGAAACCAACACAGATTTTAGGCTATAGAAGTAACAACCGGCTGGCTTGATGTAATAAACCCAAAGATGGATTTCTGTAGGACGATTTTTTTTACCATAATTATTTTTATTCGTTTTATCTTTGCATCCTCATTGTTAGCAGAGTTCCTGTTGTTTAACAAACATTTGGTTGGATAAAATAAGAGGAAAAAAACTGCCATTTGCTTATCTGAGTCACAATTTCCTGGGACAATCTTGCCTCTGTTTGAACATATGTATCTAAATTAAACCTTGCCTAAATTCTGGCCTACAACAAAGCCAGGAAGAGTATGATTTCATGTAAAGTTGGCCAAAACAGGACTCAGAGGGAGAAAGTTCCACGTCAGTGATGAGAGAATCCAACAGGTAATCCCATCGGAAGTTTGGCTTCAGGACTTGGAGTAGAATGGGTACTCCTCCAGCTGAGACTGACTGGTTGACCATGACACAGGCCTTCAATGTCTGTTGAAGCTGAATGTGACTGTCATCTTCTCATCATTCCATTTGAAGTAAAAAACCTGAAGGTTCTCTACAATGCATACTAGTGTCACAGACTAAGGGATCACCATCACATTCCTCTGGGTATGAAACTGGGCTGGGGTGTGAGTGTGACTATTTGTGTGTGTGCACGTGGAATGCATATACATGTTATTTGCAGCATCTCCTTATTCTTGGGATCTTCCAGAAGTGAAGCCTCCTCTAGCTTCTTTATCCAGAGGCTGTAGGCTGTGACAATGATGCCCTTGGAGGGGCAGCACTAGATCAGTTTCTTTTGGGAGGGTACGAGTGACACTTGACTTGAGTAGTTACTGGTTTATATTTCAGGCCAGTATTATTCAAGACCCTTTCAATATGGAAGTGGTTGAAGTTGGAGACACCAAGGGCTTTTTACCAACCCCCCCATTTACCAGCTCCTCCATGATATCTGGGCTTCCAGGAATGTTAATTTACTGGCCCTTATTGTCTTTGGGGAATAAGTCCTTCTTAGCCTGAAATCCCTGAGGCCAAAGAATAAGAAAGGTGTTCAGAATCCAGTTTCAGACACTGAAGGTCTTCCCACAGACTTCCTTCAGGAACTTTCTCTCAAAGAAGGTTTCCTGTGGGGCTGGGGCTGTGGTTCAGTGGTAAAATTTTTGCCTAGCATGTGTGAAGCCCGAGTTCAATCCCAGCACTGCCCCCCAACAAAAAAAAGTATTAAAAAAAAAAGAAGGCTTACTGCAACTTACTAACAACAAACAGGTCCTTCTGCTTTATCACCCACTCTTGGATCTTCTCTTGGATGGCTTCTGCACCTCTTTCTCATTCTGATAGACCTAGGCACAGCCTATATGATGATATCCTGCATCAGTGGCTGCCTTCACAGTTTCTTTGACTTTGCCTGGGGGAGAATTCGAGGTGCCCAGTCCCACAGTGCGCATCCTGGTTTTGGTGCCAGGCTCATCAAAGGTGGCCATGGATGGAGCAGAAATGGTTCTCAGAGAGCAGATAGATGTCTAGACATAGGAAGATTTCTGAGGGAACAGTAAAAAGAGTGGTTGGCAGATAAATAGTAAAGCAGATGAGTCGGGCACAATGGTGCACACCTGTAATCCCAGCAACTCAGGAGGCTGAGGTAGGAGGATTGCAAGTTTGAGGCCAGACTCAGCAATTTAGTGAGGCCCTAAAAAAGTGATTGAGAAGCGGTCTCAAAATAAAAAAAAAAAAAAAAAAAGAGAAGGGATGTAGGTCAGTGGTAAAGCACTTCTGGGTTCAATCCCCAGTATAAATAATGAAATTAATTGGTTAATAACAAAATAAAGCAGATAATGGCTAAATGTCTTCTCCTTGGTTGCTGCACTCAAGCCTGCTCAGGATTCTGAAGTTCCAGGAGTAGCCACAGATCTCAGGGCCTCTTGCAACGCCTAGGAATGTATCGTTTAGAAAGAATGAGAAGAGATCATCAATTCAACACATCTCTACTTTCCACCAAAAGCACTGTTTCTAATACTGGATCAAGAAGTACAAACCTGTTTTGTGATTACCAAATAACAATAATTTGTAAGTATAACAGGAAGCAATATTGTGAGGACTATTCCTCACCCTGCAAAGAGAATCTTTCCCCAACCAAGACCTCTCTTTGTCAACCAAGGTGATGGAATGTGCTCATACCTTCTGTCACCCACCCTGTGGCTCTGCCCAAATGCTTACCCTTTTATTCTGTCCAAATCCTGCCATTTTCCAACATCCTAATCAATTTCTACTGAGTCCAGGAAAACACTTCCTACTCAGTCTAGTTGTCAGTGATTTCTTTTTTCTCTAAATTTACCTAGCACCTACGACAGATGATAAAGAATGTACAATTTTTTTTTTAAAAAAAGTACAAGGCTGGAAGTTCTAAGGAGCAAATAATTTCCTCCATGAAGTTGTCTAGGTACAAAATGAAACAAATATTTTAATAAAGGAAAACATCAGGAGTGAAAGAGCTCAAAGAAAATGTCTCTTGCTAACTAATGAGTTCACAGGGGTCAATGATGATGATGATAATTAATAATGAAGACAGTAATAAAAATGATAATATGCAGCACAAAGTAGCTTATACTTACATAAGCTCTTTCATCTTTAAGAATTTTAAAATGCTCTGCAACCTGACTTCTAGGACATATCAATTTGCCATTGGGTCTCTGCTTGCCTCTGGTCCACAGTTTTGCCTAGGATGAGATGTGGTAATCATCTGCCAGTTAATGGAAACCTTTTGGTACTAGCCCTTAAATCCTAAAGGAGCCTGAAGGTAGAGAATAATTATCCAGGGTGGGAGACAGTTTAGTCCACCCTATGGCTTTGGGATACAAGAGCTTAGTGTATGAATTCTGTGAATTCTTAACCCACTTTTTCAACATGTGTTTTTCAGACACGGCTCCTAAAACTCAGATTTGCCTAGCTTCAAGTTTAGCTCCCTGTGCATGCTTTTCTTCTCCACCTAGAGATGTTCTTTGGGGGGAATTCATCTTGCAGCTTCATCTCTTACCCTCTTGCACATGTGACCCTTGTCCTGGCTTCTTTCCTCTACCCAGGCTTTCAACTCTCACTACCTCCTTGATATTGCTGTATTGATGTCCCCCAAGCACTGATTGTAACAGGGCTCCTCAACACCTCCCCTGCAAACCCTCTCCCTGATCTCTGATCTGGGTTCAGGCTTCATCACCTCCCAACCTTCACTGATCAGCCTTTGATCCTGGTGACACCCTCAGTTCTGGGTTTTATTCCACATGTGGCTGTCCAGTCTGATTCCTGATTCTGTGGTCTCCACCTCAGCAGTATTCTGGTTTTCCTGTCTTCACCACCTTGTGAAGTTAGAGTCTTGTTCCACTCTACTGGAGCTTCACAGCTGCCCCTCCATTTGGCTGAGAATTTCTCATCTCATCCATCTTTATATTTCTTGGTGTTGGGCTGGGACTAACACCATGGTGGAAAGTCAATAAAAATCCTTTGACCTGAATCTTTAAGACTTCAATCATATGTTTTTTGATTTTATATATTAATATGTGTCTGAGAAATTAAAGGTAAGTCAGGATGATATTTTATTTTTTTATTTTGGTGGTGCTGGAGATTGAACCCAGAGCCTTGAGCACACTAAGCAAGTGTTCTACCACTAAGCTACATCCCCAACCCTTTTTATTTTTGTAATAGAGTCTCACTCAGTTGGTGAGGCTGACGTTAAACTTGTGATCCTCCTACCCCAGCCTTCAAGAAGCTAAGATTATCATTCCATGAAATGGAAAAGCAGGGAACCCTTCCAAACTCATTCTATGAGGCTAGTATCATCCTGATGCCAAAACCAGACAAAGATACACCCAGAGAAGAAAACTTCAGACCAAAATCCCTATAATGAACATAGATACAAAAATTCTCAATAAAATTCTGGAAAATCACATACAAAAACATACAAAAAAGATACTACACCACTACAAAGGGGTTGGTTCAACATATGGAAATCAATAAATGTAATACATCATATCAATAGACTTAAAGACAAGAATCATGTGATTATCCCCAAAGAAGATCGAAAACTATCACCTTCATGTTCAAAACACAAGAAAAACTAGGGATAGTAGAAATATACCTCAATATTGTAAAGGCTATCTATGCTAAGCCCAAGGCTAAGATTCTAAATGGAGAAAAACTGAAAGCATTCCCTCTGAAAACTGGAACAAGACAGGGATGCCCTCTTTCCCCATTTCTATTCAACATAACCAGAACAATCAGAGAGATGAAAAAAATTAAAGGGATAAAAATAGGAAAAGAAGATCTCAAACTATCACTATTTACTAATGACATGATTCTATAATTAGAAGATCCAAAAAAATTCCACTGGAAAACTTCTAGAACTAATAAATGAATTTATCAAAGTTGCAGGCTAAAAATCAATACCCATGAATCAAATGTATTTCTATACATAAGTGATGAAGCCATTGCAAGAGAAATTAGGAAAACTACCCTTTCATAATAGCTTCAAAAAAAAAAAAACTTGGGAATCAAATTAACAAAAGATGTGAAAAACCTCTACAATGAAAACTACAGAGCACTAAAAAAAGAAATCGAAGAAGACCTTAGAAGATGGAAAGATCTCCCATGCTCTTGGAATAGCAGAATTAATACTGTCAAAATGGCCATACTACCAAAACTGTTGTAAGATTTAATGCAATTCCTATTAAAATCTCAATGACATTCTTCACGGAACTAGTTAAAGCAATAAAAAATTCATTTGGAAATGTAAGAGACCCAGAATAGCCAAAGCAGTCCTTAGTAAGAAGAGTGAAGAGGAAGCACCAGAATACCAGACCTTACATACACTACAGAGCTATAGTAACACAAATGGCATGGTATTGTCACCAAAGTAAAAATGTAAACCAATGGTACAAAACAGAAGACACAGAGATACAACCACACAAATACAGTTATCTCATACTAGTCAAAGGCATAAAAAACATGCACTGGAGAAAAGACAGCATATTCAACAAATGGTGCTGGGAAAACTGGAAATCTATACATAACAAAATAAAATTAAGCCTCTATCTCTCACCCTGCACAAAAGTCAACTCAAAGTGGATAAAAGACTTAGGCAGTAGAACAGAGACCATGCAACTAATAGGAAAAAAAAGTACGCCCAGATCTCCATCATGTCGGCTTAGAGCCTGACTTTAACAAGACTCCTAAAACACAAGAAGTAAAGTCAAAAATTAACAAATGGGATGATTTCAAACTAAGAAGCTTCTTCTCAGAAAAGGAAACAATTAATAATGTGAAGAGAGAACCTACAGAATGGGAGAAAATCTTTACTACACGCACCTCATATAGAGCACTAATCTCTAAGATATATAAAAAACTCAAAAAACCTAACATCAAAAAACAAATAACCCAATCAATAAATGGGCTAAGGAACTGAAAAGACACTTCACAGAAGAAGAAATACAATTGATCAATAAACATGAAAAAATGTTCATCATCTCTAACAATTAGAGAAATGTAAATCCAAACTACTCTAAGATTTCATCTCACACCAGTCAGAATGGCGATTATCAAGAATATAAGCAATAATAAGTATTGGCAAGGATATGGGGAAAAAGGTTATCCTTATACATTGCTGATGGGATTGCAAATTGGTGCAACCACTATGGAAAGCAGTGTTGAGATTCCTCAGAAAACTTAGAATGGAACCACCATTTGACCCAGCTATCCCACTCCTAACCCTAAAGGATTTAAAATCAGCATACTACAGTGACACAGCCACATCAATGTTTATAGCAGCTCAATTCACAATAGCTAAATGGTGGAACCAACCTAGATGCTCTTCAACAGATGAATGGATAAAGATAATGGGGCACATACACATAATGGAATATTACTTAGCCTTAAATAAGAATGAAATTATGGCATTTGCAGGTAAATGGTCGGAGCTGGAGGACATCATGCTAAGTTAAATAAGCCAATCCTAAAAAAACATAGGCTGAATGTTTCTTTGGTAAGTGGATGCTGATCCATAGTGGGGGTGGGGTAGGGAAGAATGAAGGAATTTTGAATTGTGCAGAGGGGAGTGAGGGGAAGGGTGGGGTGGTGGGGATGGGAAGGACAGTAGAATGAGACAGATATTATTACCCTATATACAGGTATATACCCTATACATCCTATATACAGTACTGGTGTGACTCAGCACCAAGTACAGCCAGAGGAATGAGAAGTTATGCTCCATTGTGTACAATGTGTCAAAATGTATTCTACTAGGGCTGGGGCTGGGGCTGTAGCTCAGTGGCAGAGAGCTTGCCTTGCAAGTGTGAGGCACTGGGTTCAATCCTTAGCACCACATAATAAATACATAAATAAATAAATAAAGATATTGTATTCATTTATAACTAAAAAATATTTAAAAAAATGCCTTCAACTCAATGCTGAAAGGGGAAGAACAAGCAAGAGGATAGAAAGCTGTATTGTGGGATGTGATTCCTCATTGTGGACTGCTGAAATTGTGGATAAGAAGCATTGGGGCAAAGAATCAAGAAAACAAAATGAAATAGAAAAATGAGCAGAACATGCTGACATGAATTAGAAACTTTCTAAAAAAAAAAAACCCCACAAAATCATTTTAAAATTAGCTTTTATTAAAGGTACAAAGATTGACTTTATTATCTCTCCTCAGTCCATATTATCTAACTCATCTTGTCCAGTGCATGTAAACAAAAATAAGGCCCATTGTATTTACCATTAAAATAAAAAAATATGGGTTGGAGTTAAAAAATGCCTTCTACTGTCACATATATCTAATTAGAACAAATAAAAACAATAACAACATCAATAACAACAAAGGAAGCTGAGATTACAAGTGTTTTCCACCATGTCTGGTTCAGAATGGTATTTTAAATGTACATGGTAAATGTCATAAGTAAGGGATTCCTGTAATGAATACTAAAAACTAAAGGATCTTTTAGTTTGTACACGTACTTGTTTTTTAGTTACACATTCTCATAGCAGGTATTTATGAAGCAGGGCATACATGACTTATCCAGGAAATGAGTGATTTATTCAGTATTACAAAATATCCAAATTGAATTTTGCTATTAAGGACAGTTCCTATCCATGAACAACTGCTGAATGGAACCGGGTATTTACTAGTGGCAAAGTATATTAAGCATCGTTGTTGGAGCTACAATTTCAGGAAGACCATTGGCAGATATGTCACCTGGGAAGTTTATGACAAGCAGCCAGATGGATTCTCAACTTTGCTAGTGGATGTAACAATAAATGAAGAAATCAGTCTGGCATGATCCAAGGGTGTGGGGAGTGAGGCAAGAGGAGGCATCTAGGGTGAGAGAAGAGCACAGAGGAGAAATACCTGCACTACATTTTAGTAGACTAGAATACTTGGTGTCTGGAGAGTAATTGCTTCCAAGGGAAGAATGTGCTAGGGAAAAAAATTTCAAAACAATAATTAATTGTACTGGGATCAAAATGTTAGGATAGGGTGCAGGAAGGAAGGCACAGACAGTATTCTTTATGAAATCTCCATGAATATAGAGATTTTTGAGTTACAGTTATTTTAGAAAGTACACATGACTTACTAGAACATGAAGAACATTGTTGCTTTGTAAAACAAGACAAAAATTTAAAATTTAAAGATGGGGATATTCAAAATTTTGAAGTACTGATGAGTATGAAAAGAAAAATGGAACCAGTGATTGCATTAATGAATAGATCACTCATATGTAATTCAATATCGTGAGGGAGCTACATCAGAGCTAGCTATGAAAGAAGCTGAACTCAACTACTAATTGTTCTTCCTAAGAAAAGCCATTGTGGATGCTAAAACACATTTCTGAGATGATAAAAAGATTTTGGAGATTTTATTTTATAGATATCAAGAGGTCTATACTGTGCTTATAAGTGAGGATAGTCAGTACCTGGATAGTTTTTGGGGGAAAAAAAGGTAAAAATTCTATGAGAAACCTCTACTGGTACACGTAAAGAACACATCGACATTAAGGATGCCAGACAGTCTTAAGGATAAACACAAAAACTATCTTTCAATAAGAGAAGGTACCTAGTTACGTAGATGGATTTTGAGTCTTTAACAACAACATTTAAATCCAAACTTGACCATAAAAAAGGGACCTCCAAGGAGAGGAAAAGAAAACAAGAGGAAGCTGAGGACTTTATAATCAGTACACAACTACTATTTCATTAAGTATGAAATGCTTTTGAGTGGGGACAGTAGCTGAAGAAGGATCACAGGCTTTGGGAGGAATGTCAAATGTTCCTGGGATCCTGTGAAGTATGGGCAACACACAGTGGAACATTTGAGAAGCAATTGGAGAGACTGAAACCTAAAGCTCTTGCAGTTAAGTCCAAGGAAGGAAAAGGGCAGGAAAGGCCAATGTGATTAAGGAAGGATATAAAGATTAGTATGAGGAGCCTAAGAGGGAGGCTTAAAATATATAAACAGTGATTTAGAGATATAAACTATTTATAAAATACAAGTAGTAAGAAGTCTAGAGAATAATTACAAAAGAGGAAGCATTCTGATTGGGCATTATTGACAGCATTCCACACCACTGTGGTCTGAAGGTGCCAGGACATTAAAACTGGAAGGGACCTTTCAGAACGAATAGTCTAGCTTCTCCTTTCACAGAGCCAGGAGTGCCGGAAGAGTGGCGCTGGCCCTAATCTGCTCTCTGCATCCTCTGACCCTGGCTTCCACCAGGCAGAGAAAGGAACAAAGAAGAGCAGGAGTGGAGGGGAGAAGGAGAGCCTTCGAGGTCAGAAGATCAGGATGGAGAGACAGAATGCCTCTATCAGAGCTGCGGCAGATAGAGTGGGGGATCTCATTTCCTGCTTTGGAAGGGCAAGTGTGCAGTAGTGAGAGCAGCTACAGGAGGAAAAGGGGACAAGTTTCAGGACAAAAGTCCACCCTGGTGAACACGTCCAGGGATTTTCACCCCCAAATACAGAGGGAAGCTCTAACTGGTATTTATACAAGTCCTCTGATGACAGATCAGATTCCTGAGGTCTGGAAAGTGTTACATATCATTATTCCAAACAGGGCTGTGAGATAGAGCAAGCAATTACAGGCCATTTAACTTAACATAGTTTACGGAAAAATATTAGGAAAAGTTTGTGGTGGGGGACAGCGGGAGGGACAACTCGACAAGCATATGGTGGTCTTATTAGAAACAGTCCACAGGTTTTCACGGGGGAGGGAGTCACTTGAGCTTGCTGGTCAGACTTCTTTGAAGTTACTGCTTTTCTAGTTCTAGATTTTAACCCATGATTTTTTTTTGCTAATATCTGTAAAGATTAGGAATAAATATAAAGTTTCTATGTAAATAAAACAAAAACCAAGCACAACTTAAAACACTGGAAATACAACAGGGAGAAAAGTAAATTTTAAAGACAAATGGTATAGCAATGAAAAAAAAGTTAGTAAATATCACCTAGTGGAGTTTAAACCAAAATATATTTTCAGGAAAATAATTGATTTGGGTCTGTGATTGTATCCATCACCCCAATTCCTACAAGTGCTCTGTAGACAAAAAGGATTTTGTTTATTCCAATGAAAAAGTCTTATTTTTTATTTTTTAGTGAACCAACCATATGATGTGGTTAAAAATCTGGCACATGAAGATGAATATTCCATTAATCCTTCCTTTGAGAATTTTCCAAGTTAAAGTTCTCAAAGACAAAGAGGATATCTTTGTGGTTATTTTAAACTAAACAATAGGTCAGTACCAATTTTCTCATATTTTTATATTTCCATATCACTGAATAGCTACTGAACCTTCAAGAAAGATTCCAAAAGAATGAGAACCAAGACAGAACAAGTACATATTAATGTTTGCTAGAAGTCTCCATCAGCCTTTGTTATCCACTTATCACTGGTTAACCTGCACAATTCATTAATGATGTCCTACGTTTCCAAAGGTTCTGGACTCTAGGAACTGGTATCATCGTACCTCTACAAGGGAAGGAGCCACATGTGTCTTGTTCATACTTGTATTCTCAGGGTCTAGCACAGTGTTTATTAAATATTCAGTGAGTGAATAAATAAACAATATTAGGTATTTACTGTGTGCCAGACATTGTATAATGGACTCTGTCAAATCTCCAGCAATTCTTTGAAAGAAGTTTTATTATTAACCTTACTTTTAACAATGAGAAAACAGACGCACTGAGAAGTTAAGTAACTTGCCTAAGGTCACACAGCTACGCAAAAACAGGTTTTGAATTTAGGCAGTCTGGCTCAAAGTCCTACATTTTTTGAGGGGAGGGGTTCCCAGGACACAATGTTACTACTTCTCCAGAAATGAGTATATTCTGTAATAAATCTGTGGGATAAACCTATGTATGTATAAGTAACCATACACAAGGAAGGAATCTTTTTTGTTTTGTGTTGCAATGCTGGGGATGGAATCCAGGGCTTCATGCATGCTAAGGCACTCCCAGGCCAAGGCACAAGTCTTAGGTCGTACAGAATTCCAAGTATTAAGATTGCCTTCAGCAAATACTGGAATTCAGAGTCAATGAGAATTTAAAGTCTAATTTCTAAGATTCAGCTATCTGTAGCAGCAAAACTCCTAAACATCTAAAGGAAACCCCAAAGGCTTATAGGTTAAGTACCATTAAATGGGGCTCCATTCAGTTCTAATTGGATGCTGAAGTCTTTGGTCCAGAATAAAAACATTCCAAGTTGGAACAAGAGCAAGATTTAAGGGTTAGCATTGGATAAATCAGTGAGGAAAAAAGTTATCAGCACATGCAGAACCATGTTCTACATGTCTCACTGGTGGCCTCTTTTGGATGAGTAACCGACTTTGCTGAGCAAAGGGACTTACTTAAGACTAGGCTGAGCTTATTAAAAAAAATAACATAAAGCTCTAATTCCTATTAATTTTGCTTTAGGATATTCATGTTATGAGACCTGATGTTCTCATCATATTTTATTGTTTTCAAATTTTCTTCTTGGTACTTTTTTTTTCTGTCAGTCATTCTGGAATCTGTAAGAAAACCTAGTTTATGCTTTTTTATATTTGTTTTCTATTTTTTGGCCTGGTGATGGCTTTCAGTATACTGAAACATGCTCTACCCATGAACCATTCCCCTTGGGCCAAGTTTATGCTTTTAGCTTCGAGTGCCTCTATATACTGAAGATCTTGGGGGATAGATGACCAAAGTTGATCAGGAGAATAAACTTTCATAGAATCAATCCCAGGAAGAATGAAAAGAAACCTCTGGCTTGTGCAGAATAGACTGTTCTAGATGCCTTTGACAGGAAGAACGGTCATCCCAGAGGAAAACTCCACAGAAGACATCATGTTGTTCTAAGTTTTAGGGGAATCTCATTCTGAGGAATTAGGTTAAAATTTGTAATATCACTATACAAGAAAAGTACACCCAGTGGAATACCAAGTTGAAGTGGAGTGAAAGTAATTAATGCAGCCTAGAGGCCTAGAAAGATAAAACATAGCTTAAGATCCAAAATCAGGAGGGAAATGGAATCTCAGAGGAGAGCTAGATGGGTTGTTAAAAAAAAAAGCAGGCATATGAAATTAGACACCACTCTTATGTTCAAACAATGCCAGTGTCAACAGAGTTGCAGAACAGGTATGATGATAGCGCTTGAATGAACAAAAGAAATGGAGGAGGGGCATAGTGTTGCTGCAGGAAAGAGGGTCCATGGGGATTCAAGAACAAGTCTTGTTAGTCTTAGGGTCCCTTTCCTGTTCAGCAAATTCTTTTGTTCAGTGTCCTTATCAATCCCACACCTTGCCTAAGTGAGAATGACAGACAAGCCATTCTTAATGACTTCCTAGCTTTTGAAACTATTTTGGGGTCAAGTGAGAGAAAGAGACACATTTGAGCTGTTGTAAGCACTCGGGTTTCTTTTGGCTTCATTAATTTTCCACTCTGAGATGACTATTTTTGTTTGTGAGCAGAAAAACGAATTTGCACATATATTTTATTTGTGCAATGTTCCAGAAAAATGATGCCCTTGTGGCACCTCATGGGGACAGGGGAAACAAACGGCAGTGTGGCTTGGGACTCTAGACAGGCAGTCGGTGCTGTGTCAGCAGCAGTGTGGCTGGTATCTTCCTCCTCCAGGGACAGGGCACATCCTCTCTAGGCACACCCACTCACCATTAGCACCAGGAACAATTGTTGGCTGTGTCAAAGCCTGGGCCACGCCCTGTGCCGGGACAATGCAGGACCACGCAGTCCTGCCTCTCCCAAGCACTGGCTGCTTCCTTTGCCTTTTCTCCCCTCCTGTGTGTACCAGAGCACCAACTACAGCTTTTTTTTTTTTTCACTGTTTGAAACAACAATTTTAAAGGGTATTTAATGACTACATATTCACATTTGATTTTTCTTTTCTCTGGCAGTTTCTTAATCTTTGAAAGGCTATACAACCAGAAAGAAAATTGGTTCAAAACAGGGAAAGGAGTTCAAAAGGATTCTACCTTCACAGTTAATATGCACTTAATTTGGTGATCATCACATTAGAATGCCGCAGTCTCAAGATGTGGCTTCCAGTTATCTTTGTATATTTCTATTATATTTAAGATCTTGTGTTTTGTCACCATAGTGAGAATGGACCACATTAAAGTAACAATACTAAGCTACATGTTTCCATAAATTCAGGAAAAGAAGATATTATGCACTAATAATATATACTATTGATACTAATGATCTATGGGTTATTTCATTTTTTTTTAGAGAGAGAGTGAGAGAGGAGAGAGAGAGAGAGATAGAGAGAATTTTTAATATTTATTCTTTAGTTCTCGGCGGACACAACATCTTTGTTGGTATGTGGTGCTGAGGATCGAACCCGGGCCGCACGCATGCCAGGCGTGCGCGCTACCGCTTGAGCCACATCCCCAGCCCCGGGTTATTTCTTAATAAAGGGACTTCTGTACTTATAAGTTTATTCATCTATCAACCCATCAGTCAGTATTTATTAAACACCTACATTGTTATACTCTTTTTTAAAAAAGTCCCTATCTTTAATTCAGAGTTTAATAAAGGAAGAAAGACACGAAAACAAGTGATTATAATAGGTACTATAATAGAATTATGCACATCAGACAATGTGGATGCATAGGAAAGGGGAGAAATTACAGTGGTAGTAGAGTATTGGTCAGAAAAGGATTCATAGACTGTGTGGTACTTGAGGTGAGTCTTTAGACTGTTAATCACTTAGGTATGTCTGTGAATATGTCTTGTATGGGTATGCATGAATGTGAGTGTATGTGTGCACATGTGCAAGGGTACACAGGCTCAGCTAGAGCATCAAGTGATCCTCCAGATCCCACAGACCCTGAAGGTCCAGAGCATCTGACTTATAAAGTTAGCATTGGAGATCAGCCATCAGAACAGACTAATGTGATGGGATGTGCCCATGCTATCAGCCTCCATTTCTGAGATCAACTATTTCCTTGGGTGTGTTTTACTCTTGTTTTTCTTAATAGTCATGGATTTTTGTGGTGATAATGATATCACAAATTTAATTCCCGTGTTCTGGTTTGGGACATGCCTGCAGAAGGATGCCAGAGAGGTACACAAATGGCTTTGAAAGTTGGCAATAGGCATTCAATGAGAGCATTTTCCCAGTTAGTGGCCAAATGTGACCACACACTGGGCGATGAGGGAGACCTTACCACTTCAGTTGGTCTGTAGTATTTGAGATCCACAGTCACGTGAACTTTGCCGGTCTCTTTACATCTGCCCACTTCGTTTTCATTCTTTCCTTCCCACCTGTAAAGAAGATAAACACTTAATCAGCTCCTAATTGCTTGGGAGCATCTGGCCACAGTGCAGACCTTGAGATGGCTGCTTTCTCCCTGCAGGAGGGGAGAAGCTCATTAACTGTAGGAGGACAGGCCCGCCTAACCCTGTCATTAGAGCAACAGTGCTTTTCAAAGCTTTTCCTGGTCTACTTTGAATAGGAAGTTTTCCCGCTTTTTAAAAAAATATCATCAATTCAGTAGTGAGGCTATAGAAATGAACAGATTAGTTAATAAAAGGAACTTGGTAACTTTTAGGCATTTCAAACATTTTGCTCTTTTTCATCCCCCTCTTGATAAAGGCAGTTATTTGGAATTAATATATTTTGTCCTCCTCCCTTTATTTTTCCCTTCCTTTTGTACTTTTTGAGAAATTTAGTGTCATTTCAATGCATTCCATTTGAGGATAAGTTCCATATCCTAAATGATGACTCAATTCATTTCTGTATTATGTACAAGTGCCCCTGCCCTCCTCAGTCAGCAGTGGGCCTTGTTAATAAATCTCAGATGATTAAAACTCTAAAAAGTGCACAACTAATTGTTTGTTTCCTGCTGAGACAGGGTGCATCAGCATCTCCCTACCATGTGCTCCACTAACTTGATTGGCATATTATTAAGAGTCCCGTTTCCTTCCCTAAATACCCACAGTTGACAACAGTGAAGATCCATCATGATTCCTCAAGAGCACATTTTTCCAGGACACACCCATTTACTTCAAGACCAGCTTCTCACTGAAATCTACTTTTCTGTTTTATTTTCTCATTTTTAAAAAATAAACAATGCCAATGGCTTAATGTTGACCTATGGATTTCTACAATCTGCCATCCCAACAACAGAATATACTTGTTTATGTTTAAAAATGAATTTTTTTCTGCAAGGAAAGATGTAAAAGTTTACATTTGATGTCAGTGCTCATCCTTAGAATGAATTCGATTTATCAGCTGGAGATGAATTCTATGAACATGGGACAAGTCTGTGTGTTCCCTGGACCAGTCACAGAGGAATCAAAGAGTACTAAGTTAGCTAATTGACTATGCAAGTCCCAGGTACCATTTAAGATAAGCATTAAAGATTGATGAGGGATATATATATATATATATATATATATATATATATATATATATTTGTTTTATAGTACAGGCTCAAAAGGTTATAATGAATAATTATAAGACATCAAAATGAAAGTATTCTATAAACTGCAAAGTTCCATGTTAATAATGGATACTAAAGGAGGGTTAAATTTTAAAATAGGTTGTGTACTGGAGCTCTGACCTCACAAAGTTTTATTTTTATTTTTTATGATGATGGAGCTTGAACCCTTTAGCACCTTTAACACTGAGTGAAACTCGCAATCCTTTTTTAAAACTTTGAGACAGGGTCTTGTGAAGTGGTACAGGCTGGCCTTGAATTTGTGATCCTCCTGCCTTAGCTTCCTGGATCACTGGGATTACAGGTGTGAACCATTGTGCCAGGCACAAACATTCTTTTGGATCAATCACCTGAATATGCTATGAAATCACCTATTGATATCAAAGAGAAATACTTGACGATTGGAGGAATCTTCAGTTTATCAGTGTGCCAACTCTGTTAAGAAAATCAAGGCAAATATGAAAAAAGTCCCACAACAGTGAGAGAATTATACCACAATATGTAGAATAATATAAACTGTACAACTGGTTATTTTTCAATGACTTTCATAGTGATTAATGTGAAAGGGAGTCTTTGATAATACACTTATTTGTTTTAACTTCTTAATGTTGAGTGGATCAATCTGACAAGTTATGTAGAGCTGAGAGTTACAAAGCAAGGAATGATGGGATCAGAGGTGTTTTTGGAACATTCACCTAGAAATAGGATGTTCTGGAGTATGGAGAATGGAAATGTTTTATAATGTGAAACTGAGTAATGATAGTAATCAGAATTTCTTATGGATAAAGACCAAAGGACGAAAACTGCTTAAGTCATGATTTTTTAAAAAATATCATTTATTCTTTTTTTTTTTTGAGAGAGAGAGAGAGATTTTTTAAAATATTTATTTATTTTTTTAGTTTTCGGGGACACAACATCTTTGTATGTATGTGGTGCTGAGGATCGAACCTGGGCCACACGCTTGCCAGGCAAGCGTGCTACTGCGTGAGCCACATCCCCAGCCCAAATATCACTTATTCTAAAGTTAATTGGCTAATTGAAAACTTTTCTTTGGTTAGGCTTCCAGTAAATGAAAGAATATTTGTATTTCATAGGCAGGCATTAACTTCACTTCTGTCTACATTCCATACTTTACGAAGAAACACAGTTCAGCATGACATATCATTTTTCATGACAGTCGCTCCACCTAAAGCCAACACTGTTCATAATATTGTGTTTTTTACAATGTGTGGCTAAGGATTTAGTCTACACTGACCTATGTACACATACATATTCCAATATGTCATTTGTATTGGTAAATAATCTCAGATATTATGATCTGGAAAATTGGTGATTCAAATCTATTTATAATTATATATTTTTTGAACTTGCACAAACACATATACATATTTAAATTGATAAAGCCACAGTAAAGACTTGGGACAATTTCCCTGATTTGAGAAGGAGCATGTGATTCAGGAAAAGAATGAGGCCAAGGAAGAGGGGTCTTTGGACCCTAGGTCTGCAAACCTGTTCATAAAGACCTAGGCAGTATGGATCACATAGTTTCTGTTAGGTATTTCCCTTTTCACTCTTCTTTTGCTTCTTTCCCCCTCTTCTCCTTTTCTTTTTTACCTTAATTTTTCATAGTGCCACCCTTTAAAACTGCAAAACCCATTCTTACTTCTAGGATAGTAGCAAGCAAGCCTTAGCAGAGCTTTGGCCTGCGGGTCAGAATTGCCCCCCCCCCCCCCATTACCTCCTCACTCTGGACTAAGGGAAAGCATTTATATCAAGAGGCTGCATGGCTGGACCACTTGATTTTTAATGTCTGCTACTGACCCTCTTTGATTGCTTTGCTAGTCACAGCACATATTTGGGATTTGTTATACTAGTCGAGGTGAGAAAGGCTAAAGGAAGGACACACTCCCTTTTAGGAGCTTATTAAATACAACCTGAAAGTCAGATTTGGGTTTAATATTACTTTGGCACCTAGAGGTCAGAGCTCCCATTAAAGCTTTTTTGTTGCCATCTGACCACTGTCTGTTGGGCTTCCATCTTGCAAAGTCAAAACAGTCTCTAAGGCACTTAGAGGGCATTGCTTTCTACAATTAATATAGCTACAATGAATAATCAAATGGAACTAGGAAATGGCTCAAAGTGGAACTGGGTTGGCAAAAACCACTTTCTAATTTGCACCAGGTCTGCATGAGGGCAGTAAGCAAAAGTTTGGGCAAAGAGCCAAAAATCATTGTTACAACAATACACAAAACACTTGTATTAACAAGCAAAAGGTAACAGCTAACTAGTCCTAACAAGTAATATTATGACTCAAAGAGTTGCAGTGTCAATGAAACGATGGTGGCTTTTCAGGGAGTAGATTGAGCCAATTAATTGGAATTACTACCCACTAATTTGGATCAGCGATTTATCAGGAAGGGATTCTATATAATTCAACTTTTAAAAGAAACCACTGGCTCCTAATAAGCATTAAATGGCAATAGAATAACAGGATCATGCCCAATAAGGCAAGATGAGGTCCTATTAAAATCTACTCAATTGTGGGTCTTTAAAAGAATAACAGACAAAATCAATCAGGTAAGTTGGACCTGCATGGGAGGGAGCAATGCACTGCTCAGAGTAACTGAAATACTGTAAAATCCTTCAGGAATTATTTTCAAGAAAGGCTATTTTATGAAGGTTGGAGGCTGCAGTGGCTAGGGTTTGATAACACAAAGCAGTCACAGTCCTGGAAGACTTATTGGTTTCTGAAGAGATGGGTGGTTTGTACACACTTCTGCTTCTTCTCAGGTCCACTTTAAAAAAATTGAGTAAATTCATGAAGGCTAAAATAACAGGAAAGAGGTGAGAAGGAGCAAATTCTGGAAGGCAGATAGAACAGTGTTAAAACTTACCAGAAGCCCTAGTCAGAGAGCTGAGAATGAACCAAATTTACACTTGCAGAAGCCTCCACCAGGAACCAAAGTGTGGGTTGATTATCCTCTGCCTGGGAGGCAGGCTGGTGCTCCACCCCTTCCCATTCCTCAGCATTTGGCAACTGCCCCACCCAGCCTGGAGAAGAAGGTCGCTGGACTGAAGGTCATAGGCCCAGTGAAGGGTGGGTCAAGATGCTGTAAACCAAATATATGCACAATGAACCTGGGGACCCCTGCCCTGCCCTTACTGTGTGGGCAGTCAATCCTATTTTCTCCCAGTGATGAGACTTAGGAGTTTCCTTTGTGCATCAGAGATTTTCCAGCTAAATGGCCTTGTCAGGTCAGCCCATAGTGATACAGGCAACTATGGTTAAGCTCCAACTATATTCTCAAAACTCCCACTTTGCTATTTAGGCCCCCACTTTTAAACAGAAGCAAAACCCAAGAATTATCAGACAGATATGTGAGGAAAATCACATACATAAAAGGTCAAAATCAGAATAAATAGAAAAAAAAGCAACTTGAAACAGAACAAGCCAAGATGGAAGAATTTTAAAAACAAAACTTTCACATATATACCTTTAATATCCTTAGATACAGAGCTACGGAATGATACCAAGGAAAAGACAACTGGATACTATATATAAAAAAAGGACACTTTGAAAAATCAAGAGATCTTAAAAATGGAAAAAGTAAAATGGCTCAAAATTCAAGAGAAGATTTATTATTATTATTATTATTTCGGGACGGAGTCTTGCTCATTGCCTAGGCTGGTCCCGAACCCCTGAACTCAAGAGATCCTCCTGCTTCAGCCTCCTGAGTAGCTGGGATTACAGGTACGTCCAACTGTATCCAGCTAAAAGATGATTTTAAGACTACATTGAAATGTACATTGAAAGTTGTGAAAAAATATGTAAGCATGCAAACAAAACACAACAAACAAACAAAATAAAAGGCAGTTGATAAAATGAGAAGACTGCTCAGGAGATCATTATACCAGATTTCCAAAAAAAGAGTACATAGAAAAATGGAGCAGAGCAAATAATTATCTTAAAATAAATCAGGAAAATTATCAGAGTAGAAGCAAATGCATTTCCTAACTAGAAGGGTGCTCTATATAATGGATGGGTCTAAATCCATTGTGTTACTCTGCTTTCCACTGCCATAAAAAAAAGCCTGGGAAAATAAACATATATGGAGGAAAGGTTGTTTATTTTAGGTCACAGTTTCAGAGGCTTCTGTCAATGATCACTTGACCTCGTTGCTTTGGACCTTACAGTAGAAGAGGCTGATGACCTCATGGTGGTTGGGAAGCAAAGAGAGAGGAAGGGGCCCAATATTCCCTTCAAAGGCATGTCTCCAGTGACACAACTTTCTCCCACCAGACCACACCTCATTAAATTCCCACACCTCCTACCAATAGTACCACAGGTGGGTGTTTTGGAGACACTTATCCAAACTACTGCATCTACCTTACATATTTCAGACCATTGGGACCAAAGGAAGGCAAGAGCTACTTCCCAGACAGAACAAACACAACTGGAAGTCAGATAAGCTCTTGGTTTCTCATATAACATTGTAAATCTTCAAAATTCCTTGTACGTTGTTTTGTTTTGTGTTTGTGTGTGTGTGTGTGTGTGTGTGTGTGTGTGTGTCTACGAATTGAATGAATTGAAACCAGAGTCTTGTGCATGCTGGGCAAGTGATCTACCACTGAGCTATATCACCAGCCCAAACCTTCAACATTCTGAAAGAAAATTATTTCCCATCTAGAAAGATGTATTGGCTACAATATTAGTTTTAAAGACAGACTAAAGATATTTTAAGATATGCTTGGCTACAAAATACTTGTTTCTAGACATCCTTCTCAGGAAACAAACTAAAATTTTGCTTCACTCATCCACAAGAGGTGGCATGTACTTGTAGTCCAACTACTCAGGAAGCTGAGGCAGGAGAGAGAATCCCTTGAGCCCAGGAGCTTAAGGCCAACCTGGGCAACATAGGAGGACCCTGTCTCTAAACAAACAAACAAACAAACAAACAAACAAATATTCTGCTTCATCAAACAAAAAGTTTTACAAAAGGTGTCAAAAGTGGGATCTAATATAAGAGACTGGCTAAGAGAATCCTCCAAGTGAGTGTGAAGGGAGACCTAGGGTGCTGACCCTCCTACTTACCCAGACTAGATTAGGCCAGAAGCTTCTAGAGAGATGCTTTAGTAAGACATGACTGTTTGACTAATTTCAGGGGGTGGGGTGGAATGGAGAGAACCTGAAAGCCTTCAGAAGCAATTTAGACAACTGGGGCAGAGTTTAGGGTAAATTTAGTAATAAATACATAGAAAATTAAGCAAAAGGAGAAAGAATGCATTTAATAAGACTATGATCAACAAATGATAATGGTATAGAAAAGCAAAAATAATTGTGATTTAATGGAATGAATACCAATCAGTCATAAAAATGTAATGCTGAATACTGAGCTAATCAAAAATTAAAATTTAACAATAGAGTATTAAGAGAATAGAGGACTGGGTAGAAAAAGAGAACAAAGTACTCATTTTGAATAAGAGATCAGAGAAAGCTAACAGATAATGTCTAGAAGAGAAATAAAATATAAAAAAACAATAATCACAACAATTTATTTGGAAACATGAAAGTAAAAGCCAAAATAATCAGCTAAAAGAGTGTAGTAAAGGACAATAGGATTTCTATCTAGAAAGAGAGAAAAAATAAGAGTGAAACAAATAATGATCATGAAACAAATCAAGACAATTTACCGGAGAAGAACTATTTACCTTTTCAGATGGAAAGGGCCCACAGAATATCCCAAATAACAAGCGGAGCTGGCTGAGAGATAAGCTTTATATGAAATCAGTCAGGACTGATGAAGCCCTTTCTTTCTTTTCATTTTTATTTTTTTGGTACTGGAGAGGATTGTACTCAGGGGCACTCAACCACTGAGCCACATCCCCAGCCCTATTTTGTATTTTATTTAGAGACAGGGTCTCACTGAGTTGCTTAGTGCCTTGCCATTGCCGAGGCTGGCTTTGAACTTGTGATCCTCCTGTCTCAGCCTCCTGAGCCGCAGGGATTATAGGCAGCTGATGAAACCCTTTCTAGAGCCCCCTGTGTGTGGCAGAGATTGGGATTCTGGAATGACTGCAGCCAGACTCCACTGGGCTCAGTCAGAGCTCTGCTCTGGGGACAGGCTTTCTGTCCTACCATTTCCTCTATAAACCCAACACTTCCTTTCAGGTCTCCTCCTGCCATTCTTCCTCTGGGTAAGGGCAGGGGCTGGCATCTTTGGAACCACTAACATGCCAGCTCCTGCACCGAGGACATCTCCTACAAGGTGGTCAGAAGAGTCTGCACAGAAGACGGGAAGAAGCCATTTGGAAGAGGCAGGTCAACTTGGAGGGCTTGGCCTCAGAAACTGAAGGCACAGGGGTGTCTGCCCAGGGCATGATCAATAATGTCAAATGCTAATGATGAGACACAGGAAGATGCGGGATTTGAATGGGTCCCCAAAAGTGCTAGAAAATACTGGTATGTTGGAGTGTCAAGAGCAGGAGACTGGAAAGAGAAGGGGACAGTGAGGAGGGGCAACTCTCAGATTCCTTTTGTCAAAGCAGGGAAAAGGAGAAGAAGGCAGTGGCTGGATCTGAAGGAGGGAGGAATGGCAGGCCTGGAATCCTGAGAAGGCAGGAGGGCAGAAGTCAAAGGCTAGGAGGACAGACTGTTTCCAAAGGGCCTAGGGAGGGGGACCTGCTGGTGGAACAGGAGAGATGAGAACTGGTGTTTTAATCACAACCCCTGCCCTAATGATGGAAGATAACACCAGTCTCCTGGACACCATGCGATCTGAGAACCTCAGCTGCCTACAGCTCTCTAGCATTGCTGTTGAAATGAAGACTCGTCTGCCTCCATCCCTGCCCAGAATTCTTCCATTTTATTTATATTAATGATGCTAACTGTTCTTAAATGAGGGGTTTCTGGCAGCAAAAAGTCCAGCTGTTACTTCTGTAGTTATTGAACTACAACAAAAAATGTAAAATTTAAATTCATTCTCCAGCTGTTCATGTAGAAGGCACTTCTCAGGATTAACACCTACATTTATTCTGTGCTTTCTATATCAGAGGGCCCTTAGGAACGTTAACTGCTGAATCCTGCCAAGAGTCAGACAGGTAGTGTAATCTGCAGTTTATAAACGGGAGAAAAAGAAGATCTGAGGGCTGAACGATTTACAGAAGGCCATACGGGGAAGAGGATTTGGAGCCAAGATTGCAGAGCTAGGCTTCTTGGCTCCACCATCCTTGGCTCAGGTCATGACTATTTCACATGGCTAGAAAAAGCTGATGGGTGGGGGTGCCCTCTTAAGAGGGTACTATCATTTTTATGGGGAGCCCTTCCCAAACATTTTTCCATGACAGTTGTCATTTGTCACCTCACTTTCTTCTTTTTTATCAGCATCACTGAGAAGCTTTTCATTAGAGAAGCTCTACTTTCAAATTGTCTTTTCTTATGCTTTATCTCTAGGAAATCAGACTGGCATGAGAATCCAATGGGAAAGTCTTATGTGGTGGTGCTTACCCGGGGGGAGGGAACCCAAGAGATTAAAAATAAATAAATGCATAAGCAAATAAAGAAATAAGTAAAACAGACCAGCAATGCTCCTCCTTAGCTGTCAAATGGCAGTGGAAGAATTTTCAAATGCATAGCCAGCATTTAAGTGAGTCTTGGTGTTTCCATGCTATCTTTATATGGATTGCTAAACATTATCTGGCTGCCTTATTTATTTTAACTCGGTAGGGACATTACTATCTACCCCAAAAGGATACAGGTGGAAATTTTCCTCTTTTAAAAGAGAAAGCAAAAGGATCGGAGGTCTTTTACAGGGCCATGGAGAAGGCTGGTGTTCGGGCTCCATGTGAAATCTCAGTCACAGTTCTGGGCCTGTGCTCACCTCTTCTACCTATACAACCACATCTATCCATCTCCTTTTCTTCCATCTCCGACAAATTTACACTGAACACCCCTGAGTGCCAGCAGCTATAGCAAGCCAGGAGCTAGACCTGGTCTCTATCCTTCAGGAACCTGGAATCTGGTGACTACCACACCACATGGAGACAGACAGGATGTTGTCACAGCCCAGAGGAAGACACCTGGCACAGACCTGGTTGGAGGAGAGTATC
Organism: Ictidomys tridecemlineatus; assembly: GCF_052094955.1. Taxonomy (NCBI): domain Eukaryota; kingdom Metazoa; phylum Chordata; class Mammalia; order Rodentia; family Sciuridae; genus Ictidomys; species Ictidomys tridecemlineatus. The sequence continues at coordinate 133,680,565 of NC_135484.1, forward strand.
AGCCCCAGGGAGGATGTCTGAGCTAAGGCCACAAGGACGCGTGGGAAGTGGTCAGGGGAAGCAGAAGGAATCATAGGAGCAGGTAGTTCTTGGTATGCCCTGAAGTGGTCAAGCTGGTTCACCCAGCTTATTGGTTTGCCTGGCACTAGCACCCACATACAATTCACTGCCTTCTGCCTCCATGCCTTTGTCATGTCATCCCACCCACCTGGCAGCTTTCCCTCTTCTTAACTACTCTCTGCATTTCCCACTTGGACAAGGGCTGGCTTCAATCTTTTCTTTAGATATCTCTCAACCTTGATATGGTGCCACTACTTCAGTATTGATGTGATACATTTGTACACTGCCATCATCTTATGTATATATCTTTGTGAATGATGTGTTCTTATTAACTATTGCCCTGTAGAGTCTATAGTTCTCAAGGGCAGAGAAATATCTTTTGATTCTCTTCAATGAGAGAAAACGAGGTGGGCAGAGGGTACATGTACTATACATCTATGTGTTTAGATACTGTGCTGGATGTTTACTTAGGTTATTATAAAGACCACAGTTTCAGGATCTACGCGATCCTTGGTTAAGAACTATGATTGACTTTCTACCTAATCAACTGCATATGAAATAGAATGAGAGTTGTCTCATGCCACCACATCACATCATACCAGGGTTCAAATTAGCTTTCATCATGCTAATGACTCAACGCCTGTTGCTTTGACAAAAGCACACATCAGTTTAGGCTGTAGCATTTGGGTTTTTATGGGTTAAAAATCCAAGTACCTAAGAAGTTTATAAAAATAAATGATGATTAGGGCTTAGATTGCTCAGTGGTTGAAGGGAGGGAGAAAAGGACAAAACAAGAAGAGAGAGAGAGGAAGGAGAAAAAGAAATCTCTTTTATTCTTTATGTTTTGTAATGTTGGGGATCAAACCCAGGGCCTCATACATGCTAGACAAGCTTTATACCTACCATTAAGCTATGTCCCCATCTCCACAATTTAGAGTTTGCATGAAATAATCTATTATGATGAAATAGACTGTGAATATTTTTGAAGGCCCACTTAGAGACTTTCCAGAATTTTTTTTATGATACATGCACTTGAGAGTACATAGTTCTATGAAGGTTTGCTTGCAGTGATCAATTTTTCTAGCTCTAATGGCAAATTCTGAGTGATGACAGATGAGATGAGTTATATTTCTAGAAGTCAGTCTCACAGATTTCACTAAATTCAGCTGGACAGTATGTTTACCAAAGAAAAATTTAGCAAACTGTTGAGGTAGGGGTCAAAACTACCAGGGACTCAAAGATGGCTGGCTTAAAAGCAGTGTATTTAATAGTATGAAGGGAAAGGCAGAGCCATGGTAGTTTTTCTTCTCCTGACTGCCCCCCTGCAGAAAACTCTTAGAAGTGTGTCACCTGAGAATTCTGCTCATCAACAACTACAGACTGGATTTGATTTTCCATACTGTATAGTCACAGGCTCAGTAAGCTCTGGAAGAATGCCTCATGGGAACAATATTGGACACAGGGACATTTCATTCATACCCTAGAACCTGTATCCACTGGCCCTTCTTCTTACCTGTCCTCATCAGGATCCTCCTTCAAAGCCCAGGGCCCAGGGTCCAGAAGTTCCCCCTACCAAGAAATTAGGGAAGAAATGTGGGCCAGCACAAAATGGCTTGCCATCCCAGCTGGGAGGATTTTAGACATGGATTTCTTTTTAAAAGTATACTAATTTTGCCCTTGTTTTTACTGAAAATGTAAAGAAAGCACCACAAACTATGATAAATCTTTCCATTGCCTGAAACATCTTTCCCCCAGCAACAGGTATTGGTTCTCTTGTGATTGCAGGCCATTCTTACAACTTTCTTCTTGCAATCTAACAAGATTCATCACAGAAAATTAGTCAAGACAAGTATTTGCCTGTTTGGTTTATCCTACCAACATCTTAGTTGTAGGAGAAAGGTGTTTCTTTTTTGTGTTACTTAGTATGAAGTGGACAGAAAGTGAAAACCAAAACATAACACTAAAAAGACCCCTGATAAAGCATCCTCCTGCCCCTCCTCTAAAATACCCTATAGAACTGTTCGAAGGAAACAGCTGTTGTCATACAGCTGGCATCCCTTTACGAATGTCTGCATGTCTAATCTTTTATCAGGATGGCCTGTGGTACTGATCTGCTTCCCTAAATATATTTTACTAGCCCAAAGTCAAATTAATGTGCTATTTTCTAATAAATGCAAAGCTAAATTACTCAAATGGTATCAAATACTCAAGAGGGAATAGCTCTTTCAATTTTAAATGTACAGATGGCAATTCAGGTGTCAAGTCTTTTCAGTGTATATAAACATTTCCCAAAACAGAGGCAGAAATGTGAAGAGAACACAGATTTTAAGGCAACTAAAGTAAGAATATTCCAGATACTGATCAATATGAAGAGGAACTAACATGTATGATGAGGCTGTAGAGAAAGTCTAGAACCAAGGGAAAATATCTCTGACTTTCCTTTAAGCACAGATAATACAGGAGGTAAGAGTTCCGAGTGGCAGAATGCTATCTGTGTTAACTAGTGGTGCCACTAATGAAGTTAGAAACTTTGGCTTCACCAAATCTTGCTGATTCTGTCTATTATGAATCAATCTCTCCCTCCCTCTTCAGGCCATCAGCTCCTCACAGCCCCTTCCCTGCAAGGCAGCTTCAACAGCCCTCTGGCGGGAAGCATGGTGACTTCCCTGGAGCTGTCACCACCATGCCAGGGTCAATCATACTAACCATGGAACTTGGGGAAATTAGAGTGACAATGAGCAATCTTGAAAGGCCTTTCTGGACAAGCTGGCTTTGGGGAATATCCATTCGTGTTCAATTAAGTATTTATAGAGGGCCTGTTGCAGGCAGCTGTTTGTGAGCATTGATGCTACTCTGGGAAAGAGACAGATGCTAGTGCTGTCTCAATCACTTAACAGCTGCTGACCTAGAGGGCAGCAGGTACTTATACAACTTGTTGGGAGAGGTGCTGTGGTTTAGGGAGAATTTGCTTCTAGTGATAGAGCTTAAGACCCAAATTGCATGCAGTGAAAATTGTCCTTGAAAACTCCATCATATATAACTTTATTCAATCAGAATTTGGGCTCTTGAAAGCTCAAAAGCCAAGCCTCATCTTTGTTCTTTTGGCATTTGGTTGGGGCTTCTCTTTCCCTGAGGTGTGCAGGCCTGGATCTGTTTTTCGTGCAAATATTACATCACGAAGTTTTTTTGAAAGAATGTCAACAAGAAGGATGCAAAATGCAACATAAAGGAAAGTGGCAACTCTTCTCTTTCTTTTTCTTCCTTCTTTATTGTGTCCAACTACAACTAAATTTTTTTTTTTTTTAAAAATGTTCAGATCCGACTCTGCCACTCCCTTGCAGGGTGACCTAGGGAGGATACTGAACCACACTGGGCCTCAGTTTCCTCCTCAGTGAAATAGTACCCAACCCCTGGAATGAAGATGTCTAAGTGTGGAGCTCCTGGCATGCTTTCTGGCTCACACTAGATGCCCACCACACATGATACTGAGCACATGCTGTTTCTCTCTGCCTGTGTCCCCATTCTCTAGTAGTAGCACCCTAATGTTGGGGAAGATCCAGATCCTCTCCTATTCAAACTGTGGACTTCCAGTGGAGCTGCCTATCATGTACTTTTCTCTCATGGACCACAGGAAAAGGCCTGGGATCCAATTCCATTGTGGCTACAATGACTGGTCTTGAGATGATCACAAATCCCAACTGTCTTTTTCTATCATCACCCAGTCACTCATAGCAAATGTTTACACAGAGCTCAGACTCAGGCAGGTGCTGTTCATATACCTAATAACCTGCTCACTCCGCTCTATACCTGTGGGGCTGGGACTCTTACTATCCTTACTTTATAGTTAGGGGAACAGAGACAAATACAAGATAAATAACTGTCCTAGGAAGTCACAGAGTTGGGATTCCAGCCCAGGAATGTGATGATGGGTCTTTGCTTTTAATCATACTACACCACACTGGGTGCAGATGAAGATGAATGACTTTGGGATGAAATTGACTAAATCATGAAATAAAATAATTAGGTAGGATTCTTGGAAGAAAGAAGCATGTTCATGTATAGTAGTCCTCTGTTATATGCAGGGGATATGTTCCAAGACCAAGGATAGTACCAATGGAGTGTGTGTGTGTGTGTGTGTGTGTGTGTGTGTGTGTATGTGTGCTGTTTTTTCTACATATATTATTATTATTATGATTTAGTTGTAGTTCTGAAATGTTTCCCAAAGTATTATGCATACAGAGGTGGGGCTTCAGGGCAATGATTGGTGAGAACTCTGACCTATTCAGTGAATTTATCAGTAAGAGTGAACAATTACTAATAAAATAGAACAAGTATAACAATATACTGTAATATAATTGCCAGCATCACCACTCTTGAGACTTTGAAGCCATAAATAAGGAAAACAGGCATTATTTGAACACAAAGGCACTGGGATACCATGACAATTGACCTACTAATCAAGATATCTACTAAATGTCTCCTGGGCAGGTGGCATTTATGGTGTGGATATGCTGGACAGACAGACAATTCACAACATGTGTGGGAACGATGGTGTGAGATTTCATCATGCTATTCAGAATGGTGCACAATTTAAAACTTATGAATTGTTTATTTCTGGAAATTTCCATGTAATATTTTGAATTGCTGCTGACTGCCAGTAACTGACACCTCCAAGTGAAGCCACAGATAAGAAGGGATTACTGTACTCTTGAAGTCCTATAAAGCAGGTTTCCCAAATTGGGCACAACATTGTTCTTAGTCTCTTAAGAATCTTTCAGATCCTAGTGTGCTGCCTTCGTTTCTGTCTGGTTTCTAACTGTGAGGGCTCTGCTCCCGAGAAACCAAGAAAGGCTCAATGGCCCTCTCAGAAGCTCACAGCTGCAGCAGAGGAGCAGCCAGGGCCCAGGCATGGGACACTGCCTGTGGCTTTCCTCTTCCTCTTCCAGCTGTGATTGGTATGCTGACCTGAAGGCTCTAGAAGACCCAAAGAAAGGAGATTGAAAAAAAAAACAAACAGTGAAATATAAATGGTAGACACATTCACAAAGCTGTCATGATTTTATTATTTGGCCTGGTGAAGTAAGTTGACATTATTAGATAAATTACACTTTAAGTATCACTAGAAGAGTTTAGCACCAGAATTTTTATTTTCTTTTCATTTTGGAATATCCACATATGCAAAATAAGATATCTTTGGGATAGAACCAAAATCTAAACTAGAAATTCATCTATATTTCATATATACCTTATACACAGCCCGAAAGTTAAGTTTGCACAATATTATAGTGTGCCTGAGTTCTTTCTTTCTTTCTTTTTTTTTAAAGACAACAATTTGTGACAGTTCTTATGGTTCCCCAGGTTGACTGGGCTCACTTGAGATGTCTTTACTTGGGGTTTCTCCTGGGGTCAGATACTTGGGACTGCAGACATCTGAAGGCCTGATTGTGTTAACCACTCAGGATGCTTTGCCTGTGTGGCTAGCAGTTTGATATTGGCTAGGGTCTCAGCTGATGCTGTCCAGGTATGAATGTCCTCTTCATGTGATGTGCCTGTGACCCATCAAAGGAAGTTGGATGTGGAATTTTGTGCTTGTGGTGTTCTATCAGTGCTCAAAGTTTCAGATTCTGGAGTATTTTGAATTTTGGGTTAGGAATATTCAACCTGTATAGAATAAATAAGATGAATGTTCTGCAAACTCAACTCCACTGATAAGAGGCAGAAAGAACTGAAATAGTTACTGGGTACACAGGAGAGTACCATTTTGTCTAGGTGACAAGAAGTGTGATAGGCTGCCACTCAGAAGACTATTATTAAAAGCACGAAGTAAGGTCTTTCATTCATCTAGAATGCTGAACCATCACATCTCTCTTTCTGGGAAGAGGTGAAAAAAACTTATGGGCCAGGCATTTTGCCTATAATCCCAGCAACTAGAGAGGCTGAGGCAGGAAGATTGCTATTCTTCTTGGGGTTTATTATGCCTCTTGGATCTGTGGTTTTATTGTTTTTATGAAATTTGGGGGGAATAGTCATTATTTAATTCTTTTTCTGTGTTTCTCCCCCTTGGACTTCAATGGCATGTCAGGTTGCTTAATAATTGTCCCCAAGTTCCTGAGACTATTCTCTCTCTCTTTTCTCGCACTAGTCTTTTTCCTTCTGTGCTTTCTCTTGGATCATTTCTATTATTATGTCTCCATACACACTGACATTTTTTTTTAATAGAGATTGACAAAATTTGTGCAGAAATGCAGAGGATTTAGAGTTTCTGAAAAAAAAGGTGGAGAATGTTTACTGCCTCATTTAACATCTTTAAAGTTTAAACATGGTATTGACATAAGGTTAGACATACAGATCAATAGAAAAGAATAAAACTTTTCAGAAATAAGCCCAAACGTATATGGGCAACTGAATTTCCACAAAGATAATTCAGCTGGAAAAGACTAGTCTTTTCAACAAATGATACTGGCACACTAATAATGATGTGGGTTGGGGAGTGAAATTCAGCAGATACCTCATACCACACGCGCGCGCGCGCGCGCGCACACACACACACACACACACAAATGGATTATAGATTTAAATGTAAGGGCTAAAATTAACATACTGCTAGATAAAAATTAGAATAGCTTTGCAACTTTGGGGTAGTCAAAGATTTTCTAGATTGTTTTGTTATTAAATTTTTACATAAATATAGTTTCCTCATCTATGGCTTATCTTTTCAGATTCTTAACAGTGCTTTACAAACAGCAAATATTTTACATTTTTATGTAGTTCATCTCTTTGTAATCATATAGTTTATTAATTTTTAGTTTCTTGTGTTGTATGTGTTTTCATTATATATATAGGTCAGTTTAAAAAAAAAGACAAGGATTTCTTAGGACACCAAAAGCAAGAAACATTTTTTTTAATGGGGGGTAGGAATGTAGCACAGTGGTAGAGCCTTTGCCTATCATGTGCAAGGCTCTGGGTTCAATCCCCAAAACCATCAAAAAATCATAAAAGGAATAACACTTCAAAATCTCTGCTCCTTAAAAGTGATCATTAAAAAAACAATGAGTCAAGCCAGAGTCTGGGATCAAAATAATTGTAATATGTATATATGGACACAATTCTTATATGTAGAATATAAAACGTAATTCCACATTAACACAACTCAATAAAAAAATTGAATACTTCATACAAGAAAATATACAAACAGCCATTGAGCACATGAAAATATGCTCAACATGCTTAGTAACCTGAGAAAGCTATATATTTTTAATATTTATGCTCTTTTTTTAAAAAAATTTTAGTTGTATATGGACACAACACCTTTATTTTATTTATTTATTTTTATGTGTTATTGAGGATCAAACCCAGTGCCTCATTCTTGAAAGGCAAGTGCTCTGCCACTGAGCCACAATCCCAGCCCTCTAATCTGCATTTAATGCCAACAATGAATTTTTAAGATTTCAGATATTTGGTTTTTTATCTCTAGAAGTTTTTATCTCCATTGGTTTTTTTAAAAAAGTTTTGCTATTTACCACTCTCTCTGCAATGTGCTCCTGTCTTTCTTAGAAAACCGGAACATCATTATAATAGTTATTTAAACATCTTTGTATGTTCATACCAATACCTTTATTATTCCTCAGTCTGTTTTTATTGATTGATTTTTATCCTGGCTATAGGTCATGTTTTCCTGCTTCTTGACATGACTACTAAGCTTTGATTGAAAGCTGAACATAATGAATTCTGTGTAGATGAGTGTCAAGATTTACTGTTTTCCTGTAAAGAATGTAGGGCTTTGTAATGGCAGGAAGCTAGGTTATTTGTGTCCAGTTCCATCCTTTTTAGAGATGTATTTAAACCTGGTTAGCCTAAGTCTAGAGTAGACTTTGCTCTGCGGAACAGCTTCTTGCTGAGGCAGAGCCCTTCTGAAATCTGCACTGTACTCTCTGAGGGATCCACAGGTTGCCTCATCATGTATGGCTGAGTCTTCAAAGCCTTCTAGTCTTGGATGAACTGGAAGAAACATTCACCTTCCGCTTCTCAGGTAGTTCTGTGTCTAAGTTCTTGTGGCATTTCTTACACACATGCCTCTTATTATTATTAAGTGAAGACTTAAGAGAACCTCTATGTAGATTTCTGGAGCTCTGTTCCATATAGATCCCCTCTCTCTAGAATTCTGTCCTATAATGTCCAGGTCCCTCTGACTATGAATTATGATCTCTACCTCCTCAATTCAGCAGGAGAGTTGTTCTAAGCTTGGGGTTCTCCTTGCTTGCTCCTTGTACTCCCAGGGAGAAAGCAGGACAGGGTGATTACAGAGCTCCTTTAATTCATTTATTTTCTATCAGAGATCTCAATCCCATATTGCTTGCCATCCAGTATCTGAAACAATTATTTCATGTATTTTGTCTAGTTTCCTAGGTTTTTAAAGATAAAAGGTTAAATCTAGTTTTTTTATTCCATTATAGCTAGAAGTGAAAATCCTTTCTTATGGTTCAAAAATGAATCTTAGACTTCTCAGAGGAGGACATACAATCAATCAATAAGTACATGAAAAAATGCTCAACATCGCTAGCAGTCAGAGAAATGCAAATCAAAACCACCCTAAGATACCATCTCACTCCAGTAAGAATGGCAGCCATTATGAAGTCAAATAACAACAAGTGTTGGCGAGGATGTGGGGAAAAGGGCACTCTTGTTCATTGCTGGTGGGACTGCAAATTGGTGCAGCCAATTTGGAAAACAGTATGGAGATTTCTTGGAAAGCTGGGAATGGAACCACCATTTGACCCAGCTATTCCCCTTCTTGGTCTATTCCCCAAAGACCTAATAAGAGCATGCTACAGGGACACTGCTACATCGATGTTCATAGCAGCACAATTCACGACAGCAAGATTGTGGAACCAACCTAGATGCCCTTCAATAGATGAATGGATAAAAAAAAATGTGGCATTTATACACAATGGAGTATTACTCTGCATTAAGGAACGACAAAATCATAGAATTCGGAGGGAAATGGATGACATTAGAGCAGATTATGCTAAGTGAAGCTAGCCAATCCTTAAAAAACAAATGCCAAATGACTTCTTTGATATAAGGGGAGTAACTAAGGACAGAGTAGGGACGAAGAGCAGGAGAAGAAGATCAACATTAATAGGGATGAGAGGGGGGAGGGAAAGGGAGAGAGAAGGGAAATTGCATGGAAAGGGATGGTGATCCTCAGGGTTATACAAAATTACATACAAGAGGAAGTGAGGGGTAAGGAAAGAATAATACAAGTGGAAGAAGTGTTTTACAGTAGAGGGGGTTGAGAGAGAAGAAGGGAGGGGAGGGGAGGGGAGGGGGGATAGTAGAGAATAGGATAGAGAGCAGAATTCATCAGACACTAGAATGGCAATATGTAAATCAATGGAAATGTAATTGATGTAACTGATGTGATTCAGCAATCTGTATACGGGGTAAAAATGGGAGTTCATAACCCTTTTGAATCAAACTATGAAATATATCAAATTAGATGTAATGTTTTGAACGACCAACAATAAAAAAAAATGAATCTTAGAAAATAGTTTGGTGGTTACCATATGACTCAGAAATGCTACTCCTAAACCCAGATCCAAAAGAATCAAAAGCAGAGACTCAAATACATATTCATGAACACATATTCACAGCAGCATTTTTCACAGAAGCCAAAAGTATCCACTAACAGATGAACGAACCAATAAAATGTGGTATACACACAAAATAATATTATTTTCAGTCTTTAAAAAGATGTTAAATGTTACAGTGTATATGAACTTTGAAGACATTATGCGAAGTGAAATAAGACAGTCATAAAAGGACAACTACTGTTGGTTCCACTCATATGAGGTACCTAGAATAGACAAATTCATAGAGATAGAAAGTAGAACAGAGGTTATCAGAACTAGGGAAAGAGGAATTACTATTTAATGGTTATCAAATTTCTCTTTTTAGGATGATGAAATAATTCTGAAAATGGATAGTGGTGATGGTTAAACAACAATGTAAAGGTAATTAATACCACTAAACTGTATATTCAAAAATGATTAAAATGACAGAGATATGAAAAATTGTGGTATATATGTGTATTAAGAATTGTAATGCAAAAAAGTACATGTATAATGGCATAAATTGACATGAACATACTTTATATACAGAGATACAAAAAATTGTGCTCTATATGTGTAATAAGGATTGTAATGCAAAAAAATGATTAAAATGATGAATTCTATGTTACCTATATTTTAGCACAATTAAAAAATCATTAAAAATAAAAATATCATCTGTAATGATTTCCCACACATCTTTCAAATATTCAACTAATAAAATATGACTTAAATATTTGTATAATGCAATATGTAGATGTAGTACATGATTATAAACTGAATCGGTTTGGTATAAAGTAGAGCATCAGCCAAACTGCCAAAACTCAAATGTGATCTGATGATTAGGTGGGAGTAATTCATCACTGTGAATTTCCTGAGTTTGATGGTTGTATTGTGTTTATGCAGAAGAATATCTTGTTTTAGGAAATGCACACACCAGTTCAGGATCGTTGGGCACCAGATTACAACTTACCCTCAATGGTTTAGAGAAAAGGAGACTATAATGTATTTGAAGCCTTTCTGTAAGCTTTTGATGGTTTCAAATTTAAAAAATATATGATGGAAGTAGTAAAATGTGGGAATTATTATCACATTGGTCTAGAAAGAGTACAATTAGACCCAGTAGAATCATATTAAAAGATGGTATTTACACTGTGATAAAAAAATTTAAAATAAAATTAAAAATTAAAAACATTTTAAAATAAGAGAGATAAAAGAAATTAGGAAGAGACTAGGTTTAAATGCTGACAAGCAGCTGACATTCAATGTAAATGGGGTTGCATGCAATGCCCCACATGGAAACCTTCTGTTCTGATTTTATGAGAGTGAAAGGGAAGATAAGAAAACAAAACCCCAGTGAAGAGCAGACTTGTGTGCACACCTACCAGAAAATGTCTCTGAAAAAGCAGCAATCAACCTCAGGTATACTTACACAATGGTTTTTCCAATGTGCAAAAATGATTTCTCGACAAATTCACGGACACTATGGACCTCTCCAGTTGCTATGACAAAGTCTTCTGGCTCATCGTTCTGCAACATCAGCCACATAGCCTAGAGAGAGAGAGGCAAGTTCACCTGAAGGTCATACTCAATGGCCACTTTGGGAATACAATGTTGTCAAATGCATATAATCAGTTATGGCCATGTGCAGTTAGAAAAGGAGTGCAAATTTACTACAATAGTCTAACTTCTACAATGATTGTTCTTACAATTTAATGTGCATCAGAAATATTTGGGGAACATCTTGGTATGAATGCCTGGGTCTAGTCACAGAGGCATGGACTCAGAAGGAATCTTTAATCTTAAACATTGTAGAAGATTTTCATGTAGCAGTTCTTTGAACTCAACTTAAAGGAACATGATATCTAATAATATCTGTGAAAATAACCTTTTTTATAGTATGTGTATGAAGAAACAGTCCCAAAAGCATGTCAGAAAGGGCAGACAAGAAAAAGTATTTAAACCCAGATTATAAATCAAATCCATTAAATCATCAAAAATAGAGACTCATTTCTTAACAATAAAATTTGAAAATTTAACCATCAAAAAAGCAATATAAACAAGGACCATTAATGAAGAAACAATCAACAATAGAGAATACTACTATTTTAAAAAGTTGTCTGACAGGCAACAAAAACCAGAATGAGGGGGTTCAGGTTGATAGTCAGGTGCTCAATTTCCATACTGTGATCAATATGAAGGTATTACTGAGGTGTAATTTCTTAGAGGAACAAAGAATCTGGTTGGGCAAAAATACAGTAGCATTCTGAGATACTGATTGGTGGCAACTGTCACAGGCCACCACAATGGAATGAAATTAGAAATCAATGTTAAATAAAAAATAGAAAGCTACTATGACAAATAGAGACTACATAATACACAGTTGAATGATGAATGGTGCTGGGGTTGTAGCTCAGCGGTAGAGCGCTCGTCTAGCATGTGTGAGGCCCTGGGTTTGATCCTTAGCACCACATAAAAATAAATAAACAGAATAAAGGTATTATGCCCAACTAAAAAAAGGGGGGAATGAAATAAAAAAATTCTTAGAGGCAAATAAAAACACTGATACAAAATATCAAAATCTCTGGGACACAATGAAGGCAGTACTAAGAGGAAAGTTTATTGCATTGAATGCATTTATTAAAAGAATAAAAAGTCAACAAATAAGTGACTTAACACTACATCTCAAAACCCTAGAAAAAGAAGAACAAATCAACACCAAAAGCAGAAGACAGGAAATAATTAAAATCAGAGCTGAAATCAATGAAATTGAAAGACAAGAAAAAACTGGCAAAACAAAAGTTGGTTCTTTGAAAAAATAAATAAAATAGATAAACCCCTGGCCATGTTAATGAAGAGAAAAAAAAAGAAAACTCAAATTATTAAAATACAAGATGAAGAAGGAAATATCACAATGGACACATCTGAAATACAGAAGATAATTAGAACCTATTTTGAAAATTTATACTCTAATAAAATAGAAAATATTGAAGACATCAACAGATTTCTAGAGACATATGATCTGCTTAAACAGAATGAGGAGGTCACAAATGATTTAAATAGATCAATTTCAGGTAATGAAATAGAAAATACCATCAAAAGCCTACCAACCAAGAGAAGCCCAGGACCAGGTGGATTCTCAACTTAGTTCTACAAGACTTTCAAAGAAGAATTAACACCAATACGCCTCAAAGTATTCCATGAAATAGAAAAGGAGGGAACCCTTCCAAACTCATATATGTAGCAAAATGAAATCAATCCTCTATCTCTTACCCTGCACAAAAATCAACTCAAAGTGGATCAAAGACTTAGGTACTAGAACAGAGACCCTGTGCCTCATAGAAAAAAAAAAATAGGCCCAAATCTTCACCACATCGACCTAGGATCTGACTTCCTTAACAAGACTCCTAAAGTACAAGACGTCACATCAAGAATCAATAAATGGGACGGATTCAAATTAAAAAGCTTTTTCTCAGGAAAAGAAACAATTAATAAAGTGAGAAGAGAGCCTACATTTTGGGAGAAAATTTTTACCACATCCACCTCCAATAAAGCATTAATCTCTAGGATATATAAAGAACTTAAAAAAACTTAACACCAAAACAACAACAGCAACAACAACAAAAACCCCACAAAAACAAATAACCCAATCAATAAATGGGCTAAGGAACTGAACAGACACTTCACAGAAGAAGAAATACAATTGATCAACAAATATATGAAAAAGTGTTCAACATCTCTAGCAATTAGAAAAATGCAAATCAAAACTACTCTAAGATTTCATATCATTCCTGTCAGAATGGCAATCATCAAGAATACAGGCAACAATCAATATTGGCAAGGATGTGGTGAAAAAGGTACACTTATACATTGCTGATGGGACTGCAAATTGGTGCAGCTGATATGGAAAGCAGTATGGAGATTCTTCAGAAAACTGGGAATGGAGCCACCATTTGACCCAGCTATCCCACCTTGGTTTATACCCAAAGGGCTTACAATCAACATACTATAGTGATGCAGTCATGTCAATGTTTATAGCAGCTTAATTCACAATTGCTAGTCTATGGAACCAACATAGGTATCCCTCAGTAGATGAATGAATAAAGAGAATGTGGTATATATACTCAATGGAATATTACTCAACTTTAAAGAGTAAAATTATGGCATTTGCCAGTAAATGGTTGGAGTTGGAGAACATCATGCTAAGTGAAATAAGTCAATCCCACAAAACAAAAGGCTGAATGTTTTCTCTAATATGCAGATGCTAATTCACAATAAGACAGGGGGCACTAGGGAAGAATAGCATTACCTTAGATTAGGTAGAGGGAAGTGATGGGAGGGGGGAGTGGAGGGAATGTGGGGACAGAAAAGATAGTAGAATAAAACAGACATTATTACTGTGTATATGTATGTGATTGCATGACCAATATGATTCTGCAACATGTACACTCAGAAAAATGAGAAATTATATCCCATCTATGTATGATATATCAAAGTGCATAAATGAATTCTACTGTCATGTATAACTAATTAAAACAAATTTTAAAAATTATAAAAAAGAATATGTGCTTCTTCCAACATAGTCCCCAGTGATATGTGCATTGAACTCTTGTTCTAACATTTAGTGAATACCATTTTGATTGGTGTCTCCCTACCTGGTGTTGGAAAAGCTAAGAAAATAGGTTGCTAAAATAAGCCAACCTAATTTCTCTTGGAAAATGCTACCAAAAAAGTTTAATCCTTCTTTATTCATTCATATTTGTAAATTTGTAGCAACCTTCTAAAAATAAAATAAAAATTTTTCCCATTTTTCTTGAAGTTATTTCTTATGGGTATTCATGTTTTTGGACTATTATCAGATCATTTTAAATGAAACTTTTGTTCTTTGAAGATCAGAGTTTGTGCAATTTTCCATGATATGGAGATGTAGCATGCTTAATGGGACAATATCAATTCCTTTTGAGTGAGTGATCTACTATATAGTAACTGGCAAAAGAAATAATCTTGGTGAATAGACAGATTTGGTCACATTAATGAAATATTTGCAGTTTCACTTTGCATTAAGAGACCATAGTTGATGAACTTAGATACAACACTTTTTGAATGCTAATTAATTAATGTTAATGTTTGATAAGGCTTGATCAGATTGCAAAGGCACAGAATATAAGCTTTCCTTTTTAAGGGGACAGTTCATGCAACAGATGCAGTCTACATGGCTTGGTGGCCCTTGTACACTGTTAAGTGCTGGGGGCTGAGAGGAGGAGAAACAGAGAGGTGCTCTCTGGAATAGGCACCAAGGTCCACAGGCATTGGCAGAGGGCTGGGTGCTCCTTGTAGGTCTGTGCCTACATGTGGAGTCATCACAGCCTGGTATTTGCTCTTTCCTCACATCTGGAAATGCTAATTTGGCCTTCCAGATCCTGGACCAGGGTCCCAAGTCTAGCCATTGGAATAAGTTCCTGTTGCCTCACTGGGTTTTCCTGTGATCAAACTGCACATGGCACAGTGGCTTCCCTGGGCCTTAGGTGCCCTTTGGTCGCCCTTCCCAACAAAGTTAACCTGCCCACCTCTCCCACCCAGGCACAAGCATGTACCTGTGCCCAGGCATACACCTACACACAGGCATGCACATACAAACTGGTTTTGGCTTTCATCAATTTTCAATAAGAAAAATTAAATACTTAGGAAAGGAAAAATTAAATTATGCTTCTGGGTAGAATTTCTGTGTGAATATTTTTTGGAGGGATTAGATGTAAAAGGGTAAATTCATTTAAATGTATCTGACTCAAATTTCCATTCTAAAAATAACATTTCAAATAGGTCTTTCAGGACTACTCAGCTGATTTTATTTCTTTAGGAACACTTTGTTGTAGAGTACTCACAGAAAAATCTTGTTTTTAGTCATGTGAAACAAAAGAAGGGCTTGGTAAAAATGAGAGGAGGAAACATGGGTACCATCAGTGATGAATCACTCTAAATGTGGGATCCAGTCCCTGGCAGGAATCTGAAGATTAGTAGGAGCCTCTGTTGCACAAGAGCAAGAGCCAAGAATCCGCCCTTTTCTTTTCCATCAGACTATCTATGGCCTCTGACCTATCAATTTCTAGGCATTTCCTCTGGGGTTCATATTGTACCAGACTCCAGTCTGGGAATGGGAAGAGAAAGGATATACAATTCCAGATTTATTTGTTATTACTGAATAGTTTACTGGTTTTAACAGAGGGAAAGGGCTTTGTTTAAATTTCCACTGAGCATAATTAATGGTTATTGACTGGTAAATGAAGAACAGGTGACACTCTGGATTAGAAGATAAATGATCCTGTGTTCTGGTGTGATAATGGGTTAGTAATTTGCCACAGAGCTGAGGGTGAATGTGTCCCCATCATAATGCCAGATCATGTTCAGGAGACAAAGGCCCCTTGTGAGGAGGACTCGGCCACTCGCCTCAGTGTACAGCTGCATACGTTGATCTGCTCCATTTATTCTCTGATGGATGGCACAACTGAGGCAAAAGTTCACCCATTCTCACCTTCCTGTTCACATGCTGGACCACATGACCCATGACATAGCCGGGCCACAGTCTGACCAAATCGCCACCCAGCTTTGGCTTCTGACTGGAGAAGCAGTTTTGAGATTACATGTTTTAGATGTCAGTCTTCTCTCTTTGTCTCTCAAGGAATCAAGGAGGAAAAGGACGGAGTCTTCCCACATTCTTTCGGTGCCCTTTAAGGATGTGACTGACTTATCCACTTCCTCAGATACTTATTTACTTTTAGTCCTGACCTGATTACCAGTGTGCATGAAAAAATCCCAGGCCTTTTTATCCATCCCACAGGGAGGGAAGCAAATCAGTTAAGGAATGTACCAGAGCTTCAGATTCTTCAACATAAAAATGTCTCTCAATGGCAAATGAACAATGCAGTTTTCATATCACATTGTACTTTTAAGTCACACGAGGATTAAGGGAAATCTGACTCCATTCGATTGATATTGGATGACGAGGTTGAGATAGATATAAATGTTAGTTAGATTTGTACACATGCTCTCTTGTAACTACAAAATTAATCCATTTTGTTCTACAAATCTAATAGAGATCAAAATAGAACTTTAATGTGAAAACTTTAAAATACAAACGCCCGTCTCACATTCTCCTATTCATAGGATCAAATGATGAATGCGGAAGTGGCTCTGGAGGCCCCTGGTGATAAGTCGCCAGCTCTGGTGGCTGTTCACAGCTGGACCACTGAAGGAGAACACCCAAAGTACATCACCACAGCCGACTGACTACACCTGATTCCATGCATGCCTTTTGGGGTATGATGTGTGTTTGTCTTAAAAGTCTAGATTCTACAATTGCTTCTACCTTGCCATTAACCTGCAGTTCAGTATCCAAACCACAAACACTTATTAACTGAGCTGGCATCCATGAATAACAAGATTTGTTAATCAAGGTTATGTTTAACTATGTGTATTTGATTGCTGCTTTTTTAGCCTTGTGCTTTTGTGCTTTATATGCTTCTGTCATAAAAACAAATTTTAAAATACAACTATATATACACATATATGTATATGTAAATGTTTTCTTTTTCAGAGGGGAAAGTATATGAAATAATTCTGACAAAAATCATGGGATCTAAGGTTATAGCTCAGTGGTGGAATGCTTGCCTAGCATGCACAAGGTCCTAGGTACCGCAAACAAACAAACAAAAAAGTGAATTTGAACCCATGGAAATGAAAGTTCCAGATAAAGGATGCCAAGTGTGTCCACTAACACACACTGCATTGTTAAACAGTATCCAGTCACTATTTTCATGATGTTGGCCTGCAATATATAGTTTAGGTCAGCACCTCAAAGGGGTATTGTGGAAGGCCAGGCCTTAGACTTGGTGGGACTCATGCAGATGGGTCTCAGGATCAGCCTGGGAGAGTACTTCTACTCTGACATTTTTGGGAAATAAGAATCAAATGATCTTATCAAAACAAATAAAATGACATTGATTAAATCAAATAGCACAGAATCAGAGTCTGGACTTAACAGAGCCCTCCATCTGTTTGTTTTCTTCATGGACAAAAACACTGTGACATATGGATTCCTTTCATAAAAGGTCTTCAGACATTTTAAAGATAAAAAGTTACTGAATAGGCAAAGCTGATAGATGATAAATTAATCAAAGCATCAAAATAACACAATACAATTTAGAAAGCTATATAGCCCTTGCTGCTTGTATTTTTGCTGTTAGTGTATCATTCCACATTGATATCACACATACTGAAAGAAAGAGGCTACATAAAAACTGACCCTGACCTTTATCCTTATTCTAGCCATCCATACCAGTCCAAAATCCAAAGTTGGGTTTCATTTTTTCTTTCCTAAAAACAATATGAAACCCAAAAGCTCCTAGTTGTGTGTTAATTATTCTAAAAAATTTTTTTTCCTGGGATATCTGCTCTTTTAGAAGGCAGATCCTAGTTACTTTAGTTAACAGAACAGTTAGTATAATATAATCTAGTTACTTTTTTTTTTTAACTCTGAGTATATTTATCTCTTCTATTTGCCCTATTTCTTTTCAGGCACACCAATTATGCATATGTTGTATCTCTGTTGTTGTGTCTTCTATATCTATCATTTCCTATCTAGTCGTTTTAATGTTTTTTTCCTCATATTATTTTATGTGAGTTCCTCAAGGCTGTTTTCACATGATTGTTTCAAAAACATTTATTTTAAATTTTGCAGCTAATACAATATCATTTCCTTTTTCTCTTCTGTATAATTCCTGATCAATACCAGATTGCTTTATATTTCTTTACATAATTTTATTTAATCCAGGGGATATCAACTTTTTTCTTGAAGGGTCAGACAGTAAATATTCTGGGCTCATGGGCACATTTTCTTTCCTAAGTATTCAGCTCTGATGATACAGCACAAAGCAGACATAGACAGGATAGAAACAAATGACTCCAAAACACTATTTACAAAGCCCATAGACTGTAATTTCCCCACCTTGGCTTTAAGTAAACTTATCAGAAACCTGTTAGCTATAATTTCTTTGAGTCTATACGGAATAATGACCTGAGCTCAGGGACGTAAGTGTTTTGTTGTTACTGTTGTTTTAGTACTAAGGTTTAAACACAGGGGCGCTTAACTACTGAGCACATGCCAGCCCTTTAAATTTTGTTTTTGTTTTTGTACCAGGAATTCAACCCAGGGGAGCTTTACCACTGAGACACATCCCCAGCACCACCCCCAACTTTAAAAAAAAAATTTACTTAGAGACAGGGTCTCGCTGAGTTGCTTAGGGCCTTGATGAGTTGCTGAGGTTGGCTTTGAACTTGTGATCCTCCTGTCTCTTCCTCCTGAGCTGCAGTGATTACAGGTATACACCATTTCCTTGGCTATGTAGTCCTCTTTGAATAATGCCTCTTGATGGGTGTTGCTCATCTGCTTCAATGATGTTTCTTCTCTTCTTACAGTTCTCTCCTCACTCCCTCACCCTCTCTGCCATAAGGTATAAATATTTGGGTGGCACCTTCCTAATTATTACTACACTTGGACAAGGCTGGCTGTGCTCAAAAATTTATCAGAAGGAACAGGAAAGTGCACTGAGGCCACCTGTGGCTTCACTGTAGACTGCTCCCAAGACCTCTTACCAAACTCATTCCAACTTTGGACCAGGACAGGGCTGCCAAAGTTTCTCAGCATTTTGCTGGGTAGTGTGGCTTACAGAATGGCCTATACATCACAGGACTGCTGCAGTATTATCTGGCAATTAGCAATTGCTCCACCTTCACCCAGGACCCATGATCTGCAGTGTCCCTCTGCTAGGAGGTTGTGCCATAGACAATAATACTGGGCTTTAGCAACTCTTGCCACTCTGCAGTGCAGCAGCAGGTATTGATAAGGGTATTCCCTGCCTTTTTCCATGTCAGTATTTTGTGGGCAAAATTTAAAGGCTATATGAATAATTCTTAGCATCTTCCATTATTTTTCTCCAAATTTGTAGCATCTGTCTCAAATGCTTAATATCTTGGAATTCAAATATGGCATATCTTATTGTTATAATGAAAATAAAGTTTCCTTTTTGCCATTTTATCCTTTTTCTTGATTTCACAGAGTTTCAAGGAAAGAGTGTTGAATGACAATACTCTTAGTTCAATATTTTAAAAGCAATATTTCTCTATACATTCACTTTTAGGACAATTTTTTTTAGGACAATATCTTAAAGGATTAAACCTGTATAATTTAGTGAATATAGTGCTTGGCATAATATATTGTGAGGTTTTAAAAATTGATCTTATTAGTGCATTATAATTATATATATAGTGGGGTTCATTGTGACATATTCATATATGTAAAAAACATAATTTCCTTCCCTGCCTCGCTTCCCCCTTCTCCATCCTCTTATTCTTCTGGTCTTCTACTTAATTACACATATGCTTTCATTTCATTGGTTCATTACAATATTACATAAAAGTGGGCTTCACTGTGGTATATTGAGCAAGTACATAAAGAGTTATGCCATCACATGTACCCCCAGGGTACAAGTGTGATAGAGCCTTAATGAAAAATGAACAAAGAAAGGTTGATACTCTTCTCTATTGTGACTTGATAAACCATGTCAAAACATAGTTGTTGTAATATTTTTGTTGCTCATGATTCTAGAGTCAGGAGTTCAGGAGGGCTCAGGATACATGGCCTATCTTAGCTCCTGGTGGGTACGGATGGGTACTGTGAGACCATGAGGGCCTCTCTATGGCTATGGGGGTATGGATGGGTCTGTGAGACCATGAGGGCCTCTCTCCCAGGCCTGGCTGGTTCAGTTCTCCTCCACATGGCCGTCCTTCCCCAGACCCCACGTGGTGTCTTGCCATTCTTTAAATTAGTCCAAGCTTCTTTACATGGTGTCAGCTCTCAAGAAGGCAAACAGAAGCTGCAAGGCCTTACAAACACCTGGCCTAAGAGTCAACCATGGTCACTTCCTCTGCATACTACTGGTGACAGGGTTGAGTCTGAATTCAAGCAAAGGGGAAATAGAGTCTCCCCCATGACAAGAGGATCAGTAAAGACACATTGCAAAAGACCTGCAGGATGGGTGGGATTGTTTCAGCCATCTCTATGAAGAGACTACCACAAAGGGATATCTCCTGAAGACTATAATGTCAGTAGAATGATTTAATACAACAGCAAGATTACTACATTTGTCTTTAATATAAGCATTATTGCTTTGACTTGCAGATTCTATGGAAAGGTCCATCTGTATTTAACAATGCTCAATGATAGGTTTCTATGAGGGTGAAAATAATTCACAGTATGGCACCTAGAATATGGAAGCACTCTTTCAGGTCACTGTAATTTGACAAATATTTTAACTTGGCCCAAACATCACTACTGTCACAACATACTTCCCAGAAGTGGTTTGTTGTTTCCTGGAGCGCACCCAGCCACCTACCTCAGCCAGGTGTTTCCAATTACCTGCTCCCACTCGAATACCCAGGTAAGCCATACTAGAATTGGTTCCTGGCTCAACAGGAACAATATAAAAGCCCTGGGTATGCTGGAGGAAGTTTCTTTACACTCATGACCACCTGATGGACATCTCTGTGCTCTTGGTTCCTGGCAATGCTGCCTAAACCTGTTCCTAGGAGGCCAGCTCTGACCTGGCCATCATCTTATCCTGCAAGCCTGTCCTGACCACCTGATTCTGACTCTGACCTTGGGAATTCAACTTCTGGGATGGTTGTAGGCCCTTGAATAGTGGGTCTCTAGGCCTTGCTGTGGGTCTCTCCTTTCCAGTGTTGGCAATCATTGTTACCAGTAAATTAAAACTATATACAAACTGGGTGTGGTAGCTCACCCAGCCAGTCCCAGCAACTTGGGAGGTTGAGACAGGAGGATCATAAGTTCGAGGTCAGTCTCAGCAATTTAGTGATACCCTGTCTCAAAATAAAAAAAAAATAAAAATGGCTGGGGGTGTAGCTCAGGGATACAACATACGTGGGTTCAATCCCCAGTGCCATAATACATATATCATGTACTAACAGATACAACTTCATAAGGTTAGTGTACAATAGCACTGTCCAGTAGAAATATAAAGTGGGCCACATATATGTAATTTAAAAATTTGTATTAGTCACATGAAAAAAGTAAAAAGAATGGTGCAGTGGATTTAAATGGTTTATTTAACCCAATATATTGAGTATGTTATTCTTTCAATATAATACACTATTGAGAAACTTGACACACCTTTACTAAATACTTAGTCTTTGAAGTTCAATGTGTATTTTGCACTCAATAGTACATCTCAGTTCAGAAGAGTGACAGTCTGAGTGTAAGCACAGGAGGCTGGTGGCTGCCTCAGTGGACAGTGCAGGGCTAGAGAAGCTGCTTCATTTTAAGGTAGGAGGGGAAACTCAACTATGTGATGTGATACCTAATCCTACCTGCTCAACCTGCCGAGACACTGCCAGGAGATGCCTTCTCACTTTCCCCAGCCCATAACTGGAGGAATAAGCCCCTCTCCTCCCTCCTTTGTAACTGTTTCCACCCCCTGACTCCTATAGCTATTTCACTGGTAACTAGGAGAGAAAGCAAACTTCAAAAGCAGTACAAGTAGCTCCTAGTTCACGGGCACTGGCATTTGAGTACCTGCCTCATTCATCCACAGATGGGCAGTCATATCACACTCCCCACTCCAGCTGGGGTACCTGGGAGTTAACACCTAAGGAGCATTTATAGGTCTGGTAAAAAGTAGTGTTGAAGAAAGGAAGCAGGAGTACTCAAATTTAACAGGCATTAGGATCATCTGGACAGTTAAAACACAGATTGCTGGTCCTCTCAAGCCCCAGAGTTTCCAATTCAGGCCTGGGATTGAAACAGAGAGCATACATTTGTAACAGGTTCCAAGGGGAAGCCAGGGCAGCTACTCTAGGAACCACACTGAGAGTTTGGGCAGTGGCAGATTTGGAATCAGACCACTGCTTCAACTCCAGGCTGCTACTTAATGGGCAACTTCTGGGGAGTTACTTAATCTTCCGGTGCTTTGGTAAAATGAGACTCCTACCTCATGGGGTTGATTTTAGGATTAAATTAGCTAACATATGTAAAGTGCCTGGAACTGTGCCGGGGACATAGGAAGTGCTAAAGAACTACTATTTATCACCAGGATGAAGATGACAAAAATGATTACGTAGTTTGAGGGAGCTATTAGTGCCTGGGAGAATCAAATTCATCTCCATGACCAAATTCTTGCACCCATAAATGGCAAGGGGAGGGAAGGATATAGGGTGGGGTAAATTAAATCCCAAGTCTGTTAGTCAGAGCCACAGAATTTTATAGCTGGAAGGGGCCTCAGAGATGTTCTCATTTAGTTCAACTCATTCTAAAGATGAAGCAACTGAAACCAGAGAGATTAAGTGGCTCGCCTAAAGTCACATACCTACTTGTGCCAGAGCTGGGACTACAGTCTCGACTCACCTTCTATTCTTTCTTCTGCATTATGCTCATGTGCATTTTCCTGCAGAGACTCTGATACAAATGCTGGCTAGGAACTGCTATACACTAACCTGGGGACCAACCAGCAGTCAGTAAATATTTCTGGAGTGCCTGGCAGGTACCAGGCACTATGCTAGAGTATGGATATATACTAGACAGTGACAGACAAGGCAGACACTGTGCTGGGCCTGGGGACTTCCAATGTTTATATAGGAAAAAGATTTTACCGTCCAGCATCTTATTTAAGGAAAGACTTGTGGGACACAGGCTCCAGGTAGTACCTGGGAGCCAGCAGGTATAGGTCCTTTCTAAGCCCTCCATCTGATAAGTAATACTGTCCCCACCCACTGCTCTAGCTGAAGGGGCGAAACAGTAATCTGTCCCTGTGCCTCCTGCCCTACCAACCCCCTTATTGTATACGGGAATTTAGCATATTCTGGGCCAATCAGAGTCTCAGAGACATCTGTAGGAAGAGACACAAAGTCTAAAATAGCAAGACAGCATCAAGCACTGGAGTTGTGTGAGACCTGCCTGGCCCCGAGCTGGTCCTAAAGATTTCCTAGATGCTGGCCTGCAATCAACATGAATAAAAAGGGAAGCCAGTTACATTTAAGAAAATATTGATTGTCACAGTTATATATGAACATATTGCTATGGGAGGAAAGAAATTACACAGTATGTGCATGTATACACAGCCATATGCAGCAAAAATACACATCGATACACAAAGAATAATTTAGGGAAATCCCTTCCTCTCAGTAAGGGCCTGTCTTCATTACTGAAAACTAAACAACAAAAACAACAACAAAATCCCTTTTGTTCCCCTGATTTAAAATAAAAATCAAGAGTGTGTCCACAAATTTGATTAAGAAGTAAACAGATGATCAAGGGAGATTTAAAAAAAACTTAAGTCTATACAATTCTAGATAAAATCAAGATAAGGTAGAAAAGCAAGTTAATGACAAATTAACATTTGCAAAATATTAAGCTTATGAAGTATTTGAAAATTCTAAACTATCCAAAAATATTTTAAAAAATCTTTATAGAGAAATAGAGAAACTGAAATTATCAAACACTGGCAAGTGAGCTTTTTTTTTTTTTTTTTTTCAGTAACAAACATTTTCAGTAGTTTGACAAGTATCAATGACTGTTCAAGGCTGTTAACCCAAAGAAACTTCTCTGTTACCATACAACACCGTAAGCAGCATCTCAGAGGCAAACGCTAAAGGCGAAGCTCTGAGAAGCACCCTTTTCTGTTAATATAACACAACATTTTTCACATTCATTTCATGTGAATGAACAATGTCTTCATTGTTTTCCTGAACACTAATTTAGTGTTGTATTTTTTTGCTTGTGTCAATGAGTGTCAAAATATTGTTCTTTTAATACATGAAAGTATTTGCATAGAGCTTTATTACTGATCTTCAGATGCTAGCCAGAGGCGAAATAGAACAGAGACGCTCCAGTTGGGAAATCTCACTAGCAATGAAAAGCAAGAGTCTTTAACATATTCTGCCTTCCTGCCAGTTTTTTCCCCCCAAGTACACAATGATTTATTTACTTCACAATTGGTAAGATTAAAAGCAACGTAGGAGATGACAAAACTGTACTCCAACTATACGAATTCATTTTCTTAAAAATGAAACAGAAAGTTTGCAACGAGGAATACAAAAACTCAAAGAGGAAGTTCTAAGATCCTGACATGAATTAAAAAACAATATAATATAAACCAATTACAGAAAAGCCAAGAAACACAATATGCTTCAACAGTGAACTGAGAAACACCAGGGCAGTTTTTGTTAAGTTTTGTCTTTCTGCGTCAGTTCATCATTAAGCATTCCGATGCTTGTAGTTGTTCACATCTATTCCAATTACTAAGAAAAACAAAGATATCACATCTGCTGTCCTCTGAAACCTGAAGAGTCCATGACCAGGTATCCATTTTTTCAATTTGGATTTTTCCCACCCTAGCACTAATTATATTGTCATTTGGTGTTGCCTGAAAGACAAAATGCCCTTTCACAGAGGCGCGGACTCCAGCTGATGGGTTACTCACGACGAAACTGAAGGGCTGTACCCAGGCTGCGGTCAGGGCAGAGCAGCCCAGAGCTAGTGCCAGGCAGGCTGGCGAAGGCCACGCTTGAATCGCGAGCAGCCAGACCAGCCTTTCAAGTCAAGTGTTGGCTTGTACACACGTAAGTTAATCAGCTATGAAATCACCGCCACAATGTTCTTATTGATCACACAGGCCTTATGATGTAACCTCTTGGCCAGGAGAGGATTTGTGCTTCATTCTTTCAGCCTTCAACCTTCAGAGAAAGAGCACTGTGAGAGGGGTTCATGAGAAGGGAGATGTTAGCTTTGGGATCTGAATCTTCCTTGGAAAATGGTCAACCTTCAGGGTCTCTGAAATGAAGTGTACCATGTCCCAGAACATTCACTTCCTATCACATGCTCATTCAAAGAATCTGATGGTATTTTCACTGCGTTGTATATATAGAGTAAAAGATTATTAATAAAGTATCAAACTGATAAGATTTCAAAATATAATTGTAACTGTGTTCCCCCCAAAATGTTGTTTTTACTTTGAGACTCTAGGAAACTTTGATCATTTCATTTATAGCTCAATAGTATCAAAGAGAACTACTGAACATTTGCTCTGAAGAATCATAAATTTATATTTTAAAAAGCTGGTAATTTAAAATACGACTATGTGTGCAGTCAGAATATTGATTTTACTGCTCTTGCAAATGAGCCAGTAGACATACATGGTATTCATACTTTCGGCTTACTCTTCAGATCTCATTTCTGCTACATTATTTCTGAGATCAGTCATGGAGTTTGGAAAACCTAGGTGAGAGAGGGCAACTTGTGCTGCCGGAGTTTCAGGATGTGCTGAGATGTTGGCAAATGTGGGCCATGGGGTCATTCAGAAACATGCCAGTAAATGAAAGAAACTTTTCCCAGTAGGCCAGTCCTGTTGTTCTGTCCCCTGAAATGTATTCTCTTAGCCAAAATGAAAAACAATGAATTCAGCTCTGAGTCCATACTTCAGTTTTAAGTTCAGCAAGTAGGCTGAAGAATCACTGAATTAAGACTTTTTAAGAGTGATATTCAGTAAATCAACTCTCCAAGGGCACAAATATAAAACCCTATGCCTCCCCTGAGAGTGCAATGTCTGCCAGGTAACAAATGTCCCCTCTCAGTGAGCCACTCTCACTCTTAGGGTAGGCCTACAGATTTTATATGCAGACGTGAGAGACATTCTCAGTGTGAGAATTAATCTATTGACCATAGGACCAGTCACCATCACTCCTTTCTTTTTTCTTTCTTTCCCGTAGATTGTCCTGTGTGTGACTGACTCCAGAAAAAAACAGGAATGGAAAAAAATTCAAGTATTGTTATTTCCATCAGTAAAATGAACTGCAGGTTTACTTTCAGGGAAACAATGGAACATTCTAGTCCCATGGTGGCCTGAAGCACTTCAAAGCAAAGAGAACCAATTTCTCCATTTGCGCGAGGTATTTCTCTCTCTCATTCAGTGTTAGAGTAGTCTAAAACTTTGCTAGGACCACTGAGAAAGGGATGGGATGCTCTTAAGTGTGCACATTGCCCCCCAGCTGGGTGGGTTCACAGGGAGGAAACAGCGCCATCTGCTGGAATGGCAGTATGTTGGTGCAAAGGCCCCTGTGCCGCCCAACAACCCCCTGCCAACTTGAAGAGATTGTAGAAGACAATGGACCACAGAAAGGGAGAGGCACCCAGGCCTGCCTGCTTCTTGGCTTGTTCAATTCCTCAGAGTAAAACTTGGGCTGGAGGGTTAGAGTGAAGGAAAAAGAAAAGTTGTGTGTGTGTTTGTTTAAAATATCATGCTCCCACCAGTGACAACAGTGCTGGTATCTTAGGAGGCCTTTCTGCGAAACTGCATGTACTTTTACACAAGATGAGAGACAGTTATTTAAAGCTGGGGGTGTGTTGGAAGAAAGAATACAAAAACACGCACTCAAAATAAAAGTTTGTATGCAGGATGTAAGAGCTGAGCGATTCACAGAGGCAAAAGATGAAGGTCTTAAGTGCTTGTTCATCTTTCCAAATTAAGTCTTTTTTTTTTTTAATAGAAAAATGGGTAGTGATAAAGAACAGTGTTTATGTTTTGTCATGAAAAGAACTTGGACTGAAGTCCTCAGGCTTTGGGTCCTACCACTAACCAGGCCTGTGATTTTAGACAACTTCCTTAACTTATTTCACCCTTGATTTTCTTACATAAGTTGTAGGGTTTTAGATATCCCATCAGATAATATATTGAGAGCCCTTTTGTGATCTACCAAATGTTATTGCTATTATAAATGATAATATTATTGGAGAAAATTCCTGGGTTAATGCCTGAGAGATCAGTACTCCAGAGCGATCATGGAGATATGATGTGATAATTCCACAGGCTGTTATCATACCAAACATAAAAACACAGCATTTTTCAGAGCACTAATTCCTTTAAAAAATGTTTTAGAATGGAATCTGGGGTTTCAACATTTCCATCCTTAAGAATTTCTGATTCCCTGCCTGAAAGAGGTCGGTGTGTTCAAGTTTCAAAAGAGCATAAAAATGCTGGCAATTTACAGATATATCCTATGCATGGGTTTCTTTCACTTTAAGAAAACAGATTCACATTATAGAATAGATATTCCTGAGGAGCTGTCTTGTCTCTGAATAGTTAGCTGCATTCATTATTGTTAGTTAGTACTCCTTTGTTAACAGTATTCTTAAATAGTGAACAGATGTTGACAAAGTTATTTTTTCCAACACGATTTCTCAATGAAGAAGAAAAACCCATAAGCGTGGCCTGAACTGAGGAGTAAGTAGAAGACTTAAACAAATTAAATCTTTTAAAAGACAGAAACCAAACCAAACAAAAATAAAACAGAAACTCTTTTAAAAGAGATCAGTTAACTGGAGACTGTGCTGTTTGGATCCAAATTCTAACTTCAGCACACTAGCAACTCTAATGCCATCCTTTATTCAACATCGTTTTCCTAATTATCTTGGTCTAAGTGTTTCCAAACTTTATTGTTTATTTTGGCACAAAGTGCTCCTAGCTCCTCCTCGGCTCTTCCTAGAGCTGGGATGGTGTTAACAAGGTTAGGTGGGAACACAACCCATTAACAGGCAGCCAGGGCTGTGGTCTGAAAACCCTTCAAACAGATAAGACCTAGGAAGACAGCAAGACTGAGGCCCAGGAAAGAGTTCCTTTGCCACCAGTCGAGGTGCAAATAAATAAGGATTCCCCCAACGTTTCTTACAAACAGCATTCATTCATTTCATCATCTAATTTTACAGATGGAGAAACTGAGACATGCTTGGAGAACTGACCTGCAACAGGGTCACAGGGCGGCCGAGCAGGAACAGAAGGCAAATTTCCTGGTCTCTGGGCCAGTTTTCCACCCAATCTACCCCGTTGAAATGAAACGGCAGAAGCTTAGTTTTGATAAGCAGTTCCATGAAAACACATCCTGTGCCAGAGTCTCTCTGGTGCCCAAAGACACTCCCTGGTGGGGGGTTAGAACTTGGAGTCCTTTAACTCCTTCAGCACACTGAGGATGTGTTAGAAGACAGCCAGAAAGCCAGAAGTTCTGGGGAAGGCACTTTCTGTGACCCCCACATGGGACCCTCTGCCCTGTCCCACATTCTAGCCCTGACACTGAGGGCCAAGGTGTGGAAGCCTTTTCCCTGGGTCCTATGAAACATGCCTGGTCTCCTGATTAACACCCTACCTTAGCCACATGTCCTTTATCACTGTGGTCAGACTAGCTGCACTTTATGAAAACTGAGTGTGAAATGGGGGCAGGTATTTGAAGCAGAGGACGATTCTTACCTTTACAAAAGGATTGTGTTTAAAAGCAATCCTCTCAGTGCATCCGAATTCTTGCTTGATTCTATGATGATTATTGTTATTTTCTATTTTTGATAGAGAAGCTACACTGAATTACTAAACTGAACAGGAGCAAAGATCCTGTGGAAGCTTCCTTTGAGCTTTAGAGATAAGGAATGTGGACTCCCTAGAAGGTGTTCCAGATGGCTGCAGACAGGCCACGTGTCAGAACCCATACCTTCTATCTGCAGGCCAAGTACCTTTCTAGGTCACGATGATGAAGAGAACCTTGAGAATTACAATGGAAGCCAATGAAGAAATGGGTGTTCACATGACTGCTTTTACACAGAAATCAGGAATAACAAACTTTCCAGTACACAAAGTACCTTGCTTTGAAAAGGGACTTTTTGAGTTTAAATAGCACCAGAACAAGGGTCTGAGACAGGGCTGGCTACTCCTGCCTCCAGGACTCTGGCTGGGCTCACTCAGGCTGCCAGCAGTCCATGCTCTTTTGCTGGAGTCTGGACATTCCAGCAGACGGTCCCCACATGAGAAGATAAAGCCAGCCTCACCATATCTTTTGGCTATTTAAGGAGAGTCGCATATCTGATATGCTAAAAACCAAGAGTTGCATAAAAACAAAAATTCAAACTTTTAAACACAGCCTCCCAATAGGCCAGAGCTGGTCCTCTGCTTCTGCCTAGCTCTCCCTCCTTATACAGGACCCTGATGAGAGTGAAGTTTTCTCCCAAGGAACCTAAGTGTCAAGTCAGGCAGGGATCCCCCAAACCTTCCTATGCCATCACTGCAGGGCACGCTGAACTTTATCTAGCTTAGTAGAAAATAAAATTGACAAATTATAAAATGTGGCTTCTTAGATATATTTACAATATAGATCCCAAATTTAATAATGTTCTTGTTTTCCTACTTTTGTGAAATTCTTCATATAGGAAATGTAAACCACAAAAGGGGATATGATTTTAAAACTAGAAACACATTTTTCAACTCTACTCCCCTATTTCATTTAATGTGCAAGAGAAAACATCCTTCGTAAAACAGCTAATATAATTACAAAATAATTAGTCACAGAAGTCCTATGTAATGAAAAACAACAACAACCCGTAAATTTCAGTCATCAAAAATCAGGAAGCTCATTATATGAGAAATTTAAAAATATCAGTTTGTTGAAAGTAAAATCTGAGTTCGAGGCACAAAAAATAGCCAGAGAAATCAAGGATTACTTCAACCTTATGTGCACATCCAGATAACAAAAAACCCCCGACAAAACAGAACATGCCACAGCGGGACCTCCCTAGAATTCTTCTCTGCACTGCCACCTCTCCCCAGTCCCCAGACTGACCCCTGAGTCAAGCCAGATGGGATGGAGAGAGACGTCAAGCAAGTGCCGAAAAGGTGACTTGCATCTCTGGCAGCCGAGTCTGGAGCGAGTTTCTCTGCAAATTCTCTGGGGGTTGCTGCTTTCCAATTTCTCAGGAATGTTTAATTCTCCTCATCCCTTCACTGCATCTCTCTGGAGAGGTCAGGGAAGCCTGTGACATCCCCGGAGGGCACTGCCTAACTAAATTAGCATGAGATAACTTTGGACTCTCTCCCAAACACAAAAATACAAGGGAGAGAATTTCATTAAAAGCAGAAGACTAGGTGATCCAAGTTAATCCCAGCTCTGAGCTGCTGTAGAAATGTTCGGTGTTTATATTTTGACTTTCTTTGTGACAGTTCACTGACTGTAATGCCATCCATGTTACGTGTACAACTTGACCTCAGCCAGCCAAATCTTGGTTTCATAATAAAGGTAAAAAGTGGGTTTGATGGTGTTAAAATAAGTATTTAGCCTGTTTATGTGTTAGTATATGAAGCAGAGGATCCAGGGGTCAAAAATAAACATTTCAGTACTTTGGCCTTTAAATATCTTTTAAATCAGGAAACAGGAAACTTTAATAGGTAACATGAGTCATTACCATATGTATGTGTGTAAACATGGGAATATCTAATGTCAATTTAGGAAGGCATATAATGTGATGAAGATATGCTTTCTATTATATCTACAAATGTTTAAAAGAATACATTGTAAATATTTAGAATGATAGTATAATTAATGAGATATGTTCAAAAAGCACAAGGATAACAATTTCATCATTTGTTTCTAAAAATCTTAATTGGAAGGACAGCTCCAGAAAGGTATCAGTGTAACTGTGTGGTTGACAAAATATGTTAGATAAAATGTCAAAGGATCCAAACCTACATGTATACCTTAGAATTCTTCTTCTTTAACAAAGGAAGTACAATGTCTATGAATTCTTTAATGAATGAATGTTTCTGTTAGCTATTATCTCATAATTCATATTATAGTTTGCTTTGATTTTTAAAATCTTTTGTTTAATTTGAATATTTATCACTTTTGAAAAATGGAACCTCATAATTATTATTCCTCTATTACATTTTACAGGCTAAATGACAGATGCTTGTATTTTTCATTTTTGTATACATCTAGACATTTTCCATTTTGAATTCATTTTAGTATTCCTTGACTGTTGTAAGAGAAAATATAAAGAATAATATGCCCAGGATGAGATATTATGGGTTACTATATCTTATCATATTACATTCTATAGAGAGTAATAAAATTATTTGCTAGTATATTGTACTTTATATTAGGTGAACTACTGACCTAATTAGTTCCTAGAAAAGTCCTCTATTTTGACTTGGTGATTCTGTGCATTGTGAACCTAACAATTTCACTTTTACGTCACAATGACATACACAAACTGAACACATACTATACACCAGGATTGGATTTACAGAGATAAAGAAGAAATGGACCCTTCTTTCAGAAACATCCAGTGTAAGAAGGTATACAGTTTAACTTGTGAGTAAATAAAATGCCTGAATTTCAATTACTAAGAAACACTCTCAAAGATGAGAAATAAAGAAAATGATGTTTTAGCTTCTGCTGAGTTACTTCTCACATGAAGTAAAAGTCATACTCACACTGAAGCTATAAAAACAAGTGACATAGGAAATGCAAGGATGGAATTGATTGGCATACTGTAATTTCCTGCCTTTCTTTTCAACCCATCATTGGCATTTTCAAGATGGCTGGCGGAACTCAGTGAAATCCTTGACCGCAGAACTATACTATTAATCAGCCAACAGGAAAAATGAAGCCCACGCTTCAACATTATTAGTTCTAAGCTCTAACAAACCAAAATCAGTTGGCTCAGACACAAAATATTCATATCTCTTGAGTAACACATAGGTTAAATCTAAATCTCTGCCGATTATTATCTTTTGTTAAGAAATGCTAAATAAACCCCTTCAAACTTTTTGTGGCTATTTAATTTTTTTTTGTAGAAGTGATTATTAACTTTACTTGTGTTTGAACTCCTTTGAGAATGATAAAAAGTAAGAAAGATGAATTTTTCCTTGAAAGAGACACACATGTGAGTCTACACATGATACTTTCCCCTATGACAGCAGTGGATTCATGATATTTTTAGACCCTAGGTTAGAAAATTTTGAGTTACAGACATAGTTCACAATTTCTAGTGATCTTTCACTCATTTGTGAAACCCATCTTGCATACATTTACTGAAGGCCTAGTTTAAGGCACTATACTAAAAGCTGTGTGGGACACAAAGGGAATATCAAAGAGAGTCCGGGCAGTGGAGAGCCTGATCATGGAGCAGGTACAGGATGAAATTGGAGACACTCTCCACACAACTGCTCCAGAGAGCCTCTGGGGTTGCAGCTTCCTCCTTGGTGATTTGGAGTCTGTAACCTGCCAGCACATCGAGTGAGACAATGCAAGGGCACAGTGCTTGCTTTGTCAATGGGAAACCACTGTGCAAATGTTAGCTGTTGGTTTTATGAAGTCACACTTGCTTTCCTGTTTTGAGAGCCAACCATTCAGGGTAAAGCAGAAATTTATACCAGGAAAGTGAAAGCCAGATGTCATAGAATTAATCAAAAGCATCCTTATAAATTTTCTTCATGAGGATAGAGGATAAATACCAAAAGCTACCAGCCAACTGTTTAGTAAAGGTTATTAAAAATGAAGATCCAGTAAGAAAATAAAACTGCTAAGGTAATAATTGAATAAGTATTTGCTACAGAGTATAGCATGGAGTTTTAGCTGTGATTTTATGTAAACTGTGTCCCCTCCTCCTATTCCCCTCCACATTTTCAAGCAATCCCAGACAGGTTTGATCTATGCAAAATAATGAGTTACTTGCTGGGTGAGTACAGTGGCACATGCCTGTCATTCCAGTGATTCAAAGGCTGAGGCAGGAAGATCACAAGTTTAAGGCCAGCCTCAGCAATTTAGCAAGTCCCTAAGCAAGTTAGCAAGACCCTGTCCCAAAATTAAAAAAAAAAAAAAAAAAGAGCGGGAGATGTAGCTCAGTGGTAAAGCACTCCTTGTGTTCAATCTCCAGTACAAAATAATAACAACAACAAAAATAATAAGCTACTTAAGTATTCTTTGTTGCATAGAATATATAAATAAATCAAAATTAAATAAGTAAATTATTTGTAAAATAGTCATTTAAAAAATCAAGTTACTTGTAATATTCTACATGCTAAAAACAACACTGCCCCTCCATGTTACTCAGACATCATATTCTTTCAGAGCTCAGACATTTAAGTCAAAAAGTATGACTGACCTGGAGCATGTCAGTTGCTAGAAAGTCAGACCAATCCTGTTTGTTTGTCTGTTTGTCTGGTACTAGGGATTAAACCCATGAGCTATTCTCACATTCCTACTCCTTTTGTTTTTAAAATTTTTTTGAGATAGGATCTTGCTAAGTCGTGAGACAGCCCTCAAACTTGCTATCCTCCTGCCTCAGGTTTCAAAGTTGACAGGATATAGGCATGTGCCACTGAGTCTGGCACCATGTTCGGCTTCTTTGCATCTCAATAAGGATGACTGTGCTGGAGCTTCTTTGGTCATCTCTACCTCCTAATTCAGGATGCAGAGAGAAGTTCTGAGGAAAGCCTATGCCTTAGACAGACTCTGGTCTGAATCCCAGCTGTTATTTAATGCCTGGGATGCTGGGCAAGTCACTTCAGCTGTAAACTAAGGATAAGTGCTTCTTTTGCAGCCTTTTTATTTTTAATGGAAAAAAAAACATGTATGTAAAGTGCCTATAACAGGGCTGGGGATGTGGCATGCGTGCGGCCCAGGTTCGATCCTCAGCACCACATACCAACAAAGATGTTGTGTCCGCCAATAACTAAAAAATAAATAATAAAAAATTCTCTCTCTCTCTCTCTCTCTCTCTCTCTCTCTCTCTCTCTCTCTCTCTCTCCTCTCTCACTCTCTCTTTAAAAAAAAAAAGTGCCTATAACAGTAGATGGCATATAGTAGTATATCATAAAATAGTAGCTACCATAATCTGCAGAAATGATTCATCAAAGGAAACTAGATGCAAATTCCCTACAGTTATAGCACTATGTTTTGCAAAACATCTCCCAATATGTCATTTGATCCTCATGAAAAAAAACTGAAATATGTGAATCTTTTTGTTCCTCTTTTACCTGTACAAAAACAAAATAAGAGATATTCACTAATTTCCAAGCATCACACAGTGGTAGAGACAAGAAAGGTCTAGCTGAAAACTCACAGCTATATAAGATCTGATATGTTCAGTGAGGAATTAATCCTATGTTACCAGTAGCTATTGTTATAGTATAATGTCCAAGTCCAGCTCTATGAATATTGTAGAAATTTGTGAAAAAGGGAAAGAGAAGAGTTAACTAGGAAATGTGAATGCATGATAAGGAAGCAATTAGTCTCAGGAGAAATTTTAGATTGTAGGCAAGAAAAGAAAGAGCCACTGAAGAGGTTTTTGCTGGCTTCCAATAGCCACAGAAAGAACCACTCTGAGCAGAAACCTGTAGCTTTACTGAGAGCTTACTGGGGCTAGAAAAATGATATTTATGAAAAGAGAACAATATGTATTGAAACACACACTGCCCTTTCGTAATCTCTAGAATCTCAGGCTATTTTCAGTTACTGCTACAAGGAAAATGAGGCAAAAGGAGACAATGAATAGAAGACTACAATCTTTTTATTTCTTTCTTTTTATAACCCTGAGGGTGGTTCAAGGAAAGAATATGCTAACAAAAGAGAAAAATATATCCTTATAATTAGGAAGTTCTTGTAGCATGCCTGCAGAAATTTACACATATTTTTTTGTGTCCTTCCTTTCCATCCCCAGTGAGAACAAGGCAGAGGATGATTTAAATAGAAAAGACAATCTACAAATGCAGCAGAGGCCCTTGGAGAACCTTAGCGGGTAAGAATCAGGACTGCAATTTGAGAGATGGTTGAACTTACTGCAAATTATATTTAGCTCTTAAAATGAAAAGAGCTTGAACAGGGATTTAGAAGACAGAGACGCCAATCTAGGGTAGTGTAGCATCTATAATCATGTACCAGGTTATCTAGAGTGAACATGAAAGGGATCTGGTTTACAAGAACTTCGAACACAAGCTGGCGACAGTGGGAGAAGGCCTGGTAGGAGAACAGTTGGTAGGGTCTATGATACCAATGACAAATCCAAAAATCAACACAGGCTCAAATATTCTTTATTTCCTCTCCACCTATCTGTGGGCGGCAGGTTGTTGCTTTTTGGAAGGAGGGGTTTATTGGAAACATTACCCCAGTGTGCCTGCTTGATATTCCTCATGTTTAAGTGGGGATGCATGTTTCGGGGCAAAATAGGAGGTAACAAGAACTCACAGGGATGCTTCTGATTGTCAATAGTTGGGACTAATACTGAAAAAGCACATTCTTCTTTCTTTTGAATGGCAGCACCTGCTGATCCTGAATTGCAAACATTAAGCTCAAACAGCAGGGTGAGAAGCAAAGGCAAGGGCAGAGGAGTCTCTGGCAGGGAGGGTTTAAGCTGCCTCTGTGAATGCTAGGAAAATGCTGAGAATTTCAATGGGGAAAATAGAGAATGTGCTCTATTTCTTGAATCTCCACCATGGGCAGTAAGAGAACTCACAGGGCATCTTCAATTTGAACTTCAAGGGAAGTGTGCTATTTGAGAGGAACAACCAAGTTATTTGGGTAAGCCCAGATCTTCCTCAATAGTTACAATGTCTCTTGAAAGCATTAGCATCTACTGAAATAATAATGCCTGAAATACAACCTTGTTAACAACATTTTTAACAAAAGCTTTGTCCATTGCTTAGAATGTTTAGCACTCAACAACATCAAACTGCCAGGCATGAAGAGTGTATTTGCATTCAACTGTCTCACAAAACATTCCAGTGCCTGAGGACCACAATAAGCAGAGGGGCACAATGGAAAAACCGGGCTGACCCTTGCACTGGTGGATTTGTTTCTTAGAGTGAAAGAGCGAGTGCATGTGGAATGCCAGCTTTGCAGTGTGGGAAAGAGCAGTGAGCAGGCCTCTTACATGGGCCACCTATAAACTGGGAACTTGTGTTGAGCAGTGTGGTCCACTATTGGATGGGCTGGCCCATTCTCCATTAATAATGCCTGAATGTCAATGCTAATGGTTTCATTCCTCTTGAGAGAATGTGGGATGAAACCACCATGGAGATAGTAACACTTTATGACAAAAAGGAAAAAGTTCATTAAGACTTCAGTCTCCTCAGGAGGCAGAGAGCTTAACATGAAAGAAGGTAGACTTCTTATGAAATTTTAAGTCCATTAAAGTTTGTAAGTATCGTAGACTACAAATATTTATTATTAGGTCAAAAGCTCAAGCCACTTGATATGGTATATATTTTGAAAAACAAGAAGTAAAATAAATTTTGGAGTAGTAGCTTCAATTGAAAGCAACGAAATGACAAAATGACCTGAAAACAATATTAGAATGACATGTTAAAAATCAATTGAAGAAAACCTTGAAAGAATATCACAGCCTGCAAAATTTCCAAAGAATACTATGTATATTTGAGGAAGGGTCTTAATAAAAATTAATCAAAACCATAAGAATTCTACTTCCTTCAACTCTTTACTTAAATGTTTATATAAATATAGCTGCAGAATAAAGGACAGTATTTTATCTGGTGTGGAGAGATATACTGTCTTCTTAGCCCACTTGGGCCTCATCACTCATGTGTCACAGGGTTTAACCTCCCCCGCTTGTGGAAAAAACATCCTTGTTTTACAGCATCTATCATGCGATCTCTCTGTGTCCGTGGAGGACACACAGAGCCATCAGTTGATATGGGATATGGAGAATATGCCATGAGTAAGAGAAGCAGGCTCTCAGATGAATTATGTGGGTTATTCCTTCACAGCTGCAGATAGTTTTCATATTTTATAAAACAAAACATGATGCAATCTCTCACTATGTTATTAAAGTGGATTAGGGCCCATCACCATCTCCAAATGATGACTGTGTGTAAATGTGCAGACACAGGCACATGTGTGCTCAAGTGCACACACTCTGCCCTTCTGTCTCACCAAATAGCAAAGAGAGATGTTTCAAGCCTGAGCCACATTGAAAACACATGTACAGCAAGTTCTAGTTCAGAAACTCACGCTGTGGCAGAAGCTACTGGACCCAAAGTAAGAAAGGAGCACTTTCCAAAGATCTCCTTTGTGCTTATAAAGAAGCAAAATTTCAGTGGAGGGGGTGCACCTCATGGGATGAGTACTTGCCTAGCATGCACAAGGCCCCCTGGATTCCATCCCCAGCACCACTCACACATAAATCCCCACATGCACACACACAAGCAAAATTTCACATTTCATTACTGCCGTTATGTTTACCTGCCACTGACTGAACCAGGAACATATATAATTTTAGAGAATCAGAAGACTTTAAGGGATTTTTAGATTGAAGAAAGGAAACTGAAATTCAGAGAGCTGAAGGTTGAGCAGCTAGTCAGGAACAACTAGCAAGGAAGGGAAGGTGAAGGGAAGGCAATGGGAGTTTCCAGACTAAGGCCACTCAACATCCTCTTGTCTTTGACTTCTTCTAAAGGACAAGTGTATTAGAAATAACTACTTAATTAAAATCTGTATCATCTAATAAGATTGTTGAAACAAGTAAAGATTGTTGAAAAAAGTAATGTTAAGGGTTGGGGCCATAGCTCAGTGGCAGAGTGCTTGCCTAGCATGTGTGAGGCACTGTTTTTTTTTTTTTTAATATTCATTTTTTAGTTACAGGTGGACACAATATCTTTATTTTATTTTTATGTGGTGCTGAGGATCGAACCCGGTGCCTTATGCATGGTAGGTGAGCGCTCTACCTCTGAGCCACAACCCCAGCCCGAGGCACTCATTTTGATCCTCAACACCTCATACAAATAAAATAAAGGCATGCTGTCCATACACAACTATAAATAAATAAATAAAGTTGCTGATCTTAAAAACAAAAACAAAACAAAACAACAACAAACTAATGAGAAGACAATCAGGGTCCTAGGAGTGAGGGTCTTCAGGTGTACCCTGACTTCCAGAGACAAGATGGTGCATTCTGCTAGCAGTAATGCCCAGCTTCAGTAGGGTAGTTTTATGAGTGACCTCAGTGAGATCTTGTGAGTCATTGCTAGGCTTCCATCTTCTTCAGTTGTACTACATTTTCAATGTCTATGTACAGAGGCTGTGGAGATGACTAAAGAGCCAGTATTAATTAAGACAACCACCAAGCTGGGTACAAGGACACATGCCTGCAATCCCAGCTACTCAGGAGGCTGAGGCAGAAGGATCACAAGTTTGAGGCTAGTTTTGGGAACTTAGCAAGACTCTGTCTCACAATAAAAATATTTTTAAAAGGGGATGGGGTGTAGCTCATTTGAAGAGCGATCTTGGGTTTCACCCTCAGTACTGAGAGGGAAAAAAAATAGACAATCACCTCTAGAGGACTGCTAACTGA
The DNA here is from genome assembly GCF_052094955.1 of Ictidomys tridecemlineatus. Taxonomy (NCBI): domain Eukaryota; kingdom Metazoa; phylum Chordata; class Mammalia; order Rodentia; family Sciuridae; genus Ictidomys; species Ictidomys tridecemlineatus. Next base: position 133,719,472 of record NC_135484.1, read on the forward strand.
AAAGAGTATCTTTGTATGCATTAGGAAAAGGGGCCTTTTCCTTCCACTTTGTTGAAAAATTACATTAATATATTTATTATGATAATAAGTTCATATTTACTGTCTGTTGTTGGAAAATTTTTATAAGTATATGAATCAAGGATGTCCTGAACCAACTTTGCAGTTTCCTTGACCTCATTCTTTTATCAGGGGTCCAAACACATCCCTTTGAATCCTGCACAGAGAGTGATTCCCAGCTGGCCTGATGCTCTGCTCCAGGGACAGAAAGAGGTTTTCCTTGTCAGTATTCCTCCATGTAGCTATGAAATGAGATGAAAGGAACCAAGCTCCCCCACTCCACTTTTTTTCTCTAGAAATTTGTGTTGTTTACAGTTCAAATGTTGTTCTTTAAAGTACAGAGATAAACAAACAACAACAAGAAGCCCAAGCAAAAATAAAATACAGAGAAATAACCCTACAATTTTCAAAAGTCTGAGCAATGGATGGCTATCTCTAAGTGATAGGATTTTTTCCTTCAACCTCTCTAAATTTTCTAAAAATAATGTATATTTTATTTCTGTTTTTACAGTAAAAAAGAACTACAAAAGGAAAGCTGGGAGATGATAGGGCTTTATGGTCACAGTCACCTTAGTATGTACAGTAGTATAGCATGTGTCTCATCACTTCTCTTGCTGTGCTTGCTAGGTCTGTACTTGGCCACTATCTTGCACCAACCCTGGCAGCCAAGGATGAAGACTTCCTGGACTTTGAGGTATAGTCCCTACATCTATTGGTACAATGAAAACTATGACCATTCAAAATCTTAAGCTGACTACATGCTGGTATCAGGAAGATACCAACTTTTCTTAATGATTTATGGGAGTGCATAATTCATTTCCTCTGAATTTGGAAAGGCATGGGAGAAGTTGTTGCTTTTTCTTAAATTAAGCTAAAATACATATAGAACTATCATATAAATCTAAGGCAATCCTGTTGTCAACAAGACTATGTGCCACACAGGATCTAAGGAATCTTACATTTGGCATCTCCTGAGAATCAAACATCTGGGATCCCAGGTGCTGCTTCAGACTTATGAAATCAAAACTTGCTCTGAACCAAATCCCTAAAACACTACCTTAGCTCTTGTTAATCTGGCATTTGGAGTGCCTTCCCCGAAAGAGACTGTGAACCCAGGAAACAGCTATTCAGATGAAGACTGGCACTCTTTCCCATGGGATCTGCAGAGTCCTGGAGGATAAGGCTCAAATCTCAGCTGTGGTGAAAGCCACAGGAACATCTGGGGGTGGTGATCTGGCAATGGGTCATAGGTGATGGATGAGGTGTCAGGAAATCACCAGTGTGAAAACAAATGGCTTTAGATGCAAATTCTAAGCACCTTTTACCCTGCAAAATTTGGCATACTGATAATAAAATTCATCATTGATGAACACCTACCATGAACCAGGCCCTTTACAGGCATTTTCCATATAGCCTAATCCCTACACCACCACTGAAACAGGCTGTGTTGCTTTTACTGGATGACAGAAAAAAAATAGGAGTCAGAAGCATCTCTGTGCTAACATGGTACAACTCCCAATCAGTCAGAGGACCCGACTTTTTTCCCACTTCAAAGGTGATGTGCATTCCACTGATCCACACTGCTTCCTTAAAGTTCAGCTGTTAATGGGGAATGTGTGAAACTTTTTTTTAATGTGGCAATTCTACAGAGAAAAATGTTTTGCTTGTCTTTTTATTTTAAACTATTTTTCTTCTTGGTATATTTCCAAATTTATTGCTGAAGGCTGAAGTCACTTTGTTTTGAGAAATAAAAACACATATACATACTGGCTCCATCTGGGAGACTCCACTTCAACAGTGGCTATTACACCATCACTCTTATTATTAGACTTTTCCAAGATCATAATGACATTAGTATTTCTAGGAAAAAGGGGACTGATGTTGAGCAAGTTTCTGCTCCTGTCATGTAATCGTGTCCATTCGGCAGCCATAGGCAGGGGACAGAGCTAAAGTTTAATTAGATGTTCTCTGGATGAAATTTACATTTGAGGAATAGTTTCTTCTTTGGGGAATGGAGAAGGGACAGTGAGAGGGTATAAAAGGCCTTCCTCATTATAAAACACAAACTGTTCTCTTCAGACTGCTCCCCGTGAATAACGAACTAGGGAATTAAAAGCTTTAAACCTGTTAAAGAAGTAATATTAAGTTTGGTATAAATATAGCTGAAATAATCCAGACAGTTTTATGACCTTACACCCCAAATAAAGGTGAAATGCTGAATTCTTTCCCTAGAAATAGAGGTAAACACAGCTAACAGATGGAAGAGCTGAATGGAAATTTCAATAAAGACGGCCACAAAGAAGCATTTGTAAGCTCAGGGGTGCATGCATTAAAAAAAAGAAGCTGAAAAATGGAACTTTGTTTTATTTTGATAGAGTGCCAAAACAGTACTGCATTCCTTAAAGAGCTGAATAAAGGATCGAGTTAGACTGGCCTTCTCAACACCTCGCGAAAAGCCCCCTTGAGTCTCATTTTGCTGGGATGACTATTTATATGACAGGTAAGGGAATAATTTTGCTGGATTCTGTTACACTAGGGCCCCTGTGACCTCTAGGTCAAAAGAGCAAATGCAAAAGTGACAATGTGGATAATTGCCTGTTTAGGATAATGGAATACTGATTGAAGTCAATTATTATAACACCTGAAAGATAAATGAGCTGATGTTAAAGGTTCAGTGGAGATAGCTGAAGAGTCAAACAGCAGGCACCATGTGGAGGAGTGGCCAGTGAGGCACTGCGGAATTCAAGAGGAGGGGCAGGTTTCCTGACCTGGAACTTACTCCAGCCTGGAGTATTCAAAGATCTAAAATAGGTTAGTTTGTAAAACATGCCATAAAATAGAAATTTAGCCCAATGCCCCCAAACTGCAGGATTAGAGTAACATTAGTTAACATGGCCTTCCATTAATTTTCACTATAACCTCTGAAGGCCTAGACTTGCCCCAAATCCATTATTTTTGTCTGTCACTGGAGGGAACTTTCCCTTCCTACCAGCCAGGAAAAAGCCTGCTGACGTCTGCAGCTCAGACCTCAAAGCGCTCGACAGCAGAGGCCTGACCAGTGTGGGCCAAAGTTGTACCAGCTCCACAGTCAGAACTCGGCCCCTCAGATTTTCTTGTGTTTTTCTCTTATGGCAGAAAAGCGCCTGAGAATGTTTTTCCAACCCCAACACCCCTGCTGCCCTCCCGGTTCAGGTTTCCTATTGCCGTGCCTGGCCCTTCAAAGGCCTGCCCCTGTCACCTCACAGAGCTGGCGCGGCCTCCCAGGCTGTTCCATGGGCCAGGCCTGGCTGGGGTGGGAGTGAGGAGGACTGAGGAGAGGGCTGTGCATGGGGGCTCTCAAGGGAAAAGAGCTGCACTCTGTTTACAGATGAGACCCAAAGTGGATATCACCATCCATATGGTTCAGGGTGTGGGGACAGCCTTTCTCCAGCAGCTCTCTCCTAGACCATGCTAAGGGGTTTTCTATCCAAGACCCAAGTAGCCACTTGCTGGGAAACCTCACAGGTTTATTTCTCACCTCCTTATCCCTCCCCTCAAGCGCCTAGACCAGCTCAATCGTCATAAGGATCCGCACACTGGTGGGAGTCTGAAGTTTCCTCTGGCTCACAGAAGACTCTAGGGAAGCTTGAGGTCACATATCAGATGAGTCAGCCTGGGTCTCTACCTGGGCTCTCATCTCCCAAAACAGCCAAATATAAAGGTAACTTTTTTGTAGTGAATGGAACAGTGAGTTACCAGAGAAGTTTCTAGAAAGGATGACTCTAGGAAGAAGGTTTTTGACCTAATCTGCAGTATTCCAATAAGAGACAATGCATCTGCTCCCTGAGGAGACATTCCTCATCTTCTCTGTGATGATGTCTGAGTAAAAAGGAATGTCCTCTGACAGGAAATGTCCAGAAAGCACTCCCCACCCCCTGGGAGGGGGAAAAAACAGCATATAAGCAGCTGGGCAAGCATACCTCAACAATGTGTGCTAATCTGTTCCTCTAATTGATAGAGGGAAAATAAAAACATCAGTGGTCAAATGCAATTTCTTCTTTAATTTATTGAGGGCCACCGATCTAATTAAACGAAGAATTTGTGTTTTCATTGTGCAGAACCCTGTGGGAGAGCCAGCCCTGTAACTGTAATCTCAGGCATATTTTAGTGATCAACAGATACAAGCAGGCTGGTACCAAAGACGCTGGACAGAATCACATTTCTTTAGAGTCCCTTAGAGTCCCAGCTGTTCAAAGCCACAGTAGGCACAGTTGAACTTCAAATTGGAGTTTATCTTTTGAGGATACTTCTCACCAAATAGCTTTTACACCTTGGGAGGCATAAAGAGGCACATCTTCAGAAGAGGCAAGGAATGCCAAATACAAAAAGAGAGGCATATTTTAATACAATCCCTCCATTTGCAGCCTTTTGTTGGTGTATAAGCAAAGATGTGCTCTCGTATATGCTTTTGGTATATATGAATAAAAGTTTTGTTTTCTAAATAATGATTTCTAATCCTTAGGAAATGTGACTTTGGGCTAATTGCTTACTTCTTTGTGTGCTAGTCTCCTCATCTTTAAAATTGGAACAATACCATTAATACCACAGAGATTCTTATTAGGATTAAATAATAGTACTTAGCACTGCAGGAAGCACATAGAATGTATCCAATCAATGGCCATAACTGCTGTTACAGCTCACAAGGGCAAAGCTGGTCCCAAGGCCTGTGAGAGGGTGGGTCAGGACTCTCTTCCTTAACTCAAGGCTGCCCATGATATTCAGCCCCTCCACAGCACCAAGAACCTGTGGTGATCAGTTGCTCCCTAGCCTGTGGCGGTGGAGAGTCTGGGTAGGTGGCCTCTCTTCTGCCTGCCTGACCAGAGTAAGACTACAGCATGTCCTGCTGTGCCCAGTGACTGGCTGCCCTTGACTGCTCTACCCCTCCTCTGATCATTTTCAGTTAGGACTGATGTGGGACAGTTCACTCTCACCTTCCAAGCTTCATGTAAGCATTCCTGTCCCAAGAGCAGTTAAAGTGTTCAAGGGGATGTCAGACTTAGAGAAGAACCTGCCATTTTGTTTTGTATTATTTTTATGCCAAGGTGAAGTCTCCCTTTAACCAAAAAACCTGGATTGACTTGAGACTGACAAACATAAAGCCCAGGGAAAGAGCAGACACAGTCAACATGCTCTGATGCTGCATGCAGTTTGTTGTTGTCGTGGTCACATATAAATTTAAAAACCGTCCTATCAAGAAACCAAAGCAGAGCCAGATTTTTTTCTTTTTCCTTTCACATCTCATTCTGAACAGAATTTGAAGAATTATCCACAGGAAGTAAGTTTTTCTCTCTTACTGTTGCAAGTGGACAACCACCAACCTGTGCTGTAAAATCCTCAATTTCATAAGTACTCCCTAAAGTGGGAAATCACATGACTTGCAAGATACTAGAATCAGAGGTGCTCCATAAATTTCTAGTTAGAAAAGGCTCCTTGCTGATAACTAATCAGAAGAAAGTGACCTTGTGTCTTGTCCAGTGCCCTGCCTTCCTGGTTTTCCCTCTAGGTACACTATTGCTGACTCAGGTCCCCAGCAATGCACAGAAGCTCAGACTGGGCTGTGTTCATGCCACTGCTTTGGTGGTCCTCACCTGGTACACTGACCCATGCCCTGCTTCTGGCCTCTTGCTCTCATTCTCCCTCCAGTGGGTTTCTGGTATTGTTACTTATTCCTAGCGAGGGCTCCTACCCTTTGCTCCTGGAGCTGATTCTGCCAGGCCTTCTGCCTGTTCCCTTGAAGGCTTCAACCTGCTTAGCCTCTGAAGGGTGTGAGTATCCCTGGGCAGGGGTCAAGCTCTAGGGCTAGTTCCCTCTGCTGCCCCCTGCCTCCCTCACTCCCCTGTCCCCTAGGGTAAATGTGTTGGTGGCTCTTCTGTGTGGACTTGAGCCCTACTGAATTGTCCAGGGGGTGGGGATAACATCCTGCTGTGACTCTCCTCTGGAATGAACCCTGCTGGTCATAACTTCCTTTCCTTTCAACTTAGAACTGAAAGATGAGTCACCAGATTCCAATACTCTTAATGGTCATGGGGTCTTTTTACAACTTTATAGATTGTAAGAATAATAATTTTGTAAGAACAGCACAATCCTCTCAAATCAATTTCCCCCCAACACAGTTGATTTTCAGAGAATCCCAGCTGTCCTGAAATACTGATGAGCAGGGGTGGAATGGGCTAACTTCAAACACAAATCCCAGGCCCTGGGCCTCGCGGCCAAGTTCAACAGACTGCACAGTAACAGGCTGTTGTGCTTGGATCAAGAGGATCTGAGTTTTGAGGCAGGCTTGAAACAAAACGGATTTTATTATAAGTAAAATTAATTCAATGGAATTCTATTGAAACTGCATAATGGGGGAGGGTGGAGGCGTTGGCCTGGTTTAGTCCAGACTCACAGAATTTGATCCAATTCTTTCATTTGCTTCCTCACTCTAACTTAACCCCAAAGAAATTTCTAGCAAACAGATCAGTTACCCATATTTAAAAATTAAGAGGTGGGAAAAAAAAACAAAACAACCTTTCAAACCAATACACCCAAACCTGGGTATGTCCTAAGAGTCACACACAAGCAAACATACTAATCTGCAATTCAAAGTTTGTGAACAATCATTTTCTTATCTATATTAAATAAGGACAAATGGATAATTTATTTGTTAATCCAACAGAGGCTAAAATCAGCTCCAAAACCTTAAGTTTCTTTCAAGTTCCACGTTTTCATTTTTAGGACCAATTAAAACCTGAATTCAGAGCCAATGGGACCACATCAAATAAAAATTTTGCATCACCCACTGGAGGGTGAAGTCTTTCCTGGGAGACTTTGGACAGAAATGCCTCACAGCTAAAAGACCAACTCTTACTTAGTGATTGATGATTCTCAGTTTTGTCAGGGACAAATATTAGAAATTATTAGAAAGGGACTAGTTAAGGGTGAAATGGCAATATGGATCAAAATGAAATAAAGTACTTATAAAAATAATTTCACTAAATGCGTACAGTATGCCTGGCCCTATCCATGTTCATGTTCACATTAACTTATCTAATTCTCAAAGCAACCCTCCCTATAAAGGAGGCATTATTATTTCTGACAAGAAAAGATCAGAGAAGTTAAGAAACTGGTTAAATTGGGACATTTGGATTCTAAACAAGTTATTAAACATCAAACCTCAAACCAGGACTCCATGGGACAATTTGAAACACCCTGATATCACTTCCTTTGGAAAGTCTTGCCCCTGAGGGCTGATGGACTCTGATATTTTAGTGGACGCTGATATCCTAAATGTCTACTAAAATACCTGGGTAGTCCCCACAAAATTCCCCTCAGGGCAGCATGGTGCTTTGATGACCATTGTATCCCCAATGCCTGGTTGAAAATTTCAGATGATCACTAAATATTAAAGTCAGGATCCACATGTTGAAAAGAATCCCAAAGGAGAAGGATGTTACCTTTACTCTTTGGGAACAAAATCTGAATACAGATTGTGAATCAAAATAATATAAATCATATTACATGAAATAATTTTCCTTGTTCTTTAAGAGCAGCTATGATGTTTTACATAGGTAATGATAACACTGCTGGAATAAATACAACTTTTTCATTTTAAGAGTTATCACTGAAAGTACACTGAATAGAGAAATCTGTAAACAGATGCAAGCTCCCCCACAACACAGCTCACTCTTTTTCACATAAAAGGCCATCAGCATTTTGGTACTTTGTGACAGAAGAGATGTTAAGGTGAGTTTGGGTGCCCTGCCCCTTCTCCCTGGATAGGATAGGGTAGGGTGTTAGAACAAATGGGACAGCCTGAAAAAACACAAAACAAGAAAACAATTCAACTTTAGGGAGTGCCCCAACAACCACAAAATCTGAGGAAGTTAAATCTGCTATAATAAAAGGTACATGTTGCATGTTACAGGTGGGCTATTTAGTATTGTCTTTAAAAATTTTTCTAAGCATACTGAAATATGATGGAGACTAGAAAATTTAATTTGTGCACATTCACAGTCCTCCCTCTACCCGCTCTGCTTAACATGTTCAGTGTCTGTCTGTTCCTAACACTGTCTGGTGCTAATGGAGAGTAGGGACCACCGCCAGAGCAGATAGAGCAACTGGAGGGTCTGGCTGGGATCAGAGCAGAGTTTGGGCAGAATGGGATTACAAAAAAAAAAAAAAAATCAGATGCATTTGGGGAGACACATGAGTGAAGAGGAACTTTTGAACTCATGGTTCTGTGTCTCATGACTGACATCTTTTCATCACCTCTTCTAGAGACTACAGGAGAAGAATAAAAGCACTTCTCAATGTTTCACAAACTGGGTTCAGGCTGCCCTTGGCTGTGACACCAGATTAAAACGAACACTCAGCAGCTGAATTTTCTTTGCATCACATGTGAAGTGGACTGATTTCAGGCTCTCACCTATAACAAAGATACCTTTGCAGATGGGAACAAAAAAACCATTGCAGCATACCAATGCAACTCAAAAGTGTGCATATCTATTTTGAACATCACCAATCAGAAGGCATGCACAAAGGAAAAGAGAGTTTCCCAGGAAAGTCTTGGTATAATAATAATAATAATAATCTGTTATAACATGAATTTCTCTCCTACAAAGCACTACAGATAACTTTTTAGTTCTAATAAGACAACAATCAACATAAAAATGTGCTGGATGAAGCTGTAGTAATACCTCCAAGTCCCAAGAAGTTGATCTATTATTTTCTATTAGCCCAGCAGGGTTAGGGTATAATTCATGGAGTTCTCTGCCTGGCTCTAACAAACCCAAATGGTTTATAGTTGAAAACAAGATTAAAACATGTTTTTTATTTTTATTTTAATAAATCTACAGCATGGAGTATAAAAAACTCCACAAAGCTATAGATAGATAATGAGTTAAGAAAAATCCTAACAACTACAAAGAGAAAATAGTTTTATCAGATGAGTATGATACATACAACTGAAAACAGGTCATAAAACAAGGCTTCATTTCCTTAGGGTAATTTAATCATGTCTGTGACAATGCGATGCCATGAGGGTATTTTGCAAAATTTTCTTCTTCCTGAATGATAGCACATAAAAACTACTTTGTGAAATGTTTAGTTTTAAGATAACAATGTGGATAATATTCCATCTGGATAAATCAGTTTAAGAAAATGGCATAGTATTGTTCTCAGGGAATGGTCTTTGAGACCGTGAATGGTATACTTTGGAATAGAAACACCTTACATACTCATGTTAGATGTGCTGCAGTGATGTATCAATGCTGAAATTTCAATGGCTTAACATGGCCCTATTCACCAGAAATACACTGCTAGCCATGTAATTTTAATTTTTCAAGTAGCCACATTATAATATAAAAATAAACAAGTGAAATGAATTTTAATAATGTTACTTAACCTAAACTACTCAAAATTATCATTCTAACTTGTAATTCACATAATTATTTGGTGAGATATTTTAAATATATCCATATATATTTTGTATATATCCAGTGTGTATTTTACACTGACAACACACCAGCTAGATCAGGCTGGTCTCATTCAATGCTAGACAGCAGTTTTGATACAATAAAACTCTTTCAGTTCTCACTTTTCTCCATTCAACTGGTATCTAAAGACAGTCAGTATTCCATGTGTTAATTAAGGGACCAAGACCCTTTCAGTCTTTCCATCCCTCAGGGGCTCAGATACCTTCATTTCCAGTAGATAAGCTGGAAAGGAAAGGGGAAAGAGGCCTAGAAGTGACCAATGTCATTCTGCTCCAAATTAAAATAAAAAAAATGCCACTTTTGACTGAACAACAACTCAAAGAATGGGTCATAGAAAGCTGCTAAGATAAAAACCTGTTGTTACCTTCTCCAAGCAGGTAACTCTGTTCACTTTGGTGTCCCTAATGCTCCAATCTTGATTTCTCTCTGATTCTTTATCAGAAAGAAGATGAAGTCACACTGGTTTGGTGTTGACATGGCTCAGGTTTAGCATTGTGGGTGTGTGTCACTGGGGGACACTCATGGGTCCACGAGGTGATAACCAAGTGTTAATGGATCTGAACCATAATTGGTGGGGCTAGTCTATAGAAACTAGTGCTTTAGTGAATTTATGATCACTATGGCCAAATATAAAATTTCTCTAAAATTTAGTACCCTAAAACAATCATATTTCATGCTCTATGAATTCTTCAGGTTGGTAATTTGGACAGAGTTGTTGTCTGGGGCTTGAACATGCTAGGGCTAGTTTTTGGACTCACTGGAAAGATGGCTCACACCTATTTGTGGAAGTCAATATTGACTGTCAGCTATGAGCCCAAGTTCCTTTCTATGATGCTCTCTATATAGGCTAACTCGGGCTTCCTCGTGCTAGGGACTGTGTCACCTCTCATGAATTTACATCAGCACTTGTTCTGCCATGTTCTCTTCATCAAGGCAATTGCAAAGTCCCTCCAGTGCCTACTCAAGGGAATGAGCTTCCACATTTTGATAGAGGAGTGGTGAGGTTTTGGAAGAGCAAGTGGGATGACAGATAAAACTGTGGCCATTGTTTGAGCTATAGTCTGCCCCCTGACTGGATGGAGCTGCATCTCTCTGTGGGTTTCAGAAGGGCTTTGATCTCTGCTCACCATCTAGTACCCACTTATTTGCATGAAAGGTTGAAATACCCTGGGTAGAAAACTTTCCTGAAAATGGAACCATTGAAGAAGGAGTTAAGAGGTGGTTCAGCTAGACAAGTGAGATGTTACATAGTATAGTGGTAAAGGAAAAATCCCACATAAAACCAATGTGCTACAGTTTCAGCATGATGCTACAGTGTTGGCTGAGAATCTGGAGGCTGTAAACATCTTGAAAATCTAGCAATGCTCAAGGACATATGATCCATCTTGCACAGAATGACATAATTTTTAAAATCCTACAAAATGTTAATATAATGAAGCAATAGTGCAGTTCAACTCAGTTCACCAAAATTCGTAAATTCAACTATGATTGAAAAGGATGGAAATGACAATATTTCAACAAAAAAACATTCAGCTGGTCTGGAGCTGGGACTGAGGGTGAGGAGTACAGGAGGTAGAGTCTGCTGTGGACAGGGAACAGTGACAATCTAAGTCCAGCAGGAGCAGTTCTGCCCATGGAAGTGGAATGTAATGACTCAGGAAAGAGGCCTAGTCACCTGCCCATGGCCAGAATTGTAGAGGCTTTTGTGGGACAGAAGGGATATCATCCAGGGCCCATGGGCCATCCACTGGGCTGAATGAACCAAATTCCAGCCTTCAGCTGTCAGCAAGGATGTGACTGCTCAGGTACTCCCAGTGGTGGGAACTGGACATGTTCTTCCAATGGACCGAGCACCGCAGAAGCAAGCAGTCTACATCACAGCACTCAGAGCAATGTCATCTGCCTTCCCAGAAAACTGCTTTTGTCGTGAAAATAGGACATGTTCCAAATTAGCCAGTTACACAGTAAAATTATTACAATTAAGGAAATTTGTCAATAAGTTGTGGCATTTTTAAAATATTACAATCATTTCAAAATGATAATTACATCAGAAAATAAAAAAGGAACAAAAGATTGACTACCAATTATTCAAAAGAAAAACAGAAAACTGAAGGAGCTGACCATCATGTTATGACAACTCAGCTCCAGGTATAGATAAGTCTCCTGCTATTCTATGCATTCATGTACCCACTGCGATGGGCCTATCAGCAAATACAACTCATGTGTGTCAAAACAAAATGAAAGTTTCCTACTTAAAAAAAACCAAAAGGCTAATAGACTTGAACATTTACGGCATTTTTTTGAGTATACCTTAATCTCCCCCTTGGCTAAGCTGCCATCATATAAATCAGATCCTTAAGTTATCATTGTTATAGTGGCAATAAAAATAATAATAAAAGTACTGCGAGGTCAGAAAATGTCAAGAACAGTCAGAAAAATGAGAGAGACATAAAACAAAGTAGAAAAGACCAGCTAGAGTTGGAAATGTTCAGGTACAGTACCTCCAAGCGTCCTTCGGCAGGAGGTAGCCGCCACTGCTGTTTTATTTAATGAGCCTCCACATAAATCCCAGCTGCTAACCATGTGATAAGTCCATCTCAGAACATGAGGGGCCCCATTCTCTATCGGTGTTCAGTCCTGGCTGCCATTAATGGGAATTCCACTTACAATAAGGAAAAAAACAGATCTTGAAATAATAATTTAAGTTGCCTATTTTTAAAATTTTCATACGAACTGGCTGGATTTTTTGGAACGAAATCAACATGTAAAGTATTGCCATACAAATGCATGCAAATGAAAGGAGAACAAACACTGGGTATTTGGAATATGTTTAATGGGGAAAAGGTGTAAAGACGTTTTCCTGGATACCAAAAAGAAAACTTATTCCTTGGAGTAGAAATAATACCTAAATAAATTTCATAAGCTGATTGAAAAGGGTGATTAGAGAAAAGAGGGAATTACATATATTTCTGTAACCCTCTAAAGCCCAAGGGTTTGGTGGCTGATACATGGTTTTTCAGAGTGGAGCACATGCAGAGGACTGACATGTACACTTGTACCTGATGATGCAGCTCGGCTGGTGGGAGGCAGTGTGGGAGAGCGAAGAAGGCGGCCTTGAGGTGGATGGGCCCGGAGCCCAGCCCAGCCTCATGCTTACCATGCAACCTTGGCAGGTCACTTACCCTCTGTCTCAGTCGCCCAGATGTCAAGTTGGAATATTAATGCACAGAGGTTAGAACAGGCAATGAGGAAAGGCTTGGCAAGCAAGGCAGGGGCAGGCTCAGAGAGGAAATCATGAGTCACAGTAAGGGAGACAGAGGTAGGGACCAAGAGACAACCAAGGCCACAGTCAGGAGGGCGATCCAGAGTTCAGACTGGGAAGATGAAGAAACGAGGGAGGTGTGTAGGATCCAGAGTGGGACTACACTGATAAGGAATGCCTGCGTGCACTGTGTACTTCAGGGAATTCTTCAGTTTCTTCAAATTAAAGAGCAATGAATGTGTGGTAAGGGGAGTAACACAAGAATGGCCTCATTTGTGAATTTTTCTTTTTTTTTTCTTCTCCTGTGTGGGTTCCTAAGAGTTCCTCAATTCAGAGAAATAGTATTACTATCCTGGGGTTTTCTGGCAGAAATGTCTGAGAAGATCTGGTTGAAAATGGTGGTAGAAAAAAGAAAAGAGGTGTTGGGGCTATGGCTCAGAGGTAGAGTGCTCGCCTACTATGCGTGAGGCACTGGGTTCAATCCCTAGCACCACACACAAATAAAATATTGTGTCTACTTATAACTAAAAATAAATGTTAAAAAAAAGAAAAAAGAAAGAGGTAGTTTCTGATATCTAACCAGCAATGGAGGTGGAACGACAGGCCTGAGTGTGACTTTATTACTTCAGAGAAGGCAATCAGAGCTTCTAACAGAATTTTCCTCTGCAAACCTCTAACTTAAGGCCTATCTTCAACCTTGCTCATTAAGATTACCAAGTTCCTCAAAGTTAGAATTTGGTTCAAATGGTGGTGATGGAACTTAGTACTCTGTATCTTAGGTCAAATTATTTTAACTCTTGAAAAACTGTATGCTTACATTTTAATTGTCTTAGATTTCTGGATGTAATTTTATTTCTGTAAATGTGTTAGTGGCAATACTGCAACACAATAATGTGAAAGCACTGGGACTTTGAGTCAAGGGCATAATCCCCAATAAGACAGCCTTCTCTAGTGAAGCCAGTTAGAAGTTTGGGAATCTCCAGCTGCCTAGACTTTTAACTTACTACAAATTCAAGGCACCTCCACAACTCCCCCAGGTTTGATATTTTATTAGAATGACTTCCGGGACTCAGAAAAGTGCTACAGGTACCATGACAGTTAGGAAATAACTCAGAACCAGCCAAATGAAGGGATGCTGGGCACAAAGTTGAGGTTCCAAAGCAGAGGTTCTATGTGCTTAAGGGGCATTAGTTTCCTACTCAATCAGTGCAATCACTAACAAGGAATTTCCCCTGAGCATCCTGTCCAGAGCTTTTACTGGGACTTCATTTCATAAGCATGACTGATTGAACCATTGGCCAGGACACTGAAGTCAATCTCTAGCCCTCACTGTTCCCTGGAGGACAGGAGGTTGGGCTGACCTCATGTGGTGCAAAGCCAAAATCCTCTAGGCAGATTTGGTCCTTCCAGCAAGACCAGCACTGATCCTGAAACCACTGAATGGCCCAACAGGAATAATGTTCCTATTAACTGAGAAATTTCAAGGATTTCATCTCCTCATAGGAAGAGGGCAAAGACCAAATTTTTTATTATATAAATTATACAGAACTGGACTAAAAAATATATTGTCTAATTGCATATTCTTGTTGGTAATAGAGCTAAATACTATGCTAACATTTAAAAGAGCATATAATCCCACTACTGTTTAATTAATATCACACTTAAGTGTATTAGCTCCTGTAATTAAAATTATTTGTGATCTACTCTGGTACATTTTATCATTCTCTCCCCATCTTGTATTCATAAAACATCTTTATGTTCTTAAATACATGACTTTTACATTTACTGCTATTCAGGTTTATTTTTTATTAAATAGCTCTCTCATTTTCAAGATCATCCAGAAAACCTCCTTCTTTCTGTCAATAATCTTACCAATCCTACTCAGTTGGTGAGAAATCCACACATAAACAGCCTCACTCCAGTATGACAACTGAGGAGTAAACTCTCAGGGCTTAGGGGTTATAGACAAGCCCCCCTTGTCAAGAGGAAGATAAATCAATAATTAGAAATAATAGTAATAATAATAAGTAGTAGTAGTAAGAGTTTGCATTTATTGAATACTTTCAATATGCTGATGTTTTAGGCATGGTTTTACAATAACCTACTTAGCAGAGACTATTACTTTCTTTCTTTTACATGAGCAAACAGATTCAGAGAGGCTGACAGACTTGTCTAAATTCATGCAGAAAGTGCTAAGTGGACTTCTTAAATTCAGCTTTTTGACTTCAGCACCTAAATTCTACCGTTTCTGGCTTATCTGCCTGTTTTACAGGAGATAATTTCATAAAGTATATTTTCTATGAAGATTCCAAATTTTCCAAAACCCAGGTTTTTAAGAGTAGTTTTAACTAAAATTAAGTTTGAGCTTTCATCTATTTTCAAACATAACAGGGAACACATGGTTTTAAAAGAATTTCCATTCATTGATTAAGGGATTAAGTACAAGGAAGTTCTGTTGTTATGTTCTTTTCCCTCTTGTGGGAGGCTGAAAAAGTCCTCCCAAACTTGTGGGTAACTTAATTCTCCAACCACTGAATATGTTACCTCACATAGAAAATAAAGATTCTACAGATGTGATTGAGGATCTTGAACTGGGGAGAGGTATGGGTTGTATGGCAGGTTTGATGGCAGCCCAAGATTAGGAGAGGTGGGAGGGTTAAAGGAGACAGAGGAGGCAAAGTGGTGATGGAAGTGGAGGGTGCAGGGTGTGTTTTGTAGATGAAGGGCAGGAGCACAAAGCAAGGAACATGGGTGGCTGATAGAAGCCTGAAAGACAGGAAATCAGATTCTCCCGTAGTGACTTTAGAACTTTGTTGGAGACCTTGACTTCAGCCTGCAAGACTACTGACTTCTAGAAGTGTAAGGTGGTAAATTTGTCTCTCTCTCTTTTCACTTTCTTCCTTCTTTTCTTTTCTTTCTTTGGCGCTAGGGATCAGATTATGGCTCTGTAGAATGCTAGGCAAATGCTATATCCCCAATCTTGTGTTTGGCTTCATCTGCTTGGCTGCCATAACACACTACCTTATACTTGATGGCTTCTATTCAGAAATTTATTTTTCCACTCTTCCTGAGACTGAAATTCCAAGATCATGGTGCCAGAATGGTGACATTTCTGGTGAGGACCTTCTTCCTGGTTTGTAGACAAAGATAGACTTTTCATTGTGTCCTCACATAGCAGGGGTTAGGGAAGAGCTCTGGTGTCTCTTTTTATTATTATTATTATTATTTATTCCAATTTGTTATATATGACAGCAGAATGCATTACAATTCACATTACACATATAGAGCACAATTTTTCATATCTCTGGTTGTACACAGTTAGAGTTGCACCATTTGTGTCTTCAAACACTCACTTAGGGTAATGATGTCCATTTTAGTGAAGCCATTAATCCTATTGTAGGTGCCTCACTCTCATGAACTCATCTAAAGGAAATGATCTCCCTAAGTCCTCATCTCCAAATACACTGAGAGTTAGAGCTTCAACAAAGGAATTTTGGGGGAAAAAACTGAGTTCAAAGCAGCGATGTCTTAAGCCACTAAGTTTATGGAAATAAGAAACTAATAAATTTCTTTCCTTTCATAAATGAAATAACATCCTACTCCCTTTTCCTAGAATTAAATGTGGATCTTACCTGTTTTCTTAGTAAAGTTAAAAGGTGAAAGTATTTTTTACCTTTAGTACTGGCTATATCATATAATCAAATCATATGTTTTAAAATTAATTTAGCCTAATCAAACTATCATATGTAAATTAACAAGTCAAATAGTACTCAAAGATATAATAAAAAAAAAACAGAAATCACTTGTTCCTGCTCCTACCTTGACAGACTCTTCAGAGTCCTCTTGCAACACTTATAACAGCTTGCTAGATGATGCATCTATTATCTCCTGGTTAATATATTAACTAGTTAACTATTGACTTCTTATTACAACTCTAAGGGATTTTCAGTGAATTTATATTGCTTTTTTTTTTTTTAAAAAAAACACTTCCCTTCTAGAATTACTTCTTTTTTTTTTCTTTTTTTTTAATTGGTTGTTAAAAACATTACAAAGCTCATGACATATCATCTTTCATACATTTGATTCAAGTGGGTTATGAACTCCCATTTTTACCGCAAATACAAATTGCAGGATCACATCGGTTACACATTCACATTTTTACATAATGCCATATTAGTGACTGTTGTATTCTGCTACCTTTCCTATCCCCTACTATCCCCCCTCCCCTCCCCTCTCATCTTCCCTCTCTACCTCATCTGCTGTTGTTCAATTCTCTTTGGTTAATTTTATATTCATAGTAGCCATTTATTTCTAAGTAAATATTATTCACTTCTGAATCAAATAATATATAGTGATTTTATAATGATTTTCATAATGATTTAATAATTATTTTGTTACTTCCTTTAAAAAACCCATCCTCCTTTTTCCCCTCTCTCCACCAGACTGTTTGATTACTTTACCTCTATATCAGTTTTTTTCCACACCGTCAAGCTTTCTATAAAACACATTTCAATAAATTGAATAATTTGAGGATATTTTTATGTTCTTGAACCCATTAGAGAACTGATTCCTTTTTATAATAAAAATTTCCCTGGAGACTTCCTTGTTGAAACCCTCCACCTTCCATACTGAGACCAGAACTACTCCTGTTATCTTCTTGGGGCTTCCTTTACTGTCATTCTTAGAATTCCCTTCTCTTCTATTCCTGAATACTACACCTTCATCTTTCTTAGTTTATTCCCTTGTTTTGGTGGAATACATCCTTCAGTAGCTTTCTCAAAAAGTACACAGAAGATAACTATTTTTAAAAATGATCTGTTTGTGAATATCTGTAATCATTTTGGCTGGGTTTAGAATTTAAGATTAAAAATCATTTCCAAAATTGAGAAGCTTTTACTTTATTGGCTTCTCATTTCAATGTTGATATAATACCATATTTATTCTTGATCATTTATCTGAAATCTGATTCCTGAAAGTTTTTAGGATCTCCTCTTGTTATAACTCCAGTGTTGAATTTCACAATAAGAGTTGTTGGTGTGAGTTTCTGTTCATTCACTTGTCTGGACATTTACTTTAGTTCTGCGGAATGTTCTTCAAATATTCATTTCAAAATTTCTTTATATTTTACACTTTTTCTCATGAAATTTTATTAGATGCTTTCACTCTTCAATATTTCCTCTAGTTTTCATATCTTTAATTTTCATCTCTCTTTTGTTTAAAAAAATTGTTAGTTATAGAGGGACACAATATTTATGTTTATGTGGTGCTGAGGATCGAACCCAGTGCCTCATCCATGCTAGGCGAGTGCTCTACCAATGAGCTACAACGCCAGCCCCCAATTTTTCAACTCTTTATTGATGCCTTTTCTCCATCTCCACTCTAAGAGTGATCCTTTCCTGTCTCAACAAATGACTTCTTGAGGTCTCCTCTGGGAGCACTCTGAGGCATTTTCCTGTGTCTTTACATTTCCAGTTCAATAGTATTCTTGGAACCCTTGATAAAATGATGAATTTGTGATATACATCTCTATTCTCAGATGGCTTTAGAAACTGATAAGGCTGTTCTAGAGATACAGATATGGGTTAAGATGAATTGAACAGCTCCAAATGACTTCAGGACTATTATAAGAAATTTAAATAAACTAATGAATTCCTGTGTCCCTTTGAAGCAGATATGAACCAGAGTGGGAAACCATAAACAATCTCTTTCTAGAAATTCATGACCTTAAGATGTCCTGGACTTGATGAATCTGCCCTTGTGTAAAGTGAATGACATCAACTTGGAGACACCTGGATGCTTCTGAGCCATCCCAGGAGAAGTCGGGGTGTCTCATATGCAGAGGTGGTAGAGATAGTTTATTGTAAAGGCAGCTAATTTTCTCACTTTAAAATGGGAAAGAAAGTTTAAAACTCCCTGGAGGATAATTACTATTCCCTTCCCTTCATGCTCTGCAATTTTATGGTCACATGGATTTCTGGGTTCCTTATTTTGCTTCGTATTTCTGAAATTACACAAATTCTCTGCCAATACATTTCAAGTCTCAGAACTTCTCCCAGATACCCTTTATACTCTAAATGCACTTAGAGTAGAAAGTTTGATAGTTCAGTGCCCAACATGAAGAGAAGACTGTACTCATCTTAAAGAATAATGTACCTGGGAAGGGAAGGGAAGGGAAAGGGAAGGGAGAAAGAAGAAAGATTGGGGATGTAGCTCAGTGGTAGAACACACCTGGATTCAATCCCCAGTACCATGAAAACAAAACAAAACAGAATAAAAACAAAACAAAACAGTATTTAGGTCTGTATGAGAAGCGTATCCTAACCTTTTGAAATGAGTTTACCAGTTATTTAGTACCAGTGCTACACTAGTACACTGTGGCTTCTTTCTTCCTCTAAGATAAATGCACAGAGATTTGGGGCTGGGGATATAGCTCAGTTGGTAGAGTGTCTGCCTAAATACTTACACTGCAAATTCTCCTTCATTATATTTATATCTACTCAAAGAATTTCTCAATCTAAGATCTATTCATTGAGAAAAAACCTCAGAAAACTGCAACACTGTATAAGCTGTTCAACTAGTGCAAAAACATTTACATAAACAAAATGCAGGTACATCAGCAAAAATCACAGGGCAAGGAAACTGTGGTATTACACAGGGTGCCAGGTATTTAATGGTTGAAACCATGAAATATGATGGTTTTATGTCTATGGGCCGAATTGGAGGTCCAACCTGATACCAAGAAGCCACAGAAAATGCACCAGCCTTGGGAGAGTATATCATCAGTTTGACTTCATGAAAGAGTAGGATGAAAACTGTTGACCTGGCTTGAAGGAATAACTAAGTATTATTTTCAAAACTTCCTGTCAACCCTGAATATTAGCAATAGCATCCAAATCATTGTATGGATTAAATGGTACATGTATTTTCTGAAAAAAATTTTGTTATATAATATCTGGGACATGTCATTCTTGCCCTGAGGATATAAAATTCATTTGAGAACTTTGAAAAGGAGATGGAAATATCCTATTCTGGTGCACGTGTATTTTGATGTCAGTAATGTCCTAAATGGTCTAAAATGAATGTATTGTCATACACAAATTTCTGTGTGCTACCAAAGACTGAGATAGAGAGCTTGTGTTTTTAAAGAAAGTTTCAGTTATAGTTAAAGTCCACAAGGCAATATAATGTTAAGTCTAATGGCTGTTAGTCTAAATGATTGTGTGGAGTTTTGGTTTTCCTTCTGAATATTTCAGTATCTACACACACACACACTCCTTTTAAATCAGCTATTAGAAAAAGGATCTATGCACACCCCATAAACTATGTTTTCTTAGTGAAAGATAACTAAAGACTGAATGAAAACTTAGAGATTTTTAAGACAATATTCACGCAGTGAAAAATGGGCAGATTAGCAGGGACTATGATTTGAAATAAAAAAAGACTTATTTATCTATGGTGCTGGGAATCAAACCCAGGGCCTTAGTACTTCCAAGGCAAAAGCTCTAACCACTCAAGCAACTTAGCCACAAAGCTTAAATATGTCTTTGATTTAAAGATATGCAGAAAACACTTACAACATGACCCTAAAGAGGCAGTGGATGTTAATAATTTCTCATGATCTACTTTTATAGTGATCCAATTGTCAGGGGAATCAGAGCTGAGACAAAGCAGGGCCTGGCCAGATCCTTTCTTCTAGGTTCTCCACAAAAATGTCAGAAACTGTACAGAAAGTGGCAACTAGAGCTTTACCTTTAGCAGAACTCTTCTCCGGGGATGAGCAGTTTATGTACTTCTTTTTGCAGGGGTAGGTAGGGTACCAGGGATTGAACTCAGGGACACTTGACCACTGAGCCACATCCCCAGCCCTGTTTCGTATAATATTTAGAGACAGAGTCTCACTGAGTTGCTTAGTGCCTTGCTTTTGCTGAGGCTGAAAATGAATTCATGATCCTCCTGCCTCAGCCTCCTGAGTTGCTGGGATTACAGGTGTGCACCACTGTGCAGAGCTTTTGTGCACTTCTTTAAGAGCCAATCACCACAGGGCTGAGTAGGGCTCTGCCACAGTAAACCTCAGAGTGGCTCTAAGGAAGAGGCCCTGGCTCTGAAATCTACCCTGTCTCATAGTTCTTCTTCATAGGATCTGAAACTGGGATCCTCTGTCATTTTATCTTTGCAGAAGATAATGCAAGGAAAAAATTCATGTAGGGGAAAAAATGTATGAAGGTTTTATTTTTCAATAAGTTTGTTCTTCAAAGAAAAAGAAAAAGAAATGGAAAATAAAGTTAGTCCAGTTTATACAGTATGTTCTTACCATGTAAATTAAATCCTCTGTGATACCTCAAAAATGCAAAATTTCAGGAATCACTCCTTCAGATTGCAATAGGTAAGTTGGAAAGGGGCCTAGGAACTTGTAATTTTATAAATCTCCCCAAAGGCCCAATTTTTTTCTTCCATGGGGCTCGAACCCAGGACCTCTTGCATGCTAGGCAAGTCTTCTACCAATGAGATACACATCCATAGGACCTTCCCAGATGCCCTTATCAATCAAGCCATGGTTGGAATTTCAGATCTAATGCTGTTTTGGAAAATTCCTGGGGATAATGTAATATCTCAAATCACCAACCCTCCAATTTTATTTTAGTTGGAAATACTGAACTCCTATACCTATTGGTTCCTTTAATGACATAATAATTTACTGATTAACTACCGCACTTCAATTAAAAATAACATACATAAATACTATTTTGCTAGGTTTTCCATCCAAATGCTTGCTTTGATTTAGCAGCACAGACCTTGAGGAAGCAGAGAACAAGGCTCCCCTTTTTCTCAGCACCTCCTCAGCTCCTGCGCCTTCAAGCTGTATAGATTTTTATTTATTTACTATATTTGTGGCAATTTCTTATCATTTTACTAATAACAAGTCAGGAAAAAAGTCATCTAGCTTCTGATAAGAAGTGTTTACTCAAATGGCTCAAGAAAGTAGAAAGAATGGGTCTACTATACACATAACAAATGATCACTAGGCCATGGCTCTGCTTTGCTGAAGGGTGAATCTTATAGCTAGAACGATAAAAGCACAGGTTCAACATGATAAAAAGGTAAAGAATCCTCTCACTTCCCTCTTTAGTTTAAGCAGTGAATACTGTAATAGACTTGTCTCTCTCTAAACCTACTTTCCATGAGATGGAAAGCTCTTCTTGAGGACATTTGTGATGGTTTGTCTGATGCAAACATGGTGGCAAGTGTTTCCACCATCACTATCTTCACCATCATGGATATTGACACCTTAAATCATTCATAGTTCCAAGCATTTTACACACATTAATGTGTTTAAGTTCCCTGTTGGAGTCCTATGAGATAAAGACATTTATTATCTTCATTTTAAAAATGGAGAAATTGAGACACAATGGCCTTAGGAGATTTGCATAGCATCCCACAACTCGGAAGTAATGGAGCCAGTATCTAGACCCAGGAAATCTGGTTCCTGAGTTAAGGATTTGGATTTATACTTTGAGGGACATCACTTACACAGAATACAAGGAGGTATGCAAGTGCCCCCCCCATGGGCACTGCTGAAACCCCCTGCCCTGGTGCACATCAGGACAGTTTGCTAACATCACAGGACCCCATGTCATGTACTTTTGCTGTGGTGACAGGCAGAGTACTCTAACTTTCTGTTTCAACTTTTCTGTGACTTAGTTTTTGGTTCTAATGCTAAGACTGTCACACAGTTATTTCCTGGTTTTATATGTTCAAAAGTACTCTTAGAAAACACCCTCCTGCAATTCCTGAATAGAGCAGTCAAAGAATATAACATTTTTCCATTTTCCTAGCTTTGGTTCCAATCCTAGTTTTCACCAGCTTCAGATAAGCACTCATTCCATAGTCCTAGAAATTTCACTAACTGTAATTACATACTGAAAGACATTGACCTTGCCTAAATTTTGATTTATGAGTTTACTTCTAATTACACAGCAATCACTCTTCCCCCACCTCTATCTTAAGAGAACTGCTTTAAGGATTAAGAAGCTATCATTATAAAATTCATCTCCATACTGTATGATTTTCAGATAAATGACCATAAAGGATAATTTTAAAAGAAACCAGTTTTTTTTTTTTTTTTAAATGTTGGAAGAAAATCTGTGCTTAACTCTTCTCAAGTAAGAGCAGAACCTGTAGAACTGCTGGTCTTATGCAAACCCTCTGTGTGGGAGGCGCAGGCTGTCCCACAGCTGGAATGTGAGTGAGAAGCATGTGAAGGTAGCATGGAGTCTCTTTTTGATCACAAGAGTTTTAGAACCCTCCCACAGTCAGCGACCCATTCAAGAGCAAGTATCCCTTCTCTTGGCGTATAACGAGTTTGGGAGCCTTCCAAGTGAATGTCCCCTAAATGTCAAACAGAACCAAGCACTATAAAGCTCTGTTTTGCTAGTGCCTTCCTTGCAATCAGATCCCATTTTCTGGTTTTGGCACCGGATGCCCTTGGAGAGTACTAGACAGCTTTGTTGACACCTACACTGGGGGTGTGAACTGCAGGCTGTGACACATCAGTGGCAACACAAACCTGCATTTTGCTTGCTTCAAAACATACTTCTTCCTTATGGGGTGTAGCCATATGAATTTAGTCAGGCAGGAATTTGGACACAAATAACTTAGAACCCCCCAATTTACTTCTGTCACACGTATGGTGTTCTGGTCAACAATCTGTGAGCCAGCAGAGAGGCGCTTCAGTCACCACTACTTGATTTTTAAATACGGACTTTCAAAGCCTTTACTCCTACTAATTCCTGGGATAGCTTGCAGGTCAAAAATGAGCATAGGACAGGACTGAAGCCAGGCAGCTGGAGCTAGAACTGGAGGAGAAGGTGTGGGGAACCTGTGGTGAGGGGGATGGGGAGGAGGGAAGGCAGTCAGGCCCAGCATTTCTCATGGGCAGGAGTCTCCTGTTCCCTCCACAATCAAACATTAAAAATCAGGTTCTCTTTAAAATGTCTATTTTTTCATAGATTTAATTCCCAGTGATAAAAGTGAGTGGCCCTGATCATGGAGGAGCAGATGTGCATTGCTGAAGGGGCCTAAGCTTTAGCCACCAGTGTCCTTGAGAAAGGGTGATGTGTCACACCAGAATTCACCAAGTGTACCTACGCCACTTACCTAAGGTCTAGTCTCTTTCAAAGTTTGATTCCTCCTATGGAAGCAATTTTTAGATAGGGAAACTACAATCAAGATATACTTTCATTTTAACTCTGAAGTTCTTCATTATTTTCAACATAGGCAATGGAAAGCAAGAAAATGGAGTTTTGGCTTTTCTTCCTTGCTCTGTCGTATTCTAGAATAGCAGAAGCATATGACCCTAACATGGAAAGAAGGCAAAACAGGACAGTCAAAAGCAATTGCCTGGCGTAGGAGGTGTTGGAGGCTGGGGGCTGGGTAGGGAGGATAATTACACCTGGAGGGAGGTGTTTCCTGGACACACATATGCTGTTGACTTAATGCTGTCAGCATTATGACTGGCATACACTGGCTGATTTCAGGGTTACATCCTACCAAACAAACCCCATGTACCTTATTCCTAGGTGCATTGATTTGGGGACTCCTTCTTTAAATACACAAGGTACTCTCCCCTACTAGTTCAAATATATCCTCTTAGATTTCTATCAGTTGTAGATTTAATTAGGCCAATAAACACTCCAAGAGTTAAGCCAGATTATTCATTTCTTAGTGTCTTCTCCTTCTTTTTAAAAAATAAACAATCACAATGTGCAGAGAGGGTTTCAGTTATTCTAATATTTGCTGTGGGGAAAAAAGTAGGAGGTCAGGGGACAAGAAGAATGATCACAGTCATCTTCTCAGAGCTGACCTTCACCTGTTCTCTGCCACCTATAAGTGGCTGGCTTCTGAAAACTGTTCCTTCTGAACAACCAAAAGGGTTCCTGAAACAAAATCCACATTTTCAAAGTAAATAAGGTCAAGTTTAATTAATGCAACATCTAGAAATAAAGAGGCTTCCAGTTCTGAGAACTCTGCTTGTGAATCCCAGCAGTTCCAAATACAGGTAATACTGATATTGGTAAATTCCTTAAACTCTCCAAGTCTCAGTTTACTCATTTCTACAAAGTGAATAATAACAGCAACCTTTCTCAGGAGGGCTACTTAAGACCTCAAGGAGATGACATCTAAGGGCAATAGAGTATGGTTCCTACTAACATTCTTTAGAGCACTGCACAATTCTCAGCTCCTTGGGACCTGTAAAGCAGGCAGAGCCATTTCGAAGAGCTACAATAAACGGATATGATTTTGTATCTGCACAGACATGGGCTTGGGTCTCCAAAGACAGAGTCACATCTAAGATGTCATGGTATTGGTACAAACTTCTGGGAAGAACTGCTGAAGGAGAGAGCTCTGGTGATGAGAGAATCTGAAAAGGTAAGTCCTCCTCAGTTTAGGACTCTGGAAATGACAGATCTTAGCAGCAGAGAGCCACCACTCTATCCCTGCCCCTGAAAAGTGATACTCTGACAGCCTGCTTCCAAGGGATCTCTGAAACAGTAGACTTTGACTGTGAGAACAAGTGGTAAGAATAGCTTGCCCTGAACTTAGAAAACGGAGTTCTCTCTAAAAATATCCCCATTCTTTGAGACTCACGGTGACATTACCTTTTAGGAATGGAGACACATGCTTTCTATGAGGAAGCTATACAAGGTGGTTTTCCAGGATAATAGTGCACATTTCCAGTTTGTTCCTTTCAGTTTTCAAAAAGCAAGTGATGTTCTTTATAGAAACAGGAATGATATCTTACTGGAGAAGGCTAAGTACATGCATTTTTTGTTGTTGTTGTTCAAGTTGCCAATCCTGGTAGCTATTCAGTAGATAAGTAATTAGTAACAGTTTTGTTGGACCATGAATATCAGAGATTCATACCCTTTGAATAGAACCTTAATACAGCAGTAAAGGTTTATAGCTGTATAAAGCTGTCCAGCTGGAGTGGAAGCAACCCACAACATGTTCCTTGCAAAACCCACTCACATGATGCATTCCCCGCCCTACTTCACTCCCATCGGGAGGCAGGGCAAATGAAGCAGATGTTTGCACGGGAATTTTCCCAGGGCTTAATTCAAAAAGCTAAAAGAGGGAGCACACCTAAGCAAATGGGACCTGGTTCTGCAGGCAGCACTGTTCAACAGCCTGTGTTTTTCCAAGACTATGGTTTAAGCACTAAGAGCCACAGAAAGTAAGTTAGAAAGGCCTTTTTTACCTTAAAATTGGAATTCTACCCACTTGCTATAGTGATATTTATCAGGTTCCAGGAGGGGACAAGGGAGAATCGGTGCATTTTAGGTTTGTTTGATTGTGCAGTGTGTTTATGTACATCTTAGAGAAAATACCTCATGTAAAGCTACTCAGTCAGCCCCATATATAAAAAAACACTGGATGCTAAAACAGGCCCTAACCTTAAAAAGCAACATCTCTGACATCACAAGCAAGAAACTTTGGAATCTGGTATTTAAGCAAATCATGTTAAATAAAGGCCTATTTGTTTAAACAGAAAAATTGTGATATACTACCACCTAAGGAAAGCGAAAAAAGAAAATGTTGAAATAGTTTCAGTAGATTACTCCAATGCAAAATAAAATCTGCTTTGTGAAATATCTGACCAAAAGCAGAAGCCTTCACCTGAGAACCTGAACTTCCATTAATTAATATTGCACAAGTGTGCAGACAACAGGTAGTCCAGGGTCTTGTGTACAGTTGGTACGCAAGAAATGGTACCTGAACTAAAGGACAAGACAGAATTCTGTGAGATCAAAAAGGAACAGGAAAGTTTTTACAAAGCAAGCATTTTCTATAATAGGCATATCTCAAACTAATAGGCAGGAAGTATATTTAAAAAAATGTTTTTGCTTTAGGTCTAAAAGATTTTCCTTTCCAACTATAAAACAGCTGAAATCATGTATCCTCAGCCCAACATAATTTCACGCCTAATTTATGGAAACAGAATACCAAAGGCCTCTGAAAGGGAGAGGGCAGGCAGGAGGGAGAGGATAGTGTGACATTAACACGGAGACCTGCTCGCTGTTGTTTGGCAGGAGAGGCGGGGAGACTGCCCTACAGGGCGGCACAGTGAGATTCCAGCAAAAACATGTGTTGTGCGGGAGGCGGGGTGCCGGCCGAATGAACTTACTGTTACCTTTTTCCCCCCTCTCACATAAGTCTTCTTTTTCCTGATACTGTCTGAATTTGAAACATCTAATTTAATCCGTTGGAGGGCCAGTCTTCCTTTTATTTCCTGTCTGTACTGAAGCAGTCGCCTGTTTCAATTACGACTTTCTCCAGCTCCTACATTTCTTGTGCTCCAGCTGGCTCAAAGTGCACTTCCTTGGAAGGTAAAATGCACTAACTGTGCTGATCGGAGACTGATAGCTGGAGAGCCACAATATTTAATAGCTGAGCTGATAAGGAGGTTTAAAAAAATCCATTTTTGAGCCTAAACAAAAGGATATTATGTAGCTGTACGTTCAATTAAGATCTAGTTAACTTCTTTTTTCCCATTATGTGGAACTTCATGCAGGCAGTTGACATAATTCATAGTGTTATGGCAAATTTCATCGGCACTGTATGTTTGAGAAATGTTTCCCTCCTGCCTTTCAGTTAGTTACTGCTGATTTGGGACCAGCTTGGTGCAATTATTTCAAAGCACAGAACTGTGGGATTGATACGGCATTCTTGCAAAACCTTGGCTGGCTAAAAATAAGACTGTTTTGTAGTGGAGAAGGCAAAAAAAAAAAAAAAAGTCTCTGGGCTGTAAACACCAGTCAATGTATTTCTTTTCTGCTTTACGAAAACCACAGGTTTTTTTTTCTTTTTTTTCCCATCCTTCCTTACTCATAGCATAGTTTAATTACAGTTTAATCTCTCTCTGAGAGGAGCCTTAGAGACCTTATTGTTCAACCACGGTATTATCAAAGCTACAACTACAATTTATGGCAAAAAGTAGAAGTTCTCCACAGAAAAGCCAAAATGCTTCCTTAACCCCCCCACCCCCAATAAATAAATAAATAAAATAAAATAGTGACTTTATTACTAACTCACATTGCAAATTTTTATTAGGCTCCAGAGATGCCAGGCCAATAATTAAAGAAATACCTGAGAGGTGTTGATCAACACTTACCCTGTTTAACTCTACTGGGTCAATAAATCTGCAGGAACACTTTTAAGTTAACAAGATTGTTTGGGCCTCCAGTTGCTGAAAGTATTTGGTTACACTGAGGGGAAATGAGGTGGGAGAGAGTGGGGGAGAGGTTCAGAAGTAAAAAGCCAACTCTGCACACACTCAAGGTGCAGGAAATATACAGTAAAGAGTTTGCTGCAATTGAAGGGGTGAGTAAGGTCAGTAAATTATTTTTGCTGCTTTCAGCTCACAGGTGTAATTTAGTGTCTCGGAGTGTTCATACATATTTTGAAAGAGTTGCCAAAATCCTAGGGGTTTCAATCAAAGGAAGAGTAAAACTTGACTGTTCACCAGAAGAACAGAGATGATAAGCATAGGGTGACGCACCAAGTTCGAGACAGAACTTGAACCTTTACTTTGTTGTTTCCTTTACTGTCTTCATTCTATAAATGCTTTATGGTCAATTTGATTCACAAATTCATTTGCTTTAAAGAAGCAGGAATAATAAAAACCCAGTATGCCGCTTGCCAGTGCTTGCTGGCTGCTTGGAGGGTTTAACCTGTCACACATTTAACTTGGTATTAATAGAAGACTTTCAAATGCCATGCACTTCCCTTCAGTCTTAAGTCATGGCTGGTCCATGGGGCCAGGTGCCTGAGGTGCCCCCAGGACCACCTCGGCCCACTTGGAGGCTTGGCCCCCATGTGGAGCTTAGCCTCTGCCACCTCTACCTCCACTGCCACTCTGCTTTTCTGTTTCTCACTTCTGGGACTGTGTGCAAAAATGCTGGCTCTATGCAAATTTTGCTGGTAAATTGGAACTTTAGAGCATGCTGATCCTCCCAGTTTATGACACCAGGCTGACAGGTTCTCCTGCTGCCACAAAACACTGATAGCTCATAGTTATCCCTGTATACACATTCACTTCAAATTTCATTACATTAGTATGTAATCTTTATGGGACAAAAAAACCCGAACAAGCCAAAAAATTTTAAAAATGAACAACTCACTTTTAATCCTTATCAATGGACTTTTTTACATGGCATAGAGGTGTTTATTCTAATTTGTGTTTTTCTAAAAATCTTTAACATCATGCTCATTTTTAAATAACAGCTGAAATATATTACCCTTAACATTTTTCTAGGCTAAAATCCTCTCGGCCAAACTTGAAGGCACGGGATCTCAATGGAATAATTTTCCAAGTGCTTTAAGAAAATTGAAACTTTCATTTGAGAAAAAACACTGGCTCCAGCCATCCCACAGCCAACCTTCTGGAGAAGATGAGTGGCTTTGTATTTCAAAAAGAAATCAAGACAGGTTTTTTACTGTCTATAATAGATATAATAGACATCAACGTTGCTCCATTTCATCTCGTTTCTTGAGCTCAAGGTTCTCTTTTCAGGTGCCTACAACTTATAGCTCCACTTACATGTTACTTAACTATTAGTTTAGCTGTGTGAGTTGGTTCAATGTTGATATTATTTAGTATTAATATAAGAAGGGGAAGGATATTTACGCTTTAAACTTTATTTTTCCTGTTATATTTTATATGCATTTGAATATTGCAAGACGTTTGTTTTCTTAGTAGGAATGTATATTATTAAAAATTTATTTTCGTGTGCCATCAAATTTCTACACACATGCCATTTTCTAGAATTATATTATTCTGCTGTACTGCTTCTAATGCAGTTTAAGATTCCAACAGCACAGGGTGGCAGATCTTAAGTATGGTTAAAGGGACACTTAGAGGTCCCTGACAACATTTCATCTGGTCTACACAGGCAAAAGTATTTGTAGAATAATATTAGGCTCTCACTTTTTTGTCCTTCCAATTCTATCACTACTGTACAGGAGTTCTCTAGAACTGACTGTGTCCTTGCAAGAGACTGAATGTTTATTGAAGCAGGTAAGAGATTCCAACCATCTTCTATTAATCCAGACATTAATAAGAGTTTCAAAATCATGAAACAGTGTTACTCTTTGGACTTTTTTGTTTTGGAAAATAGTTATTTCCATAAAAATGTTATTTATGTTACCATATTATATTTAAATGAATTAAGTATTTTTAAGTGCCATAGTTTTATTATCTAATAATGATATAATCCACATAAACAAAAATGCTTTGTGATCCTTTATATTTAAGAATGTAAAGGGGGTTCTGAGACAAAAGCAGTTTAGTAGTTTAAAAACTGTGGAATAGGGTGTTTATGTTGTTTCCAATTGGAGGCAATTTTATTGTGCAGGTTCAGTTAACATTAAAATACACACACACACACATGCGTGCGCACGCACACACACTCACATATCTGGAGAGTGGGTGGTGTGGGAGAAGGGGAGAGAGAGAGAGAGAGAGGGGGGGGAGAGAGAGAGAGAGAGAGAGAGAGAGAGAAAGAGAGAGAGAGAGAGAGAGAGGTAAAATCCCAGGGTCACTGTTTCTAGCCATTACTCATTTATATATATAAATATACCTAGGTAACTAACTTTGTGCCAGGTCCAAAGTAGTCCTTCATAGATTGGGGGATGTATCTAGTAATTAAAAAATCAACTTTAGAGATTTGAAAGAGAGTTATCCCACATAACTATTTGGTACTAGTATTTATTTGTCACAGGCTACTTAAAATATTGAATACTACCTAAAGTTCTTATAAGATGAGCACTCAGTTTTAGATTACCTTACATTAAGTAATTCAAGTCAGAAAAAGACTGAATTTGGGCACCGGTGCTATATCCATTGTCAAAAGAGACCTGGGGTATATGGGTGCATACACATGCACACACATGCTCACACACACAAGTCCTTAATTGAGACCTGAGTCTGGTAGGCCTTTTTGTAACTGAACAAATTAGGGCTTGGAAACATTACTTCCAACTCCATCTGTTTCATTATTTGCCACTAAAGCCTTCTGCTCTTATAACCATTAGTATTTGTCAATGACACAGAATGGATTGATTTTGCCTAGGTTAGAATTTAGGATTCTTACATTTCAAAACAGGAAAGAGGCTCTGTTGATATTTTCACACACTGATACCTATCATCACAGGGTAGGGCTTAATTTAAGCAATGATTATCTTTCAAAAATAGAACCATAAATACTACTCAACTTCAAGAATCAGTTAATGGTTCTCCCTTCAAGCTGATAGCCTCTGTTCAGGCTGTATGCATGTTGTCAGGTTTAGAACAAAGATATCTCATTGTTCAAGCACTCCAGCCTTGTGAATTATTGATATGTTCCGACCTGAATATATAAAGACGATCTGATAATACTTGTCTTCCTTTAGATCAGCGAGTCTCAATGTGTGGAGCAGGGAACAGAGGAAGTGTGAGTGCTTTGTAAAAGCATTTTCGGTTATTATAACTGTTTTGTTTGAGTCACAGTATTTATTTTTAAAAACTCCAAGAACAGATTAGCGTACTAAAGTAATTCAACTGGGAAAAGGAAAGTGTTTTCAATAAGGTTCTAGAGCAACTGGATATCCATATGGAAAGGAATCCTCACCCCTGCCAAACACAGAATTAATCTGATATGGACCACAGACATAAATGTGAATGCTAAAACTCTAATGCTTCCCAGAAAAACATGGGATCTTTTCATGACCACGAAGACAGGAGAAGATTTCTTAAAGGTGACACAAAACCCACTAACCATAAAGAAAAAGATGATACACTGGACTACCTCACAATTAAAACCTGCTCATCAAGAGACCATTAAGAGAATGAAGAAGCAACCCACAGACTCAAGAGAAAAATACTGATATTGCACAGAAGTAACAGAAGGGATTATTTCTGGACAATATAAAGAATTAGGAATAAATTAAGAAAAACTAAGATCTCAACAGTTTCCCAATTAAGGACTATCAATTGTCCTGAGAAGCAGGATCCAAACAACCAGCAGGACAACAGACTAATTGTTCACTCATTCAGGCATGTTCCTGATACTGGAACTTGTGTGAGGAACCGTGTGCACACAGCTGAAAAAGTACACAGAAATGTTTTGAAGTATTGCATGGTACCGCAAAAATACATACAAATTTTATGTATCAGTTAAAGTTCTCAGTTTAATGAGGGGCCCACAAAAGACAATTGGTAATTAGAACAGCATGAAATACGAGTGAGAGCCTAGACCACACTTGGCTGCATTGAAGGGCAGACCTGAAGTTCACATAACTAGTTCCATTTCCTTCTAATCTTATTTTTCCTATTGCCACTTCTCCCACTTATATGGAGGTCTTACTTGCTCAGCTCTGTTATACATGGAGGCACAAGGCAACATAGATGGTGAGGACTGATGGCTTGTAGAAGGGATATCTAGGCATAATACACAGAATTTTCAAAAGGAAAGAACATTGTTGGAATTTTTTATTGATCAATATTAGGAATTTGAGTTTAGATGAGAGTTTTTGAGAGTGCTTCAATACTGTTAAGAATATATAACAGTAAATAATATATACTGTTAATAATATATAACTGAAATTTTATAGTCCTAGATACTGTTAGATATGCATGTACAAAATTAACCCAAGGAGATACATTTTTAGCTTTAGAAGAAATATAAAAAAATAGTTGCTACCTAATGTTATCATCTAGAAAAAGATTAACTTATTTTGTTGAGAATTTCAAGATTTTCCTTTTTCCCAAACATATTAAAAGGTAAGGATGGCTGGGATTCCATCAATTATTAAACTGAAGCCAACATTAAAAATGGTACTGATAGACGTGAATAATTAAAAAAAATCCTAAGCTTGCTTACTCATACTTGTTTGCACTAGTATATATGTTTGTGTATCTACATACAATGCATATAGATATAGAATTATTTGTATATATATTGATCTCTCTCCATCAAGTATATTTAATGGAGCTTTAGGTCCTTGTCTTTTTCTTTCTCCATGATGCTTTTACATCAGTATTTTCCATGAACACATCTGGTGTTTCTTTATAGCCTGGATTTACTAAATGTCATATCTAATGAAAGAGGGATTTATGGTTTTTTGACATAAATTCATTTTATTTTCTCCAGGCTCCTCCCTCACTTCTCAGAGCTGATGACTTCTTAAACCAAAATGGTTGGTTAAAATCCAATCAAGAATATAAAGGCAACTGAATAAATAAAACCATGAAGTAAGTGTAAAATATTAGTGTCCAGACATCTGAGATGTATATGGCTACTATGAAACTTCCACAGCTGTACTGACCTGGAGCTCACGTGGTTCCCCAGATTTAACAGGACCCATTACCAGTACGAGTTTTATTTGCTTAATAAATTACATTCTAAAGCACAATAGCCTAGGTTCATAGCTGTAAAATTGCCAAATATTGTCAATGGCCACTCTCTGGTCATAAATAACAAAATAATCTATGACTCATTGGATTTTTGATTCCCAGGGCAATTCTTTCTCGCCATTACTCAAAAATGTAAAAAAAGTGCCTCTACGTGGCATTTTATAGGGGTTATAAATTACTCAAAGGAGATGACATAGGACAGATTTGTAGGCCGAGTAACAGGAACCAGCCAACCAAATGTGTAAATTAAAGAACTAGTGAGGAGGAAGAGGACTAGTGAAAGAATTCTGAAATCTTAAGGAGAGATGAGGATTAAGATTGTGAAAAGAGATCTTTTCTCTTTTCAGAGAATTGGGAGGAAAGTGATATGACGACTACTCAAGAAGCATTTATGATAACTGGAAGGCAATGTATTAAAATGGGTGAAGCATCATCTATTGACTTCTAAGGGAAAACTAGGAGTAACCTTGAAATACACTTCACATTCATAGACTTAACTGAAAACATTAAAGGGTGAACACTGGTATCTAACATGTGTTCCAGAGATAAACCTCAGAAGGTGATTTTTTAAATAAGTAACATTAATTTTTAAATGAGAACAGTACCTCCTCCATTTATGCAACTAAAACATACTATGCAGCTGCTGCATGCCAGCCCCTGGGCCAGACATAGTCTGGCCCACCCAAAGGAGCTTGCATTTTGAAAAGGAAGCTGATTTTATCAGTTTGTCATATGTGCCCTGTGTGCTGTCAAAGGGCAGGTCCCTCTGGTATGGCATGAGGAATAGAAGAGGCATGTATCTCAGCAGGAGATAGATGGGCAGGGCAAGTGGGAGGAAGGGGACAGAGAAGCAGTGTTCCTGTAAGGAGGAACTAGGTAGGTGAAAAAAGCAGGAAGAGCCCGAGTAGCAAGTAAGGAGGTGCCTGTTCAAGGGCCAGTCTTGAGGGGCTTCCTCAGCCAAAGGAGTGAGATGCATCTTACCTTGCAGGCCAATGACAAGAACAGATTGGCGTTTAGACACATTCTTTCAGCTTGGAGACTGATTTCATTATAATACTATTTAATAATCAAGTCTAAATATTTTTAGCTTTTAAGCAGAACACTGATGGAAATTAAAAATGAATCTTTGCAGCAATTATGATGTTAGGTGTGTGGCATTTTACATGTCCTGACTACTCTGTCTTCGCTTTGATTACAAAGTTTCTTTTCTTCTCTAGTTTTCTGTAGAATGATCTGTAATAGTTTTGGAAAATTCTGACAACATGAAATTGTATCCTGCCGAGCAGTTTGTTGTGTGTTGAGAGGACAGATTTTAAAATCTTCTTGATTATTTAAAGTGGCTACAAATCAATGCTATGCTAGGTAAACTCTCATTTCTCTCTGAGGATAAAATGATGAAATAATTATTCAAAATCTTTCACATTCATCAAAGATAAATAGGTCCTCTTTCATGGAAATCATCTGAGAACACAGTTTTGAGGTATTTTCTAATATTCAGTATGATGCTATCAAGTTTGAACTGCCACAAACATAAAATGACAAATATGTCATACCAGCTAAGTTTTATTTATATTTGTATAACTCAAAACTCTCTATGGTTATCATACACTTTGAATAGATGAAAGAAATGAAAATTGCTTCTAACATATCATTTTAATATACCCTTGATACATAAACTTTTATTTGCAAAACAATCAAGAACATTTTTCTGTCCATTTTTTTATTTCTTTTAATGGAAGACCTCCATAATGTTTTGGGAGGATTGCTGGGAAGAGTCTTGCTACCTGTTACAATGAACATTCAGATCATTCATAGGTACCACCTCTGTGCCACACTGGAAGATGCAGAGGTGCTAATCCTCCACTGTGAAGGTGCACAGTGATGCTTATTTTAATGACAATGATGCACTGGTGTACTTTTCCTGTTCTGCTGTCTGCTTAGTCTCTGCATAAGTTTGGTGGTCCCTTAAAAGAGAGGTTATGTCCATAGAACTTTTGGGATATTAATATAATCCCACTGAAAGTACTTAATTTTAAAATGATCTTCCATAATTTTAGAATTGGAAGCTCTGATATTCATCTGATTAATGGTTACTGTGCACATATTAGGTTTTAGATACAGTGCTAGATACATAAAAATACTGTTACTTTTTTACTGTGGTGGAAATTAAGAGGGATCTGATAAATGATAGACACAGATCTGCATACAGGGCTCCGGAAGCACAATGAAGAATTTGTTTTCAATGGTATAGAAGGTGAGTTGGAGCAAGGTTCACAAAGACAAAATTTTCATTGAGGACCTTAGGATGATGAGACATTCATAGAGAGAGGCTGCATAGTACAGAGGCAGGGCACACAGGTGACTGAAGTGAAGAGCACATGAGGGGAAAGAGCTGGGTCAATAACTATGAATCAGATGATTACTTACTGAGGGCTCAGACTTTCTGTAGCTAAAGGTGGACTTAGTACAATAGAGAAAATCAGAGGTTTCCAATGTTGGCAGCTGCAGAATCTTCTAGGAGATTCAGGAAGAGGACAGGAGGGAGAAAAAGAAGAAAGGACAGAGGAAAAGGAGGGAAGAGGGGAACATGGAAGGAAAGAGAACAGAATAAAAGAAGAATATAGTAGATTAGAGGCATGAGAACAGTGGACACTTGGACCTGAGGTCCAACCTCCAGGGACTGAACCAGAATCTACAGCCAAGGGCTGAAGGGCCTGCACTTCTCATATGATTTGGGATCAGTTAATATAATTCTCAGATTTCCTGGGAGGGAGGGTGACTCTATTTTTTAATCCGTTTTTAAAAGAGGAAAAAGTCCCAGTTTGATGTAAAATTCTTAGACTACAGACTAAAGATTGCAAGCTGGGAACAGAACTTTATTTTTGCTAGAGCTTTCCTGGCTTTATCTTTTTGACAACTCTCCATAACTATGTACTTCTAAAATGAGATATTAAGAATCAATATATATTTTCAAGAACTTTGAGAAATAATAAAAACTATTTTCTTCTAAAATCTAATAACTTCAAAGAGTTCTTTAGGTAAATTTAGAAGAAAAACCCAGAACTCAGCAGCCACAGTATGGTTATTTTGGAAACTACTATTCCTGAGCCATTCCTATCTTCTTCCAACTTGAGAAAAAGACTGAACTTTTTTAGGCTTCTCTTTTTCATTTGAAAACTTAACATGATGTCCCAGGAGACAAAGAGAATCATAAAATCCCTAAAGTGGTACCTTGGGAGTAATTGGTTCTAGATAGCTAATAATGTATATCTGAGAAAGCAGAGAGCACTAGAGGTTTTAAAAAGAGCATCTTTCTAAAGATTACAACATCCCCAAGAGACACTTAAGATCTTCTAGTAAGAAAAGAAGTAATCCACTGACTTTTCCCGTAGTACTTAAACTTTTACTAATTTGTGCTGTGAAATAAAAACCTTTTTTTTAATCAGACTCTTCTTAGCACAAGTCAACAGACTACAGAAATATTCATTCTATTGTTTTACCACTGGAAAAGCAACTGTTGGGAGAAAAAAAATCACAGAATAAATTCCATTCATTATATAACACAAAGAGCAATATTTGGTTTCATATAAAAAATGTAAAACCTAAATTATAAATCTAATTGTTTCATGTGAATAAATTTTGAAAATCTGGCATTATATAAGCTGCACTAAAATTTCAAAAACAAAGCTCAGTGCTCGAAGATGAACTGGAGCCTGCTTGTCCTTTTCCCATTTTCATTCCAGTGGATTATGCATGCTGATAAGAAAATCTTAAGATTGATGACATAATTTTAAGTTAGATTGCAGTTTTGGTTCTACCCTAAGAGTCTGTTTACATCCACTGTGGCTACAAGAGAGGCTATAGCTAGCACAGGGAAGTTCTTGTCTTCTGAAGGATGTCCAGCAGCAGAGACAGGCACTTCCTTCACAACAGGAAGGAACATCTCACATTGAAGGTTCATGGTGAGGTGTTATTTTCTTCTCCTCTTTTTTTTTTTTTTGTTTCTGTTCTTTCTTTCTAGGAAAGGTGTACTTTTTGGGATCAGGAAGACATTTTGAGAAGTCATACAACGTTTTCAACATTAATACCCCAGATAAGGGTACCAGAGAAAAAAAGAGTGCAGCTGTTTTGGGAACACTGGGGGACCACCTGGGCTGTATTTTCTAGGTTTTTGGATGTGCCATGTGAGGATAAAGTGCAATTCAAACATGTGTGGGATATTAAAAGGACTTATATACCATAAGAGAATGTGAAAGAGCAACTCTATAATTTTAAAGAACTAAGAGGTGGATGACGAACAGATTTAATGTAAAGGCACATTATGTTTTTATAAAGGAACATCACATGAATGTGACCTACATATTTAATTAATGATAATTTAAAATGATATCAACACATTAAATTATGCAAATTGTTAGTTGTTTTATATATGTATAAATATTTTTAAATATTTATTTGTTTTTTTCTTAGTTGTAGTTGGACATAATATCTTTATTTTATTTTACTTATTTTTATGTGGTGCTCAGGATCAAACCCAGGGCCTTGCATGAGCTAGGCGAGTGCTTATCGCTGAGCCACAATCCTAGCCCTATTATGTGTATATTTTTAAAATTCACTTATTTGAAACAATTCAGCTTTATAATTCAATCTCTAAACTATTTTAAATAAAATCAACTCAACAATTGCATTTATTTAATGATTTTATAAAATTTCTTGTGATTTCAGTTTCTAATAAAAACAGGTAGAAATGATGAGCTAGAGATATATCTCAGTGGTAGAATACTTGCTTAGCATTTGTGAGGCCCTGAGTTCAACCTCAGGACACCCCTCCCCGACAATGAACTGTTCTATATTTGACTTGTATGAAGAAATGAAAGGTGTTCATTTTTAATTGAATATGGAAAAAACAGGTTACATTTGGGTAAAATATATGTATATAGTAGAATATCATAAACTCTAAAACAAAATACATTACCATGTTATACAATATTCCTCTTTAAGATTAAGTAAATTCTGCTGTGGATTAAATCCTCCATGAACATAATATATATTTTTCACATAGGAAGCTGGGCTCCTAAGTATTTTGTACTTCATTGTTTAGATTTCATCCCCAAGATATTTTCCCCCAATGTATAGATTATCTGCCATTTTAAAAAATAATCTACTGAAAAAAAATCAGTTAACTTTAGTTTTGAGGAAAGCTTACAGTGTCCGTCAATTTACAATTAACATTTTTATCCCAGCAAGTTATTGTATGCAAACATACACAATAGGTGATATTTTCCACAAAGTAAATATCAGATAACTTTTTTACATCTGGAGAAAAAGTTATGGTAGAAAATTTCGGTGCTCTTATTTTTAGTATCAAATTCTAAATGAATTTGCTTGTGGACCCAAACGGATTGATTCCATATAAATAGGTATCTGAATGTGGGCAATAGCTCTATATGGACTTGAAAGGGAACATTCCATTTCATAAATAAGACCATGAACTAATCCCATTTATTGGAAAACCAAAAGAAAAATAATCTGAATTTTGCTTGAATTTTTTTGATAAGTCATATGCCTTCAAACAGCTTTCATCAAAAAGAAGAAAGTGTTCAAGTAATATTTTTAAAATAGACCCATTCCCATTCACACGTCAAAGAAATAATCTTCCAATTCCTTTCTTCCTTTTCTGTTTTTAAATTAAAAAAGAAGCCCACTAGTAGGGATGCAAACATGCATTTTACAGACTGTTTACTATAATAAATTTGGCTGTTTTTGATGGCCCATTGCCCATTGTACACCTTACACCAATGTCAAGCCTTATTTTCACTCTTCCAGATTTCTTTCCCAAGAAAACAAACTCAGACTTGCAAAATATTACAAAAGGAAAAGAAATAACTTCATATGGACCCCCTCCTCAAAAAAAAGCTTTCCCCCATGACAACAAATACATTTCCCCCTTCTGACATGCCATGTTTGCTATAGTCTTGGGTGTTTGCTATGAGAAATAGCAATAATAGAATAAAGCTTCACATAAGAGTACATGCCTCAGAATCCTGGGTTTAATCTCTTGCATGGGTTCAGAAGAGAGAGGCCCCTCTATGATCCCAGGGACTGGGGAGGCAGAGTTAGGAGGATCACAGGTTTGAGGCAATCCTCAGCAACTTAGCTTGGCACTAAACAACTTAGTGAGACACTGTCTCAAAATAAAAAAGTGCTGGGGATATAGTTCAATGGTAAAGCATCACCTAGCTTCCATCCCCAGTATAAATAGATAGATAGATAGATAGATAGATAGATAGATAGATAGATAGATAGATAAAGAGTGTTTATTGTTCCACCTGCAAAGGAAGGGGTGGGGGGAAATGTGCTCCTGGCCTTGATCTGGCTCTGTAGGTGAAGTGACTGGGCAAGGGGAGGGGAGGAGCAATCATTCACTGAACCAACCATCCACCCAGCATTTATGAGAACCTACTATGGTACTTAGAAAAGTACCAGGTAGCATTTATGGGAGAACTGCTATGTGTTAGCAGCTGTAACTATCTCCATTACTTTGAACCATCTTATGGAAATGGTACTCTAATGACTTACAGATGAGGAAACTGTGGTTCAAAGAGCTTATTTAGCTATTTTAAATTACATCAAATAAGGATTAAACTGTGATATGACTGGATCTCAATTTTATCTCATTTCAAAGCTCAGGCATCTCTGATGACTATACAATGGTGACCCCACAAAACACCAACATTAGATTTATTCATACACGATGACAGTAATGTCTTCTAAAATATTATCAAGAGAAGAAATATGGCAAGCTATTATTGGCAATTCAGAATATACTGTAAATTCATTTGCTATGTTTTCTAACTTGTATGACTTTAACATAAAGTAATATATCCTCATTGTAATTAATCAAAGATCACAGAAGTACACAAAGAGTTAACAGGCTTTTTCTACATCTTTCAAACAATGTTGAATTTACTCAATCAAACAATGTCCATTTCTTTTCATCCCTTTTTCTCTGCTCAAGAGTGCAACAAATAAATAGGTTTTTTTTTTTTAAGTTGTAGAAGTTTTTATTTTTTGTCTGCTGTTTTGATAGGAATTTCAGTGGAGGGGGAGTGATAATATTTTGGAAGACTAGAGAAACAACCAGGTCTGGGTAGAGTTATGAGAGTGTAATATTTCATTAAGAATACATATTTTTCCTTTATTCTAAAACTAGAAAATTAGTCCTTAGTAAATTAGCAGTGACCACATCTAAGAAAAATAGCACAACTCTATATAAACTGGCATTTATGCATACATAGGTAATGCACTGCTCTACACACACACACACACACACACACACACACACACACACACACACACACACACATACACACGATGCTACTGATAGATTGCAATCTAGAACATGCCTTCCTGTTCCAATACAAATGGGTCTGCATTTTCTTTTAACTTGGCAAGGTTAAAAAACAGACTCGTCATAAGTGTGTAATGTCTTGAACCAAAATAGACTTCCTTAATGATTTGTTTTCTCCAATTTCACCACAAAATGTAATGCAGCCAACAAAAGAACTATTCTTCCCCCACGTATAATAACATGTTATTCAACAATCATGTAAGAAAGCCTATACATAAGACTGCCAAGGATCTGAAATTGAGTTTCTAACTGAAACGTTTGGGAAGAAATCTTTCTTTTTAAGTTTTACTCCGAGGGTTTGAGTGAAGTGATATAAATATCTAGAAATATACAGTTTTGCTTTACTACTGTAACATGCTTACAGAAGTAGTTATGGTTTACTTTATAACATGGGTCACTGAAAACATTAACCATAAAAACATAAAAGTACAAACAAGTTCTCAGTAGGCCATTTACTCTGTAGCAGAACAAACAATTTAATTGCTTCTGTCCTTGTGAGGGCAAACAGCACCTGTTAAAGCTGGGACAGGGGCACCCCTTGGCTTTGTGGAGAGCCCCAGATCTGTAATCTGTTCACCCTCTCTCTGTACATCAAAAGGGCTGCAGCTGGGGAAAGAGGCGAAAGCACAGTCAATAGGAGGAAAAGCAACCTGTGCATGTTGTAAATAAGATTCTGACAGAAGGACATGCTATTTTTCTTTCTTTCTTTCTTTTAAAGGAGAACTGCAAAAGAAAGAAAAACTGTAATGTTGTAAAAAGCTGAAAAAGAAAAAAAAGTGAATCCACTATTTAGTTTTCTGAAATACAGAGTTGGTCTTATGAGTACACATCAAAATCACTACAGCAGAAAACTACAGAAAATAGAGAAGATTGAAGAATGTAAATACACCATCTGCACACAATGCATGTTTATGGTATAAATATGACAATGAATATTAATATTTCAAAAATGAAGATATATTGCCTATACCCTTTATGTATCTGGGAAACTTAAATGGGTAAATGAAAATGTGTTCATTAAGACAAGAATTAAAAATATTAAGATATCAAGGACAGATTGTTCTAACTACTGAAAGTTAGATTTTCTCTGTGTAAAAGTTTTCTTCGATGAGAAAGTTGGGGAAGAAATGCTGACTAATTAGAACAAAAGCACTAGTATAAGAACACACATATGGGTAGATGTATGTTTACACAT
Source organism: Ictidomys tridecemlineatus (assembly GCF_052094955.1). Lineage (NCBI taxonomy): Eukaryota > Metazoa > Chordata > Mammalia > Rodentia > Sciuridae > Ictidomys > Ictidomys tridecemlineatus. Next base: position 133,761,361 of record NC_135484.1, read on the forward strand.
GTGTATATCCACACATCATACATACATACACCAAGTCATTAAAATAAGTGGTGCATTTTGCATTTTGGAGTTAGGGGGAGTCCTGGATTTAAATCCCGGATCCACTATTTATCACTTATGGGGCACTGAGTAGATCAGTTCACCCCCTTTTGCCTAAAACTAGGGAAAACGCCATTCATCCTACAGGGGTACTGAAATAAGAGCCTAACGCAGGTAAGGTTCTAGTGTTATGCCCTGCAATTAGGTGTGTATAGTGTTTTTATTTTTATTTTTTTTTGAGACAGGGTCTCTGTCACTTTCCCAGTCTAGTCTTGAACTTGTGATCCTCCTGCCTCAGTCTCTCAAGTAGCTGGGATTACAGGCATGTGCCACCATGCCTGACTGTGTTTATTTTTATAAACACAAGATGGATTTATTTAATGAATTTTTTCATTATATGTGAACAGTATTTAGTTTTAAATTATCATATTAGGAAAGTCACACGGATGAGAACTACTCCTTGAAATATAATTCTTTATATTCACTTAAAAAATTTGTACTTTGGGTTAAGTTTCTCATATAGACAGACTATGACAGATAAACACTGTAGGGGTAATCTCAGTCTTGTTCCATTGTGATAATGTTAAAGAAATACAATAGTAAGACAAGTTAGGAAGATTTCCTGCTACTTATAATTTGGAGTATTTGTTTTTAGCAAACTACACAACAATAAATATTTATATCCCATAAAAATTTCTGTCTAGTACAATACAAAAATTCCTTGATAATGTCACCATTATTGATGATATTGCACATTTCTAAATTAGCTGACATGGTTTATAGTTGATATAATTTATAAACTATATTTTTGACATGGCATCAATAAAAAGAAACTTCAAATCTTAAAAACATATTTAAAAGAAATTAGAAATATGGGAGACTACTTAGGGTAGTTTTCTGCTGTTCACACGTTATTTTAAAGAAGAGACATCAACTTTATTATGAAAATGTAAAAGGTTAATAAAGAATTCTTTGGTAATAAGAACATATACACATAATAAAAACATACACACAAAAGAAGCACTGGATTCCCAATTGAAATTCAATGAGAATTTTTGCCCTTTGGCAATCAAACAAAAATTCCAGGAAAATAGCTTAAATTCCCTTCACAAAGTTCAAATGTAGCTATTAGACATTAACTTGCAAATGTAAGATATAAATTTTTGGTGCAAATATCTGACCAATGATTGGTTATGTATTCTATACAATTTAGAATATTTTTTCATTTAACATGTTTAATGTGCAATTATTGTAATGGTCCAAGATCTCTTTACTTAGAATCCAATTTCCTACAGATGTAATTCCATACAAATGTATTATAATCCTAAAATTGATGTATTAGATGTATTAAGATGTATTAGAATCTTAAAATTGTATTTAAAATTTAAGGTAAGTAATTCATCTAGAGGGATAAGCAATGTTCTTTTTTTGTGTGTGTGAGAAAGGGAGGAACAATTCATTTATGCACTGAATAATGATAAGCACTGTAAGTTACATAATGCCCTGCTAACAGTAAGACACAACATTAAAAAAATAATGCATTTTTCTAAATTCAAAACATGAATTATCAATTAAAATTTCTCTGCCTGAACACCTTAAAAACATGGAGACTCCATGCATGGTCACTGGATGGCTCTGCATACTTGGGTGTGGAACTCCAGCTCAGACCCATCTACTATTAATTGGCTTTATAAATTCAGAGAAGTCCCAGAGCCAATACATTTCAAAAAAGAATTGTTTCAAAAAGTTACCAAAAGTGCTTACAAAAAGCTACCTCACTGAGTTTTACATATGTAGACTCTCTCTATATGAATGCATATTACACCCAATTATGGTTACTCCAGAGTAAATGGATATCTTTTTAAAAATTTTTTAAATTGGTTTTTTAAAAAATAAATGGCAGCAGAATGTATCTTAAGAGAAGCCAATATTACAGCAAACAAGACTAGAAACATTCTTTTTAACTGTGTGAGGAAACAGACATTTGTTTCTTTTCTCCTAGCTAAAGTGGGAAGACACTTAGCTTTTCAGAAGCTAATGGGGTCTCCCCAGAAGTTCTGAGAACAGCCTGTGATAAATAATTCTGGACTGAGAAAACATTCTGGCTCCTTCTGAGCAGGGGGCTCCATTCAACATGAGCCTTCAGTGCTGCCTAGAACCTCTGCTGGGGGTGAGTGGTTGGTGGCTGGGGGCTGAGTTGGCTGCTGCTGGCTTCAGGGAGGGAGTGAGCCTTGCAAGGCCAGGGTGGGCAGGGATGAGGAAGGGGAGACTGACATTTCTTTGGTAATAAAAATGCAGTTTATATAAACTACAGGAGAGTTGGTGAGAAAGTAAAAGAGGTAATTGTTCGCATTCCAAACCTTTTAATATATAAACTGTGTAACCATCACTCACGAATAGCGCAGCTGCTAACAATTTCTTTACCCCCACTTTTTTCCCCCCAGGATAAAAATCACACTGAAGCCAAGAGATGTTTCTCTAGTGAATGATATTTTGAAATTCTGGTCAAAAACAGAACTGTGACATAATAAATTTTTTAAGGAGACATGAAAGCTTAATAGTCTGAAATTTGAAAGAGGACAGTTTTTTCCCCAATTAGAAAGGAACACATTTCAGGATTCACTACAGTGGTAGGCTCAGTCTTCCGAGGGGAAAAGAGGCCAATTCTGCATGCACATCTGTTTCCAGTGTGATGCTGGTATGCAAACTATTGTCTATTGGAAGTGTGTTGTGGTAACGTTTGCCAGGGTTAAAGGCTGGGTCAATTTGATCAAGAAGCTAAAATTAGCTTCTGTGTGTTTTCCTGAAAAGAAAAAAAAAATACTGTAAAGCTCTTTGTTTTCCTTCAAGTGCTGTTCTCAGATTTCAGTTTCTGGTGTGTAAACTACCAGGAAACAGACGGCTGTGACAACTGACTTCTTGTTCATTGAGCTCTGCATAATGAAATGGTGCCACACATCACTGAGCTAGAGGACACGGGAAAAGCAAGCTTTCTACCCAACTCACATTTTCCCATTTAAAAATATCAACATTATAAAATTAATGTGAATGCATTTGGAAATTCAAAGCCACAGCTGGAATGTCAAGTGTGTGATGGCTTGGCTCAGCCCAAGCACATCAAGAAACTCATCATTCTGAGAAGCACTGGGGGTAAGGTTTAGGTCACATATTCCAGGTAGTTGACAGTGCTCTAATTATTTTCAAAGGAAGTGAGTTTCTTAAAACAAAAAAAGGGAGAAAAATACATATAAAAACTACAAACCATTAATTAGTTGACAAATTCAAGGGACAAAAAGGAATCATGGAAGCAAAACATATACTTGTGAGACAGTTCAAGAAAAATTTCAATATATTTCTAGATCAGCAAAATTATTTAGAAGTGAATGTGTCAATAGACAAAAGAGGAAAAGAGATAAATAGGATTATTTGCTATTTTTAAGCCTTATTGATGAGCACACACAAAACAAAACCATGTTTGAAATTTATTTCTATTTACAGAAACTTGCTTTTCTTTTCTATTTCCTTTTTCTTTTGATGCTGGGCATAGAACCCAGAGCCTAATGTCCACTAGGAAAGTGCTCTATGACTCTATAAACTTGCTTTTTCTTACATTAAATGCTAACTTAGATTACAAAGATCTATTTGTACTTCAGTAAAAAGAACATTTAATATTTTAACCACTTAAATATTGTTAATTTTAATTTGTAAAATGATACATAATTTAAAAAGCACTGTATGTGTGCTTTCGTATAAATATTTTCTTGTAAAAAAAGTTTGAGAAAGAAAAAAAAATTTTCACCCCCAAAACAAAATGTGATAGAAAAATAACTTCCACCTAGTTACGCCATGGTGAAAATGTATTTTAAAATAAAACCTATTCATAAAATCTATATAAAATCACCTAATTTTATATTTATATGTCCTCTAGAACCTTATAATAGGGCACAGTAGGTACCTATTAATTATTTAGTTATTTTTTCCTTGGGCCATAAGTTAGTAGACAAAAATACACACTATATATCTTTACACCAAATTAATAAAATTCCATACTTTTTTCTTATTTCTCACCACCAAGTCTTCAGTTTAAAATCTGGTCTTTTTTTCACATAAAAATGTAAAAAGGGAATGATAATGTTAATGGCAATAACTGTGACTTCATCTTCCCAGAGGTATCATGTAAAGCACAGGTGACCATAGCCAAAAACATTATCAACTAAAGATTCTTCCTCTTTCCCCTCCTCCTCTCCTTGGCATGGAAGTTTCAGCATTTCCGAAAGTTGCAACCTTATCTCCCTTCCTTTTCCTTTTACAATACTGCTTTTCATTAAATTCACCCACTAATAAGACTTTAAATATCTGTTTCTAATCTAAGAATTTATAATCTGGGTACAGAACATCCATGAATAGACTTTAGAGGTCGATTAGACTCCTGAAATTATGTCAAAATATATGAATAAATATGTAAAATTTCAGTTGAGAATCAAAAATTTTCATTGAACACTGCCCATGATTTAACAAAACAAAACAAAACTCAATACCCTTGCTCCTTTCAATACCAGGATGGTCACTTCTCACAGCCCAATTGAAAACCTGCACGTGAGTGTTTCCAGCTTCATGGGTACTTCAAATGCAAGCCAAACCCATCAAATGCCTCCTCCTGAGAACTGCGCCTTACCCATGACTCCTGTTTGATTATGACATTATCATTTTGCCATTTCTCACTGTCCTGTCTCCCTCACCCAACAACTTCTATTGCTGCACATCTGAAGGCTCCTCCACGATGTTCTTATGTTTCCAGGACCTGTGAAATATGCTATGTGATGATTTTTTCTCCTGTCTCCCAATCCAGAGCAGTCACTGTTGCACAACTGTGATTCATGTCTCATACTTCCTGAAAATGCAACACCCCTCCATATGATGTGATGACAATTCCAGGTCTGTATGCACAGCAGGGGACTTAAGGTGCACATGTCTATACTTTCCACAACAATATTCTCACTTCTCTTTGCTTTTTTATCTTCAACTCTTCACATTCCTTGAATATGCCCAATCTTTATGCCATGATTCCTACTTACTCCTGTGTTTTTAAAAAATACCACCAATTCCCCACCTCTCACAATCCTTGGAAGTCCTTCTGTTTGTCTCTCTTATGAGGCTCTCAGGAGAACAGAGTGTCTGCAGACAGGGTGTGGGTATTGGATCAGGATCTGGAGCCCAGCTCTAGCATAAACTACCCAAGTAGTCATCTATAAACTACTTAAACTCTCCACACTCAGAGCCTCCTTTTAAAGTGCAGATAAAATTTAACAGTTAGGATGTGAGGATTAGATATAATAATGCATGCTCAGTGTCTGGTACATTTCAAGTGCTCAATGCTTTTGAGCTATTACTCTGACATCCTCACTCCCAGCAATGATTTCATTCTCCATTCTGCACTCTAGTACTCTACACTTGTTTTTTCCCCTTCTCCCAAGTAAGAATTTAGATGTTGGGATCATGCATTAGCATATTTAAATCACCTCAAGCCTCCAGCACAGTGCCTTAAACATAGTAGCAGGTGCTTACTAAATATTTGGTTGTTTTTTGTTTTTTTCCTGAAGTCGCTCTTTAACCTGGGTCAGAATTTATTGGAGGGCAAAGGGGTAAAAGGTGGGAGAAAAAAACACACAAGGAATCTTAAAACTTTTTTTAAAAACTCCCCCTGCCCCAAATCTAAAAGCTTAAATTGCAAGTAGTACATGTGAGAGTCAGTCACTATTTCAGAATTGTACATGGGACATGCTGCCTGTGTCTTCAGTGTACCAAAGCATCAGCTGAGACTATTCCTGATGAAGTTTAACTTGTATAGATCCTTTAAAACACCCTGAGTCTTGTGAGAACATGTACACAGGAGATACAGAAATCTAAACATTTTATCAAACATATTTTCTTAACTCCACAAATGTATACCACACCAAATGCATTACAAAATATCAGACTGCAAAATATCAGACAAATAAATTTAAAAGTGGCTTAGTTAAACTGTATTGAAAAAAGAAAGCTACTTTAATTTGAGACACTAACTTGAATATCTATAGTAAGAGGGGGAAAGAATGTTTCTAAGTAGAGGGTCTATGAGATCTATATTTATAAAGAGATCTATATTAGCAAATTATTTTAATACAAATGGAAGATCCTAAAATTATTCTAAATGCTTCTAAGTTTGTTGTAGGTATTCCTCATTTACACTCTGTTTAAATTATTAATATGATAAGAATTCTTTCTACCAAATATTATTATGAATATGGGTATAGTAATGGATTCCAAATTAATGAGGCAAATTAGCATAAGTTCACTTTAATTCTACCTGATTGTAATGTAAAATACCTGGTTACATTTCCAATTCTGAGGACTAATAAAAAATGATTTCCCCATGCCTTCTTTCTCCACTTCTATTCAACACAGTTCTTGAAACTCTAGCCAAATCAATTAGACAGACAAAAGAAATTAAAGTGATACAATGCAGAAAAAAAAGAATTTAAACTATTATTATTTGCTGATGACATGATTTTTTAGAGGATCCAAAAAAACTCAACCAGAAAAATTCTAGAATTAATAAATTCAGTAAAGTAGCAGGATATAAAATCAATATCCATAAATCAAATGCATTTCTATACATCAGTGATGAATCCTCTGAAAGGAAAATTAGGAAAACTACCCCATTCACAATAGCCTCAAAAAAATCTCCAAAAACAAACAAACAAACAAACAACAAAAAACTCGAGAATCAGTAAAAGAGGTGAAAGACCTCTACAATGAAAACTATAGAACACTAAAGAAATTGAAGAAGACCTTAGAAGATGGAAAGATATCCCATGCTCTTTAATAGGCAAAATTAATATTGTCAAAATGCTCAGAATATCCAAGGCACTACAGATTCAATGCGATTCCAATTAAAAACCCAACATCATTCCTTATAGAAATAGAAAAAGCAATCATGAAATTCCTTTTGAAAAATAAGAGACCCAGAATAGCCAAAGCAATCCTTAGCAAGAAGAGTGAAGCAGGAGGCATCACAATACCAGACCTTAAACTATACTATAGAGCAATAGCAGCATGTGAGTCGTAGACCAATGGTATAGATTAGAAGACACAGAGACAAACCCACATTATACAGTTATACTAGACAAAGGTGCCAAAAACATATAGTAGAGAAAAAGATAGCCTCTTCAACAAATGGTGCTGGGAGAAGTGGAAATCAATATGCAGCAAAATGAAAATAAACCCATATCTCTCACCATGCACAAAACTCAACTCAAAGTGGATCAAGGACCTAGAAATTAGTTCAGAGACCCTGTGTCTAATAGAGGAAAAAGTAAACCCCACACATTATTATGATAGATTAGGCCTCAACTTCCTTAACAAGACTCCTAAAGCCCAAGAAATAAAAATCAAGGATTAATAAGGGGAATGAACTGAAACTAAAAAGCTTCTTCTCAGCAAAAGAAACAATCAATGGAGACTGGGGTTGTGGCTCAGTGGTAGTGCACTTATCTAGCATTCGGGAGGTATTTGGTTCGATTTTCAGCATCACAAACAAATAAATAAAATAAAGGACCATTAACAACTAAAATATATTAAAAAAAGAAAAAACAATCAATGAAGTGAACAGAGAGCTTCATTTTGGGAGCAAATTTTTGCCACACACACGTCAGACAGAGCATTAATCTCCAGGATATATAAAGAACTCAAAAAACTTACCACTAAAAAAACAACCCAATCAATAAATGGGCTAAGGAGCTGAACGGACACTTCTCAGAAGAACAAATATATGAAAAAAATGTTCAACATCTCTAGTAATTAGAGAAACGCAAATCAAAGCTACTCTAAGATTTTATTTGACTGCAGTCAGAATGGTAGCTATCAATAAATGTTGGCAAGGATGTGGGTGAAAAGACACACTCATACAATGCTGGTGGGACAGCAAATTGGTGCAACCAATCTGGAAAGCAGTATGGAGAGTCCTTAGAAAACTTGGACTGGAACCACAATTTGACCCCGCTATCCCACTCCTCGGTTTATATCCATAGGACTTAAAATGAGCATACTGTAGTAATGCAGAAGCAACCTAGATGCCCTTCAGTAGGTGAATGGATAAAGAAACTGTGGTTTATATACACAATGGAATATTACTCAGCATTAAAAGAAAATAAAATTATGGCATTTTCAGAGGAAAATGAAGGGAGTTGGAGAATATCATGCTAAGTGAAGTAAGACAATCCCCCAAGAAAACAGAGGTTGAATGGTCTCTCTGATAAGTGGATATTGATCCATAATGGTGAAAGGAGTGGGGAGGCATGAGAAAAATGGAAGAACTCTGACTGACCAAAGGGTAGGGAGGGTGCATGGGGGCAGGAAAGATGGTGGCATGAGATGAACATCATTACCCTAGGTACGTATGACTACACATATGGTGTGATGCTACATCATGTATAATCATAAAATGAATCAAAATGTATTCTGCTTTCATATATACCTAATTAAAATAAATAAATAAATTTTAAAAAATTAAATAACTGGGCTGGGGATGTGGCTCAAGCGGTAACGTGCTCGCCTGGCATGCGTGGGGTGCTGGGTTCGATCCTCAGCACCACATACAAATAAAATAAAGATGTTGTGCCCACCAAAAACTAAAAAATAAGTATTAAAAAATTCTCTCTCTCTTGACTAATCCACAAAGTTACAACTATCTTATATTTGATAAAGGGGCTAAAAACATGCAATGGAGGAAGGATAGCATCTTCAACAAATGGTGCTGGGAAAATTGGAAATCCATATGCAACAAAATGAAATTGAATCCCTTTCTCTCGCCAGCCACAAAAGTTAACTCAAAATGGATCAAGGAGCTAGATATAAAAACAGAGACACTGCGTCTGATAGAAGGAAAAGTTGGCTACGATCTACATATTGTGGGGGCGGGCTCCAAATTCCTTAATAGAACGCCCGTAGCCCAAGAGTTAATGACAAGAATAAATAAATGGGACCTACTTAAACTAAAAAGTTTTTTCTCAGCAAGAGAAACAGTAAAAGAGGTAAATAGAGAGCCTACATCCTGGGAACAAATTTTTACCCCTCACACCTCAGATAGAGCCCTAATATCCAGAATGTACAAAGAACTCAAAAAATTAAACAATAAGATAACAAATAATCCAATCAACAAATGGGCCAAGGACCTGAACAGACACTTCTCAGAGGAGGACATACAATCAATCCACAAGCACATGAGAAAATGCTCACCATCTCTAGCAATCAGAGAAATGCAAATCAAAACCACCCTAAGATACCATTTCACTCCTGTAAGATTGGCAGCCATTATGAAGTCAAACAACAATAAGTGTTGGCGAGGATGTGGGGAAAAGGGCACACTTGTTCACTGCTGGTGGGACTGCAAAATGGTGAGGCCAATCTGGAAAGCAGTATGGAGATTCCTGGGAAAGCTGGGAATGGATCCACCATTTGACCCAGCTATTGCCCTTCTTGGACTATTCCCTGAGGACCTTAAAAGAGCACACTATACGGATACGGCCACATCAATGATTATAGCAGCACAATTCACAATAGCTAGACTGTGGAACCAACCTAGATGCCCTTCAATAGATGAGTGGATAAAAAAATTGTGGCAGCTATACACAATGGAGTATTATGCAGCACTAAGAAACGACAAAATCATAGAATTTGCAGGGAAATGGATGGCATTAGAGCAGATTATGCTAAGTGAAGCTAGCCAAGCCCTAAAAAACAAATGTCAAATGTCTTCTTTGATATAAAGAGAGCCACTAAGAATAGAACAGGAAGGAAGAGCATGAGGAAAAGACTAACAGTAAACTAAGACGAATGGGGGGAGAGAAAGCAAGAGAGAAGGGAAAACATATGGAAATGGTAGGAGACCTTCAGTGATACACAAAATTATAAGAGGTTATGAGGGGCAAGGGGGTGGGGGGAAAAAAAAAAAAAGAAGGGGGAAAGAATTGAACAACAGCAGAGGAGGTAGAGAGGGAAGATGGGAGGGGAGGGGAGGGGAGGGGGGATAGTAGGGGATAGGAAAGGTAGCAGAATAAAAAAAAAAAAAAAAAAAAAAAAAAAAAAAAAAAAAAATTCTCTCTCTCTAAAAAAATTAAATAACTGTATACTAAAACAGGGAAATTTACTGTACTATATCTCAATAAACTTAAAAAAGGAAACAAAAAGTGATTTTCCTAGAAACAAAAAAATAAAAACAAAACAGAACAATAAAAGGCTTTATATAAGCTTCAATTGCTATCTGAACTCATTTCATTTCAGAAACCTAATGTGTACAAAATAAGGAGTGTGTAAAACTATGTTTAATATAATTAACATATATCAGCTGAATACACACTAGTTTTAAGTAATTATATTATATATTTTGGAAAAGAGTTAAGAATTCTTGGCTTTAACAATATTGTAATTGGTTTAATTTACAATCTTATAAGTTAATTTTATCTAAAGAAAAGGATTTCTTGCCATTGTTTCAAACTCCACTGGTTGAAGCAACTTCTGGGATATTCAGAGGAAATGTATCTGGTTTTTATTGTTGTTGTTTTTTGTTTTTATGTTTGTTTATTTGTTTGGTACTGGGGAGTGAATCCTGGAGAATTCAACCACTAAGCCACATCGCCCAGCCCTATTTTGTATTTATTTAGAGGCAGGGTCTCACTGAGTTGCTTAGCACCTTGCTGATACTTATTGTCGTTTTTGAAATAACCAGGTATGTGAGGAAATTTAGAAAGCCACTGCACATACCCAGCTAAAAACAGGTTCAGAAAAGAATTCAGAATACATTAAGTTTTCACCTCAGGATAATTCCCATCACAGACATACTGGATGACAATAAAAACCCCACCAAGTCATGGAGGAGGGAGGCAATCTGATTTTCAGAGTTATTACATTAAAAGATTCAAATGTCCAGGTTTCAGCAAAAACCTAAAGAGATCTAAAAAGCAGCAGGTTCACTCAAAGGGAAAAAAAAAATAACTGACAGAAACTATTTCTGATGAAGCCTGGGCTCTGGACTTACTAGGTTAAACATTTGTCTTAAAGATAATAAAAAAACTAAAGGAATTAATTGACAACCATAGGGAAACTGAATCTAAACAAAATTAGAATATCAATAAGGGAAATTATAAAAAGGAATTAAAGAGAAATTTTAGAGCTAAAATTATAATAACTGAAATGAAAAATATAATAGAGAAATTAAAAAGCGGATTGAAATGAGAAGATAGAACAACTGAAATCATTGAGCCTGAGAAACAGAAAAAAAAAGCCTAAAGAAAAACCTATGGAGCACCATGAAGCAGACAATCATATGCATTGTGGGTATCCCAGAAGTCATAGTAGAGAGAGGAAAGGACTAGAAAATATCTGAAAACAAATGTCTAAAACATTCCAAATTTTATGAAAGACAGGACTCTATAAATCCAAGACATTCAACCAACAAGTAGGTTAAACTCAAAGAGAACTACCTGAGACATATAATCAAACTGATGAAAGCCAAAGGACAAAGATATAATCTTAAAAGCAATAAGACAGAGGCATTTCACTGCATACAAAGAATCCTCAATAAGACTATCAAGCAGTTCCAAATCAGATGACTTGGAGATCAGAAAGCTCACTGGCTGGCTGATACATTCAAAGTACTGAAAAGAAAAACACTTTCCACCAAGAATTCCATAACTAGCAAACTTGTGTTTTAAAAATGAGGCAGCAGGGGTGGGGTTGTAGCTCAGTTGTAGAGTGCTTGCCTCGAATGTGTGAGGCATGGGGTTCGATCCTCAGCACCACATAAAAACAAACAAACAAATAAATAAATAGGGTATTTTGCCCATCTACAACTAAAAATATTTTTTAAAAAATGAAGGAGCAATAAAGATATTCCAAAACAAACAATAAAAAAGTTTATTACCAGTTTCTTTTGTAGATCTATCCTACAAAAAAATGCTAATAGGAGTTCTTTAGCTTGAAATGAAAATAAATTAGGCTATAACTTGTATGTATGAATACATAAGTATCTCCAGGAAAAGAAAATATATGAATTATTATAAACGCTAGCATTATTATAATTGTGGTTTGTAATCTTGCTTATCTATGATTTTAAAAACAAGTTAAAAAGCAAATATTAATCAATGCAGGTGACAGTTATATTATTTCCTGCTTTATACATTTTGGCTTTAGGGTTTTCCTTTTTCGTTGTGAGTTATTTGGGTAAAGAACAGGGATGTCTCAAAACTAACTCTGACACTCTCACTAATTGACACTGTGGCTATCTAAGGAAAACTTGATTAAAATAAATTAAATGCTAGATTAAGTACACTTTTATATGTTAATACCATTTTATATATGGTTTAATTTAATTTTTCCCCACAATTTTGATGGTATTGCTCAACTTTTTTTCTTCCCATTGTTGCAGTCAGGAAGCCTTACTGCTAGTCTGCTTCTTGTTTTGGTTGTGGGTGAGCTGTGTTTATGTCTCTGGTCTTCCCGTTGTACTCGGTCTTCTGGAACTTCACAGAATTCACTGTATGGAAGGACTGCTCACCCACCTTCAGCTTTTTCAGACACTCTATAGGCTGTGAGCCTTAATCCAAGGCTTATACCTTCTGAAGGCTCTGGGGGATTTTATTCCTGACTTTCAGTCAGAAATTTAAGCATCCAGAATTTACTTGCTATGCCTTTTATCTTTTCCCCCTATATTGTATTTTGTTGTCTTTTTGCTTTAGGCCCTAACTAAGCTTGTTTTTAATCAACCTCCTATCTATGAAAAAAATTTTTTTAGCAATTATATTTTACTGAAGCACTCTTCTTGATATCTGATTTTTGCTCTATTATAATCTTCGATTCTTTTTAAGGATAGGCAGCATCCTCTCAAATCTCTCTGTGGATACAAATTAGAAATGAAGCATGGGGGAAAACTTGATTAAATATAAATTAAATGCTTGATTAAATGTAATTTTATATATTAATACTATTTTATATAGGGTTCAATTTAATTTTTCTTCACAGTTTTGACAGTCTTGCTCAACTTTTTTCTTCCCATTGTTGCTGTCAGGTATTAACTGATGATGTGCTTTATTTTAGAGTGACTAGGGAATAAGCCACTATGCTGAGGATCCCCCAAAGACGAGATAATGATTGCTTTGTTTTGGGCATCCAAACCACCTGATACTGTTGAGAAAAGTCTTCTGATTTAGCAGGGCTAAAGGAAACCTGACCAGGGCATTTCATATACAGGCCTTAGTTAACCTGCTGATTGTAGACCTGCAAATGGTGTCTGCTCTTTTTGGTGCACATCAACTCCTAGGGAAAGTTATTCTGTGTTCTCTGGGCAGACAGGGTCCCTCCCAGTATCTTCGAGGACCTTGATTCAGCAGCCAATATTTCTGTCACATAGGAACCTTGTCAGAAGTACGGAATCTCAGCCTCATCCAAACCCCCACTATTCATATGCACATGCAAGTTTGAGAAACAGGTTTTAAACCACAACTTCTATTTTTCTTAGTCTACTAAAATTCTCTGACCTGCCCTGTCTTCTAGAAATTAGGTAAAAATCTATATAATCAATCATAGTGCCTAGTACATCACAGATATTTAATGTATATTTTAGGAATAAAGAAAAGGGGGGGTGTAGAAGAAAAGCCTAAGAAATTATACTATAATAAAATTACAACTTTTCTCTATATTAAAAAAAGTCAACAATAAATACTCTTTGATATGGCCATTTTTGCCTAGAACATAGTAAACAACAAACTATAACTGCCACATTTTCAGAAATCTATACTTGACAATCCAGCAAGATATTAATGTTATCTGAAATTAATATTAAATTGAGCCCTTTGCACTATATCAAGACATTTAAGAGATAAGAAACAGAGCCTCTGGGAGAGCATGCCTACTTCTTCTTTTTTCTTTTTTAAAGAGAGAGAGAGAATTTTTTTAATATTTATTTTTAGTTTTTGGTGGACATAACATCTTTATTTTATTTTTATGTGGTACTGAGGATCAAACCCAGTGCTGCGCATGCCAGTCGAGCGTGCTACCGCTTGAGCCTACTTCTTACACTGATAAGTAAAATGTTACCCCAAATCAGAAAAGTTTCCCCCTTTCATGAGCATCTAGAAAACTATGTGCCAAAAGCATTACAATTTTTTTCTATTGTTCTTCAAAATCAATTCCACAAATATAAATATGGTGTTCCTGTTGGCTTTATTTTGCCAATAAATAAACAGATTTAATGTTTCCAAATTAGAGTAGTCCAGCAGAATTATTTTGTTAAGGCCACAATAGTCCCCTCATTGGCTACAAAGGCATTACTGCCATTACAGGGTTAGAAGAAATTAATGGCTTTTTTCCCCTCTAAATCATTCCTTTGGTCAAACTGGTCTCCTGAACATTGGGTCGAAGCCTTCTCATTCAGGAACCCAAAGAAAATGAGTGTGTCCATTCTGCCATTTGTGATGGGTGATATAAGCAAGAAGGCCTTCAACTGTGGATCTGCTGCTTACCAATATGCCACTTCTCTTTGGTAACATGAGGAATCTAGATATTCAAGTCTTGATATGAAAGTCTCTGAACTGCAAAAACTCTAAATAAAGGACAATTTTATTTAAGGATTTTAGGCATGGCTATAAAGTTTTTAGCAAAGGAATTAGGAAACAGCATGCATTGATGAGAATGGTGAATCCCAGAGGCAGCTTTTAGGGGAAGTATGATTTAGTAAGACAAAAACAAACACTACAGAACACCATATCACTCAGGGGCTAGTAAAGAATGGTCTTAATGGTCTTTTATTCCAGCTTTCTGAGGATTCACCTGAGCAAAGACATCCTACCCTTTTTAGGTTTTTGATGGAATCTTGAAAACTCTATAACCACCTGCAGAGATCATTTGTTCTAGAAGCTGAAGGCTTCTTCTAGGGGGATCTGCCAGGATAAACTACAGTATTAAAAAATCAAATGTCCCACCAATGGCAGCTTGTCTCAACTACACTAACCACTTATGACTGGTTCTCTTCAGAGTCAGGGCACAAGGCCACAGGGCAGGTTCTGAGACTCCTAGCCTCTCTATTTCTAACTCCATCAATGGGAATTTCTGTAACAAATAATTCTAAGAAGGAGTTTCTTCATGGTCACAGTTCATCTGCCCTACAATAAGCATAAGGTAGTTTTGAAAATGTCTTCAGAGATTTAATAAATAAATGAAAACTATTTACATGGTTTGGCTAGAACTAAATGAAGGTTAGGGTGCAGAATATAAAAACTCCTTAAAGGTTTGTTTGTGTGTGTAACATTTTGACCCTAGGGCAAAATGATGACTTCTTTTTGTCTTGAAGGACATGCAGAGGCACTGGTAGCTGGTCATGAAATGGCCACCCACTGCTTTTGCACAGATTAAACAGAAATAATGTGATTGCTTGGGACTCACTGGATGTCCAAGATAGAAAAGTGGAAAAGGAAAGGCGAACGTAAGACAGAGCCAAAGACTCTGGCCTTAAGAATTGTCTACCAGTGGTTCAGTGGTAGAGCACTTGTCTAGTACATGTGAAGCCTTGGTTCAATCTAATCCCCAGTACCACAAATAACAATGACCATCACTGTCATCATCATTCACCATATGAATTTTTAGCTTAATGAAGTTTTAATAAATATTAATTAAGAAAATTTATGAAAAAGAAATCCTAACCAAGTGAGGTCAACCCATTTTAGAAAGTTCATTTGCAAAAAGCTTTTAATGTAAAAGTAGAACTTCTAATTTTCTTTCTTTTGAGTGAAGCTTCGCCTGCTACAGATCTGGTCTGGAGGTGTGAGGTGCACAATGAACTTGATCAGGCTGTGTCTCTGTGGCGACTTTCCAAATCACACATTTCCCCAGCAAAAATGTTGAGGCCACATGAGGAAGGAAGTCTTCAGCTACTGAAGCTCATTAGCAGCGCTGAGTGCAAGCACTGTCAGTTTCTCAGGTTGGCCTCTGATCACTCATACAAAGGATGGAAAAATTGCTGGCGCCGCTGGCTCTGTGCCCAGCTCACCCGGCAGTGGAGCATATGAAAGCTGCCTTTTTTTTTTTTTAACAACTAACACACTGGAAGGGGGCAAAGGGTGGCATGGACCCTCAGGCACATTAATCAGCAGGGGAATTGGCCAAATGTCACCTCCTGCTGGGCTTCCCTGCCAAAACTACATGTGTCATTGACTCCCAGAAAAAGGGAGGCCCCAGAATAACACTGGACGTATTAGACGCCCTCTCTTCCTTCGTATGGAAAGCTCATCTTGTAGGTGTCAGAGTAAAACATGAGAACAGCATCTGTCCTCAGAGACCAGGGAGAGTGATTCACTATTTCATGGCACAACGAGGGGAGGAGGACACTGCAATAAAACTTTATAAGGTGAAATCTAAATCCTGAATGCAGCACACATTTGAAAAAAAAAAAAAAAGCCCTTTATTTTCTGGCCTTTTCTTCCTTTCCCTTCTCCTCCCCTTCCTGAGGGAACATAACACAATGTAATTAAATAGTAAATTACTTGAGAGAAAAATGTTTAGACTCAGGACAAATCTTTGTGCAGAAAACAAAACTTCACACCCCACACATATTTTAGATGACCTAGTTCTCCCAGCGAAGTTGAAAACTATAACCAAGTTTGTTTAAAAAACAGTTTTCAGATGAAAGGGCAGTGGGTTGAAAAATATTCATTATTCAAAAGTAAGGTAATTTATGGAGGCAGAAATTAACACCAAAACCAAGTTGCTCATTAAATGAGCAAAGTAAATTATGAGGCTTTGGGTTAGGTTCTCTCTATTTCTAGTCAGTGTCTAAATGGGAAACATGCTCTCCTTAAAAATCACAATACGTACATTCCACCAAATCCTGAGAACAATCCTCACATTTCTTACTCCTTCAGAAATGAAGATGTGTATATACAAACATAGCGAAATCATCAAGACAGAGCTTCAGTTTTGGCTAAAAAATTCTGGAGACATTATTAAGGATTTGTATTTTAAAATCTAGTAGTTAAAATGGAAACCAGGAAAGTTACAGATTTGCAGGTTAAAATGCTTGCCATGCTTTGAAATTAAACCAGCTGATATTAATTTCATCACTTAGCAAGAAAATGAAAGATAGTCTACAAAGTTTCATTAAGGGACCATTGGAAGTTAAAAAAAACATTTAAACCTAAAAGAATTTCCATTTAAAATGCTCTCAGTGGTCAGGGAAAAATGTTCGGCTATTTTAAGATACTAATTTCCATCTGGTAGAGCAGACCCAGACCTACAATGCAGCATTTCCCTGAGCAATTGCTCAGAGGTCCTAGGGGCGCTGGGGGTTACTGAGTGTCAGAAGCTCCATGATGCATCTTCTGTCTGTTGGCTCCAGTTGGGATCCATCTTTCCTTAGTACTTGACATCTATGTGGAGAGTCAGCAACTCCCTCTTTCATTAAGTAACAAAACACAACAAAACCCTTTATTTACAGTGCTTTTGTAAGATTTGGCTGAAACACCAGCATTTGACTTTTGACACACTTCCAATTGGAATACAGGATTACTTTCTTCTTCCAGAGAGTTGAATGAAGGGCAATTTCTTACTGAACTATATCATATGCAATAATTCCCAAATAACTCATTGTTTTTTAAAGCAGATATTGTATTCATATGGTTAAAATTTCAAAAATTAACAAGGCATATACTGAATTATCTCCATTAAGTCCCTGGAAAACTCTGTTGAGTTCCCTTTCCTAATATAACCAGCAACCAGAGTTACATTCTTATTCTCCCACCTATCTTTTTGATACTATGCTCTACATACTACTCTGATTTTGTTTTTTCAATTAACATCTGAGAAGACTTTTAGTTTCATGGAGAATGTTCTACTTTTCTACAGCTGCAAGCAAACTACATTATAGATTTGTCATAATTTTTTTTCCATTTAGACATTATTTAGTTCTCTATAGAGGATATAGTTTTCACCTCCCAGTTTCCTAGGAAAACAAAAAAGAAGAAGAAAATAATAAAAATGTTTTTTGGACTTTTATATCTTGTTCTGTGGTTCTAACTCTATACATTTGATCACTTCAGTTTGGTTTTAGTCCTTGAATTTGATCCATTAATTCTATCATCTATTTGTTGTAAGCAATTATCTATTATTTTTAGTTTTCACATTTTTAAGAAGTATTTATACAATGTCTACTCTTGGTACCCTCTAGGTCCAACAAAGTGGAGAATGGGTGGGGTAGAGAATTTTAAAAATGGCTAGTGTCCACTAGGTACTTTAAAAGCTTATTAGTGAAAAATGCTACATACAAAACTTTAAAAAGCCCAAAGTAGTATATGACCAAGTGTCCAAACAACAGCTGCCTGGAATTCAGATGTTGTTAAGTAAGCTGGTTATATATATATATATATTAGTTTAAGATAGCAGGAGTTTTATTCAGAAAAAAATACAAAATTTGCCATCTACTATCTGTATGATAGCAAGTTCTTTTAAACTTTTTTGGGCCTAAATTTTCTTCGTCTATATGAAGTACACCTCACCACTACCTCATAGGACCACCAGGAGGACCAAATGTGATTTAGAAAAGAAAGTTCTCTTGGCATGTAGCTCTTACTGAATGGGAGAGAGGGGGGGAGAATGGGAGGGAAAGTCAGGTGAGCGCTAAATGCTGAAGTGGGGTGAATGATAGGAGCAGGAGGCGGCAGAATCTGTAATGGTGGTGGAGCTGTCAGGGGCATTTTCCTTGAGGAAATGATGTGTACTCTGGCTGAAGGACACGCTAGATAGATGGCCAGGATAGTGAAGAGATGGTTTATGCTGAAGCAGGGTTGAAAGCAAGGTGGCAGTCTGCATTCAGTTCCTAGAGCAATGGAAGTCAACTTCTAACTGGGAGGACAGCAGCATTCTTTGGGAGGAGCTGTCATGTCACATTAGGGGAATTTTCCTTTTTTTAGAAAATAATGCGAAACAGGTGAAATAAAAGATGTGTCCCTGTGAACTAATAATAAACCTAGTAATACATTTAAATTACTAGATTTATATCTTTTCAGGCTGGAAGACTTGAACATTTTTTAAGTTCTTAGACTTCTTTTGTATTTCTAATTCAAATAAGTGCAGTTTACAGGGGGCCAGAAATATCATTTGAATAGACATTATTTAGTTCTGATTGTGAAGAACCAGAAATAAAGTTTTGATGGATGCCCTTTGATTGCATTTTTTAAAGATATCAATTTGGTGACATGGTAAGAAATAACTATTATATCAAGGAAAAAGAGGTTACCAATTGAATGTTCAAGAACGCCAGTGAGTTTTACATTTGTATTGTTTAAATTGTTTTTCTTCTTCCCAGTAGTCTCATCAGGCCCAACATGAGATTCAAATTTCTTTCTCAGTGGTTTTGTAGTCTTACTGAAAAAAATTCCTAAGCCAGAATTTTGATTTTGACTTAAGAAAGCCAACGGCATCCAATTAGATGCTCAGAGAGGTAAATATATATATTACCACATCACCATCAACTTAACAATTGCTGTGCTATTTCATGAAACAGAGAGGCACTGGCATTACAGGTTCTAATCTTTGTTCATAGTTAGGTGTTTGTCACAATAATTTCCCTTATGTTATCAGGTAAAGCCATTTTAGATTTCATGGAATCCACAAAGTATTGTACAGCACTGCTGTGTATTTTATGAGAAAATAGCTCACATCTGTAGTAGAATGATATCTACCTGTTTTAAATTTGCAGAAAAATATGATCACAACAGCCTAAAAAAAAGGAAATTTGGTAAAAGTGACCAACAAACTGGCTACATTAACGTATGCTTCTTCATTGGATTTTGTGGAGCTCCACTTGTAAAATTCTGTGGACTCCTGCAAGGCCCTCCTCCTTCTTCTAAGCCAAGCCCTCCTTCAAATGGAAGACACCTGAATTACATAAATCTCTACAAAGTTACATTTTCTGTGCAGAGCAAGAGCTGTCAGGGAAAAGGTAATGAAGAAGAATAGCTTAGACAGGGGGATTTAATGATATCCAGCTGCTACTCTGTGTTCCTCGCTGATAAGACTTTGTTTTAAGTTTACAATAGAGAAAGTTTGGGAAAAGGCTAAAAATTCATATACAGGAAGTGGAAGTCTTTATATTTCATTTGTTCAATTTCCGCTAACTCTTGCAATTATGTTCATAACAGGTTTAACTTTCAGTATGTTCAAAAATGTCACTGTAAGACTTTAAAACTAAAATTTAAATTGCATTAAAAAGTGTAGAAATATTGCACCTTAGGGAAAAGACATTTAACCTATTTGGGCTCACCACATGTTCAGATGATAAGATAAACCTGGGAAAGCAGGAGACTGCTAAATGTTTACTATAATTGCATGTCATTATTGTGATTTTTCGGCATTTATGAAAAGGGCAGGGGGTAAGGAGAGAAAGAGCCCTTTTCTAATGGGAAGATGGTAGCCATTTCTTCATAACTAGTGTTACCATAAAATTTGACAAATGAAGTCTTTGAAGAATGGAAAACCCTAAACAAATTACATTTTATAAAGGATTCAGATTCGAACACAATGTGACCTTTGCACTTCCTAATTTCCTATTTGCATACAAGATGTTTAATGGCATTATTCAAAGTGCTAACCATTAATGCCAGATCCCTGTACTAAAAGCTCTGCATTTTCTAAGGGCAGAAATGCTGTATGATTAACCCTTGTGTGGGTAAAGGAAATACAGGAAAAAATTCACTGTGGGAGCCAAGCAATGAAGGCTCAAGAAAGAACTTCTGCCTTTGAAATGTGAATACTCACCCTGAGGACTGACTGCTAGAGGAGCCAAAGAGTTAAAGTGAAGTTCTTTCAGGCTAATGAAACCTTCCTGCTGGGAGTTCTTTCCCCAGCGAGTGGGAAAAGCCCAGGGTGCATGGCTGGGGCTCTGTGCACTTTCCCACAGGTCTGGACAGGATCTGCTGCTCAGCATCTACTACTCAGAGAGGAAGGAGAAGCAGGCCCCACAGGGTGTAGACAGGAGGGCTGGAGAGACCCAGATTAGGCGGGCCCCAGGCTCTGCTGCCCAACAAGGTCTCTGAGAGCTTAACAAAGAAAGGCAGTGCTTCTTTTTTGGAAGGGCACAAGGTGCACCTTGGTCAGTGGCAGGTACCCGGGTGCAAACCTCCCATGAGTTGAACTAAAAGGAATATTCTGCCCTGCCCGTCCTTGCAGGAAGTCTCCAGACACAGGAAAAGCTAATAAAATAGAAAAGGAGGAGGTTCTGCCCTCCTCCCCCAACTCCTCACATTACAAATTTGCAAACTAATTACTTAGAGCCAGACATATTAAAAAATTTCCCTTTACAGCTAAGTGAATACAGGGAGATCCAAAATAGAGTATTTGGCTCCAGACTTAGATAAAGCTCTGAATTTAAAAGTCTAGTTAAGGCGAATCCTGTTTGCCACGTAATTCTCTCAAACACTAGCATTATTGAAATTACTCCTAACAACTTAATTGATTTAACCAATACCTCAAGTAAAGATTATGCAGTAATTATTTCAGCCTGTAGAAACCAGAGTATTAGACATGATGAGGTTTTCTTACAATAGTTTTTGCTATTTTTTCCACATAAATTCATTTCTGTGAAATTCTGGGTTTGATAAATTTTCTTTAAACAGACATAGCAATGGAAACAAAACATCGAATAATAAATAATAATTAGCGAACTGACGCTCACTAATTTACAGGGGATTTCTTCATTAGCAATGAGACTGGGATGAAGTGTAGGGAGGGAGTCCTTTTCCCTCTTGCCCCTTGGAGTTCTCTCTGGAAAGGGGAAAGGGAAGATGATAGCATTTTGTGACTCATCCTTTGGAAGAGCATTCCAAATGTGTTTTACTTAATATAGCCCTATAAATCACCTAATGCAGAAATAATCTCAAGATCTGCATGTAAACATAGCTATTAAAATATTACAATTACTCTGTTTGCTTAGTGCTCATAAGGTATATCTCATCTTAAGATAAACAGCTTTTTCCCTGAGGTGGGGCATCCAAAGTAGCGTCCAAATTACATGCCCATCCAAGAACGCTGAACTTACATAAAATATCATATTACCTAAGTATAAGGACAAGTACTAGGAAAGGGACTATTATACCTTCAGCTGAGATTTTTCTGCTGTAAATTTGATGTACTGGTTTGGAAATTTAATTCATCTAATTTTGCAGCTGACTATAGCACTGGTTGGCAATTATTATCACAGAGAAAATTTTAGCTCAGGAAAAAAAAAAGGTGAATGTGTTTTTGACTACATTTGTTTTAGATATTTGCTCAGTAACAGTCCCAAGGCATTTATTTTTCAACAAAAAGTGTGTGTGTGGGGGGGGTGCTGGAGTGAATGAGAGAGTGTGTGTGTGTGTGTGTGTGTGTGTGTGTGTGTGTGTGTGTGTGTGTGTATGCCTTTTGGTAATACTTATTTTGGGCTCATCAGACTTAACTTTGTATAGTGTGGTAATCTGTAACTGTAAGCAATCATCCTCCCGATTAGTACTGCGTTAAAAACTGTAAACCACCTACAATTACTAGCATGATCCCTAACCTCTGTAAGGTGGTAATCCAGTATTGGTTGTTAGCTGTCAAATTTATTTCCCTTTGGTGAAATATACCCTGGATTTAATTAGGAGCCTTTCTTGATACTTTATGGAGCTGAGCCCAAGTGCTGTGGCTTTGACATTTAACCCCTGACCCTTAAATATTTACCAGCTTTTAAACTGGTTGTGTACAATTATCCCTTCAAGTATATCTCAGATCCATCATTCTGACCACTCCAGTCAATTCTAAGTCAGATGTACTATTCCAACTGATGTTGAAATTTTCACCCTGTAACTTGGGGGGGAAATGTTGTTTCACAATGAGCTCCATCAGGCAAAGCTGAAAACACTTGTCGCTAGACACCACCTACTAAAGGAGCAGGGTGGGCTTCCAGGGAGGAGTCACTGATGAGAGTTACAAGCAGGAGTCAGAGAGAGTGCACACAGCTTCCCTTGCTACTCGGGACAGCTCAGGAAGCCTTTGTGGGATGATGCCTAGAAACAATGTCATCTTTAACTCATAATCATGAAAGGATATTTCAAGCACTGTTTTCTTTGTTCTGTTTGAAATCAACTTTAGGTATGGTTTGGGAAGTGTAATTTTTTTAAATGTCCCAAGTTTTCCTGGGCAGCAGATACCTCAATGGAAGTGTTGTGAGGAAGGGACTTCATTTTTCCTAACTTGGCATAAAACTTCTACAGCATCTAATACATACAACAAGTATTCTTTGG
Source organism: Ictidomys tridecemlineatus (assembly GCF_052094955.1). NCBI lineage: Eukaryota > Metazoa > Chordata > Mammalia > Rodentia > Sciuridae > Ictidomys > Ictidomys tridecemlineatus. The sequence continues at coordinate 133,784,739 of NC_135484.1, forward strand.
ATGCTTAAATTTTAGAAATGTATTTTAATCCACAAGATTAGGAAAGAAAAGTCCCTTGTTAGACAATATCTGATTTAAAAACAAATGAAAGCTGTTCTCCTGACATTTTGCAAGATTCCCACTGGAAGGTGCAATAGGTCTCCACTTGTGTAATGACACCCCCACCCTTCTGCTCTGCTTGCCCCAACTGTTCGCACACAGTAGGTTCTCAGTAACTCTTTGAATGGGTGTGAAATAAACATGGCACTCATAAAACAGTTTACAAAGGCAAACACGCCAATCCAAAATGTCAACTAGATTTGTACAAGTAGAAAGAAAAATGTTACTGGACGTGAGAGGGAATCAGAGCCAGGAAAACAGAAGCATGCATTACTGATATCCCCCCCAGTCCCAACCCCATCAGAGTGAGAGAGGAAAGAGCAAGAGATGTATTTGCTGCTAGTGGGGAGCCCATAAGCTGAGTCTAAATTAGTGCCAGATGGTAGTTTTTGGCTACTATAAGAAACCCAAGTCTAGGTCAGCTGCACTTCCAAGTAGGACACAAGTGGAGGCCCTGGGCTCTGGTGGCCAGCTGATCCAGAAGTCTGCTTCCTTGCGGGAGCCAAAACTGGCATGTGAATCAGCTGGATGTAAAAAATTAAAAGAGAAACCTGTAGAATAGTCATAATGTGTGGTCCTGAGTGTAATCTCAGTAAATGGCATTAGGGTTGGGGAAAATGCCTCAGTGGCAGTTTGGTGCTTCCCTGGATCTGGCAGCCACTTAATTCGTTGTGAGGGCAGACTGTAGCGCTGCTCAGCTATGCTGTATGCATAATGCAAGTAAAAACTAAACAGGGAGGACTAAAATTTATGAGTCAAATTTCTTTCATGTTTCCTTAGAGATGAGATGCGGGAAAACAGTATACAGAATTTAAGTATCAGAGATTCCACAAGCTATACATTTTACATTCCCTGGCATTTTTTTTTTAAGCTTTAGTAACTAATATTTTAGTGATGGGAAAGATCCTAAGTAGTAAAAGAATAAGACCAATAAGTCATGGGCATTTATCTTTAGAGAGTGCTAAAGTGTTGGAAGTACTAAAAAGAAAATGGATTCCTTCTCCTATAATCCCTTACTTTTAGAACATCCCAAAATATTTCAAGGCGTTCCTTGTTTTCAGTTTGGTCTTAGTTCAAAGGTGAACTTTCTGCAAGGAGGAGGCTGACTAAGCATATTTTAGTCATTTGTAGGAAACATGATACTAGAAAATAGCATATTTCTTCCCAAACATTAACTGCAAAATGAAACTTGTAAGAAACTCACCAAATTCACATGTAGCTGATAATCAAATGCCAAGGGTTTTGAAATCATTGATTATTATTAAAGATCATTATTAAAGATCAGTGTCATAGCTAAGTACAATGACCAAATCACTGTTGTTTTAAAGAGTTATTTTTTTGTACCCTTAAATACAGTTGTTAATTTAAAATATTTCTAGAAACTGGGAAGGGGGAAGATGTTAATATTAGAATAGGGGAGAGAAAAAATAACAATATTTTGCATAATAGGGCCCTATTTTTGCTACAATATCACTGCCATGAAATGTTATCCCTGATCATACAGATACAGGGATGTATTCAGGTATATATGACATAGAGAAAGGGAGGGAGGGAAGCCAAGAAAAAGGAAGTTGAGATGGTGCTTACAGTGGCTAGAGGACCCAGGAAGGACTTGTTTGGATGCACCACCTGACTCCTCTCTCTTTCTCCCCTCATCTCTGGCTGGGAAGTCCTTCTATTCGACCTCAGAGCAAATGCTGTAACCACCATTTCCTCTGTTTTCCTTACCACCATCTTAATTAATGACCTTCTCCTTTCTCCTGTCTGGACTGGATATGCCTATAACTCAAGTGCCTTTCAAACCTGATGGTGATAAATAGACCTCTTTCTTGGGCTCGTCTCCCATTCCACTAACATTCTCCACATTCATGTACTTATGTATGCCGTTCCATCAATGGAAAGTATATTCTTTACCTCCTCCTATTTCTACTTATTCTTCAAGACTCAGCATGAAAAGCCTTTCTCAGAGAAGTCTTCAGTGGTGGCTTTGATGAAGTGGCCCTTCCTAGGCAAACCCAGAAAGTTTGGGTGTTCATCCACATCTTTGTGCCCCATGAGGGCTGCCCACAGCTCTAGTGTAGGACCATCAGAGCAATCCCACTCCTGACTAGTAAACAGCCCAGATACAATCTAACTCTAGCCAGGGAGATGGGAAAGGAGGCCTCTGGGGGCCATCTGGCAAGGCCAGGGGAAGTCTCACCAGAGAGAGAAGAATGTGTCCCCAACTGCTCCTGGCAGCTCACCTAGAGCCACAATAGGGACCATGCTGTGGACGGCAGAGAGAAGAGACAGCTGAGGGCCTGGATAACTATGGATCTGCCAACAGAAAAGATCAGCACAACTCAAATACCATGTCAAAGGAGATAATATATATCCTATGAATAAGGCTAATGTGACTCAAATTTTTTATTATTTGAAGATTTAAAAATGTTCTAATTTTTTTAAGGAAAAAATTCCTAATATTTTTTTGTCTTCAAAGATGCAATATGATATGGAGGCTCACATTGTGTATTTTCAACAATACAAATATCTAGCCCTCCTGCAAGGTTGGGGTTTTGTGTGAGTGGTAAATACTGGGCAGTATAGATAATGAGCCACAGGCCAATGAGCTCATACCCAGGGGTGCTCTTGGAATGGCAGGAGGTGCAAACCACTAGCGGGCAGCTCCATTCATAAATAATAGCAGGCCATACTCATGTGGGCCAAAGGGAGGCATGTGTCCACCCTGCTGGGGTCTGGATTCCTGCTAAAAAGAAGTGCTATCAAGTTGGGAAAGTAGCAAGATCAGAGATCCAGGGCTCTCTTGGATGTAAGGACTGTACTGGATTAAAGCCCACTCTGGCTGAGCATAGTTCAGCCTTCAACATTGTCTTGCCCCACCCTACAGGCCCTTTCAAGAGAGAAAAGGGGAGAGGAATTGAGTCCACTATAGCTGTGCAATGTGCAAGGTTGGCTTGCTAGTCACAGACTTCAACTCACCTTAAGCAATGTTTTTCTCACCTTGTTTTGCTTTTAGTGTGATTATATAGGCAATCGGGATAGCAAGAACTGTGATTTATGGACTATCTTCCATGTGCTGGGCATCAGATTCAGTTTTACAAATGCCACTGTATTTAATTCTTACACTGACACTACTCACTGAAGCTTATTACCCCCAAAGTCCACAACTTTCAAAATTGAAGAGCTGGGGTTTGAATGTAAGTTTGTCTCTAAACCTTGACATTTTTCCTACTATAATGAATTACCTAAATAAAAAGAAGCTGAAAACAAAACAAAACCCCTAAAGTAGAATGATTTTTTTTTAAATCAAAAGAACTGATGAAAAGAGAATGGCTTATGCATGTGAACTCTATGTTTGATGTTCACATTTGGTCTCAGGATGAGTGGGAGATGGGAAAAGAAGGGCCAACAGGTACAAAATTACAGTTAGGAAAAGTAAGGTCTGATGTTTACTAAGGTAATTATGTTAACAATATTGGATTACACACTTCAAAGTAACTAAAAGATATGAAATGTTCTCACTACAAAGAAAAGATAACGTTTGAGGGGATAGATAAGCTAACTGTGCTAATTTGATTATTGTGAGGTGTATTTATATATCAGAACATCAAACAGTACTCTATAAATATGTATAATTATTATGCATCAATTAAAGACAAAATAGCATTTAAAAAGAAAACCAATGATAAGTTAGCACTACAGAAAACCTACCTTAAATAGTATTAACCTATGTCAGGATTAAACTTAAAATTCTTGGCAAACCATACTTCTTGTATTTAGCTTGAATTTTCAAACTTAATGCTTGGCATATTTGTTTTTACATGTAGTTTTGAGTTTTCCTAAAATCAATGACAGCCTTCATTATCAGAGAAAATATCTCTAAATTCTGTAACAGGAAATATAATAATATATACCTTTTTTCTTGAGGGATCTGAAATAAATCTGATATTAGAAATCCTTTTTATTGTTTGAAATATTTGGTCTTCAATTATAGAAAAGAAAATGAATGTACAAGCTGCCTGTACTATATTGAGCAACTTTCAGTGGCATTAATACATGAAATAACTTGGCTCAAGTTCAAATACATAATTTTATAAATAAGTTAGCTTCTTTCTCAGAGAACTTCCTTTAAGTAGAAGAAATTAACAACAAAGAGTTGCATTAATAATCTTGAGGTAATATTTCTTTATGTGAATGGATAATGGCTAAATGAAGTGGCCTTCTGCAAATGAAATGGAAATTTGGTCTCAGAAGAAATCTTTAGGTTTTGCTATCACTCAGTAAATGTTGCTAAAGCTCAAAGCATTTAAATCATGTATTCTTAATATTTTTCTCACTGATTACAAAATGTGACTCTGGTTACAGAAGAAAAGTAGAAACATCTGAAATAATGGCAAGACAAATTGTTTTCATGTCACAAAGCATTTCACATCTGAGATTGAAGCAATTTGTCAATGTCATCATCTGACTAATGATTTCTCTACTGTACATTAAAAGAAGTGACATATAAGGTCACAGACTGAGTTAAAGGGAGAGAGTATAATGGATTTCATGGATGTAGTTTACTGTCCCATATTTTTTTACGCTTTCAGGGAAAGAAAAGATTCACTATCTTCTCTTTGTACCATACATACACACAAAACATAACACACAAAAATATAAACAGAGATCTTGTAGAAAGTGCACATATAAGATTATAATACAATATTGCTCTGACCCATATGTGTTCTAGCCAACCACTTCATTGCTTATTAAATGGTTTCCTTCCTTCCTGCCTCCCTCCCTCACTCACTTCCTTCTCCTTTGGTTGTACTAGGGTATCTAACATATTTGAGACCTTCTGATTCTTTATTATCTTATTTCTTTATTTCAGTGCTGGGATTAAATCTGGGACCTTGAACATGCTAACCACAAACTCTACTACTGAGTTACACACCAGCCCTTCCTTATTGTTACTATTAATTAATTAATTTTCGGGGGTACTAGGGACTGAACCCAAAGGTGCTTGCTTAACCACTGAGCTACATCCGCAGCCCTTTTAATATTTTTATTTAGAGACCGGGTCTGACTAACTTGCTTAAGGCCTCACTAAGTTACTGAGGCTGGCTTTGAACTCATGATCCTCCTGCCTCAGCCTCCTAAACTGCTGGGATTATAGGCAAGAGCTGCCACTCCTGGCCCTCTTTATTATTTTAATCCATTTGTAGGGAACTCCTTTTCAGAATGCTCTTATTAGGCCCTCACAGCAATGTTCATGCCTGATAACAGCATGGAGTAGGTTTGAACCTCAGGCCTACAACGTGTGAATCCCTGAGAAGCCACTTATTCTATGGTCTCCTTGATAATACGATATTTCTTTATAGATAGAGTAAAAAAGGACTTAGGATATAACTCAATTGTAGAGCACTTACTTAGCATGTGTGAGACCCTGGGTTCAATTCCAGCACCACATAAAAAAATAAATAAAATAAAATAGAGGAAATAGAAAGGAAGGGAAAGAGGAAGGGAGGGGAGGAGAGGGGAGGGGAGGGGAGGGAAAAAAATTCTGAATCTGCAAGCTATAGGGAAATGGTTTGGAAAGCATAGGACCACAGAAAGAAGACACTCTACATTCCTGTATATCCAAGATTGCGGACCACTACCTTCTCCACTGAGTCATTATACTTGCAACTTGAACTGTAGAACACTCAAGGCAGAATCAAGGGAAGGACACTCTTGGTGGAGAGTACAAGTTAGAGATGTGGACAGAAGCAAGAATATGATACCAGTATTTTTTAAAACTTAGAGCATTTATAACTCATATCTTTTAGAACCTTACTAAACCAACTAGGCAGAAACTCTGTCAAAACAAGTGATGACAACAAGCATTGCAATGAAAAAAATCCTTACTAATAAAGGTATAATACGATATAGGGGAGGAAAAAAGCAGAGGAACTCATTCTTGACCTTTCAGATGTATTCAAGAAGCATCAAGGGGCTGGGGTTGTGGCTCAGTGGTAGAGTGTTTGCCTACCACATGTGAGGCCCTGGGTTTGATCCTCAGCACATATAAATAAACAAATAAACAAACAAACAAACAAAATAAATGTGTTGTGTCCAACTACAACTAAAAAATATATATTTTTTTAAAAAGAAGCATCAATATGTATCTTTTATTAGAGAGAGGTAAGTACTCTTGGAGAAGTCTAGAAGGTGGTGAGACGGATGATGAGAGAGCTTTATTTTCATTCTTGTCAAAATTCAGAAGATTAATACAGCAGAAGCCTATTCATCTGTGGTTTTAAAATGCCACCACTTCAGTTGACTTTCACACCTAAGTCTGATCTAGAATTTTCTTCCACACTTTTTATACTTGCTGCCTCTCCACACTGATGCCAACCAGGATCTCGACCTCCACATGACCAATTAGAAACCTGACTTCTTTTCTGTGGAACATGTGACAACCCATTTGTTTCCTAGATATGGAGATTTATAATGCACCACATGTCCCCTGTAAGGAGGGCTTAAAATCTTAGACTCTTAATTCATCCTTCTACTCTGCCCCCATATTAATTAGCTGGCAAATTGTATACTGTCTATCTAGGCCACATCTCCGTCAAGTAGGGATGAAATTCTAGTTCATGCTATTTTGGGTCAACCAGAACACAACATGATAGACATGGTCCCTGACCTGAGAGTATACAGTCCAAGGGGGAAGATCAGTGCTTCAGGAGGAGGAAAAGAGTGAGGCAAGATTTATGGAAGAGAAAAGTACAAGACACCATGGGAGTTTACAGCAAGGGCATTAAGCCAAGCCTTGTGTTGGGGAAGCTTCTCTTGAGGAAATGACATTGAAATGAGACCTGAAGGATGAAAGGTGGAAGGCACTGGGTGGTCCAGGCACTGTGGTTAGTTTAATCCTCTTGAAGTCCACTGCAAATCATGTCAGTGTCCATCTTCATGGCTCCCCACTGCCTATTGAGTAACTTCTCACCTTTATGCTTAAATTCTCCATGACCAGGCAGCAATGTATCTTTCCATTTCATCATCTACTGCTTCCCTTGAGTATGAGACGCTCCATCGGGTGGTCTCTGCTCACAGCTCTGCCTTCCAGCCTCTAAGCCCCTGCTCCTCCATTTCCTCCACTGAGAATGCTGGTGTCTAAATGCTACCTATCCCTCATGCCTGGCTCCAGTGGCACCTTCTTTACAAAATATCCATAGATCCCTGGACTTCCATAGTTCCCGCATCATTTCACTGCCCTTAAATCGGGAAGCAGTTTATACTTATTCTGCACTCCCAATACCCTTCTTGGTACTGAGTAATTTCTGCCTTGGGTCATTTATGAGATTTGATTTAACAAAGTGCACACACACACACACACACACACACACACACAAACACACTTTCTTTCTCCCTTGAGTGCTAACCATGTGTGCAGCAGAGCTTTTTTTTTTTTTTTGTAAAGCAAATGGTGGGGGAAAGGATGTGAATTCATGTTTGGATGCATGTGCTAGAAACAGCCTTTGAGATACTAGGGTAGGAATGTCAAGAGGGCAGGGCTGTATAGAAACTGAACTAAGAAAAAGTCTGGACTGGAGACAAACATTTAGAAGTAAGTAGAAAGTAACTAGTGGGAGAGGATAGGCAAATATGTGTTTTCTCTTCTACTAAAGCAGAATTTTTTAGCAGTGGCATTATTGACATTGTAACCTTGATAATATTTATTGTGGGGCCTGTCTGTGCTCTGAAGGGCATTAGCAGTATCTGTGTCCTTGACCCACTAGATAACCCTTATCTCTCCCCTCAACAACCTATATCCAGTTGTAATAACCCAAACTGTCTCCAGACATTGCCCAATGTCCCCTTAGGGGCCAAACTACCAGATAGAGAACTCTTGGCCTAGATTAATAAGTATAAGTTCTATACATGTTTCTTTCTTCCTGTGATTTAGTCAGGAGCTGTTAATTGCTAAGCAAATACTCAGTGACTATCTACTATGTATAAGCACACTGAAGTCCTATGTTAGATGCTTAATAAATATTTCATAAATAAATTTTAAAAATGCTACATTTCAGGGGGAAAAACCACCCTGGTAATATACACTTGGGGGTAAAGGAAGATGGCCCTTTTAAGAATGTAGATCAGTTTAATGGTGAGGCCACATGTGCCCAATAACACTGGGGAGCAGGACCTTAGTGACTAGATGTCTATAATGCTTTTTTCTTAAGGGAGGTGACACAGGGTAAGTAAGCAAATAACATACTTCTTTTGTTCTCCAGACCCTGGAAAGTTTGCTGACACAAAATATAAAATGTAGTCTGTTGGCACAAACACATGATGACTATTTATTTGTGACTAGCTTGTGAATACCCAGTAAATGTTCTCAAGTTATATGGAATAAAATAAAATTTTGTCATTGCAAAAACAAATCCTAGAATTTCTGTTGCTATAGCTTTTCCTTGAATTTGAGTTTCCTAAATCTTCATTATAATCTCCTTGTTCTGAAGACTATACCATAAGAATTACCCTATTATATCCAGAGAATCTACAGTTCAAATGGAAGCTCTTTGGCATATTATATAAAGCAGCAACACCATCAGGCTTATTATGACACAGTTTTGCAATCCCTTCTATCTAACAAAGAACTTTTCAAAACCTTTCGTAGAGCTAGAATTGCTCAGAGAAAGCAGGAGTTCTTTGCAAAATATGAAGTTCATTTTTCACTAGAAGGAAGTTGAATCTTAAAGAGCTTTTGTCCCTGAAGACATGCGCTGCATGTAAAATACCATTTTTTTCTCCGTAAATGATTTTTACATGACCCAGGGTAGAATGTCAGAGATGTCCTCTTTCTCCTGGTGCCTTTTCTTTTTAAACCTCTTCCTGTAGGCTCCTGGGCCTTCTGCTGACTACCTCCAAATAAAGGCATAAACTGGCAGCAAACAGACAGCCAAACTTCTGAAGAGTTTCTTCCTTGTGCCAAGCTGCTATGGGATGTAAATACATTCCCAGACTATGTTGGAAGCTGGCTCTTTCTGGTTTAGCCTCAGTGTCTATTACCCCAGTAATGTGCAACTCATTACTATGGACATAAGTGTCAAAATACATGTGGCAACAAGGTTCTTCTTCCTGGTCTCAGAAAAACTTTTCTGTCAGTTTTCAATTAATTTGCAAGGATGGCTTGTTTATCAGAACTGGAAATGGGCCAGATCTTCAGAGTATTTGATGAGCTTTACAATCACCCTGAATGCACCTGTTAATTTTGCCTCTGGGTAAACAGTTGAAAACTCCTCAGCTATTTCCTCAAATTGGGTGGAAACAAAGAAATATGAGATTAAAAAAAAAAGGCTAGATTAGGGAATTGGAGATGCATTAATTTAAAAAAGAACAGGGTCAAATGAGGGCTAGGAGGCTAATAAGCACAGAGCACACAGCAGAAAGCTCCCAGCAGGGTAAGAGTTCACTCAATTTATCCAGCGATCTATTCCAGACACAGTCAATGATACATTATTGGATCCAGACCCGCAACTGCTTCCTAAGACCAACCTCGCTTAAGTGTCACTGCCCTCCTTTTTAGAAATATTGCTATTACCCAAACCTGTTTGCAGGGCGGGCTTGCTCAGCTGGCAACCCACTGACTTTTGTTCTTTATGATGCTCCCTCTAACTCCCCTTTCTGCTGTGGGAATTAGGCATAACAACCACCATGCAAACCGCAGAACACCCAAGTTGATCCTACTCGACGAGATTTTTAGTACTTTATTACACGGAAAGCCAATCCTAGGGATAACAGACTATAAACAACAGCAAATGCTCTATCGAGCAGGCTGCACAAGGTTAAGGACTTTGAGAGATTTACTGAGGGGTTGTGGATGGGGATGTTCCATCAATCAAATGCTCTTTCTTACACATTAGATAAACTTTTTTTTTTTTTTTTTAAAGAATGGAAATAAGACACTCTGGTCAAGACATTTAGAAAGTGTGCTTGTTCCAAACAATGAGGGGAAAGGCCGAGTGATTAACTGTAATTAAGGCTGTCTTCTCACCTTTTAATTATTATTAATGTGGGAAGTCATAAGACTGAAAAAACACATATTTCATCACAAAAGGAAATAAGTTTTAGGTGTTTGCTGGTAATTTAAATATTTAAATGGAATTGCCAAACAATAATACATTATACTCACATTAAAAGGGTTTACTGGAAACAACATACTTTATTAAAGTTAGAACCTTCAGGGCAGGAATTCACTGCTCGCCTATGCTATCTAATTGTTTGCAAACACATACTGTATAGCAGACCCCACACTAAATGGCAGAACATAGGCATGTAATAAGGGGACTGTGTTTGTAGGGCTATAAATATGGGCCAACAAATGAGAAAGAGATCACTACTGTGCTCATGAGCATTCCCTTATCCTGGATTTCACCTTAAATACCAGCACCCCCCCCACCCCCCCACCCCCCCAACCCCCCACCCCTGCCAAAAAAATACAACAACGACAACAAAAAAAAAGCTGGGCTAGGGTGTAGCTCAGTGGTAGAGTGTTTGCTTAACATGGGTGAGGTCATGGGTTCGATCCCCAGCACCACCCAAAAACAAAACAGAAAAACTGGAATTGAGAACTATTCACAGAACACAACATGCTTTTAGTGGAACACCTTTTATTTTGAGAGATTCACATTTTCAAGGGTAAAGAGAGAGAGAGAAAGAGGTGGTTAGTCAGCAGACCCTGGAGCATGTGCACATGTGAATGTCCCATCACCAGGGCTATGTTGGTGGTACCACTCCCTGAAATATATCTCTTCCATAATGGTCACGCCATGGCTTCAGAAGCAACTGAATTAAAAGTCATGTGTAGACACAGAAGCACATGAGGAACCCCCAGCAGTGTTCTGCACTTCCCTCTAAGCCAAAGGCCTCAGAGACTCACAAAATGCCTTTGGAATGAAGATTGGATACGAGTATATAATGTGCACACTGAGAACTTAAAAATCAAACAATAAATTTAGCAGTGCATTATTTTGGTCAAAATCTTTCAAGTGCATTTTCTTTAACAGTAAAAGTTGTCTTTGTTTTATTTGAACCCTTGTATGATTTTTTTCATTTTCCACAAGCTTTCCCTACATTAAAAAGATGAGTTTCAACACAATTTTTCTTCTCTCTCCTCTCTCTCCCCATCTTTCTCTTTTTGGCAGTGATAGGGCCTTGGGCATGCGAGGTGAATCCTCAGCCACTGAGCTACATCCCCAGCCTCTTCCTTGTACATCTTGCTTTCATAATTAAGCATTTTATTTTATTTTTCTTATGATTTCCCTCTTGACTTTATACTGCACTATTTTTCGTGTCTCTAGAAAGGCGGAAGGATGATGGGAAAAGGTCAGTCATGTAGTCTGTTTTATCACTTGGAGAATATTCTCCTTTCTGCCCTTGTTGAGAGGAAGAGGAAATAAAGTTGGCCTTGCTAGAATTCCTTCTATTTTTTTCCCTTTCCTTTTTACCAAGTATGCACAGGAAACTCTGGAAAGCATCTGAGACATGCAATACTCTCAACACCAGGCACAAAGCACTGTGCCTCTTTGTAAAGGGCTGGCTCAAGATCACATGAGGAGATAGCTGTATTTGTGTGTGTGTGTAACTCTGTGTGTATTTGCACACACTTGGATAACAGAAAACATTATTTCAAACTGTCTATATCAGCTGTTTAGAGCTTTACAGCCTACCAAAAAAATCAAATATTAAGGAAGACTACAGTGAAGTGATTAGTTTACTAAAGAGAATATTAATAATTGGGCAACCATTTTAGAAGTTCAAGATTTGGTTAAGATAGTTGGAAGATGTGTCCACAAGGCATTATCATCAGTTTGATCTACCCACATGTAGTGAAACATATAAATCATGTGGGTCAAACCCACTTACTCATTTTAGAAAATCCCCTGAGTTGAATGAATGAGTCACTCTTGCAAGGTGTATTTTTCACTTTAAATTATTTCCCCCACTCTGATATCAGTGCCAAATCCTTCTCCACCTCAGTCCTTTAGCACTATTCAGAAGCAGACAATGCCACCACTGTTCTCAGAACATGGACACGGTCAAGAGAGGAATAATATAATGATGCCATTGGAAGCAGCACAGCTAATGTTGTGTCAGCATTTCCATTATAAAAATCTCTTTTCAAGGATATATATCTTAGTTGTAAAAGTTCACACCCAGGCAAACTTTTGTGGCAGAAACTATTTCATTCTGTAAAACTGGAAATGCACTTGTCTTGAAACTAATATTTTTAATATGCACCAACTTCCTACACACCAATATGTGATAACTTAAATAAAGATATGTGTGTGTGTGTGTGTGTGTGTGTGTGTGTGTGTGTGTGTTATGGGGCCATTGGACTGAGGCTACCTTGATGGCATTATTTTATAGAAAACACCATGTACCAACATGCATCAAATTGGGATTGCAAGATTTATATGCTCAGATTTTGTGGCTGTAAACACCAAAACACAATAGTCCAAGGATGTTTGTTTGTCTGTTAATGTTATCCTCCAACACTATCTAAACCTAATCCTATTTTCTTGGATGGTGCTTCTCAACTGGGAGAGACTGTGTCCCCTAAGAGATATCTGGCAGTATCTAGAAACATTGTAGTTGCCACCAATGGGGTTGTGTGGTACCGCTACTGTGTGGCAGCCAGTGGTGCTCTGCTCAATAAAATGCTCCAGGCTCCACTGCCAGTGCCCATTGCCTCCTGATTCAGCATATTGGCACAAGACTGCCCAGCCTCACAATCAAGTAGGACAGGCCACATTCATGAATGACCTCCTCCCCAATGTCCTGAAGTGTGCTTTCCTTTGTTTTCTTTCTTCTATTTAAGTTAAGAAGAGAGAGGACACTTCAAAATCTCAGATCAGTTATACTGAAATATTTTTTTAATCATACTTTCTTATAAAGGGTGACTTCATTTAAAGCTGAGAGATAAGTAGAAAGAAAAGGAAGATGAGCAATAGTGGCTTTATGCTATGAATGGATGATTATCTGTAGTTTTCCTTAAAGAGGGGAGAAGTCTGAGGGGCCGAGCACAAGTTTGAGAAAGGCTAACAGGCCACTTTTAGAGTAGCACTCACTTGGGATTTAAGACCTTTCTTCCTTCTTTGTGTTTATCTTTGACAAACAAATAGCTCAATCTCATATTTTCCTAATGTATCAACCAACTACTCTCTCTCTTTTGTGCTCGGAAATGTATCTGGTGGCACAATGTGAGTAATCTGTCATAGGACAGCACAGATGAAGACATTAAAAGGAAAACCCCCATTCCAACCTTGGTCATCAGATCAATGTGTCTCCAGGCACCATCCATTCAAATGCTGACTCCAACTTATACTCATTTTTTAATTATTTATACTCAATTTATACTCAGTTTTTAATTTTTTTAATTTCTATCATCAAGGAGAATGAAGGTCTCTTTACAAGGAATAAAGAGTAAAGAGCCAGAAGCTGGAAGACGGGAAGGATTTATCAGTTAACAAGAAAAAGAATGAGGTTCTACTCATAAATACAGAAAGAATCCAGAATTCCAGGCTCCACGAGGGTTGGTACCACCCCTCCAAAGTGTCAAGACAGTACATCATCCCTTTATTTGTAATCTATACAGTTGTCACATATTCAACTGGACCAAGCAATAAAAATGTCACTTTTGTTAACCAAAATACAGTCTAACTAGCAAACTAACATGGAAACAATAATTTTTCAGGAAAAAACACACAAATTCACTCTTGTAGCAATGAAAACATTTGAAAGTAGAGTTGACATGTTGACATTTAGCTTATCAACAACTTTTAGGCACAATGTGTACTTTGTGTGTGTGTGTGTGATTCTGGTGATTGAACCAGGGCCTGTGTGTACTAGGTAAGCACTCTACCACTTAGCTATATCCTCAGTCCTTTTTTATTTTGAGGCAGGGCCTCTCTAAGCTGCTGAGACGGGTCTTGAGATTATGATCCTCCTGCCTCAGTCTCCAAGTAGCTAGAGTTATAGGATGCACCCCTTTGCCCAGCTACTTTTTTTTTCTTCTGTCTACTACTACTACTACTACTACCACCACCACCACCACCACCTACTACTACTACACATCTACACACAATCATGTGCATGCATAAATTGATTCATGCACATACGTTATGATGAGATTCTCAAGGTGAGAGATTGGATTTATAAACATATTTACATGCAATGTTTGTCTGCATATCTAGTCTCTCAACTCCAAACTCTTCCCACAAACTGAATGCAGTGGTCCACATCTGTAATCCCAGCTACTGGGGAGTTTGAGGCAGGAGGATCACAAGTTTGAGGCCAGCCTCAGAAACTCAGACCATATCAAAAAAAATATTAAAAAGGGCTGGGATGTAGCTCAGTGGCAAAGTGCCCCTGGGTTCAATCCCCAGTACCACAAAACAAAACAAAAACAAAATCTCTCCACAATAGTTTCAAAGACCTCTAGAATTATTAATGGTGGAACAATGATTACTGAATATTTTAGGAAATCTAAAATTTCCTATAATTCACAGACCATCTTGGGAGTCAGTTTTGTATTTCAGAGTTATGGCTAGTGAGGACCAAATATGGTAGTTGTTGATGGTGATGTTGATAATGATAATTTCGTGTGTTTAAATAACTATTTTCACCTCTGGATTTTGGGACTAAAGCTGCTGAAAATGAAAGCTTCTTGATAATTCATCTAGGCTACTGCCATGTCGCAGAAAAGTGCACTCTAACCTTCCTGTGAGAGGTTGCATACCTCTATCTGGTCCTGACAACTAAGCACTTACGCTTGCTCCCTTTAATTCCATAAATCAGAAAACTCCTCCTGATCCTGAAAACATCATTAGCTACCACACAGAGTGCCAAACTCTGCCACTGATGTAGACATTACCTCTTCAAGTTGTGGAGTACTAGCCTATTTGACCAATTTGCATTTTAATAGTCTGCAGCTGTAGTTGACTGTTCATTTTTATGATGGGGATGCCCCAGCTTTGCTCAAGATAGGCTCTCTTGGCTTGTTGCCCAGAGAATGACAGCTGGACCTCATTTGGACAAAATGCAACAGAGCGCAGCCTCTTACTTCCAACAAAGGTCAACATGGAGGGGACTCCATCATGGGCCCAAGAGCTCGCTTAGACAAGCTTAGCACAGAAAAGCTCCTTATTAGCTGCATTGTTTTGACATTTCTTCCTAGATATCTTACCCTTGGACCAACTGCCTCACTCCCCACAGAGCCATAGGGACATTCCTTATGCCTATCTTGAAGGTGAGGACATCAGTTCTTATATGCCATGAAAAGAGAAGCCATTTTTGAGAAGAAGCCTTGTTAGTTCATAACAGTTTAATTATGCTCTTAATCTAAGCAACAAAATAGATGAACTTGGTCCCAGAATGCACAGAGTTGTCCCACATGCTAAGAGACTTCGGCCTCTCAAGGGTTCACTGAACTTTCTGGAGGTACTATACACAGAGGAACACCAGTGCTTACCATTCTAATTTGTTCTCCTCTGAGATACCCCAGAGGTTTCTGTCTTAGAAAATACTGACACCATAACCAATTTAAGAAGTATGATAGAAGCAGGGTTTTAGACATGACACACAGGAAATCATTTGCTTAACATTGCTGTGGTGCATGCAACATCTTGGGGTGGTCTTGCTGTTTTACTTTTCAAGAAATCACCTAACAGTCCACATGCTGAGTTCAGTTCCAGCCACCATAATGGGAAGCACAGAATACTCAGGCATCAGCTTCCAATGCCCATGAGTAATAAGTAAGGCCTGGGGACATTTGGAGACAGTGGACTCTAGATCTGGGCTGATAGTGGAAGTCTGTTCCAGCATCTGTAGCTCTTTACACCTTGGAAATTGTGGTTTAGCTCTGGCTAATAGTTGTTTAATTTTAAGGTCATAGTAGGAGCTAATTTGGAAAGAACTCCTAAACATCTTGTCAGGATGCCTTTTATCAGAAAGTCGAAGATGGCTGTCTCTATTTTTTTTTTTGAGTTACCGGGAATGTAATAAAATGTATTTGTGTTATTCATTATATTTTATAGCAGGACTGAGCTGTGGTCCATGTGCAGACTCTCTGCTTTTATTAATAAAAGCCATAAATATCACTGCAACCGTTTTGACAGTCTAGAAGTTGCCACTGTTGTTAGGACTTGTATCTCTGTGATTACCATCAAAGTACAGTAGGTAAGGCAGCTATCTATAATCATCATCTTGGAAAAGTCATCGAACCAATTCTAAGGCAAAGTGATGCTAAGCTGCCACAGACTTGTGCTGTGTTTATGCCATCTGTGCCCCACCAGGTAGGAGTAAAGTACATATATTTATAAAGATCAATGTCCCCCTGACAAGATTAAAGTGTGTACTATGTTTATAAAGATATATGTCACACTATATAAGAGTAGAGTTATAGAGCTGAGAGTTGGGAGTCTTATATCCAATTAGCCTACAACTCCAAGTATCTGAATAAAACATATTAAAACAGACAAAAAGGAGCCATAATGTAAAATCTTAAAAGAATAATAAAACCTAGAGAAAAGTGCTTAGACGTTACCCCTCATTTCTTGCAAAGTAAGCTCATATTTAAGTTCAGATGGACCGGGTTAACAATCACTATTTTTAATGTTAAAATGCCCTAGGGAAGTTATAAACGCACCAAATATGCTGTTAACCTTACTTTATATTGTGTGCAGCTGTATGGCTTTGTACCAGGGACTAAACTTCCTAACTGGGCCAGCAAAGTGAAAGAGGCTTTTTTTCCCCAAAACCTTTCAATAACAATGCTTTGCTTGTCACTACATTTCCATTTCATTTTTTTCTACTACTTCACACTGGGTTTAGATTTTACTTATTTCCAATTACTTTGTTTGGTTGTCATTTTCGCTGAGAAGAACACTATATGTTACTAAATAGGGATAACAGGAGGTAAAGAAACCTAGGAGAGACAGAAGAGAAAATTCAAATGCTTATTTCTGACGCCCAGAGTTAATGGGTTGGTAACTCCCACAACCATTCTCAAGAGCAAACTGAAGGAGACACTGATATTTCTGCAGACCTTCCTGGGATCATTAATGATAAGGATGACCAGTTGATCGTATGAGAACAAAAATAACATTTTTTTCCCTCTGTCTACACAGGGGGCAAAAGTCTATTCAACATTTTAAAAAAGAATTTTAATGGTTTTAGATAATTTACAAGCATTCAAGAAGAACATGTCTACATTTCTTGCATAGAATGGGAAGAAATAATCTGACTGAGGTCAGATTCTCAGGTTTGTGTCCTACACATTTGCACTTGAGGAACTTTGTACTCAGATTCATGACAGTGGCACTTCAGGCTAGCCTTGGCTCCCTGGCAGTGACTAACTGACCAGCATGCTGTCACATAATTCTTGTTGACATCCAAGAACAGCACTTACCTAGGAGACTGAACATAGGTATCGACACCTCATCAGAAAACAGGATTCCAACCAGGAACCTTGTGATCTTTCCATGCCACTGATAGAAATGGTATTTTCAAATGTTCCTATTTAGATAATGGTTTTCTACAAAGTATTTACTAAAATGTCTTTTATGATAGAGAACAAAAAAAACAAAATAACTTCTTAGGAGGTAAAATTAAACTAGACTGTGTTGGATGAAAAAGTCCAATATATTAATTCAGTATGATATAAAGCCACGACATTTTAGCTTTAAAGACCACTGAAGTGCAATGAAACAAATCTCATTACCTTACATAAATCTGTGCCTCATTACAGTGCTGAATGTCAAAATTAGCTCTTTTTGTTTTTGAGTCTTTAATTGAAGGAGAAATGGTCCCAGGGCCCTTCTTTGTGAATGAGCTGTCCAAAGCTAGAAGCCTTAAAAAAAAAAAAAAAAAAGCTAGACAACGGTGTGAAGTCACTAAAGAAACCATGGCCTGAAGGCTTGGGGCTGCCCTCTTACCTAGCAAAATCTGGGGACTCACCATGTGATTATACAGCCCTTGTACCAGTCACATTTGAATTGTGAATCAGAACACTTGCCTGCATCCAATGAACAAACATCCTAATTTGCTTAAGAAACGCACTTAAACACTGTCCATCCTTATTTTATTCTTTTTGTGATGTTAGGAATTAAACTAAAGGCCTCGTGTATGCTGAGTACATGTTCTACCCTGAGCTATATTCCTAAACTCCATTCAGTCCTTATTTTAAGGCATGAATACTTAAATAAAAACTTAAAAGATTAGAAGATCTTATTTTAATATGACTGGACTAGACTCCTATAATACAGATTGAACTATTTACTAACTGAAGACTCTCCTGACCTCCACTGGCCCTTTAGATTTCAATTTGTAGTGAGGAAGAAAGACTAAGAAAATAAAAGTAAAAACAAAACAAGACAAAAAGAAAACCTTCCATAATGATGGCATTAAAAAGAGGAATATAGGAATTCAAAACTGCTCAGTACATCTTACATATAAATTATATGTATCTCAAAATATTGGGGAAACACGTTTAATTATAATAAAAATGCTATAATGAAGTTTTTTGTTTTTTCAGTTAAAAAATGTTAATCCATATGACAGACAACTACTTAGCAATAAAAAAAGAATAAACAACTGATACCAGACCAGAAGGATGCCAGACTCCAAAAAATACATACTTTATAATTCCATTTGTATGATATTCTATAAAAGGAAAAATTGCAAGCCCAGAAAACAGATTGATGATTACAGAGGGAGGGGGAAGGGGAAATGGAAGATCAAGAGGCTGGGGTCAGGGGGTTTATGGGTGATGGAGTTCTCTGTATCTTGACTATGGTGGTGGTAATAAAACTACATGAAATTTTAAAATTCATAGAACTGCACATTAAAAGGGGTGAATGGAACTATATGAATTACACCATAATAAACATAGCTTTAAAAATAAAACAGCTGATGGATTTACTAAGTATATATGTTTGATGCCAAAACCAGGGACAAGAAGAGTGATCTCAGGTTGTCAGCTGAGGGTCTGGTCTTCTGGCTTGGATTTTAGGAACTTGATGAGGAAGACAAAATTCAATGGTATTTTTTAGAAGGTTAAATAAGTTAAGAAGTTCTCTGACTTTCTGAGTTACACAGCAACCAAACACTGTTAGGAAGGAGATAAGAATCTGAGTGTTCTCGCCTTTATGATTACACCAAATGGACAAGGTGCTTTTTCTCATCCTGTTCTGTTAGTTGCTGGTCAATTAGCAGATACACATATTGCAAATACACATATTGGCTCAGAGCCCACTGACCCAGCAATGAAATATCATGCTTCTCAATTCAAGAACATAATTTACAGAAACAAGATCTGTCTTTTCTCTGCCTTCCAGTTACTGTACTGTTAAACCAAATAAGATTCCTGCTTTTGAACTAGATCACTAGAGAAAAGTTTTATGAATCACCTGGAGGTCAAAATGCACACAAGGTGAAAGTACCCCCAGGAAGTGAAAGGGCAGGAAGCCAGATACTGCTTTAAAGCTCTGGGTTCACAATCACATGTTGAGCTGCTATTCATTCTAGGAGGACACACATGCACACAAAGGGAACAGATGATGAAACATATGCGAACACAATAAAACAACAAAAAAAAAGAGTGCACAATGAACAAATAGGACTGACAATCCAAGGGTCTAGACAATTAGCAAAGCCCTCTGGAATGGCAATCTGGCCAAGGCTGGGGGCTTCATCTGAACACACAGCCAGTGGGGCAAGCATCTTGGGTCCTGCACTTCAGGGGGAAATCAGTAGAGCTGCTCCTGTGGGAATTCCAGCCTACAGGGCTGGCCTGCTAGCACACACCAGGCTGATCAATTCCTCTAATTTCAGGGCATGAAGCAAAAATGTCAGTGGCTAAAGGTCATCACTGCTCTTTCTCCCCTAAAATAGTGGAAAACACAGGAGGTATTCCACGGGCCACAGGAAAATTACCTTATTGGCTAAGAGAGGTCTGGCCTTCCATCAGTCTCCCAGACTTGGTGTTTTGCCCTCTTCTATACATGAGAGAGATAATCTGTACAGATGCATATCAGTCTCTAGGCACAGGTGACTGAGGGTCTCAAGCACCCTGTCCTTTCGACTTCACTTCTGAAAAGACAGTAAAGTCTACAAAGACAAAATACCTACCACTAATACACTAAGAATTATTTTTGGTAACATGCAAAGTGAAAAGTAGGTATGACTGAATAAATTTAGGAACAGAGAACAATGAAATTACACAAACCTTAAAATAATAAAAGAGCTTCAGAGAGAACTTTCATTTCAACCACTTTCCTTAACAATCTATGTTTTAGTTACACTTTAAACTTTTGAGTATTTAACCGGGATTTACAGAAAATAACTTGAACAGGAAGAGAGATAATGATGATGAAAGAACAGATACTTCAACACTAGACTTCTCATCCTTCATAAACCAGACCAATAAAAATAATGTTTTATTTGATGACTTAAGCTCATTTGTTTATTTTAGAGGCTGTGGATGATCCATCAGATTGAAAGAAAAATAAAAATTATTTTGTTTAATCTTTTAAACTAAAATAATGGTTCTCCCTTTACACAAACACACCTTGAACAAGAGGCAATAGGAAAAGACAAAGGATTCTGCTGGCCTGGCTATGGACTATAGTTGTATGAGCCTCACAATCCATGGCTGCATTAAGTAACAGGTTAGCACATGGGACTATTAAAGAGAATTTGCTGCATATACCAAATGTGTCTCAACTTTATTCTAACTAATGCTAGAAATTATCATTAAAATCCACCATAAGAGGATTTGGGGATTGATATATTTCCACAGCTTGCTAGAGTATGCACTAATTAGTCTCTGCCAAAAAATCTTTCCCAGTTGCAAGCAGAGATATCCTGGATTGACAACCCAGTCAAATCAACTTGAAAACACCTAACATTTTACTCTTATAGTCTTTCCCTAGATAAAAATTGTGGATTGAGTATTTGTGCCAGCAAGCTATATTCTTCTTTAGGACAAAATAATGGCCATGATGTGAAACTTCCTGGAGGGGAGCTCTAAATCCTATGCATTCACAGTTAAGAGTAAGTTTCTGAGTAACATTTTCTCTTACAAACATAAACCCTGCATATATAACTTACAAAAAACACTAAGAAAACATGCTAAAATTAGAAAAGTTAAATAATGAAAGATCAGATAATTCATTATGAATAATAACTATTTAGAAGTCAAACTACAATTATATTATTATACTTTTTAACATGTTAGAAATAATGCTTGCATTTTTTTGCTCTGCAGAATGGGAAGAAAATTTTTTTTAGGAAATTGGATTTTAAACCCTATTCAAAAGATTCTGAGTGTTATCTGCTGTTTCAATGGACTATATTATCTGTATGACTGTAAGTTATCAGGGATGTCAATGAACTGTCAGTATCCAATAGTCCTTGGGAGGTGTTATAATTATACATAACTTTTAGTTTCTTCTAGTATGTTGAGGAAAATTCACTGTAGGAAAAATTCTAGCAAATAAAAAACAAAATGTTTTTAGGATTTCACCTTAGAGGGTATATTTTTCCTGCTTAAGTACACTTCTGTATGTAAGGAGAGTGGAGCTAGAAATGGCACCCACAAGCACTTGGCTGTAAAACTAAGGTATTATGTAATATACCACATAGTACTTCCTCATATAGTACTTCTAAATACAGAAAACATTTTTGTGTGTGTTTTCCAATATAATAGAGAGCAAAAAAAAATCCTCCTAGTAATTTTATTCAATACTTCTAGATTTACATAAAGCACCTAGCTAGTATTATTTTTAATGGCATGAGAATAGATATTTTATTATTTGTAACTTAAAGATTCTGATACCTCTCAAAAGCTTCTTTAATAAATTAAATTCTTCTAATAAATTAAATTCACCTTTAAATTAAAGGTAAAAGTATAATATATCAAGAAGATCTTAATAGATGTGTCTATACAGTGTGGTAGTTTGATAATCTGTAAATCACTTTATTTTTGCTTCTACTGTAAAACACATAATTTACCAATAAAATGCAGACATTGCATATACAATTCCTTTACAGCTGTATACGTTAGGAAATCATACACCACCAAACTTTAAAGTTATCACATTTATCTCAAAATAAAAAAAGTTTGATAGCATATTTTCTAGTGTATGACCCTTAAGAAGACATTAATCAATTTTAAATGAAATATCTAATGAGACAGCAGGAAAAAAAGGTAGTCCCTTTAAATTGATAAATTCCTCTAATAGTAAGGGTCATAACATTTTATTTACAAACATTTTAAGTCACTTTTTATGAAAATAAGAAATGTACTTCTAGTTTGTCATCTATTCAAAAAACAACCCACCCCATGGAAATAAAACATATAAATAAAGAGTTATTTCTATAAGCTTTTGTCATTGTGTATTAATATCACTACATAAGAATAATACTTATAGTAGTCTTTTCAAATCACAGATTTGGGAAGCTATTATAAATTTTGTATTAGAAAAAATATAGGATATTTTTATATTATATATTTTGACATAATGAAGTTTCTAACAGTTCTTTTCCAAACAGAGCTATACATTTTAAACAAGCATAACAAAAGAAAATTGAATTAATAAAGCAGCACTTAACCCTTAATTCCAAGATTAACATTATTGTTATTTCTTCTTACTATGATAAGAATTGCTAACTAGATATTTTAATTATCAGATACCTAAAACTACGAAGCAAAGGTCACTCTAAATGACATGATTTTTTTCTTCCTAGGTAGTAGATGCCAAAACATGTCGGAGAGGGAAACATACCCAGGATCCCCATTCCTGGTCTTCGTTCACTTAGTAGTGTTAGACTAAATGTGGCAAAAGCAGATTTGCTGGTGATGAACTGAGGATAAAATGGAAAAAATGTGAACCCTGACCTTTTTAACACCAGTTAAAAATCAGAACCAGACCCATCAGTGCACCACCCCACTGCCTTTAGCCTAACAAATTGGAAACCTGATCTCCTCTCTTCCCAGTGGAAAGCAGGTTGTCAGAGGCTAAGCTGCCACAGACTCCTGACGCTGTCCTGTTGACTTCTCCCTCCAGACCCAAACCCAGAAAGGCCCTGAGTAAGTCAGCCTTCATATGGCATCCAGAATTTACAGCAAGGTTGAATATAAAGCACACTTTCAAACTGTTTCTTCTGCCTTGCTTTCATACTTCACTGAGAACGTTAATAGAGAAGATATAAACTGTGACTGAACAAAAAAGAATGTGCACATTTATTGCTAGGGCACAGAAACTCCATCATCCATGCTCACTGGCTCCCTCCCCTCTTCAGTATCTCTCTTTGCAACATTATCATGTTAAACTGACCAAAATATCCTATCTTAATCAGTTGGTGACACAGATATAAGCTACTTTCTGTAAGAAATATTTCCTAATTAAGGGTTCTTTAGAACCTTTTCTTTCCACTTTGTCTTGATTAGAGAAGCTTTTAGTTGATACCTACTTTTCCATTTCTCCAACTTAGAAAATTTGTAACAGCTGAGAAAGGATAAGAAGACAACCACTTGGTATAATGTTTAGTACAGAACTGAATTTGTGTTTATTTCAAGGAAAAACAAAGGCTCCTAAAAATACTTGTTGTCCTCTATTTTTTCAAAGTGGAAAAGCTGAAGTAAAAATCTTACAACAAATTAAGCCAGGGTGATAAAATCCATGGGGGAAGAGGAGGAGAAGGAGATTAAATGACATTAAAAAATATCCAAGTCTTCATTTGATTAACTTTAATCTAATTATAAAAAGTCACTTCTCAGTTTTCTACCAAACAAGGAGACCTCAGAAGGTTTAAGTAAAAAGGGGGGAAAAGAGTTTAGAGAAGCAAAAATAATGCTGAATTAAAGCACTTGGAGGCCAATGGCTTTGAACCTGGGCTCCACCAGTCATTCCACCCAGAAAGGCAGTCTGCAGAGGTTTGGGTTCTTGTTAACAGAGCCCTCATTGTTTTCAAAGGCAGTTAGAAAAATGCTGCTTTATATCTCCTCACACCACAGGCTTCATGCACAGCCCCGAGAAAGGCGGCTAAGAGTGTACAATCCACAGGAAGGAAAAAAAAATGCATAGATATATACACAACCCTTACCCCCCCAATACCCCCACCATGACAGAAAAACACATTTTTCTGCTATAAACTACCCCAAACTCAATTCCTGGCTAGCAAACTGTGGTAAAGGATGTTATGGTGGTGCATAATTTATAACTGGAAATTTCTGATTCATGTGGGATTTGGGGCATTTCTTTGCCCTTTACTCTCAGTTTCCACCTCCAGCACAGGGAGGTGAAAGCTGTCAGGCAACGGGCCTATGCCATCAGGCAGTGAGGAGATAAACACTGCATTTTTGAGAGTGCAGTTATTCCACACCTGTTTAAAATGTTTATATAGTAATTAAAGATTAATGCTTATTCCAGACCAGATAAATATTAGACAGTGCATGTGTGTATATACATATATGAATCTGCAATGCTGCAGAGAACAAAGATTTTATTGTATCAGGCATACTTAGTGAAGAGTATATGCTTTTAAAAGGTCTGAGCTTCACAGAGTTTACATTACAGAGGGAGAAAAAGGTTTAAAATGTTAAGTGGCTGGAGCTACTGAGTGCCATACGGAAAGCAGGTAGTTAGTACTATGAGCTAACTCTGCTGCTAATCGTTTGGTTTGAAAGGTGAAGGTCTCAGTTTGCTCCTGACTAGCAGTCAGTTCAGGAGGTCACTCTGAATTGCTTGCTGAAGTTCAATAATTACGCCTGCTAAAACCAGGACAAAGAAAATACTTGAGCCTTGAAAAAAAAGTAGTAATTATAATCTGTAGCTTTTATTGTAATTTTTGAAAAGATAATGCAATGAAATGTTTGTATAAGAGGTCAGGACCCAGATATAGCAGTAGCATCGCAGAACACATAGGAAGCCTGCTCAGTGAGCAGAGGCTGCTGACTGGGGGCCGAGGGAGGGGGGATACTCACCACAATGCACCAAGAGCACCCCAAAGTATTATGGGCAGCTAAAGCACAGAGTGTGACTTGCTCTTGTTCTCTCTGGGAAGGAAAATCACCCAATACACATCATGCTTATTGAGTAACATAAATATATGTCTTAGTTTATAATATATTGGTAGTTTTATTTACTTTTTAAATCTATGACAACAAAAGTTAAAAGAATCAGTGTTGTCTTTCAGTTTATTAGGGAAAAAAAGAGAATGCTTCTGACAAATTCAAGGATATATTGAGCCACATTTCCCAATTTACTTTCAAGAACTCACAGAGATTCTTTGTGTTCCTTTTTGATATTAATCCTAGTGAATAATAGATACAACTTGAAATGGTTGAAAACTGTGACAATGTTTAAAGTTACAAATGTCTACAATTTTCTTAAAGGACATGCTAATTGGGTCAAATAAGGATTTCTTTAAAAAGTGATAAAAACGAGTCCTGCAACTAATTTGCAAATGTTTTCTATACAAAGGGCTTTTGTCCCTAGAAATGTTAACCAAAACACATTTTAATTATACTTTCATAGGGTACTTTCACAGCATGGATTTTAAAAGGTACCAATATGATTATATCTGACAAATTTGATAGTCTGCAGGCAAAAATAGACAAATCTAGAACCATTCATCTGAATTTTACCAGGTTGTGGGCAGAGACCACCCAAACACTTTATATCCTAACACCCACCAAGTTACTGATATACTCCCTGCCAAGAGCTGGAACTTGGAAGTCTTCCAAACTCTGCATGAGATGGTCCCTCCACAGGGACTCCCAGAATAAGTGGACACATGTCTTGGAGAATCAGAAGAAGAGAGCAAATTTCCCTCTATTTCTTGAGTTATCTTGAGTTATTCATAAGCATGGGTAGGATGATTAATAAAAATAAGTCAGCAAATCAAAAGCCTGGAAAAATATGGCTGAAAAGTGAAATTATGAAGAAAACACACTCAAGTAACAGAAGGTAGAATTTTTAGGAGTGCTAGATACATACTACCTGCTATCTAAGAAGTGCCTTGTGTCTTTGGATGGGGGATTTCCACCCAAGGAAGGGAAAATCCTATCACCCTTCCCTCTCAACAGCTATTCTGCCATCTGTAGGTGTTTAGGGACTAAGTTCAGTCACCAGTCTATTCTGAATGGCTAATCAGGTAGCCTGGGAAATGTTTACCCACAGTGATGAATTAGACATGGGGTGACTATAATGGATGACCCAAGAAAGACAGCAGTGTTCAATGCACCCAGTTTGATAAACTGAATATACTCCATCACAAGATTTTCTCCAAAGAGCCCAAAAAAGATAGACATTCAAACCACTATTGTTGAAGAGCACTAATGTAGCATTTCTACAATCCTTACTTCATTTAATAATTTTTAAGGTTCTTTAAGAATTTTCAGATAAGAATTTTGTCAGTTCAGGATTCTTTCCAGTATATTGTGCTATAAAGGTTGCAAATAAATGCTTACTAGCCCTAGAATATGCAAAATATATTATGTATGATTGTGAGTTCAGAGGCTGAATATCAAGGTGAAACAGTTTGGTCACTCAGAATCTTAAAAAGCAAAGTTTATATGATATTTAAAATCAAGAGTTGCTTATACTTGCATATTTTAAGATTAAACTGTTCATTTTAAATTAATTACTCATACCTTATATTTATATTCATTTAAAAATGATTTAACATCTCTTATAATGCATTTTAGCTATAACTGAAATGCTAAAGTGCAAAGGAAATATTAAAACAGGGATCTGAAACCACATTTGAAGCCTAAAGGAAAATATACCAGGGCTTTGATTAAGATGGTTAAGGCTTTCGAGCAATGTGCTTCTCTCTTAGTCTGTAAGAAGATGAGGCAACCAAAGCAAAAAGGAAGCCCTGCTAGATTAAGCAATTCACATAGCTTGGACAAAAGGAAAATACTGGTTCTTCAGGAATCTTTTCCTCTGGCACGATTCTGTCTGTGGATTTTCACCTCGGACACTGATTGGAAAGGTTTCCAAAGATATGCTCCTAGATTCTAAATTGATCTTTTGTTATCTGTTTTATTTTTGTTTTCAAAATAGCATCCCTAAATAAAAGGCAAAGGCATAAACTATGTTCCGGGAACTTCTAAGAGCAGGGGCTGATGCTTTCATGGTTCAGGTAAGTTTCTCCTTGGAAATCTGACAGAATCAGGTTTTAGAAAGCAGAGTCTAGCATGGTGGTATTCTAGGAGCAATGTCTTCAGACTTACTTTTGGCACAAACTGAAGGGCTATTAGATCTTGCTCTTTGGCAAGTGCTTGCTATTGAGAATTACCCATCTATGTGAGTGCCATTGCCCTTAGATGTAAGGCAGTAACAGCCATGGTTAGGGATGATGGACAATTTGTGACCAACAGGGAAGGAAAGCAGGAAGGTAGCAGGAGAGATTATATAGAAATCAACCTTTGATATTAATTTTTAAAAGGCTGAAAATCTGCAGAAAAACAAACAGTACATAATACAATCATAGGGACCATACTACAGGAAAGAAACTCACAGTAGGTGATAGCCTCTCTCATATTCTGTGGGGGATCCAAGAAGGACAGGGGATGCTCTGCCCCCACTGCTCCCTGTATGTGCTGCTGTCATAAGCAAAGGGAGACCCGCTGGTACAGGAGCAGGTGTGTATCCTGAAGAGGATCCTTCCACCATAGGGTGGTCAAGGGCTGTGGCACTCTGACCATGCCCAGCTGTGCCTGGTGCCGCCTTCCCCAAGAAGTGGTGGCTGCTCTCACAGGTCACACCTGGTGCCTGCTTTTCAGGGTAGAAGAGAGAACAAGACCATGACCAGCAGCCAGATGGCTGTGATTCTGCCAGGATGCCATGTTTGGTACTTTAGTTGTAAGATGTACATCTTTGTTTTAAATCAGTGGTCACTTTATTGTAGTTTTCTTCAGCAATAAGCAGTGAAATCCTGCTTATTTCTTTCTATCCCTCTTTGCTCCTCAGTGCTAGATGACATCCCTGTGATTAGTATGGCAGGTTTGTATAGAGAAATGTACTTTTGCAGTCGTCACTGCTATGTCAATAGACAGGGAATCAGAAAGCTAGTATACAGCTTCCATTAGCAATTCCATGAGAAGAGCTAAGGATGCGTGCTTTATCCGTCTTGAACTTTTAGCAAGGATTATATACTGAACCCTTAGAAGCAAAACACATACCTGCACAATTTGATCTACAATCTCAATCTCCCCCAAAGCCAGATACATGTACAGTTACAAAACATTCCAAGCCGAATCATCATCATCATCATCATCATCATCATCATCATGGCTCTTTGCTTATGATTAAGGAAGCCTCAGGTTGGTTTTATGAGTATAGTCAGCATATTTGTCTTTTAAGGAAAGGAAGTGGTTCAGTGCCAGATACCTTGAGATACCTATCTTCAAATATACCCTTCCTTACACACACTCCTTTTAGTAGATAATTATTTTGGTTACACCCAAGATACACTCATTACACTTAAGTCATTTAGGAATAATATTTAAAACAAATGCAAAACACATACTATTAATGAAATTAATCCAAAGTAAGAGAACAGAGCTTTATTTTTTTTACATCCGTCTCAGAGAAGGCAGAAATGCACATTTGTCCACTACCAAGAAAACCCCAAAAGCAAAAACAAGCATGAATAGAGCCCAGGGAACTAACAATGTCACCTGTCCCATATGCTGGACAAATATCTGGGTCTACTGAAGGCATTTCCTATTTTGCATATGTAACAATTTGGCGTTTGGGTGGCTTCCCTAATTAGAGAATAAATGCTTCTCCTTTCCAAATAAAATATACCCATCCATACCCTCCCCCCATACACCTAAATTATTTTTACCTACCAGTGAACATCCACAAGGAGAGTTAGAGAGTACCCTGGGTCACCAGAGGGCTGGCAAAGAAAGCAGGGGTGGGGGAGTGGACAAGCTCAGGGACCCTCCAGCTGGGACCTGTTTGTGACTTCTGGGCCTCACTGTTTGAGACTTTCTGGCATTTTTATTGCCTGTTGTCTCAGTGATAATGTGCAAGCATAGAGATATATTAAAACCCTAAGTAAATATATTCAAAGGGAGAAAAAGAATAGGTCATTAGAGAAAATAGCAAGAGAACATTAATTTCAAAGTGACATGTACAGAGAATGCAATATTTTAATTTTCAAAAATTCCATTAAAAAGTATTAGTGGAGGCTATTATTTCAATTGAGTACTTTGGGGAACACAGCCAAATAAATAATTATAAATGACATTCCCTGAAATGAAAAGCTGAAAGAAACTTTTAATAAACTGGACTAGTCCTATCCTTCTTTGTTACAGAATTTACTTCTTCATAAAATTTGTAAAAGGATTCATATATCAATTTTACAGGGGGGAAAAAACCCAAAGCACAATGACCCTTATTTTAGATATATTTGTTCCATGCTAAATACAATAAAAAATGCTGTTCTGTACTGCTGTTGCTAATAATGAGGAAAGCCAATCATAATGTATTCTTGTAATGACTTTTAAAAACAGTTACAAACAGCTCAATTCTTTTCTTATTAGTCACATAATACTTTCTACAAGAACATAGTCCAGATTAAGAACATGGCAAACTACGTGCCCATTCTTTCTCTCTTTTCTGTTTTTTTTTTTCCCCCTAAATGGGGACAAATACATCAGCCAGCACAGATGTGCCAGCACTATCCTCTTTCTCTGTGATGCTGTTAGCACCTTTGGGCATCAGGTTATTTATTAGACAAATGAAGTATTTATTTCTAACTGCTAACCAGCAAAGCATCTTCTTTCCCCTAGGACTGGACGATTATTTTCCCAAATCCCCTCTTCAAATTAATCTCGCCCACTTATCAGCCTCTGTCTTTAACCAGTAGACAGTGATGCCCTTGCATGGCCTACAGCATGAATGCTGGCATGAATGCAGAGCTAAGCTGACCTATGGACATCCACCAGGCTGGATGATGGGGATGGCTTATTTTCACAAAGGGACTAGATAATATTTTAACAGTAATAATTCAGTCCATATTAACTATAATAATTCAATACTTATTATTTACATTCTTTTATGCATGACTTACATGATGTGTCATATATGTGCTTAATATCCAAGAAAAATGATGATTAATGCTTTATGGAAAGGTTGAAGAAGTGAACACATTTGTTTGTAACCAGACTCCTTTTAACAATTGCTGTCAGAACTTAGTCTTTTTGCGGGGATATGATAGTCCTGTGGATAAAATAGCCCACATTTGCTAGCTACATGTGACAACATCCAAAAAGGGTACAATATATCACTGAAACAGCTTGCAAACTGGCTAGTCACATTATTTATTACGAGCCACACATGTGACAAATTATTTAACTCAGTTGATCCTAATAAGTCAAAGAGCAAGCAATTAGCTAACTCAGTCAGAGGGCTGTTTGTGGCAATTTATAGATGCGCTCAAGCTGTCCCAGCACTTCAAAGCCCCATTAAGGGGAAACCTTTTAATGACTCACTTGAGATGACAAGCATTACACAGCACATATGGCAGTCAGGAATTTGGCAGCCTATTCTGTTACACTTGCCTGCCCCCAGCCCCCAACAGCTGTTTACGTGTTTTCGATCTGTGCTTGGCTGCTGTAAGCCGCTGAACTGTAGGACCAGGAGGCAGTGTATTTTCTAGATCAACAAGTGGCATGAGATTCTTGCATCACACAGGTTTTTGGGAACTGCTGATATCCCCCCTTTTGTGAGCCCACATGAGTTCAGGGAGAGGAAAGACAGTGACACCAAGACATTGTGGAGTCCCCTCTTCCAACTTGTCTCAGTGTTATGGGCAATGTGAAAATAATAAAAATCTACCACATAGAAGTGTCAGAGAATCAACTACTAAATGTAAGGAAGATGCTTTGAAGATGAAAAGCGTTATCTGTGAAAGGCCTATGGGTTATGATTATGCATTGCAACACCAACTGTGCATGTCACTGGGACTTCTGCAGTGGACTTTCCCTAAGAAAATTCTCACTTGGGCTGGATCTACATCCACATCCTTCATTCCATTGCCAAGCTTGTTGCCCCACCTTTGGAAGAAGAGCACAATGCCACAACTAAAGTGCTCAATAAAGAAATGGAATTCTGAGCAACAACTTCCCACAGGGAAGCTTAAATGGACCACTTTTCCCCTGGAAACAGTGCACACAACAAGCTTAGACACTGAGAAACAAAATCCCATCTGACACAATTAGAAACTTTTTCATTGCCTATAGTATTCAGGCAGCACTAAAGAAGATAGTGCCAAGAGAGAAGGATTGAGAGACAGAAAATTGGAGATGTCTTTTATATGAAAAACAGGAGATACAAACACTAGAGCAATATAATTACTTTAGTGGTAAAGGTCATGCCTCTTTATCTGTGGTTTCAAGTACCTCAGTAAGGCCTGCCTAGTGAAAGACAAGCTTAATCGATAGAAGTTGGTGACAGCAGGAAAACACAACACCCTACCTTGTTTGGATGGGGCCATGATTTACTGAGAAAAGACAAGTGTCAACCTTTCCCAAAGTTCCAGCAACCCCTGGAACTCATTAAAGACCATATACTTGCTTTATTCATATGACACAATCAATGGACTGTACTTTTGAATCCCCCAACAGTCACAGATGTTATTAGAGCCATGCTGTATTAACTGCTCAAGGAGGCAGAAGGACAGACAGGAGGAAGGGATGCTGGCCACCCTGAGATAGTGAGCTCAGATGTCTACCACCAGACCCAACCAGTGCTTCTAGAATCCACCCTGTTCTTGATTCTAATTTTAGTTTTTAGCTTTCTGTTGTCGTTGTTGTTCTGAGTTCATACTTTCATAAAACTTTTATGTATTAGTTATTTTAGCTACACTACTCTAGTTTTAGGGATTTTTTTCTGAGTTAATTTTTGGAACTTTAATTTATTGTGCATTATAGCTATACATAGTAGTAGGGTGCTGGGTTTCTGTACATGACTAAAAGGCTCAGGGGTCACTCCAAGAAAACTGGGCTGACTGGGCTGTGCAAAATAACTACACAAGAGACACAAATACCTTTTTCTTTGGGGGTCACTGTGACGACTCCTCTGACCTTCAGGGTCCACAGGAAGAGAGAGAGCAAGAGCACGTGCTGACCTCTTTTATTGAGGAGAAGCTATTCAAATGAGGCAAGGGGTCAGGTTTCAGGGGGATGAGTCTATCTTCATGATGTCCACTATCAGCAGGTTGACTGACACCTGGGTAGGCCACACCCAAGGGCACAGTAAGAGAAGGGATACACACAAGATCTTAGATGGAAGATTCTATCCTAAACAGGGAAAGGGGTTATATTACAAAGGAACAGGTAAGGATAGCTACACCCATGGGGCTGTAGCAAGACACACCCATGCACTAGACGCCATCTCTCAAACTCAAGAAGGGTGGGGAAAGCTCTGCCACATTTCTGTAACTGAGCACCTCAGCACCCAGCCAGGGAGTGTGACTCAGTCACGTGCAAAGTTGGTCTCCCACAGTGGGGTTCATTTTGACATATTAATAAACACAAACAACACAGTTTGCCCATTTCCCGTTTTAGTTTTTCACCTTGGTTGGATAGAATTCCAAGTTTATTTTGATGATATGGAAAAGCTTAACAAAGAAACATGTAAATCGGCCAGGGATACAGAAAGAACAAAGGAGAGCTGGATGTCTCTTTTAAGTTGTGGTTTAAACCTTCAAGTCTTTTTATAGTAAAAAAGGGTCCCCTCAAGTACTCACAGAATCTCATGTATAATGGGGCAGTCTCTCAATTATATTATTTTGAATAACCACACACAGTATTGGAGTGGTGGAGGGAGGACATATTAGTTTAAAATATTATCAATCCATCCTAGTTTCTACACTTCATGGGTCACATGAGAAAATTTGCTGGAACCAATAAGGCTAGGGGGACCATGGCCATACATGTCTATAAGATGGGACTGGGATGTAGCTCAGTGGTAGAGCACTTACTCAGCGTGCACGAGGGTCTGGGTTCCATCCTGAGCACCACATTGTACACGCACTCATGCACGCGCACACAAACACACATAAACACACCATATGATGAATGAAACCAGAAATGTCAAGTTACACACTGAAGACTCATGAAATTGGACAGACATCTATGGCAGCACCAGCAATGAATTCAAAAGTCCTGCCTGAATATGGGTTCTGGAAAACAATTCAAAAAAGTATTACTTGGGCTGGGGTTGTGGCTCAGTGGTAAAGCGCTCACCTAGCATGTGCGGGACCCTAGGTTGGAACCTCAGCACCACATAAAAATAAATAAATAAAATAAGGGTATTGTGTCTAACTATAACTAAAAAATAAAATATTAAAAAAATACCTCTTGTAATGGAGATACTGATGTCCAAGATATGTTGGAGAGTACTGAATAAAATTGTTTGATAAAATGAGAGTTAATAAAAACCAATATTTCGGACTATTTTAATGTTTTAATTTAGTAAATTAAACATTTATAATCATTTTATCACTCTATCCACATTCCTTAATATTTTTTTTAAAGACAGAATGAGAGAGAGTGAGAGAGAGAATTTTAATATTTTTATTTTTTAGTATTTGGCAGACACAACATTTTTTTGTTTTGTATGTGGTGCTGAGGATCGAACTCGGGCTGCATGCATGCCAGTCAAGTGTGCTACCGCTTGAGCCACATCCCCAGCCCACACATTCCTTAATATTTAAATATCCAGCTGCCCTAGAATGTTTTTTATTTCTTCTCATTTGGAGAACATAGGACTAAATTATATTTGAGGTTTTCTATAATGGAGCATATAAAATTCAAAATTAAAAGGATACTCAGGCCGAGAGTGCAGCTCAGTGGGGGAGCTCTTGCTTAATATGCAGCAAGGCCTTAGGTCCAATTCCAAAACCACAACAAAACTCAACAGAAAGAAAACTATATCTAACAAAGGTCTATTCAAAGAAGCTTTTAAGTTAACATATCTAAATTTACTTAATAGAAAAATCAAGTTCGACATTTATGACTCAACTTTACAAAACATATTTGAACACTTGTTTAATCTATTTTATATTCCAGTCTTTTTGCTATTTACATACACACAAATCTACACACAGAAAGACTGGAATGATATTTAGCAATCTTTGTTAGAATTAAAAAGATTTTTTTAAAGTATATAAATGCCACAAGACACATTATGAAAAAAATTAGTTGCTTAATTAGCACATGAGCACAATAAAACTCAGCATTCTATTAATGTCTCAAAACCTTTAAACACTAGAATCTCATACACAGATACAAAACCTTAAGAAACTGTCAGGTTGTAGTGTCATCTTCATTCTTAAAGTCACTGTTATGTCTCAAGATGCTGTCAATGCTGTTTTTCTCAAAATATTGCCAAAAGTTTCTACAATTTCTTCTTTTCAAATAGTATGCCAAAGTAAACTTGACAAAGTAAAATTTTCTCAAAATAAGAATAGTATATTATTAATGATATTTTAAATAATGTGAACATAAATGTCTTTATGCAGTCTTCAACTGTATCTTCGTTTTGACTAAAAAAAGTTTGCTATGTTAGCAAGGCTAAAGACACTTTCCAATTGTACCATCTGTTATGTTCAAGGGCTGAAGGTGATGAGAAAGGAGAGGTGTTTCAAGTGAAACATAAAAGAGGCCATTCATCCAGCTATACATTCTTTCAACCTAAGGATGTAATTGATTTGAAGTGATAACCAGTCTTTGAAAATAAATGTGGTGGTTTGTTAAAGGAATAAACCTGTGCCCAGATTGTTGGAAGGCCATGGTCTTCCATGGCAGAAAGCAGAGGAGCCTGAAGTAGAAAACCCAGGTTCATGCCTGGTGCCAACAACTCCTGAGCTGCTGTGAGATTTCTCTCCCTCATTTACAATGTAGCTCATAATACTAACTAATGCTATTATGAGGACTCAAAGAAATAGGTTATGCCCAAGGAAGCTTTTTATATTATGCTGTCACATAATATAAATGTTAGGTATTACTATGGACACTTTTGTTTGTTCAACAAACTTCTATGTGGAATATACTACAAAATCAAATGTTTTCCTTCTTTTTTTTTTGATTTTTAGATAAAAAGAAGATAAATTGATTGTCTTATATCTTATGTAAAGAGATTCTCTTATTATCCCCGACCTGTTCCCACAATGGGAAAACCACGAGAAAATGATTGTGAAGAAAAGGTGGGCCACGGAGCAGTCATGGCTAAAATGCCCAGTGAAAACGTTCTGCTTCTGCTGTTTCAGAACTGTGGTCCTATTCAGAGTCACAGAAGAAACTTGACTCTACCCCGGGCTTCTGACATGCCAATAAACACAGGGTGGCTTTCCTTTCCCTTCAGTGTCCTTCCTGGGAGTCACCCTGCTGGGGTTGACCATCAACTCAGCCCGTGGAGAAGGACTGAATTCACAGAACTTCTCCTAAGTCTCACAGTCAGAGCCACAGAAATGTGGTCTCAGTTACTGTAGATTCTCAGATGTTAAGCAGAACAACTGATGGAAAATATAAAAAGGTCAAAGAAGCTGAAGGAATGAAGGTGCATCTACTTCTTTCAAGTCTCCTGTTTTCCTCCTTAAGCCCTGAATGCTCTTTATATAAAGTGCACTTTGGAGGGGGGAAGAGCACCAAAATGAGGACACATCCAATATAAGTCATTTGTAATATGCTGAGATTGATTTAAAGATTAAAAATGTTGGCAGGTACACTGTTTGGTGGGCCACCTGGCATGAGAGATCTTTATCATGTATATCTTAGGTGTGGGGTTTAGGAAAATTTCACATTTCTTGAAGGACGTTCATTTGGGGGTAAAATTAAATAAACTGTAAAATCTTTAAGCAAAATGTTTTTACTATTTGGAGCAAACATTTACCATTTAGAGGTCAGCCACACCTCTCTGTCCTTTGGTTCTCCTATTCATGTGGCAGGCTACATTCTTGTTCCTGGTAGCTGTGACACAAAACTATTTTCAGAAATGTCATCTCTGAAAAGTCCTAAACTAGCTAGGCAAACAACCCATGTTAATTTATTCCTCAGGGACATCCTTCCATTTTTACAATCCTGGGTGTTCTCAGGGATTATGTGATGTGTTAACCCTTAGAAAGAGAACTGGCAGCCACGGGGGAATTCTTGGCTCTACAGAGGTGCCCTGAGGAGCATAGAATACTGGCATGTGGTGTTTATTCCTGTGGAGCTAGGTTCTAATATTCTTGCTGGCCACAGGGGCCTCCCCTTGTATGAAAAAAGAAATATGAGATGCAAACTGCAAATGCTCTTAACAGATATTATTTAATCCCTTGAAATAAAAAGTATAAACAAATAGCATGTATTTGCTACAGAATTCAGTGAAGAACCAGATAAATGGTTAGATATATAAAAAGTAGTACTTAAGAATCAATTTTGAAAGACTCTAAAAAGGTGAAGTTTTCCCCTGATGGATATATACTCCAGAGAGAAAATGATAGAAAGTAGGGTTGAAACAACTCCAACTTAAACTTTCTTTCATTCATTCTTTCTTTTTTTTTGGAGGGGGGGGGACTGGGGATTGAACTCAGGGGCACTTAACCATCGTGCCACATTACCAATCTAATTTTACAGACAGGGTCTCCCCAAGTTACTTAGAGCCTCCCCAAGTTGCTGAGGTTGGCTTTGAACTCTGGATCCTCCTGACTCAGCCTGCTGAGCTGCTAGGATTATAAGTGTGAGCCACCACACCTGGATAGCCCTGACTTTTTCTAAATACACTTGGTCCATGAGCTATCACCAGGCTCACCAGCATTTATCATGGCTGGTTTGAGTGAGCATGCTACACAGTTAGACCATGAGCTCTGTGGGGTCAGAGAATCTGTGACGTGTTAGTTGTTTTGTCCTTCATTCACCAGGAGAAAACAATCAAGTCTCAGTAATTCTATATTTAAGAAATATTTACTAAATGAATGACTTTTATAAAAAGTCTTTAATAAAGAAAAGAAAAAAAAAGAATTCAAGGATCCTTTCTAAAGTTTCACTTGGACACAGAAAACAAATTATTGTCTATTTTCTATTTAAGCAGGATTTGGGTACAAAATATTAAAAATATATTTAGATATAAGGGACAGAACTTCTTGACTATAAGACAAAACACTAAACCAAGAAGGCTGGTGGAATTTTTCAGAATTCTCAGAAACTTCTGAAATGTAAACTGTGGATATGCTGTACACTGGCCTGCTAAGGAAACCGATTCAATTAGTAAACTTCAAGAGATTCCACAGTCAATATAGCAAACACAGTCATTTTTATGCTATATAAATACTAAATATTTTGAAGACAAATTTATTCTTATTTCCCAACATGTTACTATAGTTTTTTCTTTTTTAAATATTGAGCTATTATAGAGAAATTCTTTCACTATAGATTTGTTCTCATTTTTACTTCTCTATGTTTAACTACCAAAATTTCTACTACCTTTTGATAAATATGCTAATGTACTGATTTCCTGACTCTTACCAGATCAACCACACAACAGGTGGCTTCAGTTTTCAATTCAGAAATCTGTTGTATTTCTAAAACATGTCTACAAATGATCCTCAAGGAATGAGATCTGATCTAGATACCATGCAAGAGCCCTCGGAGAGCGTTCTGAATGGTGGAACGGTACTGCAGGCACTTTCTAGGATGACAATGCTTCTGAATTCTGATACCCATATGAGATGTGGAAATAACTTGGTAAACACAAGGGAGACTACTGGATTGATTTTATTTTTCAACATATAATTGAGTTGACACATGGAAAAAGGTGAATGACAAGTGATGGTACATATTCCTAAATAGTTTATATTACAGAAGTAGAAGGCAGAGCATGGGAACGAAAAGGAGGGATAGGGAAAGTTGACTGTTAGAGAAATTTTAAAAACATAACGGGCAAAGTTGGGGGTTTAACTATTTTTATTTTACCCAATTTGCTTAGTCTTCTTGCTTTACCAACTAAAGTGTACTGGTCTGGATCCTAGCTGTTTTGGTTAGCATCCAAACAGCTGCTAGGGTAACCATAAAGTGTGCACTTATATGGTATCTTTCAACACAAAACAGAAGTCAATATAGTTGATCTCAGAATTCTTCCAATTGCAATGAAACATCATTAAGATACTTCAAAAATCTTCAGAAGCAATGTCTAGTATCTAGTTGGAAATTTCAGATCCTGCCCACCCATCTTTACCCAGATGAACACTGACGTAAAAGAATAAATATGGATCATTATTAGATAGAGACAGGAACTTACTAGAATAGTTAAACTAGAAAGAAGGACATGAATTTTTTTAATGATATATGGAAGTAGAAAACAAGGAAAAAGAAAAAAAAGAACATTCTGATAACTTGAATGTTAGATTCCACCAAGAGTAAAAACATCACTGAACTATATTTCAAACACAGAAAAGGAGACATTTTACAAATGGACATTTTTCTGTTCTGACCAAATTAACTATTAATTTTAAAATTAGGCAGGAGGAAAGTAGAAACATAAAGAAATTAAAAAGGCCAAATAGAAAAGCTGCCTCTTCCATCAGAAATAAAATCTGTATTACAATCAACTTGGGAGGTTCACCCAGAACATGTAAGAAATGAATAAGCAGATGAAATAAAGAAATTGTAATATTCCATGCTGTATTTTAACCTATTTGTAGCCAAGACCTTGTCTTGAAAATGAACATAGGGGACCAAAACAAATGAGATTAAAAGAGAGAGATTGAAAATTAAAATGACTTACTTTTTAATTTTAAGTTCACTACAGTTATTATATATAATAGTGAGGTTCATTCTGACATATTCATAAATGAATGTAATATAGTTTTCTCTATTTCATCCCCAGTATTAGCTCCTCTCCTCCCCTAATCCCTCCTCCTGATCCCTTTCCTCTACTCTAATTATCTTCCTTATATTTATTTATTTTATTGACACATAAAATGAGTTACTTTCTAGGAAAAAAGAAGGCTGAATATAGATCTAAGTAAAGCAACTGTGAACAACTGTCTAGATAAGGGACATCATCCTATATCTCTGCCACGTAGCCTCGAAAGGACAATAGTGATGTAGTCAAAAGAACTGAATCTGAAAACATAATGTGCTCTAGTAAAACTACAAAAATGTGATTAAAATAAGAACTAAGTAAACAAGACAAATTAAACTACCAAGATGCCTGTTCTGCTTTTTAGCAAACCTCTCATCTCTCATCCCAGTTTTTCAGCAGGACTGCTCCAACTCTCATCCCAGAAATCCTACTGAGTTTACTGGAAATAACAGGATTCAGATTACTCAAATGATCAAGAGCATCTGCTTTCCTGCAAGATGCACAGCGGGATGAAGCAAAAGACATCACTCAAGATCTGGCAGGTCGACCAACAGTCAGCAAAAGATCTGGTAAGAATTACCAGTAGAAGGAGGGAGACAAAAACCTTCCAGAACCACAGCAGCCGTGCAAGCTAAAGTCCTGCAAGCCACAGTAAAAGTTAGTAGAGTTTCTTCCCAGACAAAGTCCCATGCCAAGTAACCTTGGTCCACAAGAGATAATCAAAATGATTATTTTTGAATACATATATAAGTAGGTTTATTTATGGTGAGTATTTTATTTTTAGAACTCCTTTTCTAAGTCAACCAAGGAAAGCATTGGCTTTAAAAAAAGGTGTGGCATTTTCAAACTGGAACATACAGTTTATACTGTCCAAGTTAAGCATTCTGAGCAGGCAGCAGGGGTCTGATAATTCTTTACAGCTTTTGATCTATTAGAACTGAACAAAGAAAAAAAATCATGCATAGTATTCTCGGTATAGGATAAAGGAGCCATTTAATTGGCTTTTTAAGATGAAGATATACATATAAAATTGCTGAGAAATAAAAATATTGGCTATAACTTAAATCATTCACAGTTTTATTTTGTGTATGAGGAATATGTCTAAATGTAATGAGAGATACTCTCAGGTAGGATGATAAGTCAAAGATATATATTTTTCAAACAAAATGATCATGACACAGGATCAATTAAAAACAGGAGAGAGCAATAACAGAGAGGACTCTACCTAAGGACTTAGGAGGGGAAAAGAACTAAAAGATTAATTCTTAAGAAATTTAAGACTGTTAGTAATACCTAGCAGAAAGTCAGTAATCGGGAAAATCCCAACAGTTCTTGCTGCTGATTATTTAATAAGCACTAACATAGCTATATATAGGATCTTAAAATTCTTTATCATTCTCCTGACGCCATTTTTCTGATGATATTCATGAATGGATTCATGAGGATAAGGTAAAACATGGTATATATAATAAAAAAAATCATGAATTATTCAGGTCAGAATCCACTCCCCCCATCCCCATCTTTATATCTTTGGGGCTTAGTTTCAGTATTTTTCCATTTGTAAAACAGAACTACTAAGATAGATCATAATCGATTGTTGTGAGGATTAGAAAAAAATATATATAAGTTAGGCTGGTTTCTCAAAGACTTATTAAATAGCTATGCTGGCAGTAACTATATAAGCCATTATATAGAGGAAAGGTTACTCTTTGTGCACATGTGCAACTTGTAAAATTAAAGATAAATACATGTTTAAGACCTTAATTGCTTAAAAATGGAAATCACAACTGACTAATGATCTAATTTTAATATATTGCTCAACAGGTTGTATAAATTGATAATAAAGAAGAAAAAATTAAATTTATTAAAGATATTCAAACTATAGAAAGAACTTGAATAGCTAGAAAAACTCTCAGGTATATAACTGATTGCTCTAAGACCCTGTCCTACTGAAAAAATTTAGATGAGTCTTACTTACACACAGACATACACATATCAAGGAGCAAATCTGGAATTATAAGCCAGCTTCTCTGGTATCCAAACAGACTGTTCCTCCTACTTAAATGTGTACAAATTATTTTAAAAACTGAGCCAGGTGATAAAAATGTTTCATCATTAAAATGTCAACATTTAAATTTTAATGTTGATTTAAATATCAAATATTTTTTAAAGAAATGTTGATTCACATGTTTTATATTTCATTATTAACCAAATAAAATTTGTAAGACCCAAATACATTATTATGTTTATTTAATGAAAAAGATATTTTCCAATTATTTCAACATTTACTACCTAGTTTTAGGGCCATTTCATTTAGAATTAATGAATGGAACATGGTCACTAAAGTAATATTTAGCATACAATTTTCAAGTAGCAAAGATTTTAACAAAATTACAATTAGAGAGAATGCCTCAATTTAAAGAAAAAGACCATGACCATGTATACTATTACTTGTATTACATGTAAGAAGAACACTTAATATTACTTGTAGGAACTTGGATATTCAATCATTTTCCTGCTTTTCCCTGTTCTTGGTACCAAGCACCTAATAAAATATCTATGTGAGAAGCAGAGAGATACAACCATTCATTGAACTAACACAGGTGAGAACTTCCTTTGGGATAATTACCCTCAGATCAAAGCATGGTCAACAAAGGGAGCGATGATACAGCAGGGCAATTTATATATGACTTAAGTGATCACATTTAATAAGAGCACATAACCCAGAGTTCTGGGGAGGAAGTGATGCAGCGTCAACCAGGGAAAGTCTACAAATAGGACTGGGGGTCAGTTATGTCTTCACCCAAGTGGCATTTTTGCCAACAAAACTCCTGGCAGCCCTTAAGGGGATAAACTAGTATGATTTACCAAATATGGTGGGGAATGTGAAAACATCACAGATATTAACATTTATTTTTGAGACTAACATAACACAGTCCACAGGCCTGC
The DNA here is from genome assembly GCF_052094955.1 of Ictidomys tridecemlineatus. Classification (NCBI taxonomy): domain Eukaryota; kingdom Metazoa; phylum Chordata; class Mammalia; order Rodentia; family Sciuridae; genus Ictidomys; species Ictidomys tridecemlineatus. The sequence goes on from NC_135484.1 coordinate 133,826,690, forward strand.
CACCAGAGCCTGCGGCCATTAAGTGATAACTGAAGCACTGGAATGCAAATAATCCATTGGTTCACATTAGTGTCATGCTCATTTGTAAATGTTCCCAGTCCCCTTCTGGCCCTGAGGGTACCTCACTTTCATTTTAGGGGCATAACCTATGGGTAGTATATTAAAAAAAAGAGTTAAGTTATGAGTGCACCAGTGACCAGTGATTTACTCATTAAAAAGTGCATTAGGCAACAGCGCCCTGAGCTGCTGGACCTTGGAGCTGATCACTTCTAAATTACTCAAATAGAAGTAAGTTATTTATCTACTGGCAGGGGCTCAAGATTTATCTGTTTAAGTCACAGAGTTCTCATTTATCTATCCCTACCGATGTTAAATTTTGAAATCCTGATTTAACTATAGGAGAAAACTACATTGATAACAAATGAGAAATGAATGTAGAACTCTGATAAAACAGGAACTATTTAAACAATCCAGCACCTTTCCTCTGAGAAGTTAAAAGGATGTTTCAAATAATTTATGAATGTGAAGGGATAAAGCCCTTGTTGTAAAGAAACAGGGTCAGAAGGCTCAGAGCTCTCGACCCTGAGATGCCACATTGGACTTCTGATTCTGAAAAAAAGAGTAAAACTCTATAATTTATTAGAAAAGTCTACATGGAAATTAATTTACAGCCTAGTTATCTCTGTGCTATAGAGATAAATATAATTATTTCTCATTTTGAAGTTGAAAAAGAAAAGCTATCTTAGAATAAGTGTATTCTCCCACTCACTCTCTGGTTCTGCTGTTTATCTTCACTATATATCAAATTAATGTGTCTGCAAATCCAAGTAAAGAAGCAAAGTGCTTAATCTAGACTTTATATCACCTTCTCATACCACGGAAGAGTAGGAGAAATGGGGAAATATATCTAACTGACATTGGTTGGAGACTACAAAGGCAATGAGGTAAAGTGGTATTTTCAGCATTAAAATGCAATGCTTTGGTTTGTAAAGATCACAACGGAAAGTGAGAGGCAATGTCACAATTGCCCTTTGGCCTCTGAGGCCACATAAGTTTCCAAAGGCAAACAGAGTCCATATGGCTTGTCTGTGGACTCCCCCCGTGCCTCACAATTTTGTCCTTGCTGTCTTCGTATATTACTATCTACCTGATGTCTGTCATACAACATTTCTCCTCCATGGGTCTGGAAAGCCAAGCTAGCACACCTTGTCCCCTGTATGGTCAGGGCCTGCCTGGAACACCAGGCTGCACCCAGCCTCTCACAGAGAGGCCATTTCTACCATTTCCTCTTGTTTCACATCCCAAAACAAAGGGGCCTCTCAACCCTGGGCTGCACTGACACAGACTGTGAGTGGTTCCCATACTGCTCTGATTACTGCTGTCTGCAGAAATGCCAAGGGCAGGCTGAAACCAAGTGACAGAGCCGAGAATCACAGCATGCTATTCAAAGTGAATGTTTCTGTAATTTATAAAAAATTTCCTACTTGGTCATTTGTCTGAGAAAAGAAGAAAGTTATGATATTTCTCCTCCCTTCCTCCCCAAAGGTAAAAGCAATGCCAAGAATGTCCCCTAAAAATATAACATTAATTTCCAACTTCAAGAACTTCGCATACTGCCATCAAGTTCAATCTCCATCAGAAATCCATTAGGGTATATACTTTTAGGACCTATCAAATCATTCTTTCTCAGCTGTGTAATTCTGTTGGAATTTTACTGTAACAAGCACTAAAATATCAATGGAAAAATGATAATGACCAGAAATGGCACAGATTTTATTCTGTGATAAATCAAATAACTTCATCACGTATCAGAGATGGAAAGGCAAACATAAATTAGAGACCTTGTTTTTGTGAACAAAAGGAGGTTTTATATTAAGACATTTCATTTTTAGATGCCTATAAATCAGATAGTTACTTCATTAACAGCATCCTAAGCAAGAAAATGTACTATTAGGATTGCTGCTACCAACATTTCACTCAGTTCATGAGTTTTGCCATGATCCATGACCATTTTACTAAATTTCACTTTAATTATTTATACTTTTTTTAAAAAACAAGAACAAAACTGTATTTACTTTATTATATTAATCAACACCAGCAACTAAGGGGAGAAAAAGACTAAGTCTTCCATGTCAGAGTCAATACTCTCTGGCTATTGTAATAAGAGACGAGATTTGACTCAATACATGGTAAAGCTTTATCACAGCATCATCAGGCTTTCCTTTGAATCAGTCAGTGGAGCTTATTGGTTAATGCTCATTATCAACTGGCAAAAATTTCTCCAGCTTTTTTTTTTCTGTTTGTTCTTATCATTTTTACTTTGAGTACTAACAAAAGAGTAGCCGTTGCTACTTTAAATTATTAAGCAAACTTACAATGTGCCAGGCTATGTACTTAATGCATTTTACCATTTATTCATCTTGGATAAGTATCTTTATCATACCCATTTCACAGATGAGAAAACAGAGGCTTCAAGAGGGAAGCTACATGCCCTGGGTGGGATCCAGGAATGCCTATTTTAGGGTCTTGCTCTTTACCAGCAACTATTTGGCAGTCATATTGTTCAATAAAACTTTTTAAAGAACCTTAACAGAAACCTAGTAAGTAGATATTTTAGAGATGAGAACACCTTCTTGGAGGGGTTTACAAATTTGTGCCAAACCTTGTAAGAGACAGTGTTAGACTCTGAGCTCATTGTAGTATGGGGTATCTCACCAGTAAGAATCCCAGGGATTACCTAGAGCACAATTTAGGGACATTTTGCAAAATATAAGTACACAAATATGTTTTTCACTAAGTGAAAAACAAAAAAACAAAACAAAACAAAACAAAACAACAACAACAACAAAACCAAATTTATGCTCTCCTTTTTGCCTCTCTCCAAAATGGGATGAAGGGACTCTGGAGTTGGTATAGGATAGTAAATGTTCCTAATACCCGCATCTGGAGTTTTATTTTGTTTTGAGTTTTCTTTTGTTCTGTTTTTGTTCTCAACTGTCCTCTATTAGATGAGAACACCTTTTTTCAAAATTTTCCTCTGACTTTAAATCTTAAGATCTGCCCTTTCTATACAAGGTCATTAACATTATCAACAACACCAAAACACTTTCTTTCAACCTTCAGCATTTTCTTCTTCCTTTTTCCACCCAAATTCCTTGAGAACTATTTACTTTCCTGAAGCCTTCACTCATTCCCCACACACTCATTAAAACTTTGATTCTGGCTTTCACCTCTCCTGCACTTAACTGGAACATTACCACCTCCCAACCTCACACTCCACGGCCGGTCCAGTCATCCATGGTGTTTCCCTGGGTGGCTGCCTCTCCTGTCAATCTGCCTGCCTTTGCTTTCACCATTCCCTGAGGTCAAGGTTCCCTCCTTACATCTTAAACCCTTCTACACCTGACTTCTTTCTGACCTTTAAAAAAAGAGCTGTGCTCCCAAGTTATGCATTCAAACAACTTTCCTATTCTCCCATTACCTTCTCTTCTCCTGGACACTTGATTCATTTCCCTGGCCTTACACATGCCTCCAGGTAGCCATCTTCACATGCCTCCCAAAGTCCAAACACCCACCTGACTTTAACGTCATGTGGGCTCTTCACTTCTCAAGATTCATCTCTCTCTCTCTCTCTCTCTCTCTCTCTCTCTCTCTATATATATATATATATATATATATATATATATATGATTCATATACCTTAATATTCATCCATTTAAAGTATACAATTCAACAGATTTTAAAACAGTCACAGTTGTAAGATCATCATCACAATATAACGTTTCATCAATCCAAAAAGAACTTTACATTCATTAGCAGTCATTCTCCATTCACAGTCCCTCACCTCTGACAGAAATCTACTTTTTGTATACTTGGATTTCCCCACATTGGATATTTCACATGAATGGAATCCTATAATATATTGACTTTGGGGTCACTCTTCTTAGGATGTTTACTTAGGATATTTTTCAGTTATGTTGCAGCACTGTCAGAACTTTGCTTTTTATGGTTAAGTAATATGCCTTTGTGTGGCTACACCACATATGTTTATCCGCTCATCAGTTGATAGATATAATTTCATCAAAAGCTTCATACTTTGATTATAGTGAATAATGCTACTATAAACATTCCTGTGTAAGTTTTTGTGTGGATATGTGTTTTTATTTCTCTCAGATGTATTACCTATATTGAACATTTGGAGAAATTGCCAAACTGTTTTGCAGAGTAAGTGAGCCATTTTACATTACCCATGTATGTTTAGTGTCATTCTGGTGGGTGTGAAGTGGTACTTCACTGTGATTTTGATTCACAATTCCTTAATGGCTAATGATGTCACAATCTCTTCTCGTGTTTATTAGTTATCTGAATATCTTCTTTGGAGGAATGCCCATTCAAATCCCTTGACTGTTTTTCATTAGATTATTTGCCTTTTTATTATTGATTCATAAGAGTTCTTTATATATTGTGGAGAAGTTCCTTATTAGATATGATTTGCAAATATTTTATCCTTTTCTTCAGTGTGTTTTTTCACTTTCTTTTTTTAATTAAAAAATTTTTTTTGTAGTTGCAGATGGACAGCATGCCTTTATTTCATTTATTTTTGTATTCGATGCTAAGGATCAAACCCAGTGCCTCACACATGCTAAGCAAGTACTCTGCCACTGAGCCCCAGCCTACGCCCTGTTTTTTCACTTTCTTGAGAGTTTCCTGTAAGCTAAGCACAATAATTTTTAACAATGATGACATCTACAATGTCTACTTTTTTTCTTTTCTTGTATTTGCGTGTATGAGAAGGTCTTATCTATTTAAAGGTCAGGAAGAGTGTTATAGTTTTACATTTTAGAAAGGATGGTACATGGGATATCATTAATTGTGAGTTCACTCTGAGTTAATTTCTCCATATGCTGTGAGGTTCTTTCCCCATTGACTTGTCTTGGTATCCTGGTTGAAAATCAATCAACCACAAATGTATGAGTTAATATTTAAAAAACCATACCTTACATTCTTTTCCAAAGCCAACTCCTAACTTTGTAAAAATGGCATTGGTATTGACTTTCCTGGTCATATATGTGAAGTCATCTTTGATGCCTCCCTTTTCTTTGCCTCCCATGCACAAGCATTTGTCAGAGCACGTGGTTTCCAATTCTACAAGTTTTTTTCATGTGTCCTTTTCTTTCCAACCTCAATGTCATTGTTCTAAATCAAATCCTCATTAGAGAACCGTTGTCAAAGAGAGTTAAGAAATAACTCCATGTCTAACCTGGCCTACTGTGCTACAACAAGTCCATGCTATCACGCATACCTCCAACAGTGAAGGCAGGGGAGCCACATGTGCTGGGACATGAAATAAACTGATGCTGTGAATGGTTGTTAGAGCAAGGGCCTTATTCAAATTTACAGCCTAATCCCTGAATTTTTAGAAAAGACTAGGCCAATGTAGAGAAGTATTAGGAGTAGTTTTGAATGATTAGAAAACTTCCAAGTTATTTTAAAGAAACTCTCAACTTTCTATAAATATTTAATCCTCTAATTGAGCCAGAGAGGGGAATTCTTGAAACTTGGTTTCTGCTTCCTTACTTTCTTACAGGTCAGAATGAGAGTGAACAGCTAAGACAGTCATTCTAAAAAATGGGAGCAAGGGTCACAGCATTGGGATTACCAAGGAACTTATTAAAAATGTAAATTCTTGGGTCCCACTAAGAAATCTTGCAGGTATGGATCAGAATCTGGGTTTTAACAAAGCTTTCAGGGCATTCCTATGCATGCTACAAGTTTGTGAATCACTGGGCTAGGATGGTAGATAGGGATCTGGAGCCTGGGCCAGTGTCTTAAGGTTACTTGACAAGGCTACTACCTCTTCTATGCTGAAATAGCCAGAACAACCAAAGAACTCTGAAAACTCAATCAAATATCAATATTCAGTATTTAAGCCTTAATAATACTGCTGGACATGAAAAGATATAAGTAGTACTATTACTGAAGTATGCTCATATTTAATTATAATTTTTTTCTCTTGAGAAGCACTGAAGTATATACCCAAAGAACAATCAGTCTTAATAATCCAGAATCTGTATTTCCATATTTTTTGCCAAATCCCATAACAAATCCACTTTTAATTAACCTTTTAGCACCCTGTATGAATCACTTAAAAATAACTTTGGGGGTTAGGGTTGTAGCTCAGTGGTAGAGTGCTTGCCTTGCAAAAGTGAGGTCCTGGGTTTGATCCTCAGCACCACATTAAAAAATAAGTAAAAATAAATATATTGTGTCCATCTATAACTAAAAATATTTTAAAAATACAACTTTTGGATATAACAGACACAAATGTAGCAGGGTGGCTTTAGGCTTGATGGTGTTGTCAAAGAGAAGGGTTATTATGTCAACGTACGGCCTATTTTGATTAGCTACGCATTCTCACTCACAGCTGCAGTTTCCCAGTCCTAGATAACAGCTTGAGACTTTGCCTCTGCACTAAGCCTCATCCTGGCCACTACAGCTCCTTCCCTTCCAGCTTCCTGGGAGAATTCCATGCTATCCCCTTGTTTTCACATTACAAATCCAATATAAACCTTATAATCCTCTAAGAAGCAACCCAGTACAGATATAACTAGTACTATTATTAAAGTATGCTCATATTTAATTATGATAATTTTTTTCTCTTAGGAAATACTGCTGTAATAGCCAAAGAACAGTAAGTCTTGACTGTTTCATCAGTCATGCGATGAAATCCTGGCCAAAAAAAGAGGTCCCATGGCGGGTGACAAGAATGCAAGGCTAACCACTGATTTTTGGCTTCAGCCCCCATCCCCCTTCACCTGTCCTCCACCCTACCTGATTTGAAGAGAATGCAGAGAGGGCCAGTGGGGAGAAGAAAGGAGCACTTCCCTGTGCCCATCTCTCCCAACCCAAATGCTCCATCCTTTCTCATGCTTAGCTGCCATTTTGGGCTTTCTTCACATATTGAATCCTGTTTTCCAAATTGGCCAGAAAAGTTTTTGCCATGCTGAAGTCATTTCCAGAGCTAAATCGGGAAACCTGAGGCAGCCGGGCAACCTTACAGCTGGCTGGAATGAGGCTCGCAATAAAAGGCAGTGTGAATAAGGTGTATTGAAGCTAAATTGGATTCGTGTGAAGGGCCGCTTATTCAGAGGGGGTGGAGGTGGAAGGAGAGGAATTAATGAACATAAGAAATTAAATTAGCCCAACCAAGCCTTTAAAAAGTATACTGGAAAATACTTGACCTGCCTTAACCTTTTCACAAAACGAGACCTTTGGATTTATTCCTGGCCCAAGAGAACCCTCTGGAAGGAGGGGTTTCTGAGTTAGATAAGACAGAGGGCAGGAGGTGGTTCAGGGGAATATGGTTTCTCTTACTGCGTTCAGGATGGAAGGCACAATTGGCAAAGTCCATATGCAGCTGAGAGACAAGAGGTCACCCAAACTGATGAAAATATTTAATTCACTAATCATAGAATACCTGACACAAAAATAAACATGACTTTTCATCTTAGCTAGCAGATTTTTCTTCAATGAAATAAAATCATGACCTATCATGTTGTTGGAAAAATTATTGATCAATTTAGGAGCCTAATACTTTAATTGACTGCAATAATATTTTACTCACACCTCTAATCTGATCTTAATGCCACACTGAGAAAGCCATGGGGAATTCTTTTTTTTTTAATATTTATTTTTTGTTGTAGTTGGATACAATAGCTTTATTTTATTTATTTATTTTTATGTGATGCTGAGGATTAAACCCAGGGCCTCACACATGCTAGACAAGTGCTCTGCCACTGAGCCACAACTCCAGCCAGCCATGGGGAATTCTACTGGAAGAATAATAGTGCATTAACAAACAAAAGGGCTTTTATATTATATGTATATTTAATATTTTATATTGCAGGTATTTATATTTCATATTTGGTATTTTGTATTACAGTATTGACATATTGTCCTATGAAAAAATCTGGAGAAAATTTTTCCTTCCTCAAGTGACCAATTTTAGTATTAAAACATTTAATAAATTAAAACAATAATAGAACAGAGTGAATAATGATATTAAATATCTCAGGCTAGGGTTGTGGCTCAGTGGCAGAGTGCTTGCCTAGCATGTGTAAGGTGCTGCATTCGATTCTCAACACCACATAAAAATACATAAAAAAATAAAGGTCCATTGGCAACTAAAAAAATAACAAAAAGAAAGAAAGAAAGATCGATCGATCTACTGTTTAATGCTTTCTTAGCACTTTCAAAGTGTTGACACACAATTATCTCATTTTTACCTAGTCCTTCTTATGACATGGAAAGCAAGATGTTATACCTATTGTTTTAGTTCCATAATTGAATATCCAGGAAAGGAATAAACGTATACGAATGTCACAAATTATCCTGTCAAAAGCATTAGAGAAAATAATATATGAATACAATTTTTTTATTTTAAAAATTATGGCTTATTTAAAATCCTAGTTTCATAGAGTTTGGGGTTATGTACAATAGCTCTACTAAATAAGCCTCCAGAGTCCACTGATACTAGGCATTAGGCATTCAGTAGACAGCTGTTGGGATAGGGTTTTCCTCTTTTCTTGCCTCTCTCCTTCCTCCTTTCTTTCCTTCCTTCCTTCTTTCATTCATCTTTCCTTCCTTCCCTCCTTTCCTTCTTTTCCTTTCTTTCTTTTTGGACCAGGGATTGAACCTAGGGGCACTTAACCACTGAACCACATCCCTAGACCTTTTTTAAAAAAAGATATTCTTGTTTTGAGACAGGTTCTCACTAAGTTGCTTAGGGCCTCACTAAGGTGCTAAGGCTGGCTTTGAACTCAAGATCCTCCTGCCTCAGCTTCCTGAGTTGCTAGGATTACAGATGTGTGCCCTGGCACTCTCCCTTCCTTCCTCCCCACCTTCCTTCTCAAAAACCTTACTTTAAAAAATCCGTCCCTTCAACGTAAATTGCAGAAAAGATGCTCTTTTCTCTCTATTACATTCCAAAATTTATTTTTAATAATTTTGATCTTCATAATAAATTAATTAATTAATCAAAATTAATTAATTAATTCTGAAGAAGATAAAATAAAAATATCTGTTTAAAAAAAGGACTAGGGATGTGGCTCATCCAGTAGTTAAGTGCCCCTGGGTTTAATTCCTAGTACAAAAAGAAAGAAAAAGATGAAAAGAAAGGAAGGAACAGATGAATGAAAGGAAGGAAGGAAAGAAAGGAGGAAGAGAGGAATGAAGACAAACAACAATAAGTGTTGTTGAGGATGTGGGGAAAAGGGTACACTCATACACTGCTGGTGGGATTGCAAACTGGTGCAGCCAATATGGAAAGCAGTATGGAGATTCCTTGGAAATCTGGGAATGGAATCACCATTTGACCCAGCTATCCCACTTCTTGGTCTATACCCAAAGGACTTAAAAACAGCATAAAACAGGGACACAGCCACATCAATGTTTATAGCATCACATTTCACAATAGCTAAACTGTGGAACCAACCCAGATGTCCCTCAGTAGATGAATGGATTTTAAAAATGTGGCATATATACACAATGGAATATTACTCAGCAATAAAAGAGAATAAAATCATGGCATTTGCAGGTAAATGGATGGCTTTAGAGAAGATTGTGCTAAGTGTAGTTAGCCAATCCCTAAAAACCAAATGCCAAATGTTTTCTTTGATATAAGGAGGCTGATTCATAGTGGAATAGGGAGCAGGAGCATGGGAGAAATAGACAAACTCTAGATAGGGCAGAGGGGTGGGAGGAGAAGGGAGGGGGCAGGGGGTTAGCAATGATGGTGGAATGTGATGGACATCATTATCCAAAGTACATGTATGAAGACATGAATTGGTGTAACACACTCCATATACAGAGATAAGAAAAATTGTGCTTTATATGTGTAATAAAAATTGTAATGCATTCCACTGTCATGTATTTAAAAAACAAAATCAATATTAAAAAAATAAAAGAAAATTATGGAACATGACAAACTTTTAAACCCAAAGGTCACAGGTATTCCAGGAGTCCTTACGGGACTTTGTCTGGCAAGGTTAGATATTTGGAATAATTTTACTGTATGGACTGAGTTTGGGGAATGTCAGAAAGTTGCCTGGCTTGCTTGTTAACATTTTCAGTAACTGCCCAGCAAGGCCTGCCTTCCATCTGCCCCATGTTCATGAATGATTCTGAACATCAGCAAGTGTCTCTCCAATGCATTGTTTTTCATTTTTAAAAAACTGTTTCAAGTATCATTTTTTTCTCTGCCCAAAATGAGCCATAATAAAAGTTTAATAAACATTTCCAAAAGCACCATGTATAGTAGATTGCCTAGAAACAGACCTCATTTCTGTCTGCACTGTCCATTATGGTAACCACTGACCATATATGACTATTTAAGTTCATAATTGTTAAAATAGATTAAATTAAAAATTAAGTTTCTCAGCTGCACTCATTGTTATGTGGCATATGACTATAGTATAGCAATGATATGTGACTATCGAATATAACAATGTTCTAATCAACAGAATGTGAGACAGTGGTCTTATCAATTTGTGTCTGTGCACTCTATGATGTTTGTTAGGTGACACATAACTATTATTTACTGAGCCACAAAAGATACACAGCTGACATCATGGAGTGCAATCTAATAAGGGACATGGAAAAGTAAAGTGAGGATCAAAGAGGAATGTCCAAGAACTGCAACGGAGGCACAACAGAGCTCTGGAAGCAGAGAGCTTGTCTTGGAGGACAATTCCCTTAAGGGATGGAAGCTAAGGCAGGGCTTCTCAAACCTAGCACTATGGTCATTCTGGGCATTTGCTGTCTTGTATATTGTACACTGGAGGATGTTTTAGCAGCCTCCTGACCTCATCCTCCACATACAGAGTGAACTGTGACAAGCCAAAATGTTTCTAGACATTGCCAAACATCCCTGGAGATGAAAATTGCCTCCTTTAGAGAAGTACTAAGCTAAGGCCTTTGGGACACATTCATATATTTACCCAACAGAATTTTTGGGACAAATACTGAAAACTCAGTGGAAAGAATATACATAGGGTAGGTCCAGGTCCTCATATTAATAAGTTTAATATCCAAAGAGAGTAAGAGTAGCCAGGGCTTGGAGGAAGGAAGGGGAGCTTGCAAAATGAGAGGACAGCATGTAGGAGAGCACAGGCACTGACAAACCTTGGGAAGTTCCAGCATGCTAGGTAGGCTGGTGCTGTAAAGAGAGGCAAGAAGGAGCGGAGACAGTAGGAGATAATGGAGGGCAGAGAAGCAGAGTTGGGTCTTGAAGGTGTGTGTTTGTATGATGCACATCATATTAAAGTTAGAATGTACTGCAAGGGAATCTGAATGAAGAAATAAATAGTCAAGATTATATTTTAGCTGGTGGTATGGATTTTGTGCCATCAAAATGTGATCTACAGACATCAGTGCTATCAAATACCTAAACTGCAGAGAGAACTTTTTCCCTGATAAAGATAACAAGGTTCTGAATCACAGATGATGGTTACAGGGATGAATAGAGATTTGATTCTGTCTCTGGAAGTGGAATTAACCAGGGGTTAGGGAGAGCAAAAGGGAAGTCCCCAGGATGACTTCCCAGTTTGGGGTAAGAACAACTCTCTCTATATGGTGGTCACATGAAAAGGGTGGTAGATTCAGGAGGAGAAGCAGATGGCACGTAAAGAGAAAAGCAAGGTCTGGACTAGCAGGATGGACGCAAGCACTCAGCATCCATGCTAGCTGGAGTCAGGAGATGGGTTATGGGAAGGGGAGTACAGGACAGGAAGCTCTGTCAATCTCCTTTGGCTGCGGTAACAATGCACTGTAGATGGGGCAACTTAAATCGCAGTAATTTACTTCCTCAGAGTTCTGGGGCCTGCAAGTCCAACCTCAAGGTGCCAGCAGGGTTAGTTTTTCCTGAGGCCTCTCTGGATTGTAGATGACCTTCCCTTCCTCTTGCTGTGTCTTCTCATCATATTCTCCCTATAATGTGCCCTAATGTCTTCTTAAAAGGACACCAGGCATATCACATTAGAGCCCACTTGACTTCATTTTAACAAGTTAATCTCCTCTTTAAAGACTTTAATCTTCAAATATGGTCACATTCTGAGATACTTGGGTTTAGGATTTCAACATGGGAATTTGTAGGGGACACTAATCAGCCAAGAACACAATTCAGTCTAGAGGTCAAGGATGAAATCCTGCAAATGGAGTTTAGTGTGGGGTTGCAGTTGCTAGATTTAGTTTGAATCCAGGTTTTGCCTTTGTTAGCTTTGAGACTTTGACAAATGGCACATACAACAATGTGCCACATAATGGTGTTTTGGTCAGCAATGGACTTAGGTGTGTTATAGCTTAGGTGTGTCATAGACTATACTATCTAGAAATTGTAAATGTTTGAGGAGATGAATATGTTTACTCTGATTTAAACATTACACAATATAAATATACTGAAAATTATATCACACTTCATTAATATGTACAGCTTTAATGGTTTTATGTGAATTAAAATAATTCAAAAAATTTTAAATACCATCTAGGTTTGTGGAAGCATACTCTATGATGTTCTCACAATGACAAAATCACCTAACGACATTTCTTAAAAGATATCCTCATTAGCAAGTCATGCATGGCTGTATTGCCATATTTATGGGACAATCTGAGGAACAGAAAATGTAATAAAGATTTAAAGTGAATGGCCAATGTGTACATGTACAATAGGGAGGAAATTACAGAAATATAGGAGTTTCTTCCAAAGCCTGCTTCCAAAATGGAAAACTATTCAATCTTCACTGCCTCAGAACTGGTTTGGTGAAACCAAACCAACTCCTTGTTTAAGCACAAAACTGGCAGACAATTCCCCTCACCCATCACTCCTCATCGAATCTGTCTAGATTTACCTCCAAATATATCTTTCTCACTCCAACTTCCCTCCATCTTTGAGGTTATCATCTCCTACTCAGCCCAGCTGTAACAACATGGGGCAGCTTCCCAAGCTGGCCTTCCCCCTTCCATGACTATCCGGTATGCCATAGTCTCCAAGGAAGCAAGAGTAATCTTCCCAAAATATAATAAATCAAATGATCATATCCTGGGCTTAATATCTTTCAAGTGGTTCCTGTCTGCTATGTATGGGTTCATCTGTAAGAGCAAGAAATCTAAAAATTTCAGTTAATTTCTTCACATAGATGATCCCTAAAGGTAGGCATCATAGAGCTGAGTGGACAGCTCACTTCTACCTCACTCTTAGGGACACAGACTCCTTTCTACCTCATTACTCCACCAGTCTCCAAGTAGGGCACTTAGTTTCTCATGAGCCAGCACAGCTGCTGGAGCTCTGGCCATCATAATCCACATTCCACATAGCAAAAAAAGAATGGGCAATAAACATTACTTAAAGGAAATTTCCAAAAAGTTGTCATTCAACTCTTGTGTTACTATTTTTCTGACCAGACATTATTCACAGCCACATCTTTGCAAGGGAGGTGAGGAAATGTGGTCTTGACTCTGGAAGGCTGGCATTTCCTCAAGAAATATGAGGAAAATTGATATTGTTGTGGGCACCTATGATCCCACTACAGTTTTCTACTATGTTTGAGATAAAATTGGAACACCTGCAAGGCCCAACCTGCCCTGACTCCTACTCACCTCTCAACCTCATTCTGTAGCATCTTCTTGCTTTACCTTGTCTTTGAAACTATAAGCTTGCTTTCTGTTCCTCAAATGAGTCCAGTTCTTATCTACTTCAGGGCCTCCGTCCTTGCTGTTCATCTGTCTGAAAAGTGCTTGCATTGGCTCTCAGATGTGCTGCCTCCTTCTCATCATCACCTATACTTTGTGGACCTAGTTTTACATCTTTAAAATTAAAGACATAAAACTGCTTATTTACTAATGTATTTTCATATGCAGGTGTATACAATATCTTTATACCTATACATCATGTAATTGGGAAATATACACATTTTGGTTATCAGTGATTATCTCTGATTAATAGAATTATAAACTTTGTTTTAATTTTCCGCTTTATCTGTATTAATTCTTCTATTAGGAACATGAACTACTTACGTAATAAAGACCATATTTTTTTAAAAAATGCAAAAGAAAAATAAAAGAATTAATATAACATCTTCAGAACTTCAGTGGAAGGGAAATGTTGTAAGGTTGATAGAATGAGGCTACCTTTTCAGCTTTATGATTGTCTTAAAGGGAAAATTCAGCTGAAATTTTTCCTATAGAACCAAGAGAGAAAATGTTACAAAATTTTTAAAAAAATGTAGTTAGCTAGTAAAAGGCACAACTCAGGAAAGATAAAGAAAGGTTCAGGAGGCAACTGAGGTTCTATAACAGCTATAAACCACCATCCCCCGTTGTGGTGAAGACAACTGTGTTGTCTTGCTCTGAAACCTTCCTATGACTACTCCACATGCATGTGGAAACCTCATGGTGAATAGGGTAAATGAGTACAGGCACAGATGGCTAGACCACAGGTAACCTGGAGCCTTTCAGGGCATTCCTGATAGTTAAAGTGGGACATCTTAGGTCAACTACTGTATTGCAAGAAAAGTTAAAAGCAATTCCTATACCATGAAGCCTTTTTTTCTTAAGCAACTAGATGTTTTTACATCACAATGGGATACTTTTAATTTCAGAAAAAGTCTGATACACCATGTAAGATACAGAGAGAGGCAAGAGATATAGGAAGGATAGCATCTTCAACAAATGGTGCTAGGAAAACTGGAAATCCATATGCAACAAAATGAAACTGAATCCCCTCCTCTCGCCATGCACAAAAGTTAACTCAAAATGGATCAAGGAGCTTGATATCAAATCAGAGACTCTGCGTCTGATAGAAGAAAAAGTTGGCTCCGATCTACATATTGTGGGGCCGGGCTCCAAATTCCTTAATAGGACACCTATAGCACAAGAGTTAATAACAAGAATCAATAAATGGGACTTACTTAAACTAAAAAGTTTTTTCTCAGCAAGAGAAACAATAAGAGAGGTAAATAGGGAGCCTACATCCTGGGAACAAATTTTTACTCCTCACACTTCAGATAGAGCCCTAATATCCAGAGTATACAAAGAACTCAAAAAATTAGACAGTAAGATAACAAATAACCCAATCAACAAATGGGCCAAGGACCTGAACAGACACTTCTCAGAGAAGGACATACAATCAATCAACAAGTACATGAAAAAATGCTCACCATCTCTAGCAGTCAGAGAAATGCAAATGAAAACCACCCTAAGATACCATCTCACTCCAGTAAGATTGGCAGCCATTATGAAGTCAAACGACAACAAGTGCTGGCGAGGATGTAGGGAAAAGGGTACTCTTGTACATTGCTGGTGGGACTGCAAATTGGTGCGGCCAATTTGGAAAGCAGTATGGAGATTCCTGGGAAAGCTGGGAATGGAACCACCATTTGACCCAGCTATTGCCCTTCTCAGACTATTCCCTGAAGACCTTAAAAGAGCATACTACAGGGATACTGCCACATAGATGTTCATAGCAGCACAATTCACAATAGCTAGACTGTGGAACCAACCCAGATGCCCTTCAATAGATGAATGGATAAAAAAAAATGTGGCATTTATACACACTGGAGTACTACACAGCACTAAAAAATGACAAAATCATGGAATTTGCAGGGGAATGGATGGAACTAGAGCAGATTATGCTAAGTGAAGCTAGCCAATTCCTAAAAAACAAATGCCAAATGTCTTCTTTGATATAATGAGAGCAACTAAGAACAGAACAGGGAGGAAGAGCAGGAGGAAAAGATTAACATTAAACAGAGACATGAGGTGGGAGGGAAAGGGAGAGAAAAGGAAAATTGCATGGAAATGGAAGGAGACCCTCATTGTTATACAAAATTACATATAAGAGGTTGTGAGGGGAATGGGAAAAAAATCAAGGAGAGAAATGAATTACAGTAGATGGGGTAGAGAGAGAAGATGGGAGGGGAGGGGAGGGGGGATAGTAGAGGATAGGAAAGGTAGCAGAATACAACAGTTACTAATATGGCATTATGTAAAAATGTGGATGTGTAACCGATATGATTCTGCAATCTGTATTTGGGGTAAAAATAGGAGTTCATAACCCAGTTGAATCTAATGTATGAAATATGATATGTCAAGAGCTTTGTAATGTTTTGAACAACCAATAAAAAAATAAATAAATAAAATAAAACAACAAAAAGAATAAATCAAAAGGGCATTGCTCTGTATTTTTACTGTACTAAAAGAGCTCACGCTCTCAAAGTACCCTGTGGTGAATCCTTTCGTAAAATGAACTTCCACGGCCTAAGACATCTTGTTTTGAAGAATACATTTTATAAATCAACTGGTTTCATTTTATATCCTGTCCCCTAGAACTGCCAGGGCACATTTTTAAGTTCAAATGAATTTTCTAACTCCAGGTTCTGTATCTGTGTCAAGTATCCATGGATTCAGACAATTCAGATTGAAAATATTCTAAAAGGGATGTAATGTAGTTCAGTGTCAGAATGCATGCTGAGGGCCTAGGTTCAATCTCTAGCATCACACACAAACATGCGCATAACACACACACACACACACACAGTTGTGTTTATACTAAATATTTTTTTTAAAAATGAAAAGATGCAGACCTTTTTCATAATCTTTATTTTCTAAATAATATGATATTGTTTGTAGAGCATTTACATTATATTAGGTAGTACAAGTAATCTTGAGATGATGCAAAGCATACTGGAAGATGTGCATAGGTTCTAGGCAAATACCATAACATTCCATACAAGGAACTTGATCACCAGCAGATTTTGGTGTCCAAGCTGGGAATCCTGGAACAAATCTCCTCAGGTACTAAAAGAATATATACAAAGATTTCATATATACTAAAGAGAAGGTATTTTGAAGTTTTAATGCAATGTGAATAGATGGTGCTGTTGGAAGACCATCAAGCTCCTTTATAATAAAGTGTTGGTTCATGAGGAGCCAAAGTGTACAACTGATAGAGCTGGACAGGGACTCGGCACTGGTTCCATGTGCTCAGGGTCAATGTTCTCATACTGTCCAGTACTGGAGGAAGCCTCGACAGCCTTTTATCAAATAACTTCTGATACATGCCACAAGCCAGCTTAAGTCAGCAGCCACCACTGCCCCCTGGATACCTGCCATGCATGCTGCTGCCCTTGTTATGCTCAGGGCTCACCACTGGGCAGCAGACCACACCCTATCAGAGATCCTTAAGGTCTTTGTCCTTGCTTCAGTCTATAACAAAACATACTAAAGAAAGAAACCTTGTAAATGTAATCATTTGGGGTTTTATAAGTGAAAGATGCTTTAGAGAGTACTTAGTTCATGATTTACTTTAAAATGAAGAAATTTGCTGGATGTGGGTGCATGCCTGTAATTCCAGCAACTCAGGAGGCGGAGGCAGGAGAATCACAAGTTCAAAGCCAGCCTTAGCAACGGCGAGGTGCTAAGCAACTCAGTGAGACCTTGTCTCTCAATAAAATACAAATTAGGGCTGAGGATGTAGCTCAGTGGTTTACTGCACCTGAGTTCAATCCCTGGTTACCCCTGCCCGTCCAAAAAAAATAAAGAAAGAAGAAGAAATTCATACCTGCAGGTGTGAAAGTTATTTTTTCCTCCTGCTATAGTTTAAGAGTGTCCCCCAAAGTTTATGTGCTTTAACTTTGATTCCCAATGGAGCAGTGTTAAGAGATGGGACATAATGGGAGTTGTTTAGGTCACAAGGGCTATACCATGAACTTTAAAGCTGTTCTGGAGAGTGGGTTAGCTCCCATGAGTGGCTTTGTTATAAAAGCAACCTCTGTGTGCACTCTCTTGCGCTTCTGCTTTTCCAACATGAGGTGATGCATGAAAGTTCTCACCAAGCATTATCACCATGCCTTTGGACTTCTCATTTCCAAAATCATGAGCCAAATAAATTTCTTTATAAATCACTCAGTTTGTATTATTCTGTTATAGTAACACCAGACAAAGATATTTCAAAATTGCATCATTAAACAGAGAAAGATTATAAACTTTATCTTCTAATTGCTAGTTAAGGCATCCTTTGACAACCCCCTGCTCAAAACAAAACAAAACTGAATCCCTTTTTAAGACCTCAATTCAGGGCCTCTGGGAAGTCTTCTTTGATGTTTCTATAACTACTGAGTTTGTCACTTGTCTCATACTACTCTGATGCTATATAGATTTCTATCCCCTTAAATGCTAAGCCACTGAAGGGAGAGATTATTTTTCACAGGGTAGATACTTAATAAGAGTTTGGTGAATGAATAAATAAATGGATGACTACTGCCTGAAGGTTCAAGCAACAGAAGTCACTCGTGTAACTTGTTATGTCAACATAAAATTTCTTACTCCCAAGGAAGCACCACTCTGCCCTGTGACTATTTTCAGACCTGCTCCCATCAGGTACTCTGTTGAAGAAAGAGTTTTCAAGATGGTTGAACACATGTGCCTGATTAGTATCTCTGTAAACAATAGCTTCATCCCAGATGTTTTAGTTAGCCTTTTCTCTGCCGTGACTTAAAGACCTGACCGGCACAATTGTAGAGAAGAAAAAGTTTATTTGAGGCCTCACAGTTTCAGAAGTCTCTATCCACAGACAGTAGGTTCCATTCTTCAGGGCTTAAGGTGAAGTTGAACATCATGGCAGAAGAGGGTGGCAGAGGGAAGCAACTCACATGACAATCAGAAAGCAGAGAGAGGGCGCTCCACTTGCCAGAATATATATATATTATATATATGTCCCAAAGCCATGCCTCTAATTCCCTGCCTCCTCCAGCCACACCCCACCTGCCTTCAGTTAGCACCCAATTAATCCCATCAGATGGTTAATTCACTGATTGGGTTAAGGCTCTTTTAACCCAATCACTTCTTCTCTGAACCTTTTTGCATTGTGTCACATGTGAGCTTTTTTGGGGGACACCTCACAGCCAAACCATGACACCAGAGTTCCCCAAAGGAGCATTCCATTGGAGAATTCTCAAAACTCAGGGGTTGGCAAAGTTCTAGGTGAGTGCAGCACATCAGCTTTACCAGGTAAACCGGGAGTTCTTAGGGGACGTTTTTACCTTATCTCTGGAGGACATGTGAGGATACTGGCAATGCTGTTAAACCTTACTTCCAGATCCCCTTGGACTAGGCTAAAGATGTGTCCCTCAGGCCTGGGAACTGCCCTCTTCAGAGCAGTCAGGTGATACAGTGGAAAAGGAAGGCCACAGCCATGCATTTTTGTCAGGCTGCTCCCTTTCAAGAGTCAACTTACTTTTGTATAAAATGGGCAAAACAGCAGTGTCCTTACCTGGACAGTGTTTGTCCCTATGGGCTATCTGAACCTTACAGACTAGCATAAAACACAGACTTTGAACAACTCAGTAAATGTTCTATCAATTATAAAATAAATGATAAGATGCAACAAGAGCTCTCAAACAAGGTACCAACTTAGTCTGGGGGGTCATAATAACTTCCTGGGGGTGGTTACAGTAAGAGCAGGTTGAGGAGAGGTGAGAATCAGACCCTATCAACCATTAAATGAACACGGGGCCAGGAAGTAAGCAGGTGGTGTCTGGTAATTTTGGATGCACAGGACAGACAGCTCCTGCCCTAATGGAGCTCAGTATTCAGTTGTGAGAAACACCATGGCAGATTACACAAATAATGAATTAATTACAACTGGAACAAATTTCATGGGGGAGTCAAAGAAAAAGAACTGAGATAATGTACCTACCAGTGCTTTATGAACTTTCTCATCCCTGAAAAATGCTCCTTTCTGCTAAGATACTAGAAGGGACAAGGGGTAGATAAAATTAGAAAGAAAGTTTCCTTTCTCCTTCCTTTCCTCTCTCCCTTTTCCTTCTTTCTTATCTATTTCATCATGAACATGCTAGGCACATGGTAAATAATCAGATTGGCATCTTTATTCTCCAAACTAGTTTTAGTGTTATATTTAAATGTTACCAGTGCTATTTTTTCCCTGAATGCTTTGATCCAAAAGGTGATGTGTGATTATCTAACTTTATTACTTGGAGAAAATGTAAGGCAAGAGTACCCACACATCCTGGCCACATGGAGAGGAAGTAAAGTGAACAGTCGTTCCAATGCACACATTGCTAAGTAGGACAAAGGTGATCTGTGAGATTTTTAAGGAGAAGCCTTCACTAAGACAAAAGACCTTCCCCAAGAAGCCTGTTGCTAAAGCTGCACTGAACTAAGAGAGAAAACCCTCAGGCCATTTCAGGAAATGATGGAAGAAAGCAGAAGTTTTAATAAGTTTACTATAAAAAATATTAAATTTCAAAGCCAAAAAACAATCTCCTAAGGCTTCAGTAGAACCTTAGCTCAGACTGCTTTGTAAACATGACCTCATCTTTATTAAAGACAGCATCAGCTGGGGTCTGGCAGTGAGGAAGCAGGACAAAAAGAACAGTCACTTCTCCAAGGCCATGCAGAAACCTGTGACAGCCAGCCTGTCATCAGTCACAGAAGAAGGAAGGTTCACCTATCTACTCACACATCTGTAGCTGACACTTCAGGTTTATGGCACTCTATTTTCTAAAAACTGTCCTTTCCCTAGAAAAGAGAGCTTTGAAGATTCAGGGAGACCTGTATGTGCCAAAGAAGTTGCTTTAAGGCTTCATCAATTGCCATGGCCTCCAGCTGTATAAAAATAGGAAAGAGCGGAGTTGTGGGGTGGCTCCTCTGGATTCCAAAATGGAGTGGATGGGCACAGAAGACAGGTGGTTCTTCAGCAGACACTATGAGCATTTAATAATCTAATACTTTTATCATGCAAAGTCTCCAATAACACCATCAACTGCATGAAGGAAAAACTAAATAGTTTGATATTTTAGTATAAAACAAAATGGTAATCAAACCCATTCTCTTATAACAGCCCCCTCAATATTAAAAAATAGCATTTATTATTATTAAAACTGTACCATAAAGAACCTGTGATGGGGGCTGGGGTTGTGGCTCAGTGGTAGAGCGCTCGTCTAGCATGCATGAGGCACTGGGTTTGATCCTCAAAACTATAAAAATATAAAATAAAGATATTAGGTCCCCCTAAACCCCCTAATTTTTTTAAAAGAACCCCTGATGGTAAATACAAGGTCATATTTCATAAATCATGAACATTTCAAAGTGACATAATAAAGTATAATATAACAATAAAAAGGTATTCATATCATGAGCATATGGCTTGATATATTTTCAGAAACTAAGCATGAAGTTTTATGGCCAACTTCAACCAATCTTTCAAATAATGTGATAATAAGAGACAGTTTGGAAGAGTGGAAGGGAAAAACCAGAGGCCAAGGAGGCTGATGGGCCTGTTTTTTGTTCTGGCCATAGGACACTGGATAAATCGTTGACTTCTATTAGTCTTCATTGCCACATGTAATCAGATTAAAAAAATTCTAAGTGTATCTCTGAGTCTAAAGTGTCATACTCTGAAAATAAAGGCTGCCTTACCTTCAAATCAAGTGCTCTAGATGTATCACCTACAGATTGTTTCAGATATCTTGGTTAGGCCAACATGTTATGGTAACTCACAACGCTAGGGAGAAAGTAAAGTTAGGCTGTAACCTTTTTTTTTTGCCTTTCCTTGGCCATTTCCTGTACATGTACTATTAAGAAATGTTATCTTCATTACCTGTCAAAATGAAAGACAGGCCAAATGCCAGCAGCAGAACTGATCTAGATTCCTAATGAGCCAGTGCAGCTGCCTGGTTCTTGGGCCACAGCACCTGGGGACAAGCAGGGCTGAAGTCATCACTGGGACCCAAGATTCTGGGTTGCAGACATTCTATGTTAATGAAGATATGTTTCTCTCCTCAACTTTGGAACTTCTGAGTTTTGAATCCTGCAGACTTTTAAAGTCAGTCCTTTAAAAATTTTAACATGGTGTTGCTACTTGGTTTTGGTAATGAGGTGTTCTTGTGGGCATAGGTAGTATTAGCTGAAATGAGCATGTGCTCACACTTATCAAATAAATCAACATGGAGGTGTGTTAAGTCAGGTTTTCACCTCAGTGTGGTTAAAACACGGAGAAGGAAAAGCATATAATGAAAAAGATTATTCCAGGAGGTGGGCCACCTATTTTATTTTAGGACATTGCAGTTAACTCCTTTAGATCAGCTTAAGATTAGTTTCCATAGATTAAAAGGCATTCAAATAGAACGATTTAACATATCTTCCAAAAATAATTTACATAGGAGAGTTCTGTTTTCCTCCACTGTGGGCTGGTTTTGAAGGGCTGATAAAGAAATCTGCAGTAACCTCTGATATACTGTGGTAATGACATGCCAAATTGCCCCGCACTAGTCTAAAAGAACGCAAAGTAGGCCAGTCTTTGACCATTCCAGCACATTCCTACATGCTCATTACTGAGTTAGACACTGAAGAAACCAAATGAAACATACTATTCTCGCCTTTGAGAAATCAGTAATATATTTGGTTGGGTGCATACATAAACAACTAAAGGATCAATTATTGCTATGGAGGCCATATGATTACAGAAGAGAGACAGGAAGAAGGGTTATTGTGGTTGCTTGGAACGTTTCTGTACAACAGAAAAAGGGTAAAATTGCATTTAAAGATAAAAATATTTCAAATTTGAACTATCAAATAAAAGAAAAATCTAATGGATTAGAAAATCTGGAGAGAATACCACATTTGCCAAATGCCAACTGGCTCAATGTTCTAGAAGCATGCAATTAAAATTTGCATATTGAGAGTCAAACATCCAGGACTATTTAAAATGGGCAATAATAAAGGCTTATTTCTCTAGATTTTCTCACTCTTAAAACCTAATCCTCACTCTGGAGACACACTGTCCTAGGCTCCTCACCCCAACGTGGTGGTATTAAATTGAGAATACAGAATAAGAGGCAATGGCAAATGTAAGAGTTATTTATGGACTGAGCAATAAAGCATAAAACTGCAATCTTTCTGAAAAAAATCAATTATCTGGACTGATGAAAATTCAAACTTGTAATAAATTATTATTTTTTAGATTATTGACTAAAATAAGTAAAGGGTTCTTGAGGCCAGACTTTAGGGAAAAAATGCTGATATATCCTTAATAACCAAAATGACCTACCAGTCCTCAGTTATAACAACAGAAGTACATAGTAGATTATCTGGAAAATCACTGTTTTGAAAAATTGCACATGAATGTTAAAGTCTATTTAAATGGCTATTTTAAACATAGATAAAAGATAAAAGTGCTAATAAGCCATACAGATCACTTATAATGTGGCTATTAAAAAGTCCAACAGATATTTTTTAAAAGTCCTTACGGCTCACTCATATAACAGAAAAACATTCACATTGCTCAAGTTAAATCACAATATATCTCTTAAATCTGCTTAACCTGAAAGCTATTTAAATTTACAAAAATCAAAATATTCATATTTACAATTTAAACATCAATATGACACTGTAAAGATATGTGCCATTCTGGGAAAAGCTGAGTTTTCCCCTGATATAAGTTTAATGTTAAAATAAAGGTATACTGTATAAAACCAGCAGTTTCTCTTGTCACAAACAGCATTATTTTTCCTGTCAAGACATTCCCATTATTAATGCCACTTATCTAGTAAGGACTACAGAGCAATCAGATTTGCTTTATTTATAAAGTTTCTAATAGCTGACTTACAGACATTCAGTAAGGAAAGTAAGCACCTTAGCATCATAAAACATTGTCAATACATGTGTTTTTGATGGTGTTCTTTTTTTTGGGTCCCAACTTGAGATTCAAATTTCTACAGAAAGAGGTAACTTTTAAGTCACACAACAGCATGGCCACTATATATGGTTTTGAATTATAAATTATGTATTGGTTTCTATATCAAATGCCAGAGTTCCTACATATGGAGATCAGTTCATTTTCCATATTCAACTTCATGGAGATTTGTTCCAATAGTAATTTAATCAAGTACCTTTTTACTTGATAGCGATGTGGAAATCATGTAGAACTGAAAGAAGAATTGGGAGTAAATCTGGAAAATCAGAAAACTATTCTTGTCTAAGTCAATTTTCTGTGAATAAAAACACTTCAAATGTGTTTTATCTACATAGCTTTGTTGGCCTAAAAATTTACAAGCTTAGTGCAAACCAGGCGTAAGTTTCATTACATATTTTTAAACAACAAAAGGTCCTTTTCTTGGTCCATTTTCTTCTGTGTCTTCAACTAGAACATGATTTCTAATCTATTATATTCTGCGTCCATTTAAACACTAAGTGCTCATAGGCTGACAGATTTCTTTTCTCCTTCTTGGAAAGCTTGTCCTATTTTCTCCACACCAGATAAAGTCCACCCAGATGCGCTGATGGGCACCTCCCTCTCTCACTGCCCTCCCAACCCTGGATGCCTTTGCAGTCCTCCTCCGTATTCTTGGGTGGGCAGAAACTCATGGAGATGCAGCCACCAGGCAGCTTGCTACTCTCTTGAAGCACATCTGGGCTTTATATCAGGCCTTTAATTAATCCTCAGTGAAAGCCAAGCTATGACATTTTGACTGGGCAGGCTCCAGTTCTGGACAGGTCTTGATTTATTGCGACTGAGTCTCAACCAACTTTGATTTATTTCAGCTTTGGGGAGGAGGGCAGGCTCAGAACAGAAAAGCGCTGTTGAATGTCGGGCACGTGATGTCAGGACAAGACCTCCAGACTTCCGAAGGCCGCAGGGCAAGTGGGTCAGAAGAGAATGGCCTCTGAGAATGCTGTTTTTAAAATCCCAAGTTTTAAATAACATGAAATTCTATGAAACAAAAATGCAACCATGGAAGAGAAAATGGTTCCTGAAATGCTGGCTGATGGCTATAGAACAGGCAGCCTAGGCTAATCTCTGGGAAAAGGAGGTATCTCAGGAATCTGAGTGACAATCAGGACTCTCATTTGCATTGGGGTGGAGGCTGCACAGGCTCCTCCTTCCTGGGGCTGCTTAGAGAGCAAAGATGGGGGCTTCCAAAGGATCCCCCCTCCTCAGCACCAAGAACAGCTTTCGACTCTTTAAATAAAGGCAGATTTCCTTTTCTCAGGTAGAGAGAATAAGTCAAAAGCAAGCAAAGTTATTTGATTAAACAAAAACAAAGTTACTCAACTAATAAATTTCTGTCCTGGGCAGGCACTCCTGTCTGGAATACTGACAATGAGCTGAGCTCACTGCATGTCCTTGAGTCCATTAGAATGGTCACTGCCACTCTCAACCCAGCACTTCACAATACTCTGACACTGGCCAAGCTGGGGCCCACAGGATGATGCCCTTGAATGCCTTTCTGCAACCTTGATCCTTGTCATAAAGCAGGGGCCCTCATTATAGCATCTTTGATGACAATGCCCCATCTACCTTCATGGGGAATGGACTGCACAGGATGAGCATCCCTGATGTCACTAAAAACATGGCTGACAAAGGCAAGTGTCAACAATTGTTCAAGGCAAAGTTAAGTTTCTTAAAAGCGGTAGGGAAAATGGGCTAAAAAAAAAAAAAGAGAGAAGAGAGGAAGTAGAAGAAAAGGGACAGGAACAGAAAAAACGATAGAGGCAACATGGCCCAAGACATGGGTAGAGCATAGGCTTTGGCCTTGGGAACACATACATTTGAACATCTCATAGCTACTTATTTATGTGTGTGAGGAGTCTCCTGTTCTTCAGGGACAAAATGGGAATCAAGCCCTTATTCTGCAGGACTTCCAGGAACACATGAGGAAAGGCCTACAAAGCTCTTACCACAATTAATGCTAGTGCTGAGGACCCAGGGGTAGGACCTCAAAGGCACCCGTGTGCCCACATCTAGTGTAATTGTACAGTTGTAGATGCTGGTGTGTGAGGTTCTAACAGGGTGTCTGGGGACATGTCTTTGGGAAGGAATGCCTAGGTGGCTGTGAGTCCCTGCCACCTGCTGTGCTCCTATGGAAGTGAAAAGTATTCACCATCTTTCCTCACAGATTCACATAGAATGTCTATTATGAAAGTCAAGAATTTGTAGCTGAAACTACTGAATGAGTGATACTTGTGACAAGTATTAATGTCATTGTTAGTTTTGTGACTAGACTTAAAGCTTGAGCATGAGGACATGAGAGAAGTGCTATAATATTTTAAACTGGCTTCAGGATGTGTGTGTGTGTACAGACACACACACATGTGTATGGTGGGTGGTCAATTTCCCATTTCTGCAAATAGTCAAGTGCCAACTTTGAGACCTGGCATGCCAGGATTCGGTAAGCAAGCTCCAAGCATGGGGTAAGCTGTAAAATCCACAGAGTCACCAGGATTTTTAGGCAGTAATGTAACCCATACCAAAACACTAATGGCTATAAATGAAATAACCAGAGTTGAAGAAAACAACTGCATAATAAAATACAAACGTTTTATCATTGAAGATGGCATATTTTAATTTTTATTGCCAGTTTTTTCAACCTAAGGTCAAAGTTACCTCAATGTATATATTTACTGCTTTTGGAATCAAAACTCTATGGTACTCTAGTTTCGTGGAGATTGTGAACTGGTTAAGAACTGAGAAGCCACAGGTGAGGAGTGCTGGGCATTCACAAGACCTGTGAAGCCTGGAAGCCCTAGGTCTGCACATCAGGGTTCCTCTGGCTCCAAAACTATGTGTATCACAGAACAAGGAGAGAAAAAGAGCCAAAGTCCTGTAGGACCTGCCCTCTAATCAGGATCCGGGCTACCTATAGCCTAGGCTACAAGGTCCTACTCCCCAGCCATTCTGTTGCTCCTGAAGCAGAGACAGGACCCACTGTGGGGCCTACCCAAGACCAGTCCCAGGCTTCAGAGAAGGAGGAGATGGAAATCAGTACCAGTCCTGATAGAGGAGCACCCACTCCTCTATCAGGACTGGTACTGCCAGAATTCCAATATTTTCTGTTAATCTGTGAAAAAGAAGATGGGAGTTGATGGTAATAGGTCCTTAAATTTGTACCTGCAAGCATATTCTCTAATATAATATCCTGGTTTTAATGCATATTTTCTCTCTACATTGGTTGTTGACTTTTGTGAAAGAATAGCATGAGCATACACACGCATGTCTATGTTAATGTGAACCCACATACACACAGATTCAAATCACTTCAAGCTCCCTGGGAACAGAGAGGGAAAGATGAAAAACCAGTGGACAAGTTCTAGAAAAGCAAGTGCCACAACTCCAATGACACCAGTTTTTAAACCTGAATTCAGACAAAATTTAAACAAACAAATCTGATACAAATATGCTGTGGCCTATGTAGAGATAACTTTCTAAAACTATTTTAAAGAAAGCTTTATTTAAGAAATCCAAAACCAACACCAACTTTGGGCCAGTACAGAATTAAACAAAAGCATGATGTGAACCCTCCTGGAGGGTCCACATAAAGGAACCTTCAAACACATGGGAACACTTTCCTTTGGGACACGGTTGTTGGGGTTCAGAAAGGATACACCCAAATATGCTGCTTTAGATTTCCAACTGAAAATACCTTGAGGGCAGTAAAAAGGGAAGGGTTTTTTTCTTACAGATCTGCCAAAAAGGAACATAAGTGCCTTCAAGCTTGTTACTGAAATGTCATTAAGCAAGGAGAATACCGTTTTAACAACAGAGGATGAGACTGAAAATCAAACACTCACCCAGAGCTCAGAGGAACTCATCCTAGGCCACTGTTTTTCACCTCCATTCGTCTCCTCTCAAAATCACTTACTCTTCTTCTAAAAGTGCCTGAAGCCCCCTTCCCTCTCCCTTCTAAAGAGGATACTTATACCTCAACCATTTGCCTTTGCCCAAGTTTCATCATTTGTGTGGCTCCTATGCATCTGTGCACTTCCATAAGTGCACAAATCGTGTACCTTTTTTCCTGTTAATCTATTGTTGGCTTATTTCAGCACACTGAAGCATGGAAGCTTCAGAGGAAAAGTTTTAATTTCTCTACAGTGTATTTCTTTTTACAGATCAATAGGCCAATGAGTTCATAAAGCAAATGTCACTGACTTATTGAATTTAATAAAGCAAGTATGCCACAGAATGACAACGAAAGACTTCTTCTGGGCCTCTGTGGAGCTGACATGCATTTTACAAAAATACAAATGAATAAAGTTTTAAGAAAATATGTGCTTACAAGTATTAAGGTGTACTTATATACTTATGTATTAGAGATAATAATGATCAATAAGCAAGCTATGCTTTAGGCAAGCACTCGACCACTGAGCTATACTCTCAATCTCTGTCATTTTTTAAAATTTTATTTTCAGTTTTCAATGGACTTTTTCATTTTATCTTATTTATATGCAGTGCTGAGAATCGAACCCAGTGACTTGTACATACTAGGCAAGCACTCTACCACTGAGCTATGACACCAGTGCCCCCTGTGTCACTTTTATAAGTTACTTTTCTCATATTTTTTTCATTTGAAAATTTAAACTCAGGTTTCTCTTTGCCAGGAAGTTTACAAGTATGAACTACCAGTTCTGTTCTAAATTTCTCTATGAAAAAATACTTATTGAATCAAAAACTTTCTTTGAGATGTACACAATCTGAGTTCTGATATAAACTCCAATAAAGATGGTGTCACTTAAGTCTCATCATTCTTATCAGCAAAGGTACAAAGAGGCAAGAAAAGTCTGTTGCCCCTTTCTGCCATAGTTACCTCTTCTGATCATCACTCTGATCCTGAGGCAGACAGTAGGCAATTCAAGGCATGAATTGCTGCTTCTTGTCTCAGAGATTCCAAAAGATGTAGAAGTTCAGATGTTCCCATGACTCTTGCTTATGAGTAGTTGGCATGTATTAGAAAGATCAGCTATATTTTACTTACTCATATTTTAAATAACTGAAGATTAGAGTAGAAATTAATAAACTAAGAGCTGTGTATTAAAATCCCAGGTTTTCTGTTGACTCATGACTGGCCCTAAAGGCAAGAGTAATTAACCCCAGAGGAGTTAGAACATTCATATCTCTGCAATGAGGACAACTGTACCAACTGGCTCAGGAAAGTACCTCAAGATCCTCAGAGAAAAGATGCTATGTAAATGGAAAGGATGATAGGGCTCTTCCCCCAAACAGGACATTCATCACACCAGTAAATTTACAGGTGCTTAATTCATTTGTATGGCTGCCATTAGGAACAAAAAGAGCACACCAGACTCCTGCCTTAAGGAAAGTCCCTTCAAACAAAGACTTTTTGTGACTAGTACAGCTTGGTAGTCTTTAAATGGAGTGGGCTAAACTACAGACAAAGCAGCAGCTGAAAAGCTTAGGAAGAGAAATGGAACTCTGGGCCTGAAGCTAAAGCACTTAAGTAAAGTGAGTGTTTCTAGAACTTCACTTGACAATTGAAGTTCTGCCTACTTTTGAATTACCTATCTGAAAGAATGGATTTAAGAGACTTGACAAAGACCCAAATGTACAAACTCTGTTCTTATGGTTAGTTTTGTGTCAACAACTAGAAGCCTTCTTAGGTCCTTTACTTAAAAACTTTTGGGGATTCTTTGGATTGCACAAGGCTCTTGCTGTGAGGTGTAAGAGTCTCTGCTTTTGACTGGTGCCCTGGTAGTCATTCAGAGTGAGTACTAATTAGCTGCTTTACCCAAAGGGCAATCTGTATTCAGAAATCTGAGAAATTAGTCTGTGAGTGCTGCTAGCTAAAGCCACTCCAAAACTTCCCTGAAAAACTCTCCAACTGGGAGAAGAATGGGGAAAGTCTTGTATGTGCTCCTTCAGTGTGAGGGGCGCTATGTGGCCAGGGCCCATCAGCTAATCATTGAAGACAAGGTAAGGGTCACTGAGGCCTCCCATCACATGCTTACCATGGAGGAAATGACAAAGTGCTTATCAAAAAGAGAGTAACCTACAAGCATCCCAGCTTTCTTTTTTCATGGCTTCCTATCTTCAGAATTTGATAACTGTAGATGGAGACTACTGGGTTCTGAATGTGCAATTTCATGCATAACAAAGCGAATTTCAAGTCCACAAGTATGCAGAATCCCTCTGTTAACAAAGGCAGGTGATGGCTGCCATGTGACATGAAGTGTGTCTGATTCGAGTCGAGATTTCAAGTGTTAAGCACTTACTGAATTTTAAACAGAGTATAAGATGTCTCAATCACTTTTAAATTTCTTCTACATATTTAAATAATATTTAGTTTATTAACTAAACTACAGTATTAAAATCAATGTCAATTGCTTCCTTTACATTTTTCAGTATGGTTAACTAGAAATTATATTTTAAAATTTTTATTATTTCTTGCTTATTTTACTTTTTGATGCTGGGTTTGCATAGGGCATCAAGCATGACAAGCATGCACTCCACAACTGAGCTATACCTCCAGCCAGAAAATTTATAAATTATAATCAATCATATAGATCACATGAGTAGCCTGAATTACATTTTTAACAGATAGTACTTTCTACAACATCTTTTATCCTGGCATATAAAATTAAATAGAAATTATCTTAAACTAGTGCAGAATAACTGATGTAAACTTGAAAAAAAAGATATTAGGCTATATGAATTAGTTATTTTACTTAGTAATTTCATAATATTAAAACATGAACTCAAATTCAGAACTAGAGAACACCTTATTCTGTTACCAGATATTTTAAAAACATCATTTTACACTAAATATTAAATAATGCTTGTATGAAGAATTGTTTATTAAGCTGGAATCATATTCTCAGATTATGAACCTAGAACTACACAGAACTCTAGTCTCTGACTCTGAAGATGAGAAAAATCCATATGGCAAAGTGATTTTCTAGAGGTACAAGGAGCAGTAGCACAAAACTCAAGACTCAAAATCTAGCAAGAGGGACACTACTCACCAAGAACAAGGTGCCGTGGGTCAAGTCACACAATCAATCACCCCCACCAGTCTTCAGCCCAAGAAAAGAGGAAGTAGGACATGAAGGATCAGTTTTCCAGTTGGAGGTAAGTTGTAGAAGTTGTACACATTGAAAATTGTGTGTGTGTAAATAAAAAAAAGTGAAATTAATGCCCTCAATGAACATGATAGCTTTCCTCTAGGTAAGTATTATTAACCCTTAAAAAGGGCTATAGAAAAACTGCTTTCTGCTTTTAAGAAAAAGTTTGGAATGGGGATGTAACTCAGTGGATTATTACACTTACTAAAAAATGTTTTCAAAGTTCACTGCACTTGCCATTCCCTGTAATTGGTCTACAACATTTTTGGCTATTGAACACAGACAGTCTGGTGTTTTCATGCATCCTGCAACTGAATTTCCCCTCTTGAGTGATTTGATACAAGAGGTGTTTCCACAGCCTGGACTCTGCAGTCAGGGGTAGGCTGAGATCTATGACATTTCTAACAACAATGCACACGTACACTTGATGTAGGTAATAGAAAGGGCATGAAAGTAACATTTCTAAAACTAATAAGCCTTCCCTACATACTTATTAGCAAAACCAGAGGTAGGGAAACTGTGTCCAGGGGCATGCTAATGTCTCCCAGAGAAGTCCAGGCAGGAACTTCAGCTGTTCTATCTTTGGACCATTAATACTGGATGTTGAGTCAGGCTACCTCCCAAAACACCTACAACTGAAAAGTAATTCTTCTCAAATGAAAACTGGCATGTTAAGTGTACCCTCTAGGTTTGGGGAATGTTTCCCATCCCCAAATAAATTTTAAAGCACAAAGAGACAGTTAGAAATGGTCACTCGGCTGATAACTGTGTTTTATTTAGTAATCTGTCAGATATGGCAGAAAAAAACTGACCTTTATATTTTAATTTTCTTTGCTTGTTCTTTTTCCCATTTTAAAAAATATGGAATTTGTCAAAAGAATTAACAGAAATCATGAGAGTATGATATGCCTTTCCTTGTCACACTGGCTCATTTTCAAGGGAAAAGAATTATAGCCAGAGAGAGGATGTTGCCACACGCGTATAATAATGGCATGAACCATCCTGACTCGCAACATAAATTGAACCATTAAAGGATTTAAGTGTTCCTCATTAACTTTTATTAGCCTCAATTTTTAACTTTTTTCCTTCCTCTTAAAATTAAAACTGAGTATTCCCTTCAAGTTTGCACACCTTCCAGGAGCATTCAGACTAAAATGGGTCTTTGTAGGATCACGGACTGGTTGTCTATGAGGGAAAACAAAACCTCAAATAATCAAATCCTCTGGTACAGAATTTCTTTCAAAGTCTCTAACCCTTTATTTAAAAAATAGTAAGTCTAAGGCTATAATTTTAAAGCTTTTTCTAACTTAGTCCTGGGAAGAATAAGAGATTTCATATTCCTGTCATTTTTCTGTTTATCATTCCTATCATTAAAAAGGATGTAATCTAATCAAAGCCTTGTGGAGAAGGCTCCAACTTTGTAGAAGTCTTCCTATGTGTATGGGGACTAGGTTAAGCACTTTGCCTTTATTATCTTATACAACAAAGCCTGAAAGCTTTAAATAGGTATAAGACACTCTTATTATGAAATGTACTACCCACTGGTTGATTAATTCAATATCAAAAATAAACAAACAAACCAACCAGAGAAAGAGAGAAGAAACAAACATATTATATAAAAAAAAAACCCTTTTGATGTTTGTTTCTAAAAATAAATGTAGCATGTCATAAAGTGATAAGTACATACAGGGCAAGAGATTTTTTTCAAAATGGGTGGAATGTTATAACATAAAAACACAAAATTACAATCTTGTGCACACACTCCTGTAGAATTATGTCTAATGACCACTTGATTTTTTTCTGCCACATTAAAGGCCCAAATAACTACAAAAAAGTACCTTTCAAAATTAGATCTACATTTACCTCTGTCACACAAAATATGAATTGAGCAGAGATGTTCAGTTGTATAATTGATGTGTAATCATTATCTGTTGCAAATTTGATCCTTTATTTTTGTCAACTGACTCTTAAAGAAACTCAGACATGGCAATTATGTCCTGATTATATTTCTAGTTACCTTAATAAGCAAATTCGGTAGCCACTATGTATAAGAAATTTTAGAAGCAAGTTTTCTTTCTTAAAGAATAAAATGGTGCAATTCTTTTAAATTTAAAATACTCTATTCCAGTTCTAGGGGAAAAAATAATACTATGTCAAAAAATGACAATACTATGCATTTTTTTTTCACCTTGGAAACTTTAGACTTGAAAGAAAGTTTTCCATCACTCCAGTTGAATTCTAAGACCACCAGTATAACAACACCACTCAGAAAACCACAGGGGTGGCCTTGCTAGAATATACATAGAGTTGCTGAGGAACAGGAAACGAAGCCAGATGGTTCTGCTGAGGGAAGCACTTTTTTTTCCTTCATAAAGCCAAAAAAGTACTAATAGGTCAAACACAAAAATGCAGATATGGTAAAATAGAAAGCTAACAGGGAGATTTATGTAAACAAGACACACTTAGTTTTGCATTATGTTCTCATCTACATCAGTAAATGGATGCAGAAAAGGAAAAAGAAAAAGAAAAAAAGAAAAGTAATACAGTAGATTTATCACTTAGATCTGGGGGGGTTTCTTGACAGGGAGAAAAGCTACTAATTCTGCTTGAGCACTGTTATAAAATTTTGGAAATTCAAACACACTGAGCATCTGCGAGTTATTGTGAAAACTTTTTTTGGTGAAACTTTAATACACACTCTGATATAATCACAGTTTATACCCTGGCTTCTTATACATCTGGTTAAGTGTGGTTGATCACAATTGCATGAAGTCCAAAAGCAGTACAACAACCTGACAGCAATCTGAGCCTGCTTCTAGAGTAGGAGGACCACATGCTTTGAGCTCCCTCAGTGCACACTTATGCCCTAAAATTTCAGAACTGACCTGGTACTGGGACTTGATTCAGGCAAGTGTCTCCCAGAACACCTGGCTTTGTATGAACAATACTCTCTATATAACACCCTTATCTTGTCTTCCTTGATTTGAATATTTGAAGCTCAACACCTGGCTGCCTAACCTCTCTTCCAACAGAGTGGTCAGTAGACATGTTTCTGGCTAATGAAATGCTCATTCTGGTGGCCAGATTTCTGTGGCCTGCCCTTTCCTGCCTGAGCCTGGGTGGAAGGTACATAGGACAGGTGGGCTGAAGTACCCTTGTGATCATGAGAGGCTCAAAATAATACCAAAGACTGGTCCTCACATCTGTGAAGCATTCAATGGCTGGTAGTTGCATAGTAGTCCTAGACTTACTGCACTCCTTTACTGATATATGAAACAACTGAGATTACCAGTGTCCATATCACAAAGGCCACAAAGGGACTTCAGATTCTGAACTCTCTTTGTTAAACCAAGAATATCTCTGAATAATACTGTTAGATGATGGGTACTAATCTGTTAGATGATGGGTACAAAAAAGTACTAATAGGTCAAACATAAAAATGCAGATATGGTAAAATAGAAAGCTAACAGGGAGATTTATGTAAATAAGACACACTTACTTTTGCATTTTGGAGATGATACACAAAGTTGCTTCAGTTTTATAGGAATTGATGAGGCTGATCTAGCTTGCGGTCTGCCTCTCTGGAGTAGTCATTAATAAATGAGCAGAGTAGTCATTAATAAATGTGCACTGAGTCCCTGTGTTCAGGGTGCTGTGGGAGGGGTGCTGGGGACTACCAAAAGGAGACAGCTGGGGGGGGGCTCTCAGGAATGGGAATAAAGAGAACTTAAGGCCAATATGAAAAGTGGCCAGGAGTATTATGGTGGGGTTAGGAGAGAGGACAGGTCCTGCCCACGGACCAGTGGGGGCCAGACATGGATAAAAAGCCCCATTGTGAGGGATTGAACTCAGTGTCTTGCCATTACTGAGCATGTGTTCTACCACTGAGCTATACCCCTAGCCCCCAAAAGATTCTTATACAGAAGTGTTTAACAGTAGCTGTAGAAAACCTACACACACTCTGTAGGAAGAAGAAAAGCATTCTGCAGTATCATGTCAGGTTCTTCATCTGTGGGATTTCATTCCCTTCTGGCTGCACTTCACCTACATGTTCAGAGGACAGTTCCCAGGTCCCTCCTGCAGCCTCTGACTCAGTATAGTGATGCTGTGTGGGTTGTCCATGCTGGAGGGAACAGGGAAGGGAAAAGAGAACAGAAGGAGAGGAAGAGAGAGAGGCAGTGAGGAATAGGAAATGTCAGGGTACAGTGAGTTAGGAAAGATCCTACTGAAATATTTAACTAAGCTAATGTAATTTCTTGGAGGCCCACTAGACTTCTAACATCCCAGAGCCCTATACCACACGCAATTAAACAAGCAAACCCGTAATTCATTAGGGATAATTTTAATAGATGACTCATTTGGCCCAGTCATTCAATGATGCTTTGGTTTCCCAAAGGCCCTGGAAGATAGTTAATCACAAGGAAGCTTTCAGCTACCACTGACAAGCAACAATGGAATTTAAACCACCTCTGCCACTTCTTCAAACTTCTTACTGCAGGTTTTGTGAAGATAAAGATCAAATGAAACAATTTCTGTTAAACTTGTATTTCCTGTACAGAGGTGATACCTTCCTTAAATTGTATGATTGTACAACTATTAAATTAATACTTACTGCAGAGGAAGTCTCCTGTTTAGAATGCAGAACCTGGCCTGGTAACTTTTGGCTCTTCAAATGTTTTACAGTATGCTTCTCAATTTCTCACACTGGAGCAGCCTTATAGGATGAGTAGAGAACTTAGAAGATCAGTGATAGAAATGTTAGCTTGTCTGCAACTGCTAGTGAGAGGCATATATTTGTTAGATGGCCAGTGTTTGAAGTCAGTGAAAAATGGGTTTAAAATCTCACAAGGATGTCTAAATGTACTAAAAATCACCCTAGAAATAGCAATGTGTCAAGAAGACATCACACTGAACAAACCGCTCAGTACGAATGAGGACTTCAGATAAAGGCTTCTCCTTTCAAAGTCAGCCAATCCTTATGACAAATACAAATATAATTCCTGCTGTCTTAACCATGCTTAGAGATCTATTGGGAAAATAGAAGAGGTCAACTGTCCCAGGGTTAAGTAGAAATCTGGTGAAAATTCTATTTTATTTTCAAACTTGAAATTTAAGATCAGTGAAAAGCACAAATAAATCTTGACGTAAAAGAGATACTATAAAAAATAAAATGAAAGTGTGTAGCCCTTGTAATCCTGATTTTTGCCTTTTCCTGGTGAAAAGAAGGTAGGTGGGCTGCTATACCCTGAATGAGTACAGATATGGTGACAGGATGGCCCAAGAGGCAGAAAGCCACAGTCACCTCCCTGGAATGCAACCTGTCCCCTCCAGCACAGGCAACCCACACAGCATCACTACACTGAGTCAGAAGCTGCAGGAGGGACCTGGGAACTGTCCTCTGAACATGTAGGTGAAGTGCAGCCAGAAGGGAATGAAATCCCACAGGTGAAGAACCTGACATGATACTGCAGAATGCTTTTCTTCTTCCTACACAGTGTGTGTAGGTTTTCTACAGCTACTGTTAAACACTTCTATATAAGAATCTTTTGGGGGCTAGGGATATAGCTCAGGAGTAGAACACATGCTCAGTAATGGCAAGACACTGAGTTCAATCCCTAGCAATACACACACACACTTCTTTAAAATTTCACATATATGTAAAAGCAAAGTTTTATTATTAGAAGGTGACCTGCTTCTACTTTTTGTGTATGTGTTAGAATTGTAAGATAGGAAGAAATAACAGAAAAATCTTAAGATTTTCTGTAACAATAGTATCTGTGATGGAAATTTGGGTCCATTTAGAAGAATCTATTAAAAACAAGACCCTGGAAAACTAAAAGCAAAATACACTGATGAGCATGCAAATAAAAAGATTTCTGAATGAGATGATGGCATGTTATCAGGCATGCCCAGGAGCATTTGACCAGTAAATAAATGAAGTTTTTGTGATTTTTAAATTTCGTTTTTTCAGTCAGGGCCAGTTTATCATTCATTCTGTTCTTCTATCTGCTCAGAAATCCATCTTTAAAAATAAGAATAAAGTCTAATAGTAGAAATCTAGATTCTAGTAGAATCTAAAAACAATTAGGAAATGACCACTATATTAGCACATACAGGCACTTCTCAGTGTCCCTTATGGCTTATAAGCAATCAGACAGAAACATGCTCAGAAACATTTTGCTGCAATCAAGTAAACATATCACGACTCAGCCTGAATGTGGAAAGATAATGGTCAGTGGGAAATGTCTTATACTAAGAAAACATCTTTTACTAATACAAGAAATAAAACGTATTTCATATATTTAGGTTTCATTTTAACAAATTTTATAAATAAATAGTAGGGTAGGATTTTATGAAGAAATGATTGAGTATTTACTGGGCAGCTGATATCACCAGACACACTTCGAGGTGCAATTAACGAAAAATAGGACTAGAAATCAGGTCCTGCCATCCAGGAGCTTACTAGATGGACTGAAGAGAGATAACAGTCCTAAAGTCACTATCCTCAGAAGTCCTGCTCCTCTCAGATTCTGAAGGAAGAAATGAACAGCAGTGATTTGTGCTCAGTCATTCTTTCTATGATATGAGAAACATAGCAAGCACAACTGGTCCTAAGTATTCTTATATAACCCTGAGAGGTACCTAAGGGAGCTATCCTAAGGAGTGATTTCATTTTTTTTGAGAACTTTTCTAAAAATTTCCATATTTGAATCTTAAACCAACATTGCAAAGACAATTTCTCAAAGGACTTCTCAATTTTGCCTTTAGATAATTCTGCTTCTGTAGAATGGTCCTTGTGAATTAAATGGGCTTAGTGGAAGTCCAGTTCTTTTCTTTCAGGAGAACTTCATTTAACTCTACCCCAAATTCATGCATATGGAACATGTTTAACTTATATGTATGATATGCCTATAATTTCTGGAGTAGCTCCAAAAAGCTGGGAACTCTGGAAATCTAACTCCAAGAGGACAATGGCTTTTGAATATTCTCTATAGCAAGGCAGAGTAGGACATTTAACAACTTCACTAGCCTATTTTACGGTGATTTCACTGCAAGTGAAGATGTCAAACACCTATTCCTATACAATTGTGGAAAGCAGGTTGTGCTCTGCTGAGTTACTCCATGATGCATGTGGAAAGCAGGCTGTACCTAACCCTGAGTTACTCATTTTACAAAGCAGTTGTTTGCCAGGAGTTTCTTCAGTTTAAGTGCTGAGGTGGAATTACTCTACACCTTATTTGTATAAGTAAAAAATCACATCTACCTGGCACAACCATAGGAAAAAAAACTGACAAATAATCATGCTAATAAAAATGATCACCTTTGAACTTAAAGAATTAAATCAGAAGCACATGGATACATAGGCATATCAAAACCCCATATCAGATAAATCAGGTCCGTGGGCTCATCAAAGATACCAGACCACCAAATGAAGTTTCCCTTTTCTGAAGCCCAATAAAAGGAGGTACTTCCTAAGACCGGACACAGTGGCACAATGACTGTGTCACCTGATCATTTGTCATGAACCTTGCCCAGGAAAATCACCACAATGACAATCCTCTGATTCTCTGTTTCTGGGCTTTAGCTCAGTGTCATTTCTCCAGCCCACAAGGATGCTTGGCCCACTCCAAGCTGGTACCTAAAGCTGACACTCTGAAGCTGCCACCTGTTCAGACCCTGGTTTGTGTTTTGACATCTTGGTGCCTTGAACAAGTTCACTGGCTGGTTTCTAACCTCATATGACCACCTGTACTGACTCTTGCATTCATATCTGCTCTGGGCCTTTGCTCTCAGTCCAGCCTCCTGAGCCCCTTTACCCTTTCTTAGTCTTTCTGTGACCTGTTTATATCATTGTATAAAGTGTGATGAATGACTTGAGTGTTATAGATATTAGTAATTAAGATTGGTATAAAACAATCTGTGTTTGCCCAGATTATAACTATTAGGTGAACATTGAGAATTCTGTAAATGGCAACTTCTCAAAGTGGTGTGGCTTATGAATTTATTGTTATTCAATTTAATTCTGATATTGTGGAATGACATGAATGCTTTTGGTCTATGTTACTGGTATATCTCCCTCACAACACAATACATATTTGAATTCCTGCAATGTCTGTCCCATGTCACCTGGCCTCACCACTACTGCTGTGGACAATCAGCCATAGATCACCAGGACAGATGACCCCACCAATTCAAGTGACTTTTAGGATCAACTTGCACTGCAAAGCTATGTTATCACAGCTTCACTAAAGTCAACAGGTAAAAAAAAAAAAAAACATAATCTATCTTAAAAATTCAAATGATCCAACACTAGCAGAAGGGATCAAACTCTTTTTAACCTAAGAAAAAAGGATTAGGAGAATCTTTGTGAATCATTGCTGTGATTCCCTTACAGAGAATAAGCAGAAGACAAGTTTTAGAATGGACTAAATAGAAGCAGAAAATAAAATGTATTTCTTTGCTTTGGGAAACATTCAACTTGATAAAGATTTCATTTTTGTGGCTGTGGATGCAAAGGCATAATGAACTCATTTGTATCAAATGATCCCCCGAAGCTGAGCCTGGAAACCTGGGACTCCTTGAGGGCACTCCAGTGGTCCACAAAGTGACAAGGCAGAGCCCCAGGGCCTTCCCACCAAGTTCCCTGAGAATAAAACATGTAATTTTGATAAATGATTTCCTGCCATAAAGGTGCTCAATAAATAAGACAAAGACAAATGATATTTTAGAATGAATTTTAAAACAGATTTTTACTTTTGGCTTGGGGTGTGTGTGTGTGTGTGTGTGTGTGTGTGTGTGTGAGAGAGAGAGAGAGAGAGAGAGAGAGAGAGAGAGAGAGAGAGAGAGAGAATATGAGCGTGTGCACATGTGTGTGCCAGAGGAAGAAAGACAAATTAATTTATAGTATTCTTGTCCACAGAGCACATGAATATAAGAGAAATATTGCCTTAACTATAAACCATTTTGCTGTCTTCCAAAGGGCATTAGTATTAAAGTGAAACACTGAAGATCTATACCTTCTAAGAAATTTATCATTAATCTGTATTTATCACAAAATTATCATTAAATTTATGTGTTGTTATTTGAGGTAATTCCACCTATATCACATAATTAGTCTTGTTATTAAAATTAAAAAATTTTGTTTGTGGGTGGAAGTAGACCTGACCTGGAAGAGAAGCTGGGGGCAAGAGACCTAGGGCAAGGGACACACACACACACACACATACACACATACACACAGTGCTGGGGAGAAATGGGAAGGGCAGGCCAACCAGGGCTGAGGGAAGAAGCTTAAGGAATTTTCCCTATACAGGGAATGTGAATGTATCCTTGTCTAAGCGTGAAAGGCACCTTTAACACTGTTTTCTTAGGGCTTTCATTCTGAGAGCTTGAACCAAGACTTTCTTAGGGACAAGTGACACTTTATGATCCACAATGGTATGAGGACACTGGGCATCAATGGGAGTAATGGATCAAAAGGTGGAGTATAAGCTTCCTCTAAGTGGTTAATTGCTACCCATTAGAATGTAAATGGCATTTAAGCAAGGTTTCCTAACTCATGCCAGCAGGCTCCATGCCTACAGAACTTGGAG
This sequence comes from Ictidomys tridecemlineatus, assembly GCF_052094955.1. Lineage (NCBI taxonomy): Eukaryota > Metazoa > Chordata > Mammalia > Rodentia > Sciuridae > Ictidomys > Ictidomys tridecemlineatus. Next base: position 133,867,207 of record NC_135484.1, read on the forward strand.
GTCCATCTATTTGCACTTCCATCCTCCCCCCTCCTCTCTCTCTCTCTCTCTCTCTCTCTCTCTCTCTCTCTCTCTCTCCACACACACACACACACACACACACACACACACACACACACACACAAACTGCTTTTCTAATTTAATATCATATGCTAAATATTATATATTTAAAATCAAGCTGAAAATGTCTTCCAAAAATGCACCAATTTTTATGTTTCTAAATTATCTGTGCATGATGGATAACTCAACTGAGAAACACAGATAGTTATCTTTCATTAAGACAATTAAATGGGGCCTATAGTTTTTGATTGGAGGACATGGCCACTCATGAGCTGTCATTCCCAACAAATTAAGACTTGGCCAGATGAAACAGACAACTATGACCTTCTGAATTTGTCTTGGCTTATTTTAAATACTACACTGAAATTTTAAAGGTTTGCTACATAGGGCTGGGTTGTAGCTCAACTGTTGAATCTTTGCTTAGCATGTGTAAGGGCCTGGATTTCATCCCTAGTACCACCAAGTGAAAAAGAAAAGGGAAAAGGAAAAAAAAAGTTTTCTATACAATGTTTAAACCAAAACCACAGATGACAGAAAAAGAAAAAGGAGAAAAAAATTGTTTTCTTCTTTACTTGGATGTGAATAGTATATTCTTTAGAAACAGGAATAGTTACTCAGAGCAGACACTTTCGATTTCAAAAATATAGGAAACTGTTACAAGCCTCCCCTCCCCCATAAGACCATTCTTTCATTTTTCTTTATAAATTTATTTATTTGTTTATTTATTTAAAGGCAATTCCTTGAGCTACCTTTCTATAAATGTTTGGTTTGTTCAGAAAAAAAAGAAAGAAAAGAAAACATCATGTTCCTCTAAATGCTGATAAAGGGAATATTGTTTATTTAGTTCTTTTCTTTTCTTTTGGTACCAGGTACTGAATTCATGGGTGCTTACCCACTGAGCCACACTTCCAGCCCTTTTTTAAATTTTTTGTTTTTGAGATAGGGTCTCACTCAGTTGCTGAGGCTGGCTTTACGCTTGTTATCCTCCTGCCTTAGACTCCTGAGTATTTTTCAAATACTATATAAAATAGACCTCTAGAAGGTTATAAGATTCCCCCTCCAATGGAAAATAGCAGTCAATACCTCACTAGTCAACATAAAAACTCAAAATTAAACACATAGTAAGCATCATAATGTATTCAATGAGTAGGTCACTGGCATATTTTCTATTCAATCAAGAACATCTCAGATTCCTAAGTAAGAATATGGGCTCAGACTTTTGCAGGTAGTAGAAATCCTATCATTCACCTTATTCCCTATCAATTGACAAAGATTGCATTAGAATAGATTTTCCAGGAAAGTCCCCTTGGAGCGCTCTGCATATATTCATATACCATCTTCCACTGCACTGTAAAAATCTTAATGATACTGTTCAATGAGAGATCTCCACAGAAACTCAGTGTGTGTCACTCTGTGGTCACTTTACAAGTAGAGCCTCACCTCTTTATTAAGTGAGGCTTTACTAAAATATGAATTCTGACAATATTAACACTTCATATAACTGAAACACACAAAAAGCTACTTTTACATGCTACTCTCCTAAATGTAGACACACACACACACACACACAAACACACACACACAAACACACACACAAACACACTGGTTGCTGGTGATGCTCCAGACAGGAATTTCCTTTAAAAAAGACCTCAGAAAGTTTAAATGGTATGTTTTCCTTTCAGATTTGTATAACATGGGATGTAAAATGTGGACTGAAGAAAAGATGATGAAATAGTGGGTCAGTTCTCTCCAGTTCTGGTCATAGTTTATGTTCCCTGCAGAAGGGTCTCTGCAGCAGCTGAGAATTAGAAGCTGCAATGAAGGTCCACTCATTGAAGGTTCAATGGACAGAAGGGAAGGGAGACTTCAGCATACACCTCCCCAGACATACCCTCTGCATCTTTGCCTGATACAGCTGGAATCACAGGTACAGCAAGAGCTCACATATACCCCTATCAGATCTTAACTTCCATATGTCTCTCTTCCCCTTTGGACCACTAAAATCAGGAAGAGAAGAGGGAGAAAAGCAGAATTTTCCAACTCTCTGGAAATGGCATGTTATACAAACCCTCCTTCTAACACCCACACTCCCCTCACCAAAATTAAATGAGTGGTTAGAATAATATGATACTACATTCAGAAGAACTTTAAGCCAATCCCTAATAATCTGAATGTATCCTGGATTTCCTCCAGATGATAGAACTCTCCAGGGCCATCTATGGGGTTGGCTCCTAGGAGGGAAACCTCTCACCAATCCATAAATAGCTTTTGCCAAGTCCTTGAAAGTCTTGGACCTGGTCTCTTAACTATCTGTGTCTCCCAAAGGAATAGGAGGCTCTTGAGAGTGGTAAAAGCTTCAACTTACTCCCAGTGTAGCTCCTACCAATTAGCTTATGTCTCAATATTTTACTGGCCAGAGTTATGTTCTGGATACTTGAATCAACAGGGGATCACAGTGAAATTTTGTTAATCAAACTCTGGAATAGAATAAATTCTATTCCAGCACATGGCACCATTTGCTAACTCTATATAGTACTTCTATGTATTAATACTTTTTTTTTTTCATTCCAAGGATTCCCAGGTCAAATAAGTTTGGAAAATTCCCTACCAATCTGAATTGTCTATAGTCCACATTAACATATCAGTTTTGGGCAGTGAGTCCTACTATAAATAAATCTGTTTAACCTTGTACAATATAAGATTTTCAGTCATATCTGGCTTTAGACAAAGCTTAGAAGACTGCTGTCTGCAGCAACTAGAACTACGACCACAGGAGGTATTCAATATATGTGGAATGAATATATATTCTGAAAAGTTAGAGGTTTTTTCCTTTGCTCTTTACACTGCCACCACTGCAGTGTTGACTGGCAGTCAGCTGGAATATGGTATGAATGCCTGAAGTGTGTTCTCAAGAAGGTACAGGAAGGTAGGCAGCATAAAACAGGGAGTGAAGGGTTCAGGTAAATAGTTGCTAAGAAAAAAATAATTTAAAAGTTCAAATTGCTGTCTAAGTATATATTACAAGAAATATAAATTTATGACAACTTGTATTTGTATCTATTAGGTATTTACAGCTGTGAGCTATTATTAGCATGACAGTGATTATCTAAATAGTATTTTTATTTTCAAAATGCAGCAGAATTAGATGTTAAATATAGAATCTGGGTGGTAGATAACTGGGTGTTCACAATACAATTTATTCGATTATTTTGCATGTTTAAAAATGCTTATATTTAAACATTAGAAAGATTTAAGTCCCTATGACTCGCCTATTTTGAAATACAATATAACATTATACAGTTTTTTAATGTTCTTTCTTTATTTCAAGTTGAAATATAACATTATACAGTTTTTAATGTTCTTTTTTTCAAGTTGAAATAAGTTTTATCTATTTAAGTAATTTTTAAAGCACTTTGATCTAGAAAGCAAGACTACACTTGGATGCTAATGAACCACAATCAGCCACAGGAAATGACTTTGTACAAATTGTTGCAAAAATGTTGACAAGACAGAGGTAGAGTTTAATCACATATGCCCAGCATGTTAATGCTAATTTTTTACAGGGTTGTTATTATGTCCTTTTCACTGATGGGCAAAGGGAGATATAACAACTTCTCTAAAGCTGGGGGGCAATTCAATGACACAGCTGGGATCCTGTGCACCCTTCTTAAATCATGAGGGGCAAATGTTCTCTACTCCTCAAGAGGGAAATTCATCTACAAGTAAAAATGGATACATCACTTAATCTAAAGATTGATTGACGTTTTTGTTTAAATGAGAGGGATTATATAATTAAAACGTGTGTAAATGAGATGCTATTATGACTTCTTTGATCTATACTTGCAAATAATTCTTCATCCTAAAGCTGATTACCCTGTCAGGATGCACATATGTTTTAAACAAACAGTGCTTCTCCTTTTTCAATCTTACTGATTGTTGACTTTAATTTTGGCAACAAATTAATTTTAATCATAAGTCTCTGGAATAACGTCATTTTAATACATTTAAAATTGCAAGAAACAGTAATATTCCTTTAAGTAGAGAGTTGCAAACTATGAGTGCTTAGTTATTTACGGTATCTTTTTACAAATTGAGACTTTTTCAATACACATAAATGAGAACTATAAAATGCTTCTTACATCATCAACATGTGTTACTATTAGAACCCCAGGAAAATCCTTAATGCACAAAATCCACTTGTCTTGTGGAGCAAACCCAGTCTTAGATGTCAAGAAGACTGTCTGAACTGTGCGAATGTATATGTGTATGTATATGAGTGCGCCAGTGGGCACTCATGCGTGTGTGTGTGTGTGTGTGTGTGTGTGTGTGTGTGTGTATGCCCATGGAACGTAACAATTTCACATTTTTAGTAAAAGGCCTGAGTATCTTAATCTTGTCTGGACATTTTGGCCACTGTTTTTGAAATATTTGCGACAAAAATGTTTATAGATATTTTTATTTTATATGAATTCAAATATGGGTCTTTTGTTTAAGATTTGAGCCAAACCCACTAGTTTTGCTAGACTTGTCCTTGGGGAGTGAGACTCTACCAGAGTCACTAGTTCACAAGATATTTTCTTATTACTTATGTACCTATTCTATAGTCCTTTTTAGAAAGTTTTGGTCTCATTTACAAATGTCATTTCCAGGGCTGGGGATGTGGCTCAAGCAGTAGCGCGCTCGCCTGGCATGCGTGCAGCCCGGGTTCAATCCCCAGCACCACATACAAACAAGGATGTTGTGTCCGCCGAGAACTAAGAAAAAATAAATATTAAAATTCTCTCTCTCTGTCCCCGTCTCTCACTCTCTCTTTAAAAAAAAAAATGTCATTTCCCTTCCCAATCACAAAGTTTTATATGTGTTCATTTCAAAGATATGGGAAAAATAAAAACCACAAAGAAAAAAAATAACCAGTAAGGAATACTACCACCAGGCTGGCATGACATTTCCCTCACCATTAAAATCCAATGGATGTCTGAGCTCCAATACAAACTTTTTTTTTTTCCCAAGTGCAAATAAAATAGAATAGAATTTAATATATTTGATCCCTAAATCAGGAAAAGTGTTTTCATATACTTTCTATGTATTTCTAAGTATATGCAAATTGCTAGGATGCTACACATCAATATATCACCGAGAAAATATCTATTTTTCCAAATTTCCCTTGTGTTTTTTAGTAGGAAAGGCCATTAAAGTTAAATAAGAATAATATTATCTTCTTTTACCCTTATCTCCATTCTCCCACCTTCATAATTTTTAATAGTGTGGACCTATGCATTTTTTATACAGTTCTCTTAAAATATATCTAAGAAGTACTGCTTCCTTGTAATAATAGAAGCTCATATTTAAAGGATCAACGAAGAGAAGAAGAGAGAGAACTCAAATTACTAACATACGGGATGAAAAAGGCAATATCACAACAGATGCTACAGAAATACAGAAGACAACTAAAAATTATTTTGAAAACCTATATTCCAATAAAATAGAAGATAGTGAAGACATCGATAAATTTCTTAAGTCATATGATTTACCCAGACTGAGTCAGGAGGATACACACAATTTGAACAGACCAATATCAATGGATGAAATTGAAGAAGCAATCAAAAGACTACCAACCAAGAAAAGCCCTGGACCGGATGGATATACAGCGGAGTTTTACAAAACCTTTAAAGAAGAATTAATACCAATACTTTTCAAGTTATTTCAGGAAATAGAAAAAGAGGGAGCTCTTCCAAATTCATTCTATGAGGCTAACATCACCCTGATTCCAAAACCAGACAAAGATACCTCAAAGAAAGAAAACTACAGACCAATATCTCTAATGAACCTAGATGCAAAAATCCTCAATAAAATTCTGGCGAATCGGATTCAAAAACATATCAAAAAAATTGTGCACCGTGATCAAGTAGGATTCATCCCTGGGATGCAAGGCTGGTTCAATATACAGAAATCAATAAATGTTATTCACCACATCAATAGACTTAAAAATAAGAACCATATGATCATCTCAATAGTTGCGGAAAAAGCATTCGACAAAGTACAGCATCCCTTTATGTTCAAAACTCTAGAAAAACTAGGGATAACAGGAACATACCTCAACATTGTAAAAGCAATCTATGCTAAGCCTCAGGCTAACATCATTCTGAATGGAGAAAAATTGAAGGCATTCCCTCTAAAATCTGGAACAAGACAGGGATGCCCTCTCTCACTTCTGTTCAACATAGTTCTTGAAACATTGGCCAGAGCAATTAGACAGACGAAAGAAATTAAAGGCATAAAAATAGGAAAAGAAGAACTTAAATTATCACTATTTGTGGACGACATGATTCTATACCTAGAAGACCCCAAAAGGGTCTACAAAGAAACTACTAGAACTAATAAATGAATTCAGCAAAGTGGCAGGATATAAAATCAACATGCATAAATCAAAGGCATTTCTGTATATTAGCGACAAAACTTCTGAAACGGAAATGAGGAAAAACACTCCATTCACAATATCCTCCAAAAAAATAAAATACTTGGGAATCAATCTAACAAAAGAGGTGAAAGATTTATATAATGAAAACTACAGAACCCTAAAGAGAGATATAGAAGAAGATCTTAGAAGATGGAAAAATATACCATGTTCATGGGTAGGCAGAACTAACATTATCAAAGTGGCGATATTACCAAAAGTTCTCTATAGGTTTAATGCAATGCCAATCAAAATCCCAACGGCATTTCTTGAAGAAATAGAGAAAGCAATCATGAAATTCATATGGAAAAACAAAAGACTCAGAATAGCAAAAGCAATTCTAAGCAGGAAGTGTGAATCAGGTGGTATAGCAATACCAGATTTCAAACTATATTACAGAGCAATAGTGACAAAAACAGCATGGTACTGGTACCAAAACAGGTGCGTGGACCAATAGTATAGAATAGAGGACACAGAGACTAATCCACAAAGTTACAACTATCTTATATTTGATAAAGGGGCTAAAAGCATGCAATGGAGGAAACATCTTCAACAAGTGGTGTTTGGAAAACTGGAAATCCATATGCAACAAAATGAAACTGAATCCCTTTCTCTCGCCATGCACAAAAGTTAACTCAAAATGGATCAAGGAGCTTGATATCAAATCAGAGACTCTGCGTCTGATAGAAGAAAAAGTTGGCTCCGATCTACATATTGTGGGGTCGGGCTCCAAATTCCTTAATAGGACACCTATAGCACAAGAGTTAATAACAAGAATCAACAAATGGGACTTACTTAAACTAAAAAGTTTTTTCTCAGGAAGAGAAACAATAAGAGAGGTAAATAGGGAGCCTACATCATGGGAACAAATTTTTACTCCTCACACTTCAGATAGAGCCCTAATATCCAGAGTATACAAAGAACTCAAAAAATTAGACAGTAAGATAACAAATAACCCAATCAACAAATGGGCCAAGGACCTGAACAGACACTCCTCAGAGGAGGAAATACAATCAATCAACAAGTACATGAAAAAATGCTCACCATCTCTAGCAGTCAGAGAAATGCAAATCAAAACCACCCTAAGATACCATCTCACTCCAGTAAGATTGGCAGCCACTATGAGGTCAAACAACAACAAGTGCTGGCGAGGATGTGGAGAAAAGGGTACACTTGTACATTGCTTGTGGGACTGCAAATTGGTGCAGCCAATTTGGAAAGCAGTATGGAGATTCCTGGGAAAGCTGGAAATGGAACCACCATTTGACCCTGCTATTGCCCTTCTTGGACTATTCCCTGAAGACCTTAAAAGAGCATGCTACAGGGATACTGCCACATCGATGTTCATAGCAGCACAATTCACAATAGCTAGACTGTGGAACCAACCCAAATGCCCTTCAATAGATGAATGGATAAAAAAAAGTGGCATTTATACAGCATGGAATATTACGCAGCACTTAAAAATGACAAAATCATGGAATTTGCAGGGAAATGGATGGCACTAGAGCAGATTATGCTTAGTGAAGCTAGCCAATCCCTAAAAAACAAATACCAAATGTCTTCTTTGATATAATGAGAACAACTATGAACAGAGCAGGGAGGAAGAGCAGGAAGAAAAGATTAACATTAAACAGAGACATGAGATGGGTGGGAAAGGGAGAGAAAAGGGAAATTGCATGGAAATGAAGGGAGACCCTCATTGCTATACAAAATTACATATAAGAGGTTGTGAGGGGAATGGGAAAATAAACAGGGAGAGAAATGAATTACAGTAGATGGGGTAGAGAGAGAAGATGGGAGGGAAGGGGAAGGGGGATAGTAGGGTATAGGAAAGGTAGCAGAATACAACAGTTACTAATAGGGCATTATGTAAAATTGTGGATGTGTAACCGACATGATTCTGCAATCTGCATTTGGGGTAAAATTGGGAGTTCATAACCCACTACAATCCAATGTATAAAATATGATATGTCAAGAGCTTTGTGATGTTGTGAACAACCAATAAAAAATAAAATAAAATAAAAACAAATAAAACCAAAAAAACCCCCCAAAAATAAAATAAAGGATCAAAATGTTGCACTATCTGAAATTTAAATCGCAGTTAATTTTTCCATCCATAATAAAAATTAGTATTAGGTATTCAGGAACATACTTATTTTTAGTTGTTATAAAAAATAAAAACACAGGTGAAGAGAATCTGTTAGCAAATGAGTTACTTATTCTCTTTCTTTTATAAATGTTCAAGTTTCTTTTTGAATCACATCATTGCACAAGGATGCGATACCTAGTTTCTCAGAAATCCTATAAGACAGAGAGCCACAGGAGCATAGGAGATCTGTGAGCACCTGAATAATGAAGACAGATGACTCTAGAGAAAAGGACAATGTTGCTATTCTGCTCATTCATGTCTGGCCACATGTCTGGAGATTTCAAAGCATACTAATTAGGGCAAAGGAAAAGGTAACCATTTGTTTACAGAACAGAAAAATCATACTACTCATGCACATAACCCTGGTAACCAAAACCCAAATGTAACTTGTGTAGGAATCCCAAGAGTGAACCTGAAAAATTTCCCTTTAAGTATATCTATTATTCAGCAGTAGTATCATTGAGCATCTCTATTTGATGGACAAGGATCATTGGTGGTAACAAGAAGTGTGCAGAGACACAGCCAGACTCCTCAGCAGCAGAAACCAAAGTTCCATAAGACAATTACTCTCACAGGGATTTCAAAGAATAATGCAGATCTAAAGGTCTTAGATTATAAAAATTGAGATTGGTTATTATTTCTTAAAAATATGAGAACAAATATTTTATATCCAAAAAATTCTTTCATGGTAGGTTTTGTGTGTATTGGATAGGAAAGACAGAAGGTGAAACAATGTGGGTAGGGATCAAAGCTTTAGAAAGAAGAAAAACCAACACTGTAACATTTTTTCCCATCTGTCTAACCATCCATCATCCAAAGTACTACCAGCTCCTTTGTTTTAACTAATTAAAATAAGAATTTTGAAAGATTTCCTCATTCAAATAGCATTCAGTGTAATCACTCCTGAACTAACAAGCCTTCATTTGAAAATATGAGTTTAAACATAAGTGCATTAGCAAAAGTCTGTATGCCACCACCTAAGCTCATGCTTTTTCACCACGTGCCTTTAAAACATCAACCCATATGGGTCTTTGTAAGAATGTAATGAGTTAGTTCCTACCTCTACATAGTCCTTGGCGTGGCCCCAATCTCGTTTGGCATCCAGATTTCCCAAACTGAAACATTCCAGTTGTCCAAGGTAAATCTTAGCTACTGACCGGCTAATTTTTCGAGTAACAAAATTAGCTCCTAAAAAGAGACAAAAGATGTGTTATCAGTGAAGTACATTTGACATGTTACAGTTTAGTGAACCAAACACAGCATCAGCCTCTGGGCATTTCTTTCAATCCCCCACCCCCAACCCCCATCCTGCTTAAAATAATAAAAGAAAAGAAAAAGAAAAAAGATCACTAACTGTCATTTAGACAAGTTAAGAAGGTCTAATTCTAAGTGTCACATCAGCTCTACTTTCATAACAAACATTTTTTCTTTAGGGGATGTCTTAACATTCCTAATTTGCTGCTTCAATATGCAAGCCAGGCATTAGGCCAAAGAAAAGCTATTGGAATGCCAGTTTTTAAACAAAAAATTCTAAAGGGTTGTATAAAGGGAAATGCCAGAATGGAAGACAGACATCTAAGACCACCCTGATTTTTTTTTTTAAAAACACAAACATCATATATTCCTATTACTAAGGCTATTTTGGGGCCCATGGGAAGAGGGGGGAAAGTAACTTAGTTCACAGAGTATAACTAGTGAAAGGAAACCAAAAAGAAAATTTATTTGGGCTGCCTTTCTCTTAACAAAATAAGTGGTGATCGCTCTTATTCAGAAACCTGCACAGCCACACAAATATCAAGAATGACATGATTCCAAGTCAAAAGTTTCTCTACACCATACTTTTGTGCAATGCCATTTTCCAACTTCATGTAAATGTTATCTACAGAAATGGCCTCCTGAGTTTTGTAGAAATGTTTTTAAATGATTGGATGAAAGGCAGTATAAACTGAAGAAAAAAACAAATTATTTTAATGTTCTCTGGTTTTTTAATGAAAATCTCTATTTACTTTTAGGTTGTTTTATTCTTTTTCTCACATTTTTCCTCTTAAGAGATAGGGTCTTACTTTATTCCCCAGGCTGGTCTCCTGCCTCAAACTCCTGAGTAGCAGGAACTACAGACACACCTCCATGCCCAGCTTCTATCTCCTTTTAAGAAATTACGAAGAAGGATAAAATTAAAAGGCTCCACTAAGGAAATTTTATCTGCACCTTTGTATTTAGGTAACATTACCAGAGAACACCATTTCATGCCAGATTCTCAAGATAATAATACACATGTGCGCTACTATGGCTTCATATGGTTAAGACACATTGATATCATAACTTATCACATATCAATAGCTTTACCTTTGTTCTTCTACGAATGAAGAAGGGAAGCAAATATGATGAAAGGTTTTGGCTTCTATTAAAACTGGCATAGGAATAAGGGGAATATTTCTAAGTAGGTTTCCTAAATTTTGGCAAGAATGTGGGCTATCACAGGTTCAAACACATACTAAATTGATTCTACCAACTTGATATATACATTTATACAAATATCATTAAAGAAACCAATTGTACTGCTTTGGGAATTCAAATATTCAACTCACAAGGCACATTAAAAAACTGGAGTTTAAACTTTCCATAGAAAAGTTTGTAAAACATACAGAGGCCCTTCAGGAAAAAGTCTTTCGAAATGAAATGAAGATATATTTTGGGATCACAAGTTCAAAGCCAGCCTTAGCAACTTGCAAGGCACTAAACAACTTAGATTTTTTTCCAAAAAGGAAGGGGGTGGGGTGATGTAGATTAGTGATGTAGATTGGGAATGTAGATTAGTGCCCCTGGGTTCAATCCCCAGTACCCAGAGTGGGTTAAAAAAGGATATATTTATTGGCTACAATTCCTCTAAGTATATTACTAATTAGTAAACTTTCCATTAACTTTTAAAAATTAACTTTATAATTGAATTTACATATTCTGATGTCTGTTTTTACTTTAATGTCAGGACTGAACTATCATTCTAAAGTATGCCAGGTAAAGCAGTGATGCCAAATTATTATTAGACCAACATAAACAGTTCAGATTTTTCTAGTCAGCAGGAAAGCAATGCTTAGGAGTCTAATGGAAACATTTGATCTTGTCTTATTAATTTATTCTTTCAGCCAGTATTACCTAAGTACTACATGGCACAAGCTGAGCATTTGAAAGAGAAAAGGCAGCCCCTGCTATCAGGCAGCACAGAGGAGAAGATCGACCAATAAACCCAGGCTGACCTATTTATAGATTTGTCTATTGGGATACTTCATATAAATGGAATTACATAATACCTGGTCTTCTGGGACTAGAATCTTTCACTTTGTGTGGAGTTTTTCAGGGTTCATCCATGTTATAGCTTCAATTGGTACATCATTCTGAGATCAGGAGGTAGAGAAAAGGCCAGGCAGTCAGAGAATTGGGCACCTGGAGGGGCCTTCCATGATCAGCAGAAAAAAAAACCCCCAAACTGTTGCTAAGGAGTTTGTGAATATCTTACCTAAAAAAGGCATGCATGCTATGGAGCCCACAGCCTCTCCAGAAAAGGGAATAACCTGTGATCAACATCTTGATTGGACATGGGACCACATGGATATCTTGTGGACACTGGGTGTCTTACCCAGAATTAGGTTACAGCATGACTTCCTCTTATTATAACAAATGAGTATAAAATGTTATCCCTAACAGACATTTATAAACTCCTAAACAGGACTGGCCCACTAGCAACCCTCTTGGTACCCCTCCCAAGGGGGTTATTTTGCTTTGCTTCAATAAATTCCTAGACTTTGCTTTCACCTTCTGTTGTCCATGAATCTCATTCTTCAGGTTTCTACCAGATGCCATGCTCCAAGTTACAATTCCTTTTTTTATATCAAAATAATATCCTCTTATATGGAAAAATGCATTTTATTTACCCACATATCAGTCGAAGACCTGGTTGTTTTCATCTTTCCACTGATGAAAAAATGCTTCTATGAACATTTGAATACAAGTACTTGTGTGGACACATTTTAATTTCTTTGAGGTATATAGGGGTGGAATTACTGGGTCACATAGCAAGTCTCTATTTAACCTAGTAAGCAACTGTAAACTATATTCCAAAGTAGATGGAGCACTTCATATTCCCACCAGCAGAGCAATAGGGTAGTGATTTCTCTAATTCCTCTCCAGCATGTTAAGGTCTTTTCTATCACAACCACCCTAGTGGGTACTTAGTGGTATTTCATGTGGTTTTGATTCACATTTCTCTGATCACTAATGACATCAAGCAACTATCTTTTAATATGCTTACTGGACTTTTGAACATTTTCTTTGGGGAAATGTCTACTCAGATCGTTTGCCTCCTTTTTTTTCTAAACAGGGTTGTCTTAAGTCTTTTAAGAGTTTTTACATACGCCAGATCCAAGTCTCTTATCAAATGTAATTCCCCAATATTTGCTCTCATTCTGCAGTTGTCTTTTTCACTTTCTTAACAATGTCCTTCGAAACCCAAAAAGAGTTTTAATTTTGATAAAGCCCAATTGGCCTATTTTGGTTTTGTTACATGTGTTCTTGGTGTCATACTCACAGCTTTGTCTAATCTAAGGTCATGTGGATTTACTCCTGTATTTTCTTTTAAAAATTTTATAGCTTTTGTTCTTACATCTGGGTCTTAGATCCATTTTTAGCTAATTTTTGTACACTGTGATGAAAGGGTCCAGCTTATACATTGCATGTAGAAATCCAGCTGACGTGGCACTATGTGTTGAAAAGGTTACCTTTTCATCACAGAATTTTCTTGGCACTTTTGTGAAGAATCAGTCATAAATGTGAATGCTTATTTCAACTCTAGTTCATTGATCTCTATGTTCATCCTTATTCAGAGTCTTTATTATTATAGTTTTCTAGTAAATTTTAAAATCAGAAAGTATGACTTTTCCAACTTATTTATTTATTTATTTATTTAGGTGCTGGGGATTGACCCATGGCCTTGTGTGGGAAGGCATGCACTCTACCAACTGAGATATATCCCCAGGCCCCCAACTTTCAACTTTTTAAAGATTATCTTGGCTATTCTCACTCAATGAATTTCCAAATAAATCTTAGGATCAGCCTTTTGATTTCTGCCAAAATGCCAACTGAGATTTTGATAGGGATTTTAGTAAGTCAATATTTTGGAGAGTGTTTCCATTCTAACAATCTTATGCCATCCAGTCCATGAACGCAGGACTTTGTAAATGTGTCTCAACAATGTTTAATAGTGTCCAAAGAAAAAATTTTGTACTTTTTTTTTGAGGGGAGATATTAGGGATTGAACTCAAGGGCTCTCAAGCACTGAGCCACATCTCCAGCCCTATTTTGTATGTTATTTAGAGACAGGGTCTCACTGAGTTGCTTAGTGCCTCACCTTTGCTGGGGCTGGCTTTGAACTTGTGATCCTATTGTCTCAGCCTCTCTAGCTGCTGGGATTATAGGCATTCACCACCATACCCGGCTGTACTTCTTTTGTTTAATTTGATCCTTCTTTTGTTTAATTTGATCCTTAATACTTTATTTGTTTTAATATTATAGCAAATAAAGTAGTTTTCTTAACTTCAGTTTTAGATTAATTTTAAATAATATTTTTGCAATCATATGTTTACCAATTAATTCTTAGATGAGGCTTAAAAATCTACTCTCCTTAGGGTAGAAGATGGGAACCTGGGAGACAGAGGAAGGAAGGGAAAGGGGAAAGACTTGGTGAATGAAATTGACCAAATTATGTTGTATGCATGTATGAATATCTAACAACAAACCCCACTAATATGTATCATTGTAATGAAGCAATATTTTTTTTTTTAAATTCCTCTTCTCTTTTTTTATTACTTATCACACAGGACTGATGTTTTTAGAAGAGAACTATATTAAGTAACAGAACATGAGGGCTGAGACCTCAGAGTTCACTTTTCCCAACCATCCCAAATATGCAAATGAAGGCGGAAAGGCAGGACAGGTATCAGCACATGTTCTGAGTCTGTCTCCAGCCCTGTGCTGCTTTCAATGACCCACAGAGAAAAGCAGGATGTACCCCCTTCCTGTGAGATGGCTCCAGTAGTTGTAAATTATCACATATGTGGATAATGAAGCCATTGTACTTATTTTAAATACTTACCTTATTTCTAACAGCCTTAAGTTAGAAATCCCTACCTAGGAAGAATATCAAGAAAACCAACCCAACGGAGCTGAACAAAGGCCAGCTCTTTCACTTAATAGTTTGTGTCAGCTCACACAAACCATTGAACAGCTCTGAGACTATGGTATGCTTTATAATATTAATATAATAATAACATTTGCCATGTAAAACCTAGGGTACATTAATGCAGATGAAATAGTATCACAGATATAAATTGCTATAAAATGAAAGGAATGTCAGCATGTCATTGTTCATAAAATAAGGATAATAAGAAGTAGGTTTGATGTATAAATGAAAAAAATCAAGCTAACAGGATTTATAAGTACTCATTATTATAATGATCACATTAAATTGGTAATGATATATACAATTAAGTGTCAATGAAAAGTTCAAATTTCTTACTTCTTTTGTGACTGTATATCATAATTCTTTGATTTTGAAAGTCTAAGATTGAGGTCTAAATAAACAGTCATTGCCAAAAGTAGGCATGTAGACTTACATACAGGCACTGCTAGTAAACATTTCTTGAATTATTTCAGGTTACCCTTTCAACATAAGCTCAATAACCTTTATAAACACTTATTCAGAATACAAGATAAATGAAAGAGGGATTTTAGTCTAAACATTAGCTCTAAGATTGGAATCACAAGTTTCACTAGTACTTATAGAATGAAAAGAACAGAACTTCTGTTCAGTCAATACAACATGCAAAAAAAAAGCCACTTTACAAACAGCAGTATATGTTGGATAAAATATTATTACCATTTCTTTAAATTCAAAGCTGAGCCTCTAAGAACTAAAGGAAAATCTGCAGGGGAAGGGGACTTCAGCATGTAGAACATGGACATGCACCAAGGAATCTGGTTAGGAGGAAGAATGGAAGGCTACCTCAGGACTAGAAACAGGCTTCAACCTGTCCAAGCCGAGACAAGGCCAAGTTCTTTGAGGTGGGATGCTAAAACTAAGGCTAACACACTCACTGTGTCAGTTACTTGCAACCATAATTCTGTACTTCTATCACTATTATGATCTTAAGCAGGTGTATTATGTTCTTATTGCCTGATTTATAAAATGGGATCAAAATCTACACTAGGAACCAAATAAGTACTACACATTTCAGAGGCTGCAGAACATGGCATTAATGTAAAGTGCTTCCACTATTATAAATGTTTGCTGTCCTGGATATATTTATTGTGATAAGAATTAAAAAAATAATATTCTAAATAATTTCAGCATAAAAAAGCCAAGCATGGTCACTGTTCAAAGTTCTTCCTCCAGTTTAAGATGGACAGGCTAGTAGCATGTGGCAGTGGTCCTTGAAAGGAGAGATTCCCCATCTATCCCATCAAGGCCAGTGGAGCAGGGTGTGAGTAAAGTTAGAAGAGTTGAACCTTGGTCTTCTCACCCACCTTCTTTGGGCCAAGGCATATGGGATAAAATAATCAAATAGACTAAAGGAATCTCCAAGAGGACCAACTTCATGTCTGAGTCCACTAGACAGACTTAGAATAGCTGCATCCACACATGCTAAGCAGTGCAGAGGGACTCTAAAGAGACCCTGAGTTGGGCAAGAGGTGGAGAGGTGAGGGCCCCTGGAAATTGAGGTTTGGCGAAAGACCACCCAGGACTGAATCTGAACTACCCCAAGAACCTTGGAAAATAGAAGTCTGGGAATTTTACAAACAACAAACTCCAAAAGAGCCAGACCTGGGACCAATCCCACCTGCATGGCTACCAGGCAAGGGCATAGCTCTGCACTAAGACCAGGAGGCATGCAGAGTGTCCTACATGGACCTGTGCATACCATCTGTCCCTTTGTCAATACAAGGTCAGATAAGCCACAACTGTGTCCTGAGCACCTGTAAGCCATCTTGAAGAAAAACAAAGGACACAGAATTCCAAGAAAAAACTAGCTTTGGCATTACATTAAGCGGACACTGAGCTACATTTTAAAATTTAATTTGTTCTTTTTGAGAAAAAGTATAACAACCTTTAAGGACTGTATTAATTTCCTATGGCTGCCACACAAACAACCACAAACTAGGTGGCTTAAAACAACAAAAACCTGTTGTCTTATGGTTCTGAAATGAATATCTGAAGTCCTACAGGACCATGCTTCTACAGGGATATCTTTGGGAGAAACTCTTTGTCTCTTTTAGTACTTGACAGCTCCTTATATTCCTCAGTGCTAAGGGCACATTCCAATCTCTACCTCCATCTTCACATGGCCTGCTCCTTTCTACACCTGCTCCTCACTGCTTCTATTTCCCATCAGGACACTTGACATTGGATTTAGGGTTCACCTGATAATCCACAATCATCTCTTTATCTGAAGAACCTTAGTTATATCTCCAGAGATTTTTCATCACATGAAATCACTATCACAGGTTCCAGGAACTAGAAAATGAACATATCTTTTGGGGTCTATCATCCAACCAAAACATGGACCAAGGATTAGAATATTTATAAAATATAAATATAAATATTTATGATAAAATATAAATATAAAATATATTTTGATAAAGTATAAATGGGAAATAGTTTCATTACTTAAAATGTCATTTCCCCCCCAATACTGGGGACTGAACCCATTAATGTTCTATCTCTGAGTTACATCCCCAGACTCCCCCATTTTTACAGACAGGTGTGTCTCGAACTTCCAATCCCCCTGCCTTAACTTCCCAGGTAGCTGGGATTATAGGCATGTGCCACTGCACCCAACTTAAAATATCATCTTAAGAATAGTTAGATAACTTTCAGGAGTGCAATAATCAAATAGGATTTCCACTTGTAAAAAGATTAACTTAGAGGTAATAAAGTAAGTTCCCCCTCTATTTTAGATCTGCAAATTTCCTTCAGATAATCTGAATAACTCTCTGGCTCTCTATCTTCAGACAATCTATGATTTCATCCATAGCTTCACACTGTAAATGCTGTGTGTGTTCATGTATTTATCAATTTCCTTTCTCAGCATTTTATCTTGAGTCTGCCTTCAGGCATAATTTCCCTTCTGAGAATTCATTCTTCTTTTTCTTTTCTCATTGCTAGAGTTTGAACACAGCGCCTTGCATATGCTAGGCACCCCCTCTACCACTGATCTACACCCCAGAATATATTCTTTAAAAATTCCTTTAATGTAAAGAAATGGTCTGGCTTTTTAACACAAAAACAGTGTGCAGTTCCAGACAGCTGAAAACTATTTTCAATTTCCATTGGTGGTATTCTTCCACTGTATTCTCATTTCCAGTTTTTGCTACTAGTCTGTAATTACTTTGCAGGTATCTATCTTTTTCCTCTTGTTAGTGTAAAATATTCATTTGTCTATGGTGTGCTGGAGTTTCAATCAAATGTGCCAGACACAGTGTTTTCTGTATGTGTGAGTCTTTTATCCAAGTTGGGAAATTTTGCAACAATTATCTCTTTAAATATTTCCTCTTCTTCACTCTATTTTCTTTCGTCCCTTGTTTTTCTTCTGGGAAAGCAAGTTATACTTTCTCATTTTAACTTCTAATCTCTTAATTTGCTTTGCTATAATTTTCATCTCTTTTCCTTTCTCTCCTTGGATCCATTTAGGTTTTCTTCAGGAGTCTAATACTTAAGTCAGCCATTTAATTTATTATTATCACTATTATTATTATTATTATTATTTCTATGTATGTGTACACACACACACACACACACACACACACACACACACACACACACACACCTGTATTGTGTTCTTTTGGTTCTTTTTCAAATCTGCATGGGCATTTTTATATTTTCTTGCCTCTCCCCTATTGTTGTGATTTATAATTTTGTTTAATGTGTTTTAGTAATTTTACATTGTGAATTTGATAATTCTCATACTTGGAAGTTATTTTTGGAGATAACTCTTTATGTTCTATTTCTGCCAATTTTGACAGATGGTGGTGGTTTGTTTCTTTGTTCCTTGAGTGAGAGTTCATGTTTAGTAATCTTAATTTGCTGGAGATCAGAGGGCCTTTATGAGGATGATGCTTTCCTCCTGTAATGGTTGGTGCTTATTTCTCAATGAAACCAGGAGATGCTAACACCTGGGATCTCATCTCCTTCCCAGGTTATGAGTTTTTGCTCTTACAACTTTTGCTATGTACTTATTAAAGAGGTCAGGCATTTCCTACAGACCTATGCATGCTGCTGCATCTCGCTACATAAATGGGATCAGACACCATGTTGGTGTCTCCAGAGCTTGCTACCTGCTAGCAGAAGGAGAATCATCAGGAAGATGAAGACAGGAATAGAAAATTTAAAAAACTGCATTTGCTCTGTGCATCTGATATAATGTCAATACTGTGCCACCTGGCACATACTTCTTTTTAATCTTCACTTCAGAAAAAAAAATTGATTGTTCTGTTTTATTTTACTGAATTAAATTTTTTTTAGTTATAGATGTACACAATACCTCTATTTATTTATATGTGGTGCTGAAGATGGAAGCCAGTGCCTTACGTGTATAAGGCAAGCGCTCTACCACTGAGCCACAACCCCAGCCCCTGTTCTGTTTTATTTTATGCAGAGTATGTGTAAATATGTACGTGAAAATGTATTTCATACCTAAAATCTATCTCAACTTTTTTTTGATCACCCCACTTCTCTGACTCAAATACAACTATTTGTAATGATTTTTTTCCACATTCCAGGCAAACTACCCTTTTTCTCCTTGTGAAGTTCTGAGCCAGAAGATCATCTTGACTTTGCAGTTCTCTACCCTTTGCACTGGGCCTCACTTCCTGCAAAGACAGATGACCAAGATGGCTGTGAGGCCCTGCCAGCACACCAGGAGGTGGCTCAGATACAGAGCCACAGTCAAATTCCTAATTTCCTGGCTTTGTTCTTCTTCTACTCCTGACATAGATGTGTACGTGAGTGCATGTGCATGTGCATGTATATACACAGTTCCTGTTAATTTAAACTTTCTACTATAATGTCATCAGTCCCAACAATACAAGATACCTGTTACATAACTTCTAAGAATGGAAAGAAAAGAACAAACTTCATTAGACATATACCTTAAATTACCAGCATTAAACCAGAGACAATGAAAATGGTTTTAAGACAATGAGTAGTACCACATTTACTGAAATTAAAAGAATTCGATCAGCTATTAAATCACAATATTTTTCACAACTTATTATTCCCATAAAGATTTGTTTTTAAGACAAAATATAGCACTGGCATCTTGTGCAAATGTAGTAGAAATAGAGGAGGAAAACAGCCAAAGTTATCCTGCTTGTTGCTTTAAACAAAATCACTTTGTGTTTTTTTCATGGTCCTAAAATTATTCTATTTAAGCCCTAAGAAGCAATATAACTCTCAATGTGTAGTGACTTTTATTGTTCATATGTGCACACATACACATGATTGTGAATGTGCAAACGCACACAAGTGTGTAAAACTCATCCCTCAACATCCAAATAGTATTTGAAATAATCACAATTTCTCTAATAAAAATTTTATTCCATTGTCTAGTGCTTCATCTAAAAGCTTTTAATTTAAAGATATTTTTGGAGTTAGATAAAGTACAAAGACAGTTTGGATAATATTCATTGCAAAACAGAAATCATTCCAATTTATCCTGAACCCCACATGAACCTCCGCCATGGGGTCCCGCATTTTTCCCCTGTGGTAATCTCTGGCCACCCCACTGAGATCTGCCTGGGCCGTGGCTCAATGCAGACAGGGTGTAGAAAGGAGAGACACTGAGAAGGTCATGGCTGACTGAGCAGACTGCTGAGATCAGAGAGATCGTACCTCATTTGCTCACCAAGCCCTGCCAAGAGCAACACTATTTAACTGCAGGTACTCAAATCCAGCAGGCATGTTTAAAGGAATCCCAGGCTTGAAAGAGGACAATTCACAATGTGCATTTGTCAGGGATAACTACTACCTTTTGGCAACTATTTTTAAAATGTGCTTAAAGAGAGAAATACAAATACCTTTGCTGTTTATATCAAATGTTCAGTGTATTTTTCACTGACAGACAATTCAAATTCATGAATCATTTCATAAATTGAGAAATTTGTTCCTGAGTTTCTCAACTTTGGCACTATTGATATTTAGGGCTGGATAATTCCCTTTGTGGGGGGATGTCCTGTGTATCCATAACTTTTTCCCCACCAGAAGCCAATAGCAACCACTCACAATTATGACAACCAAGACCATCTATAGACACTGCCAACATCTTCCTGGGGAGACAAAACTGAGTTGATACCACTGCCTTAGTGAAACAAAACAACCCTGAAGTCAAAATGCCACATAATCAAAACATATTTACACAGAAGAGCTAACCTCATTCAACAGATACACTGTGCTATTTTACATATGCCTATTCATTTGATTTACTAACTACAGCTTCGGGGAACTAATGAACATTAGTGACAAACGTGAGACCTCATCTGAAGTCAGAGGGTCTCTCTGAGCCTGACCTTCCAAGGAGGGCAAGGTGGGAACACACATTTGGGAATCATCCATATGTGAATGGATGATATTTCCAGTCCACAGACTAGCTGAGACCACCAAAAGAGGGAAGTAAGCAGGAAAACAGAAATGGGGCATGAACCAAATCTACTGACACTGCACCATTTAAGAGGTCAGACAGGGAGGAAGCAGCAAAGAGACCAAACAGGAGAAAGCAGTGAGACTACAGGAAAAGCATGTAGGAACACTTCGAGTCTGTAAAGGGAGGAATCACCTAGACTTCCAGTCACAGCTAAAGACAGAGAAGTGACCATGAAGCAGAGCAGCATGAAGGTGACTAGGGCCTGTCCAGAGCTTAGGCAGAATGTGGGCAAGAGGGCCATGGAGGTAGGGTTCCAGAGAGAATGAAGAAACCTCAGAGACAAGCTCACAGACACTTGTAAGGACTTTTGTTGCAAGGTGCAGAAGAGCACGATGAGACTGGGAAGTTTTATTTCACAATGAGAGAGAAAGCAGCATCTTTGCAAGGGAAAGATCCAGTGGTGATGAGGAAGAAACTCATTCCGGAGAGATGTCGAAACCACTGACACAGATCTTTAAGACAGCAGCAAAAAACAAGCAGCTAGTGAATGTGGTGGACTCTCTGGAAAGAGAGCTCATTCCCTGAGGACAGTGGAGTAGGAGAGAGAACAAACACAGGCAGCTTCAGATGTTCTGTCACGGGCCTTCTAGTCCCCCCTCAAATTGAAAACAAATCCCCTGTCCTACTACACAGTTTACTCTGTCCCTCTCCTCCATGACTGTTGCCCTGCGTCACTTGTTTTCCAAGTACAAGGTGGCCCCACTTTGCCTACTCAGGGTCTCTAGCCTTTATTCCCTTCATGATCATATTATGAGCCACTGCTTGGATCATTTTGTGACAAATGCTCTTAATTCATTTGCTCTCCAAACTTCACACTGTGGCAAAACTTCACATCCCCATCTCCCCAGTATGTTTCTTCTCGTGCCTCTGAGTTCTGAGGGTGACCGCCACATCCTATTTACCCTCTCCAACTGGAGCTGAGCTCTGGCTGCTTGGTCACTACATGATCAGGCCTGCAATTTACCAGTTTTCCTGCTTCCTGTTCACCTCAGTGGATGTAATCTCTAACTCTCTCTCACTTCTTTCACCCTTCTTTCTGGATATCACAGCTTGGTGAATGGCTTCCCCCTACCCAGAGGCCTGGGAGTGCCCTTTGACTCCTCTCTCATTCAGTCACTCCCCAGTCAACTGTTCCTCTGACTCTACTTCTGAAACACTCCCAACTCCAGTCTCCAGTAGACCACAACTGAAATGGCTGCCTAAATTACAGATTGCACCAGACAGTATTTTTGCGTTCTTTCTATCTTTGTATGGTCCCAATGAGAACAGCCTGACTCTGCTAATCTAACTGCACCCATCAATTCAAGAGTTAAGAGCCTAACCCAAGCTGGCCCAAAGAACTACACTCTCCTGGTTAGAGTGACTGAAGGAATGGGCAACTAACTAAGACAGGTCAGCACAGCACTTCCCTGGGTCTTTCCCAAATGGGACTGAAAGAGAAACCCTTTTTTCCTCTGCAGTGGTGAGACTGAAGAAGCAGTGACCTGAATTCTGACTTCATAGAAAATAAACTTGTTTGAAAAGTCGAAGCCAAGATAGAAAGAAAAATGCACACAATAGAGAAAAGAATCCTGAAGATCTCTGAGTTTCTGGTTCCAGCTATACTTACAATCAGGCAGATCTGACACTCCCATTCTTAGAAAACATCTATACTATGCTCTATCTTTATTCAATTATTTTGCTTAAGCCTATTGTGAGTTTTTTGCCATTTCTAAACCAAGTCCTGACAGTTGCACAAGTCCCAGTTCAGTGAATTGTTCCATCTGGTCTAATCCCTTATCATTTTCTTTTCTGGGTTTCTGCCATTGCTACCAGATGCTCTTCTTATCCTGAGTCTCTTTCCCCCAACATCTGTCCAAAAACTTATGGTTGCTAAATACAAATCCATCCACAACCCTTTCTTGAGTGCCTATAAGCTGCCAATAGATCAGAAGATTCTGTTGTAACCTATTGTCTGCTGTCTCCCTTGTTTCCATACCCTGTAACACTTTTCTCTAGCCATATCCTACTTTGTACAGACACTTCAGCATCCCCTTCTCTTGGTGGGGAACATCTGTGCCACATTTTGCTCCTCAGATGTCTGACCTGCCAAATACCTCCTCCATGTAAGGTTTTCCTGAGACCTATCCTATGTCTTCAGTACCCTCTTGAAGACTCTACCTGCTCTTACCTTGCTTCACTGTGAGTTCTAGTCTACCTACTCCCAAGTGTGAGTTTTTTAAAGACAAGCATTACATTTTGTCTCTTCCAATAGGATCTAACATGGTACCTATTACATTACAGACATTTAGTTAACATTTTCTCAAGAAGGAGGAAGGAAAGCCCAGCTATTTATCAGTTTAAACAGTAAGAATCTTTCATTTATGAAGTTAGTACATAATGAGCCACATTCTTTTATTTCTTTTGCCATAATTCCAGATCTTGGGAAGGATTTAAACTCAAACTGGTATTTTTTTTTTTCAAAGACACGCACATCAGAAAGCATTGAGATTAATATCATATATGACAGTTAATGATAAAGAAATTATCTAACTATTCTAGGTGATTTGTCTTCCTTCTGACACATCACAATTCCCTCTTAGCCTTCATGATTGTGAATACACTACATTCACCTGTATAGTAAGAGGTGGATAGAGGAAAGAACTAATGGAGACACAAAATTCTGTCATTAAATACACATTCAAAATACATAAGAATGAAAAGCACATTGGGATAATGTGGATACTTATACAATCTTTTGAAATCATCTCCTTTTTGTAGGAATGGCTTATCAGCATTAAAAGAATGACTTATTCCACATCATTCTATATTATGTTTGGCTTTGTTTCAGAATTGATAGACAGAGCTATCTGAAAGAATGACAGTATTCATACTTGCATTTGACAATGCTCATACTTAAACCTCTTGGATTAAAATTCTCTTTAGCTTCCTCCCAACTCAGAAGTGTTAGTGATATTTAAGAAGAAAAGAAGGGCCACTTCACATAAGTTTCATGATCAAAGTTAAAGTATCATTATTGGCTGATAGCCATCCCAGCATGTAGACTGCAAAGTAAGAAAATCTTCAAAAGGCCTTTGACTTGAATTCTTCATCTGATAGAAAATTAGGACAGGTAATGTCTATTAAAAAAATGAGGCAACTGTGTCTCCTTAAACAATAATGTTTCTTGGCTGTCTTGTAGGGCTTCTGTTATTCTCTCCTGTCACAGTATAGTAAACATATGCAATACCCTGAAAACAAATGAGTGCAAATGATATTTATTCACCCAAGGAAAGCAAGTAACCTTGCCTCCTCTGTAATAACTGTTGCTGATACTTTATTTGGACTTCAAACAGGTTTTTGAGAAGGGTCAGACTCCAAGGGCAAGATAATTAGAGATAAAGGCTCACTGCTAAGTATTGCATCCCAGTTAGTAAACACTACCATAATGGTTGATGTGGGAGACACACACATACATACACACAAGAAAGGGAGACCATGACTTCCTTCCTCATTACTTAGTTTCTCTCCTTAAATAACATCTATACCTCCTCAAGGCTCTCCATCCCTTTGGGGTTCTCATGCAGAGGCCTATTCACACAGATGAGCACACAGAAGGAGCACCCTTGTAAGGCTCAAATGGGCACAGAAAGAAGCTGTGCTTGCTCTATAGCAGGAAGTAAAGCATAAGGTTCACTTTCTGGAAATTAGGTAAAGAGCAAAAAAAAATCACCTGGTTAAACTATAATACACAAGGAGATACATTATTTCACACCACACCCCACCCCAGGAGACTTGCCTGAATTTTAGAGTGTGCATATACAGCTCTTGAGGTCCTTTGATTTGCATGAAGCTTATACCTGTGAGTTGTAATACCCAATATTCTTCAAATTAGCTAAGAACAGATACTATCAACAAAATAAATGGACAACAAATTTAATCATATAAACATACAAACAATATAAAGAATTTTGAAAAATAAAAGTATCTTTCATGTTGATATGATAACACAATAATACCATAAAACAGAGCTGTCAAAGTTAACAGACCCAGTTCAATTACTATGTCAATGTTGTGACAAAAATATAGGTGGGAGATTTGCTTTTATACTAGTGCTTCATAACTTCATTTTTCCATTAATGTTAATTAGTTTAAAATGTGCTAGCATTTTTTAGGGTTCAGCAAACCTAAATGGGACTGAAAAAAAAAGTTCATTTTGGGAAATGCAGTGTGACAGATGAGACAGGCAACAATAGGAATGGCATAATTTAATGGACAGCCACCCATGTTCAATGTCAAGCCACCTGGGTACAAATCCTATACCTGACTTATTTTGACAAAGCAGTCTAACCTCTCCAAACTCCTGTCTCCTCACCTGTAGAATGGCTATAACGACACCCGCTACACAGTTTTATCATCAGGACTAAAAGGAAGAGTGAAAACAGAATGCCTGGCACCTGGTCAGGGTTTAATCAATGTTGGTTGCTCTGATATCTTCACCATTATTAGTATTGTTACCAGTCCTGCAAGTTGGAACTTTCAAAAACTGTAAGTTATTAACTCAAGAACATACCCAAGTCCTCAAGAAGGATTTATACTTAAGAATTCGCATCTCAGAAGCAGGCTGAATCCTGCCAAGGAAAAAGAATTATGCCGAAAATATCAAGCAGATGTCTGCAGCTTTGGGAAAAGTGGCTATAGAGCACATTCAACCATCGGATGCAGGAAGAGGGCCCAGTAAATGCAGATACCAACCAGGTAAGCCTTCCATGAGAAGGGTCAGAACCACTCCAGGAATATGTCAATAGCCCTCCTCTGGGCAATCCAGCTCCCCATGCACACTTCACAGGGAGCACTGAACTCATGCAATTTGCATCCCCAAACCAGACCAGAAATGTAATTACATTTCAAAATCATTGGCCCTAATTAAAATAGCAGTAAACAGCAAGTTTTACTGCTTTTATTCACTCAAATTATTTTTACTGTGCTGGAGCTTCAACACAGGGTGCCAAAAAAGCTAGAAAAGCATTCTACCAAGGAATTATATTCCCACCCCTCCTACTCATTTCTTAGAGAAAGATATATGTCATTTTCCACATATGGTAACATGTGGGAAATATATGGTATATTAGCTAATATATGGTATATATTAGTTCATTTAAATGATGGACAAAAAAATAGAGTATCTTCTTTTTTTCATATTTGCAGTTCCATCCTTTGTGTGCATATATTTCTGGGGACTGAACCCAGGGCTTGGACATGCCAGACAAGTGCTCAGTTCCCTGCCTTAAATTTTCCTTGATGTCTAGTATTGCATACTCTGTAGGTACACAGCCTTATGGTTGCCTACATGGGGAAGGCTAGTCCTAATTTTTTAAGAACACACATTTTATCTTCATCAAATAAAATTTATCATGCGTCTTTCAAGTTTGTTCCTTTGGTATAAATGAACTGTTAGTGTCCTATGAGGCACCTGGGTGGGGTCTGTGCTGAATCCTGTGTACCTGTGCCTGGCCTGTATTAACACTGGGGGCTTCCCCATGCCACTGATGAAACCATGCTGCAAACCTACCATTCTCACTGTCAGGGAGGGCTTCTCTGTGATCAGGTTGTATATTCACTTCCCTAACTGCATGTTCTCTAGGCTAACAATCCTCATGTACATCTTGCTTTTAGCTCCTATTAAGAAATATTACTTTGAAACAAATAGAAATAATCTTTTCAAATGCTACAGATAGAATAAATATTAATAGTGCATTTTAAAAAAATAAATTGAATGACCATTCCTTGATTTATTGTTTTTAAATTTGTGTCTTAGTATGGTGGTTTACCTAAATTGAAGCATAACCAATTTACATATTGAAAGATCATCTTATCTAATGTATGAAATATGATATGTCAAGAGCTTTGTAATGTTTTGAACAACCAATAAAAAAAAAAGAAAGAAAGATCACCTTTACAAAGGTTAGCTAAGTATACTTTTGGTACATCATCAGTTTTAATACTGATTTGATTTGGTTGTCTATAATTTCAATTTTACTTGTCTAAAAGGCAAATAAAACTCTGCTTCCTTTTGAAGAAAAATTTTGGCAACATCATAATGCATTGTGGTAATTGAGGATCATCCCTAAGTCCTGATTTTAATTACTGTTGTTTTCTTTTTAATAAGGTTCTTTATATTTATTTAAAGAATTGCCTTTGTATCTCTGGCAACCTTCTGCTTCGGAGCTAACTGTGGTTTGGGGTTAGTTACTGAATCACAACCTGACAGCAGTGAAGAAAAAATTGGCCTGTGTTATTTTAGAAGGACTGAATTGGGGATTTGCTGAACAGGTATGTGTTAAAACCATCCCAGAAATGGAGGATTCTATGTGCCTCAATTTCAGGGAAGCATTTTCTTAAACAGTAACATTTCCATGTACTATATACAAGGTCTGCACATTCTCTTTTTTCTTTTTCCTTTTTTTATTGATTGTTTTTTTAAAATACACCACAGTAGAATGCATTACAAATCTTATTATACATATAGAGCACAATTTTTCATATCTTTGTATATAAAGTATGTTCATGCTAATTCATGCCTTTATAGCAGTTGTAGGAGGAGGTAAGGAGTGGATGGGGAACCAATGAAACAAGATCAATCAAGAGTTGACAACTTCATGTATAACTAAAAAAAAAAATTAAAAAAAACAGTTGATAACTGTTGAAACGGATGATGGGTACAGGGGTTCATTAAACTACTCTCTCTACTCTTTTCTATCTTTGAAATATTCCATCATAACAAGTTTTTAAAATCCTGTTTGTAACAAATTTATAGCACTATTTTAAATGACCTATCTATGTGTACAAAATAAATCTGTATCCATGTAATAAAATTTGTTTCAAAGGGAAAAAAAGAAGAAATATTAATCATACTGGCAGAAATTTAAAAAATGGCGGCAGAAATAAACCTTGTTTAACAAGATTTTTCTCACTATCCATCATTGGAATCTGTCCACACCAAAAATGTCTACGTACCAATACCTGGAATTAAACACCCCATGAACAACAAAAGCACAGACCATTCTTCTTCTAATGCTTCATGTTCAATATCCTGTCAATTACTTTATCAGGTCTGGTCTCCTTTAATTATCAAATTAACAAGCTTTGAGAACTTAACACTTTAGCTCAGGCAGGAAAAAAAAAGTTGTTTATCTCCTATTCATTTTCCTCTTTATTATTTCAATTTATTATTATTACATTTTAAATTATGAGGCAGCACAAATTAAATCTATTTCTCTAGGTGGGACGCTAGTAGTAGTGCTGATAATAATTACAATGTACTGATAACTTTACTTACATATTTCCTTTAATGCTCATAACAACTCTAAGTGAAGACTGTTATTATCCCCTTTTACAGATGAGAAAACTGAGGCTCAGAGAGATTGAGAAACTTGCCTAAAGTCACTTGCCTAGTAAATGGGAGATCTTGAATTGAATCCAAGTCGTTGAATACTCTATATCTTTATCTGAACCAATTAAAATGGAAGAGGCTGGGAGTGTAGCTTAGTGGTAGAGCACATGCTTTTAGCATGAATGAGAAAATGGATTTCATTCCCTGTACCCCAAAATGGTAGAGGAAGGTAAAGTTCTATAATAAATAGTGGAGAGAGAAATAAAAAGTGCTAAGACTCAAACTTTTTAAAAAATGGCAGCAGAAATAAACCTTGTTTAACAAGATGCTATTTTTTAAAAGTAAAAAGCAATATATCTTATAATTTTTAAAATTTAAATTATAATCATGAGGCCAAGGATACAGTCTAATGGTAAAGCACTTGCCTACAGCATGCTTGAAGCCCTGTTCAATTCCCAGCCCTGCAAAAAAATAAAAATAAAATAAATAATATAATTAAGTAAATAGTAATTGCATCTTCTTGTTTCTTATTAGTATAGCCAAAATAGAGTGAAATTTTTTCTGGTTTGTGATTTTTTTTTTGACAAAACCATATGTACTTCACATAAGATTTTCACGGGACCAGTAATAAAAATACATGAATCATTTTCAAAAATACTTGAGAGTTTCATTAAATTTCTTAAGGGTCTTTCAAGGGCCTTTCGTATCTATCCATAATCCTTTCATTCACATCTTTTTTTTCCCTTTCACTTCCCTAATTAAAATGTTAACTGGTTCACCTCAGAATCTCATCTGTAAATGGCTTTTCCTGTGATTCCAGCCATCTTCCAACACTACTTATATTTTATCTTTTTGCAATTCATAAATGTCTCAGTGACTGCCCTAATTCATCTGTAAACATCTCTGACATACTCCTGGTTTCTCAGTCCCAAACCATCTCCAGTTGGCAGACCCTGCTACATCCACATTTCTCATGTCCTACTTTCACCAGTAGCCACCAGAATCCCACTAACAGAGTGGGCTCCAATAGGGTCTTTCACCTTGGAACAGGCAGTAGAAAGAAACAAATACCCTAGGACATAGTGCTGAAAACACAGGCAGAGGAAGGGAAACAGATAAATGTTTACATCTGGCAGGCACAGTATTAATCTTGCACATATATGTTCTCCTTTTGCCTATACAATTAACCCAGAAGACAAGTGATCTCCACAATGCCCCTATGAGGTGGGTATGAGAGTATTCTCCAAGTTAGAGGAGAAAACTAGGGTCTGAGGAAATAATTTACCCAAATGCACAGAACTAATGAGTGGTCAACCTCTCAGTGCACACTGCCTGACTATAGTGCAGGATGTTGTGCCATGGAGATCAGACAGTCACTGGTTTGGTTTCAAACATAAATCTTGCATAGATTATGAAACATTAAAAAAAAAACAAGCATTAAATTCAGTTTGACAATCACTGAAGTCTCACATCAGTCGGTGGGAGGGACTTCATTTTGTTTAGTGGTAATAACCACCTCCATTAGACCAGGATTGCTTCAAAAGTCTTTCATGTTTAAACAATTATACCTCATCTCTCCACAGAGAATAACACGGGCCAGACAGCATTGTGATAGCCAAGTGTACATGTCATCTGTGGAGTATCATAGTCTACAAATGCAATGGTAAACCAGATGATGTCACTTGGTGCCCCAACCAGAAAGGCCACCCAGAACCTGGTGGGCCCATAGATAGTGGCCAACAATCTAGCCATTAATGAACAGACAAAATGGTATTGTGCTAAACCTATAATGCTCTGTTGAACAGGAGGATTACTTCATCCCCTGATTTCACAATGGACAGCTATTTTTTTTTTCAGTAAGCTAAGGCTCTTATGCTCATCTAAAAAAAAAAAGCCACAAAGCACCTTTGATACATAGAAATGCAAATAAAATATTGAGCTGTTTGATATTGGTTTTCTTTTTGGTTTTTTGATATCGAGGATTGAACTCAGGAGCAATTAACCACTGAACCATATCCCCAGCCCTATTTAGTATTTTATTTAGAGACAGGGTCTCAATGAGTTGCTTAGCACCTTACTTTGCTGAGGCTGGCTTTGAGCTCGTGATCCTCCCACCTCAGTCTCCAGAGTAGCTAGGATTACAGGCATGTGTCACCATATCCGGCTTGGTTTTCCTATTTTGATATGTCTTGATATTTCTAGAGCAACATGATTTGAAGTTTCTAGTTAGACTAATAAATACTTTTTAAAAGATTATTTTATTTACACATATATTATTTATATGGAAAGAAAGGAGCACTTTCTGCCCCTTGTGATTAAATAAAAACAAGTTCCAGTTATTTGATTTCTATCATACATTCTATCATCCCCTAAAACTCTATGAACTCTAAGAATTTTAAAGGAAAATTCTTATTTATAACAAACCTTTTACACTAATACTGCTCTAATTCCATGCACTGAAAGATAACCTTGAATCTGCTTTTAATAATTGCTTTATACCAAACACAGAACACTCTACAGCTTACTCCCAAAGGAGAGATCTGTTCTTGTTACAATAACAAAGGCACACATGTTCATTGATTTGAGAGGAAAAGGAGGGTCACAGCCCCATTTTGATTTGGTCAGTGGATCAGCTGCTTTTGAGACCTACGGCTCAAACAGCTTCACTTAAAGCTGCCAAAATTTGAATGCTTTTCTGCTGCACTGAGGCAAACATCGGCTAAAGCTTTATGAAAGACTTACTGCAAAGTAAAAGTGATGTATAAAGAAAAACGAGATCCTCTTCTTACAGATGACATTTGTCTAGATTCTGTGACAACAACTTTTGGAAGTGAAACTGTTAGAGCAGGGTTGCTCAGGTCCATCACTATAGCCCTTCTGGAGGAATCAGTCTGTTATGAGGGACAGCCCTGTGCTGTGTGGAGTGTTCAGTAGTGACCTTTGCCTCTATATACTGGATACCAGGAGTATAACCCACTTAAATCATGACAACAAGAACATCTTCACAAACTGCCACATGTCCCCAGAAGGAGCAGTCACTTTCTTCCCAGTCTCCTTCCCACACTCCCAGTAGAGTACCACTAGATAAGGGTATAAATCTTGCCCTTAAAGCAGTAGATAAAGAATAATCTTTAGAAAAAAAACAAAGGAGAAAATTTCTTAAAATTTTACTGACTTAAGTAGTTAACTTCATACATAAATTAGTTTTAAAAATTCTAAAGATAAATTTATGATACTAAATATGGTTAGACATTTCACAAAATATTCTACAACTAAAAAAAAATAGTTCAAGACTACAACTCAAAACCACAAGTTCATGAACCTTAAAATGTCAGATTCTCTCAATGAGGTGAATACTGTATTTAGACTGATATATATGATTTCTTATGAAGCCCATATTTAGAGGAATGTGCTATATCATCTAAAAATGGCTCAATATCTAAACAGCGGCAGCACACCATCCATTTGTGGTAGTCTCAGACTGCTAATTATGAGTTTATTTAAAGTACTTTATAACTTCTTATTGCCTAAGGATTTTTAATGTTTTTCATTAAAAATACATTATTTCCATTATTTCTATTTCTTCTCATTGTCAGCTTGTTGTTGATATTCATGATAGATTATATACTTTATATCACATTTATATTTTAATATTAAAAATTAATGTTTTATTATTATTTCTCTGAAATATCTGAGAAGAATATTTCCTTTAGCCAAATTAATATCTTTTGCAAAAAACAAGAGCAGCTGAAATGTTAAATTACCAGCTTCTTCACTTATTTCATTGGAAGGTCCAAATACCCACCCTGCCTCACAGCAGTTAAGCTATTCCAGTTACAAGTCTAAAATTCAAACATATGTGATTTCCTCACATAGAACAATGTATATATCACTCCAAATTTTCAATATTATTTTTAGTCTCAGCTAACATCTGTGGGTTCTTAACCTTGGACAACTCAAGCTCATGCTGCATTAGTTTCTTCACCGACAGGAAAAAAAAAAGTGGGGGGGCGAATGATCTTTAAATTTCTTTTTCTCTCAAAAATTCTGAGGAAATTTTAGCAGAGTTGGTTGTTCTTTAGAAGTCCTTTCAGAGGAAGAATAATATCTAATGGCTTAGTATACCTGTTTAGTATAATATTTAGAAAATGTAAGTACATATGAAGTCTTATATACACATAATGAAATTTGTAAGTTCAACAAGGTAATCAAAATATCTCTAAAAGTACCTTAAAAGCGTCAAACCATTAAGTCAAATGAACCTAAAAACAGCTAATAGATATATATTTTTCACTGTTTTGACACTCCAAGGATGATGATAATGATGATGATGATGATGACGACGACAATGACCAAACTACCCTGACTCCTCAACTTGGAAAAAATAAAAAAATGTCATACAAATCAAAATGAGTACAGGCACCAGACTTTAAGTAGTATTAATTACACTCTCATGGAAATCTGGAGACACAGGCTTTTCAGCAGCTAAAGAGCTCCTGGAAGAAGACAGTGGTGATGGTGTCTTTAAAGGCCCCATAATCACAGAAAAGGTAGTGCAGTTACATGTGACAAGTGGAAGAGAAAGTTGGTTAGGGGTCAGACCACATAGTAGGAGAAAGAAAAGAAAAAAAAATACTGAAAACAGAGAATACTTTACCTAGAGCTCAGTAAATTATCCATTCTTTTTTTAATTTTATTATTTTGAGATTTTTGGTGATGGGTATTGAACCCAGAGCCTCATATATGTAAGGCATGTAAGTCCTCTACCACTGAGCTACATCCCCAATCCCAAATACCCCATTCTAAACACCTAAAGACAGAGAAAAAGAAAGAGTGAAAGAATGAAAGAAATACACTGTCAGCTTAGAGTGTGACTTCTTACTCAGGCTAGAGGTATTCAGATATGAAACCAATCACTATGTGGCTCACTGATCGTAAATTAATGGCCTAAGAGGTAGGTTCACTTAGCCAAACTTTACCTCCTTCGTCAACTCTGGAAATATCTGTCAGTATATTACCCAGACTTTCTCGCGTTCTTTCTTTCTTTTTTTTTTTTTTTGAAAATGAGATTAAGTCAACAGAAGAAAAACATCCTCATTACACAACTGGAAATCTTAAAATCGACTCCCTTCTTTATAGTCAGCATTTTCAGAGTGGGAACACAGCCTGCCCACATGGGGCAGCACTGAAT
This sequence comes from Ictidomys tridecemlineatus, assembly GCF_052094955.1. Lineage (NCBI taxonomy): Eukaryota > Metazoa > Chordata > Mammalia > Rodentia > Sciuridae > Ictidomys > Ictidomys tridecemlineatus. The sequence goes on from NC_135484.1 coordinate 133,901,179, forward strand.
TTCATTGGGCACACTCTAGGTCTGCACTTTCTTCACCAGAACATGGACCTTGGGAAATCTTGCAGAAATGTCAGTCACAGAAACCCAAGCCACTAATTCCATACTCACATTTAAAACTGAAAAATCACATTCAAAGAATAAGAATGCTCGATATTACGCCTATTTACCCTTTAATTCTGATGGCTACAGTCATCAAAGTTAGGTAATTAAGTTTAACTTAATCATTTAAAAGATAGGTTATATCTTTTTTTTCACTTCCCCTTTAATTATCATGTAAATTGTTTTATTTATTTGGAAAAACTTTATTAATATGAGAACTTCATAAAGTTCACCAAAATCACATTCATTAAGCTAAAATATGCTAAGAATGGAGACATAATGAGCAAGTTGGTGACATTTATCTAAGTGACAAATAGTAGGTTTTTCTTTATCGGTACCCAGGACACTCAACCACTGAGCCATATCCCCAACCCTTTTTATCTTTTTTTAAATTTTGAGACAGGGTCTCACTAAGTTCTGGAAACTTACTAAGATTCCAAGGCTAGCTTTGAATCTGTAATCCCTCCAAGATGCTGGGATTACAGACATGCACTACTGTGCCTGGCTTTACTTTCTAATGTAATAAACAATCAAAACCATAAGTATTATTATTAGGTTCAGTAAATATTTTTATTTTTTTATGTTTTAATTTGCAGAATAATTTTAAGAGTCTATTTTATTACCATAAATAATATATTTCAAAAGAAATTCAAATATACTGTGAGCTATTTCAGAATAATTAAAAATCTTTTCATATTTTTCCCATTGCTTAACTTACATAATTGACATGATATCACAGTTTCAACTATTTAGCATTTTGAAGAAATTTAACCACAAAGACAAACAGTTTTAGAATGTCAATTTCCTTACAGAAATTAGTTCACAATAAGAAACACGATCTTTTTTCCTACATAGAGGGTATATAAATCTGTATTTCCACCAGGATGGAACATCCACATCTGTGGCCAATAGAACACTCGGTTTATATAAATGTAAATAGACAGATGTGTGTATCTCCATAGCGAGGTGATACAGAATTCCAAGTTTGAAGAGACAGTATGAGAGAAAGAAGTCTTTCACATTTAGAATCAGTTTTGCATAATTTTTTCATGAAAAATCCTTTGAATTAATAAATAGTATATTCTTTATTTTAAAAAAAACTTAATGCTTATGAATAAGAGAACCTTGTTAATATCTATAAAGGTCAGTATGTAATACATAGTAATATCTACTCACAAAACATGCATTTGCAAACCTTACAAAATATAGTTTTAAAATAATTTTAAGTATTATTAAGTTCCCTGTAGACTCTATTACTAATGTGTCTGCATCTTATGCAGAGTAAGCCTAAAGCATGGAACATTGGTAGTGTTACTCTCTGAAAGAGTGAATAAGCAGCTGACTTATGGATACAGAGGTCAGGTCACTGTATCACTGGCTTTCTTACCTAGATCAATGATTCCAACTGTTCATTCTACACAAGTGCAGGTGATCGCAATCATTTACAGATGCATTATAAAGTTCTCATAACAGTGTAAATACACTTTAAAAGAATGTCTACATAAATAAAGTTTTTTAAAAAGAAAGAAAATACAGAAGGATGGGAATGGATAAAAGACATTAAGTCTAAATAAAGTCTTAAATAAAAGAAGAAAAAAAATAGAACCCCCAAAAGATTAGAATGGACAAGAGACTAAGAGAAAACAAAAAAATGTCAAAGCTAAGAACCTAGGGTTGCTGTGAAGAGCTAAGCTGCAGAACTCTAGTCAGGACTAGCTCCTTTGGATCCATAACTCCCTGACAATTAGCTTTCCTTTAGAGCACGTGGCCACTCAAGTACAGCAGTGAAGAACAACAGAACCCCAACTGACCAAAATACTTCTGAAATTCAGCTGAAGGCTGTCCTTATTAACTCTTTGACTTTAACATTTGTTGGAAATCTGTATAAAAGTCTACCTTGCTTCTTTGGGAGAAACCCACAATAAACTTAAATGAAAGTTTCTTGGATGTTGAGGATCTATCTATAGCTGGGACCAGCAAATGTTTTCTTAAACACCCAGACAGTAAATATTTCAGGCTTTGCAGACTACAGGCATTGATGACATGTAAACAAATGAGCCTGTGTTCCAATAAAACTTTATCTACCAAAAAATAACTCAGTGGATTGAATTTGGCCTATAAGCCATAATTTGCCAAACTCTGGTCTAGAATATTTTATATTAAAAATACTTCCGGGGCTGGAATTGTGTCTCAGTGGTAGAGTGCTCCTGTACCATGTATGTTAGATCCTCAGCACCACATAAATGAAAAATAAAGATATTGTGTCCACCTAAAATTAAAATATATATATATATATATATATATATATATATATATATATATATATATATATATATATAAAAACACTTCCATGCTTTTTAAAGTCAGAAATTCTCAATGACCTTGTCAATTATTTTTCTTTAGAGAAAATGTATATGTGTCCCCCCAAACAACATTAACTTGAGCTCTACTAATTGGGCATTTGGGATTGTACCTTTGAACAGACTGAGGTTTACCACCACTCCATCTTGCAAAAGCAGTGCTTATTCTCTGTGATAACTGGGCCTGAGAGGACTTGTGTATAAAAGCTCAAGAAAACAAACTCACAAATATCAAAGCAAGTTGTAGTATACAAACTAAGATTATTAAAAACAAATTGTATCTGTTTATAAAGTGTTCAAACTTAATCATTATTTCAAAGTAGTTTTTAGCTTTAACTAGTATATATCTCAAATCACTACAATAATATTTCTTTAAAACTATCCTATAAATTTCTATTGTTCTCTCATTTGAACCACCTAGCTTTCAAGTCAGTGAAGTTTTAATGAAACATAAGATACTCATTCATTTAAAAACTTTCACTGAATGTTTATTAGCAGACAGACAATGCTTGAGAAGTTGGAGATTTAAGAATATAACACAGTCCTGCCACTAAGAGATTCTCAGTCTGGCAAAGAAATCTCCTCAGAAAACAACAATGAATCTTTAAGAACAATCTTATTGTCAGGCTAATTGTTATTTTATTTTTATTTACTTATTTATTTTTGTGGTATTGGGAATGAATTCAGGAGTGCTGTACCACCGAACTTCATTCTGAGCCCTGCTTCCCTTTTATTAAATTTTGATACAGAGCCACTGAGTTGTTGAGGTTCTCCCAAAGCTGCTGAAGCTGGCCTTGAACTTATGGTCTTCCTGCCTCAGCCTCTTTAAGTCCCTGGGACTAGGGTCATATGTTGGCCATCAGGTTAACTTTTCTTTTCTTCTTTTTGGTACAAGGGATTGAATGCAGAAGTGCTTAACCACTGAGTCACCTCCCTAGCCCTTTTTATTTTCTGTTTTAAGTCAGGGTCTCACTAAGTTGCTTAGGGTCTCACTAAGTTACTTAGGGTCTCCCTAAACTGCTGAAGCTGGCCTTGAACTTGCAATCCTCTTGCCTTAGCCTTCAGAGTCTTAGGATCATAGGCAATTACCACTCCACCTAGCTTCCGGTTAAATTTTAATATGAAAATTAATTTTTAAGTTCCAAGAAATGCTATAAGAAAGTAGATTAACTGTTGCCTAGCACTGGGAGTTTGTGGAACACTGAAATACTGTGAATGGGTACCAGGTTTCTTTTAGAAGGCATGAAAATGTCCTAAATTTGAATGTAGTGGTGTTTGTAGTACTATCTGAATATAATAAAATTCATTTAAGTATAAAAAAAGAAATGGTGTAAATATTAGGAATTATATATTTTATCAAATTAAGCTTTAACATCAGTTTCACATATAGCTTTATATTTCTGCATTATTTATTTATATAAATGGAGTAAAAATATGGAAAACACTGATTTTAGATATGTAATAAAACAAATGATGTGTGCTACAAAGCCAAGTTTTAAACAAATGTTTAAGAGAAGCCCAAGTTGCAGAACAATACATACAGGGCAACTCCTCTTGGAAAGAACTGAAGAAACATGGAACATCTCTGAAGGACTGTTCACAGAGGTACTGGGGATAGTTATTCTTCTGCTCTCCTGACACCCTCACATGCTAAGCAAGAACTTTACCATCAAGTTACACTCCCAGCCCAAATGTACAAGTATTAGGCTATCCTTATGAGATGCAAACAAAGGACAGGGGTGGGAGGTTATCTTCAAATTTATCTTTTTACTCTAAAACCTAAGAATGCTTTTTCCTCCCCTATCCTGATTTACAATTAGTCCCCTATCCACCCAGAAGTAAAAGTTAAAAAGGAGAATACAGAAACTCAAACAATGTGTATAAACATGATTGTGAGAAAAGAGGCAGAGATTATCATTCACTAAACAGATTCCTTGAGCACCCCACATACCAGATGCTGCAGGTAAGAACAGCTAATATCTCCCTTTTCCTTTTCCCCTTACTCACAACATCCAGAACCACAAATTAATTAAAGAAATGCTTCTGGCTTCTTGGGCAACACAAATGACAGGCTAGCATATTATGCTTTAACAGTCCATCATGGGGATTTTTAATTTAAGCAACTGTAAAATAAAAGTGTACTGACGCTAAAGATACTGTATAAACCTGTCACTTTAATCTTTCTTCATGACTTGATGGTTTAATTAGGTGGCTATACAATGCCATAAAGTTTCACTAAAAAAATTATAAGCATTACCAGTTGCTGGATATGAAACAAATCATAACACTGGGCTTTTATTCTCAGACTATCAGACTAAATGATAGTGAAATTGAATAAAACTTCTTGGAATTAGATTAGATAGATATTTTTACTTTGTAAAGAGTGTCTTTGCTTGATTAGGATTTCTTGTGCTTCACTACATCAAGAAGTAAGATGGGAGTGCACAGCTTATTTAAAACCTAATGCTGGAAACAGAGAGCTTCCACAAAAACTATGACAAAAGGAAACAAGCTGATGCAAACAAACAAGGTTTTCTGAAAGAAGAAACTGATGATGCTTCTAACTACAAGAACTGATTTCAAATTTCTTTAAAAATTTACTCTGACAGCATAGCCATTTCTGGGTGTCTATTTCATGGAATGTGAAAACAAACCAAACCAAACCACTAAGTATCTAATTGTTTGAGTCTATGTGAACAGGAGTGACTTCCAGAAAGAACCATCAGTTTACTCCTTTTTCCTTTGCATTCACATGGAAATTTTAGTTGGAAAACAAGCTTGATAAGACCTACTAATGAAAATGGTAAAACTGGAACCCTGCCCAGTTTTTAATGTTGAATTAAAAAAAGAAGACCCATAAACCTGATGAGCAAACAAGGTCAGATTTATACTTCTTCATTTATTACTTCTGACATTTCTAATGGTTAAGTGTAAAATTTTTCACAGGGTACAGAACATTTGAAAAGGTAATTGCTGCTAAAGTCTAAAATTCTCTTTTCAATTATTATTTACTGACCTCTTCTGGGACTCTCATGATTGAAGAGAATGCCATTCACTGCAAAGAGATTATATGCCTCCCGGAAGTTCACCACAATCCAATAAGCATACAATTTTGCTGCCCCTGTTGAATTAATTTTTTAAAAACAAATTAAGTTTATTATAAAAGACAAGGATTTTCACTTATCTTAAAGAACAAAAATTACAGTTTGTTTCAAAGTAGCAAAAAATGTGACTCCAAAGCCAAAAGAAAAAAAAAATTCCTATGCCAGTTAATCAGGTTTACCAGGAAATATTTAATAATTTCCTACTTTTGTAATAGCCACAGTTTGTTCTTTCACCATCTAATTGTTTCAACTGTACTGTGTGCAACTGCGATATATCAAATTCTCCTTTCTAGGTAGTTTTTGTTTGTTTGGTTTTAGTTTTAAAGAATTAGAAAGAAAAAAAATTGGGGATCTTAACATTTAGATGTTTTGAAATTTTATCACTAAAGTCTTTCATGAATAGTCTCTTTACAAATATATTAAATGTGATAGTAATATTTTTTCCCTAAGGGTTTGGGTTCAGGGGAAAACTTTTATGAGAGACATAAAAACATGAAATCTTATCACTTCAGCACAATCTCAGAGAGTTTAGAAAAAGAATAATGTTGGGTCTAAGTTTTCTTTTAAAGTGATCTGTGTAGAAGGGTTGAATGAACACAGATTGGTGAAGTGAGGTGGTAATTTTACCCCGAAGGCAATTGCAGCAAATACTTGTAGTTAGCAATGTATAAAGGTATGCTTCTCAACAAGTCTAGTCACTGTAGTCTATCTTAAAGTTAATCTCACACCCAAATGACTTCAGCCATGAGACATGTACAGAATGAAAGCAGAGCAGAAACACGCCCCCCACACCCACTGAGCTCGCCATGCAGGCAGGCAGCAGTGCACACGCGGGTTCTCACCATAGGGCGACCGAGGATAGAATGGGGTAGTTTCCTTCTGGGGTATTTCTTGCACTTTCCCATAAAGCTCACTTGTTGAGGCCTGATAGAACTTCACAGAGTTGATAAGGCCACAGGTCTTAATTGCATCCAAAAGCCGCAAAGTGCCAATCCCATCAACATCTGCAGTATACTCAGCTAAGTCAAAAGAAATCTGGAAAGAGAGGGCAGAGATGTGGCCAAATCAGTGGGGTGAGGAAGACTACAGTTTCATACACTGTGAAGCATCATATGGGTGAGGAAACACCATCATTTTCAAACAGCAGAGTAATAAGACTGTGGATGTCATCTACTTCTAATATCAAATGGCTGGAAAAATATTTTAATATCCACTCATTACTTATGGTAATGTGAAGAACAGTTTAACCACCCTTACATTAACATCCCATTCTAGGTTGAAGCCCTGGGGCACTACTTATCACAGGGCAAAGCTCTGCTCCTAGAAGATGTTCCTTTAAAATTCAGTTTGGACTAATTTCTTGAGTGTGGCTCATATTTTTCACATTTTAAATGAGTTCCAATTGATTATTTTGCACTGAGAAGACTGAGAACATGTGCTTTAGAATACAGTTGATTTTTAAATGGACTGTTTGTTTTCTATTTTTAAACTAAGAAGCAAGAAGGACTTTGTAATATTTTGCAAGCATATGTAATTTTTTTAACGTTTCACTTCTTTCTTTTTAAAATTGCTTTTATTTTTTAAATACATGAAGTGGAATACACCACAATTCTTATTACACATACAGAACATAATTTTTCATATGTCTGTTTATATATAAAGTATGTTCACACCAATTCATGTCTTCATACATGTACTTTGGATAATGATGTCCATCACATTCCATCATCATTGCTAACCCCCTGCCCCTCCCTTTCCCTCCTACCTCTCTGCCCTATCTAGAGTTGTCTATTCCTCCCATGCTCCTGAGAAAACATTTGGAATTTGTTTTGGGGGGATTGGCTAACTTCACTTATCATTATCTTCTCCAACTGCATCCATTTACCTGCAAATGCCATGATTTTATTCTCTTTTATTGCTTAGTAATATTCCATTATGTATTTTATGTCACATTTTTTTTTGTCTATTCATCTACTGAAGGGCATTTAGGTTGATTCCACAGGTTAGCTATTGTGAATTGTGCTGCTATAAACATTGATGTGGCTGTGTTTCTGTAGTATGCTGTTTTTAAGTCCTTTGGATATAGACGGAGGAGTGAGATAGCTGGGTCAAATGGTGGTTCCATTCCCAGTTTTTCAAGGAATTTCCATACTACTTCCCATATTGGCTGCACCAATTTGCAATCCCTCCAGCAATGTATGAGTGTGCCTTTTTTCCCACATCCTCACCAACACTTATTTTTGTTTGTCTTCATAATAGCTGCCATTCTGACTGGAGTGAGATGAAATCTTAGAGTGGTTTTGATTTGCAATTCTCTAATATCTAGTGATGATGAACATTTTTCATATATTTGTTGATTGATTGTATACGTTTTTTATTATAAGGCACAGTGCATACAGCAATATACTAATATACATATGAATTGACTTCTTAGAGAATCTTGAGAAATAATTCAATGTTTTGCAGTTCTTTATGTTTTTTTAAATACATTTGACTGATACACTTTCTTAAATTATCTCTACACTTAATAAACAAGTTAACCTAATATTAAATGTTCTAAAATAATAAGTGTTTATCATTATTCACTGCTTTGTGAATGCCCTCAGTCTTCACACTACGAAACTTCTCACTGAGACCAACAGCACTCTTTGTTTCTTGGTCCTAAGTGGCCCCTTAGCAGAAGCTGTGGCCTGAACATAGTATTACTTGGGCAATTGGGAAATTGCTCACTAGGGACTCAACCAAGTCTACTAAATTCATGTCATCTAGGCTTGTAAGCAAAGCTCAGGTTGAAGCAAGAAAGAAAAGATATGTCTCACCCTAATCTTTCAAAGTCACAAAGGCAAATTAAAGGCCATTTTATTTTTTAAAAATAATAGTTTATTGAGACATAATTTACATACCATAAAATTCACCATTTTAAAGTTTATGGTTCAATGGTTTTAGTATAATCACAACATTATGCAATCATCATTACCATCTAATTCCAGAACATTTTCATCATCCCAGAAAAGAAATTCTGTACCCATTAGCAATCACTACCCAGCCCTTAATTCCCACTCCAACCCAGACAGCCACTAGTCTATTTTCTGCCTCTATAAAATGTCTCTAGCTACTGGGGACATTTACAAAAAATGGAACCATACAATAGGTGGGCTTTTGTGACTGGCTTCTTTAATGTAATGCTTTCATTTCTTTTGGAGATTCATTACACACACACACAAACACACACACATGAATGAATGAAAGGAGTTGCCAGGCTGTTTTCCAAAGTGCCCACACCATTTCATTCTCATCAGCAGTGACTAAGGGTTCTAATTTCTCCACATCCTAACCAAAACTTGTTGTGGTTTGTCTTTTTGATTATAGTCATGCTAGTGGTTTAAAGTGGTATCTAATTGTGGTTTTGATATGAATTTTCCTGATGACTAATGATATTGAGCATCTTTTCATATGTTTATTGGCTAACTATATGTGTTATTCAAAAATGTGTATTTGAATCCTTTGCCCATTTTTAAATTGGGCCATTTGTCTTTTCATTATTGAGTGGATACAGGTCCCTTATCAGATATATAACTTGCAATCTTTTTCTCCCACTGTGAAGGTTGTCTATCCATTTTCTTAATGGTGGCCTGTGAAGCAAAAAAATATACTTTGTATTTCATCATTTATATTTTTGGTGTCATATTTACAAACACTTTGCTTAACTCAAGATCATGAAGATTTTACTTCTGTGTTTTATTCTCAGTGTTTTATATTTCTGTCTCTCATATTTATTTCTACAATCTATTTGAGTGAAGTTTTGTATATGGTTTGGGGGTCCAACTTCACTGTTTCTCAGTTGTCCCAGCACCATTTGGTGGAAAGGCTATTATTTCATGGTTGAATGGTCTACATGATGGGCTGTTTTGTTCTCAGGAAAAGCAATGGCCCTATGTTGAAAGAACAGAGAACTGAGAAGACATCAAGACTGGGGATATCAATAGCTACATGAAAACAAGCTAGTTTTACTTAGGTCTTCCTTATGGGGCAGACATAACACATAATAGTTTCTGTGAATAGATTATTCAATCCTAAGAACAGATAAGCACTTAAAGTGGGACAAAGAAGTTATAGTAAGAGGTAGAGTAGCATATTTTACTCATGGTGAATGTGATATATATTGTATATATTACATATCTGCATTTTATTCATGGTTAAAAAATGTCCCATTAATCTTAGGAACTTAAGAAATTCATTATTCAGAGGACATACTCATGGCAAAGGATTTAAAGCAGTTAGGCTGAAGCTAGTAGATGAGGCAGAAGGTAGTGTGGTGGGGGGAGCAGTCTGTCTACAAATTTTGACTACATCAAGAATACAGCATACATCACATAATAAAAATTTTGAGGATAAGACTGATAAAATCTAACAGTTTACAAAGTTTTTTTTAAAAAATAAAGTATTAAATGAAGTAATTTCCTTTTTTAAAAAAAATCAAAACAGTACTTTATAGTTTGATCAACTCCTAAAGGTTATGATTATTAAAGCATTGAGAGTTCATGGAGTTACAGCCCACTGGCTGAATATGGCTAGCTGCCTATTAGGGAATTAAAAGTTTCATGAGATACAGCCACATTCAGTCCTTTACACATTTTCCATGGCTGTTTTAGTGGTATGACCACAGAGTTAAATAGCTGTTACCCAGAATTTGTATTTCTCACAAAGCTGAAAATCTTTATTATCTGGTCCTTAACATAAAGTGCTCTCCAATTCCTAAACTAAGTCAGTAATATCTGAGAGCCAAATAGATTATTTAAAAATGTTATTATTAGTTTCTGTGTCCTCTCAGTGTAGATGCTCCCAACTTATGATGGGATTACATCCCAGTACACCATCTTAAGTCAAAAACACATTTAATACACTGAACACTCTGGCTGAGCAACACAGGACACTGTGGAGTGTGGGTTGTTTCCCCTGGTGACCATGTGGGGCTGACTGGGAGCTGTAGCCAATGCCACTGCCCAGCATGGAGAGAGGATGGGACCACATATCACTAGCCAGAGAAGAGATACAAATTCAAAATTTAAAGTATCATTTCTACTGAATGTATAATGCTTTTTTTTGCACCACTGAAAAGGTTGAAAAATCCTAAATTGGGGACCATTTGAGCTACAGGGTAATTATGGAGTATGTTTCTAGTTACAAAAAAAGAGCTGCATTTTCAGAGACATGAAAACTTAGTTAATAACAAATATTTTAAAACATTGAGTATACATAAATTAATTAATAAAATATATTATTTTAATGAATGTATTTACTAAACTGCTAATAAATTTAGCTAAAAAATTAATAAAAATTTATTTTTTATTGTTCACTGATGAAGAAATCAAGACTGATTTTAAAAAACAAACAAACAAACAACAACAACAAAAAACCCAAAACACCAAAACCATTTTCATTTTGGGTTTTTACCCCAGCCTATATAATAATGCCTAATTCCCTTTCTAGAAATATCTTCTTCCCTTGGCTGCTGGGTCTTCACATTCTTCCAGATGTCTTCCCCCTTCCTTGGCAGCAACTTTTCAGGCTCTGGTGCTGTCCCCATGGGTCTCCCCAGGTACCCGACATCTCTGCTCCAGCAACAGGATTCAGTGTAGAGCCTTTCCTCTTTCTACCCACCTTTTCTATGTGTCACAAAACCAAATTGCCATCTCACTATTGTTGTGCAGTTGGCTCCAAGGGCTCAACTCCCAGCCAACTCCCTGTTATTTGCCTTATCTATTCACAGAAAAAATTAGCTTTTCTTATCACTTCCAGACAAGCTCCCACATGTAGATTTTACCATCACATTTAATAGCAACTAGCACAACAGCCTCCGCCACTTCAATTACACCCCTCTACCTGGTCCCTCAAGTACTATTATCTTTTCTCACTAGTGACCCAGCCTCTCTGGCTATCCAGTGTCCTCACAGTTGTGCCAACTTGTTCCTGCCTTGAGCCCTTATCCTGGCTATCCCTGCACTGTACGCATGAGCTCTTCATTACCTCTTTTCCTCTCCTTCATCTCTGTTACTCCCTCTAGAACAACTCAATGCTTGTCACCTCTATCTGTCCAGCCCATTGTCCTGCATAATTTCTTCATTGAACTCTTTTATTGTGGCAGGAATAGGGACCTCAAGAAGTACAACTGTGCCAAATTTTCATGTGGGACTCCACTCTGGAATCTAGTGTGAGGGAAATAGCTCCAGCCAAGAGTTGCTCAGTGAAAGTGGTTTACCAGATCTTCCTAAAGTTCCCTTGTACTTTCTCTTCACACAGAATACTCTTACCTCTAAACACCCATAAGAATATATATTTTTAAAATTCTGAAATCTACTAAAAGCAAATGCTAAGGCAAACAAAAAGAAACACACACACACCAACTTCCACCACCCTTACACTCTCGACTGTAAACTTACTGGGGCAGGGGCCTTCACTATTATCTGTCAGGGATATTTCCTAGGATTGCACCAAGTCAAAAAGCGTCTAAAATTTTTAAATGAAAAGACATTTGAAAAAAAAGTTCTGTCTACATATAAAAAATTAAATATGGTATACATTCATTCCACAAATGCTAATAAAATCATTATCTTCTAAAGTATAAATGAATTGGGGAATATTTGAATAATAATTAAGTAACAAAAGAGATTCAAGCACAGTAAGAGAGAACTGCCTCACAAAGTGATGAATTGTTTGCAGGCTTTCAGCTGAAACAACACACAGAATGAAGGGAGGAATTTAAAGAAGGGAAAAATTACTTATAGCATACTTTGTTTGCCTCTCCAAATCCTTAAGGTTCCTTGGTACAGCCCCCTGGAGATTTGGCCTCCAGGCCTGATTTCCAACTTACCTCCATTCACACCAGCACTGCCTGAGGGCTTGGGCCTTTTGCTCCTCCCTCTGTTTGGGATATTTTGCCTACACTTCTCATTCTTTCTCCAGAGTCCTTTCTGAACCTATCCACCTAGAACAACTGCTTTCATCCCATTCTCCCCAGGCCAGTTCCACCTCACTGCACTCCCCACCTTCCAGTACCCCTATCCTCTTGTGTCAGGCCAGCCTGTAAGCTCATTGCAGATAGAAGCTTTGCTTATTTCTTTTCTTTTTCTTGTTTTTCTACAACAAAGAAGAGTGTCTGTTGCGGAGAGAAGGTACTAGGGAATTTTACTTGAATGAAGCACTGAAGTACCTCATTACACAATAAGACAACAAATTTTACATATGGAGCAAATTCCAATTTAAAATCTCAATGAATAAGCCATGTTTTCTGGCTACAAATGTCATATCAGAAAAAGACTTGTCTGCAAAAGAACTAAATGTGGTAAAAGATAACCAGAGACCAAAAAAAGTCTTCCTCTAACATTTGATCTGAAGACACATGAGGAGGCTCAAGATACCCAGGAGCTGGAAATGCCTAAGACCACACAAGCAGCAGCACTGTTTACTGCTCCTCTGTGGGTGAAAGTTATTAATCAAGGAGAGCAACAATAAAACATTGCTTTCCATCCTGAATTAGTCTTTCCCTGTTAGCAGGAGTCCAGCAGAGCTGACAATTTACTTAGCAGCTGGGGCCAGATGCAAATCTGTTTTTCCAATGCTGGGCAGAGTCAGGTAAGTGTGAGTCTAGCTTGGCAAGAAAGGAGGGCATCTAAAAAGGTACTGCCTTACCACAAGTGGGCAACAGGGCCTGAGTATAGAAAATACAAAGGTGAAAAGAAACAGAACCTCATCCTCCCTGCTGCCCTGCCTCTGCCTTCTGGGTGCAGATGAGAAAGAGCTATCAAGAAGCTACAAAAAGGTGTTACAGCAACAGACAGAGGCAGGGTGAGAGGGCTGCAGAGTGTGTGCACCGAGACAGACTTAAAGGAGAGTCAGATGACAAGGATATATCAAAGATGGGCTCATGGAGGAGATGGCCACATGAGGAAGTAGAGATGTAGGGATGTGAGCTATTTTAATAGAGGGTGGGGGATCAACATGAGCAAAATGGGGAAAAATGCACTGGCCACTATTCAGAAATAAAAAGTCCTGTATTTACATACATGAAAGCAGAGGCTATTCTGAAATAGTCTATCTCTGCAAATCCATAGTTTGTTCAGGGGCCTCTGTACCCAACACTGCCTCTGAAGCAGAGGGTAGTGTCATTACTCTGAGTCTCATCTCTCAGTAGAGATTTCAAGCCTCCACTCCAGGGCCCCCAGCCCAGCCCAAGTCTATTTATTTCAGAAAGTATTATTCCTCATTCCATAAACCCAACTTTATAGGATTTTTTTCAATACCTATTGCAATTATATTTTCCTTCAAAAACATTTATAATTACAGTTTGGAATATCAACCAATCATGAGGTTGTTACTCTACCAGAGTGATGAATTCCAGCCAGACTAAACACATGTGATATCTTTGTTTGTCTTTGTATGCTCAAAGGTAAATTAAGATGTACTTTCCATTAAGGATTTTGAAATACCCAAAGTAGAATAAGGGTTCTCATAGGGAAGCAGAACTTCCATTATATAAGACAAGGTAACAATCCCAGAAGGCACCATGCTTCAAGAACTCAAAGTCACACTGCAGTTGTCTGTTGGCCTGCTCCCTACACTGTGAGGCCAAAGTTTTACATCTTTTGTGCCTACTGCTCAGGATACAGGAGGACAAAAAATATTTGTTCAATGTTAAATATTTACATGAGTTTTTATTTTTAGCCATAAAAGTGAATTGAAATTTTTACTAACCAGAGTATAAAGGACATAGGGTACTCTACTCTAAAACATTCCATAGTTGTTTTTTTTTGCTGTTGTTTTGAGTTTTTAAATAAGGGCTTAACTCCTGCTCCAGAAGGCCAACCTCACTGTAATATCTTACTTAAAAACTGTTGGCTTCTCTTATTTATTGACACCACAAAGAAGATTAGTGGCTCAAGAGAATTCATTGAGTTTAGGACTCTATTTCTAAGATGCTGGGACTAGGTTTTTTTCTCCAATTCAGTGATGACTCTTTGGTCACAATTTCTTGCTACTTTTACATTTTCAAAGAATCTCTGGTCCCGTTCCTTTAAATCTTTCCTAAAGTGTTTTCACAAAACAAATATTAAGTTTGAAACAGATATTTAAAATTTAAAAATTATTTTTATTAATTTAAAACAAATATTAAACTAAATTCTCAGTTTTATAAAAAACAATTACTAATAGGGCATTATGTAAAATTGTGGATGTGTAACCGACGTGATTCTGCAATCTGAATTTGGGGTAAAATTGGGAGTTCATAACCCACTTCAATCTAATGTATGAAATATGATATGTCAAGAGCTTTGTAATGTTGTGAACAACCAATAAAAAAAAATAAAAAATTAAAAAAAAATTTTAGAATGTGATTAAAAAAGAAAACCTCCTAAGTCTCTTAAAACGCGCATCCAACCATATTCAAAAGCTTCCATCAGCCATTTTTAGTTCTGGCTGTATATAGCATGAACACATTATTTTCACATTTCTATTGCTCTATAGTTGGAATTAGGAGATTCTGGACCCCAATGACAAAGTACAAAAGTAGCCAGGCATGGTGTCGTGTGCCTATAAACCAACTACTCCAGAGACTAAGGGAGGAAGTGATCAAGCTCTAGACCAGGTCAGGCAATGTCATAAGACCCCACATCAAACAAAAAAAGAAAAAAAGAAAAAGAAAAGAAAGCACACAACTACTCTAAGACATTAATCTAAATCAGAAAGTGAACAATCAAACTGGCTTTGAAACACCTTATGTGATTTAACAACTTTATTCTTCTGAAGGATCCTGATCATACATACCAAGACAGGCTACTGTTCCCAAGTTCTCTGCTGGCACAGAGTGATTGCACAAGTGGGACTGGAGGGTTCACTGTGTCGGGGATATTAAGCCAAAGGCCTTGAAATATCAAACCAAAGGGTTAAAAATATTCATTGAAGACAATCTTACAGATGACTACAGAATATTACCATTCAGATTATGGTAATTTGGAGTGTTCTCCATACAAACTAATGAAAAGTCACTTCAGTTGGGCATAAGGGAAGTGAAACACAACAATTACCTTATATTCCTCACTGTTATTATGAAGTTCTACTTTCCTTTTATGGCTCCTAAAAGTACATTTGTAATTACCAGTACTGTAACATTAAAGTGGGAACAGAACAATAAACTTAGTACCTCAGTAGTTTGTCATTCTTTATTCATTAGACAAAAAAAGAACAAAAATGAGGAATTGCTAAAAGGTTGAATGAGTCTAAGAACCCACAACATGGCCTGATATTGTAAGACTGGAGGTCTCAACAATTCACATGGAAGGATTCTCTACGACAGAAGTACAGTTAACACCCCTAGGCATAAAAAGTAACTTGCTTTAGGGTGCTTTTGACCTTTGAAGAAACTGGCTTATGCCAATGATTATAGGTCACAGTATGAGAGAGACCAAGTAACAGCAAGTTATGTAGGTAACAGGCATTCTCTCTCCTTTCTTGCTTCCACTTCTCTTGACCTTGCTCTTTCTAAAATAGTATATAGATAATCAGAGGAAATACAAAGAGGGATAAATGTACAAAAGTCCTTTTATAATAAATAACTTCCACATGAGAGACCAAGAAGATTTTTAGAAAATATTTTATTGAAAATGTATTAGTCTGCTTTCATCACTGTGACCAAAATACCTGACAAGAACAACTTAGAGGAGGAAACATTTATTTTGGGTTCACAGATTCAGAGATTCAGTCCATGGTCAGCTGGTTCCATTGCTCTGGGCCCAAGATGAGGCAGAACATCGTGGCAATGGGCATGGCTGAGGGAAGTTGTTCAGGTCATGGCATTCAGGAACCAAAGAGAAGGAGGATCCATGGACAACATATATAATCCCCAAGGCACACCCATAGTGACCCACTTCCTACAGTTCCACCTTGTCTGCCCACAGGCACCACCCAGTGATCCATTAAAATTATTAATTCATCAAATGGATTAATCCACTGATTAGATTACAGCTCTCATAATGTGATCATTTCACCTCTGAATGATTCTTCCTGCATTAACACAGAAGCATTGGTAGGGAAGAGAGGTGGGTGCCTCATAGCCAAACCATCACAAAGTCCTGAAAAGAAAAACTAGGAGTTCAAAAGAAACAAGAACAGTGGGACAAACTGGCAAGCAAATGAGAGAAAATAACAAAAAAGACATTCATCAAAATGGAATAAAATTAAAATTGTATTCAAGAAAGAACAAGGTAGGATTCAAGGGCAGGAATTCAAGGTCAATAAAAGAGCAACCAAATATTGAGAGAAATGTGGGTATAGGAGGGATGCAGAAGCCCCCAAAAGAGAAAGCTAGAATTCTGTCTCTACTTGCAGCAGAAGACAAAAGCAGGTTCCAACTTTCAAACTCCCTTTAGAAACAGGCAGGAAAAGCAGTAAATTTAGAGCTATTCTAGATCTAAGACGAACTGGAAATTAAACCAATCACCAGTCTGACTGGCATTCAAGAAGTCATAAGTGATACAGGAGAACTTAATGTACTATGACAAAAATATCAGCAGGTTATTAATGTGACTTTGGTCCATAAAAAGCTAGTTCACAGTCACACTGTGAGTAAACTCAAATCCCTAGGCCATTGCTGGCTGTCTTGTCCATAGTAAAAAATCTAGGAAAGTCTACGGCTAGGAAAAGAATCAATGAATAGAGATAACACCATGGCAGAAAATCAAATGGCTCAGTGGGAATCAAAGTGTGCATGCTATTTTTGCAAATATCTTTAGGGATTAAAACAGCATAAGGGCAGGAGAGAGTGAGGGGGGAAACTGTGGATATAATCACCAACATTATCACAGGCCTTGACAATACCATAACAATGTACAGTTAAGAAATAAATCAGAGTGCCCCCAAGTTCCATCCTCAGTATCAGAAAATTAAAAAATAAAAGAAAGAAAGAAAGAAAGAGAGAAAGAGACAGAGAAAGAAAGAAAGAAAGAAAGAAAGAAAGAAAGAAAGAAAGAAAGAAAGAAAGAAAGAAAGAAAGAAAGAAAGAAAGAAAGAAAAGGGAAGGGAGAAATCAAAGTCATTCTGAAATAGGAGAAAATCCTGTCTCCTAATCATCAATAACAGGTTCCTACACCATCCTTAGCAGTCCCCAACCCCACCAAAAGTAGAAACTCAACGAAAACTAAAAGCAGGAATAAAAATGTGCAAGCTAGAAGGGCAAAATAAAAAACAGATCCTGTCAGTGACTAATTTAAAGATGGTCTTTATTCCATGTTTTGGAAACAATGTGGGAAAGGGAGTAAACAATGAAAACTTCCAAAGGTTCCACTGTTTTTCCAGAAATGTGTGAAGTCAAATCAGAAATTATATACTGCAAGGTCTCATAGTATGATACAATGTGTTTGAAAAATGGCAGAACACTTCAAATTGGAGAATTTGAAGAGAATGGGTTGGAATTAAAAAAAGAGAGCACCCCCACCGGCAGACACCTGCCAGAGCTCCAGCACAGGACCACCTCTTCCTACCAGCAGACTACAGTGGGAGCTCAGGCCCAGCCCAGATCTGCCAACACTGACTTCCAAAGGACACAGGCCCAGGGTAGGTTCCAGTTCGCCACGTCCCCCACCCCCAACCTGAGAGCCCAAGACTAACCCACTTCCATCTTGGGACACTGCCAACATTGCCATAGCCTTCCTCCACACAGTAGCCCCTACCTTGTTGACAACAGATCAGGCCTAGAAGTAGCTGCATTTCAGAGCAGGCATCACAAAGAGAGTGTGAGGCCCACCCTTTCAGCCCCATCTCTGCAAGACACTGCATTTATCTTGGGCACCTCCACTATTATCTCAAGTTTTCTCAGCTATTGCCATCACCACCTTTAGTTGCAGTAGCATACACTGTAGGACACACCAACAGGGTCTGCAAATCCAACATCAAGGTGAGGTACAGGTACTATAAGAATATAGGGAAGAAACTATAATATCAGACCCACACTGCAAGAAAGGAAGACACATAGACAACATGAAAAACAAGGGAGGAAAATACCCAAAACAAACCAGGATATTACAATGTGGACAGCAAAGTTGCTGAAATGTCAGAGAAGGAGTTCAGAATGTTCATAATTAAAATAATCCGCAAAATAAAGAATGACCTCAAATGAGCAAATATAGGCAAAATTTGATCACTGCAACAAAGAGATAAGAGCAAATACAGGTAGCAAAAGATTATTTCAAGAAAGAGATTGAGATTCTGAAAAAGGTCAGAAATCCTTGAAATAAAGAAAATAATAAACCAAATAAAAAACTCAATAAAAAGCATAATCAACAGACCAGAAAGAAAGAATGTCAGATAATGAAGACATAGTATACAATCTGCAAAATAAAGTTGACCACACAATGAAGATAGTAAGAAACCATGAACTGAACATCCAAGAATTATGGGACAACATCAAAAGACAAAATCTAAGAGTTATTGAGATAGAGAGAGGCACAGAGTTTCAAACCAAAGGTATGCACAATCTCTTCAATGAGATAATATCAGAAAATTTCCCAAGCACAAAGAATGAATTGGAAAACGAAATACAAGAGGCTTACAGGACACCAAATATACAAAATTACAACAGATCTACACCAGAGCACATTATAATGAAAATGCCTAGCATACAGAATAAAGATAGAATCTTAAAAACAGCAAGAGAGAGGAATCAGATCACATAAAGGGGCAGACCAATCAGTAACTCAGATTTCTCAACCCAGACCCTCAAAGCCAGGAGACCATGGAATAATATATACCAAGCTCGAAAAGAAAATGATGCTAACTAAGAACCTTACATCCAGCAAAATTAAGCTTTAGATTTGAAGATAAAATAAAAACCTTCCATGAGAAACAAAAGATAAAAGAATTTACAACTAGAAAGCCTGTCTACAGAACAACCTTGGCAAAACATTCCATAAAGAGGAAAAGAAAAACAATGATAAAAATCAGCAGATGGAGGTATTACACTAAAGGAAAATAAGAGGAGAAACCAAGTCAAGTTAAATATCAAAAATTTAAAAAAAAAAAGGCTAGGAATACAAATCATGTCTCAAAAGAAAGACCCAACAAGATAAAAATATGGTGCCTCCTAGAGACTCATCTCAGAGGAAAAGCCATCTACAGATTGAAGGTAAAGGTTGGGAAAAATCATACCACTCACATGGACCTGTGGAGGTAAGCAGAGGTTTCCATTTCATATCAAATAAATAGACTTCAGGCCAAAGTTAATCAAAAGGGATAAAGAAGAACACTACATACTGCTCAAGGGAACCATACACCAACAAAACATAACAATTATAAATACATATGCCCCAAACAATTGATCATTTACGTTCATCAAACAAACTCTTCTCAAGTTCAAGAGTCAAATAGACTACAACACAATAATTTTGGGTAACTTTATCATACCTCTTTCATGACTGGATAGTTCTTCCAAACAAAACTATAAAACTCAATAATACAATCAATAACTTAGACTTAACTGACATATACAGAATATTTCATACTTCAATGAGAGAATACGCTTTCTTCTCAGAGACACATGGATTCTTTTCTAAAATCGATCATATCTTATGCCACAAAGCAAATCTTAGCAAATATTAAAATGTAGAGATACTACCCTGCATTCTATCAGATCATAAAGGAATGAAATTAGAAATCAATGATAAAAAATAAAAGCTACTCCAATACCTGGAGATTAAATAATATGCTACTGAATAAACAATAGGTTACAGAAGACATCAAGGAGGAAATTAAAAAATTTGAAGAGGTAAATGAGAACATAGACACAACATATTGAAATCTCTGGGACACTATGAAAGCAATTCTAAGAGGAAAGTTCATTGAATGGAATTCATTTCTTAAAAGAAGAAAAAGTCAACAAATAAACGACTTAACATTACATCAAAAAGCTCTAGAAAAAGAAGAATAAATCTACACCAAAAGCAGAAGACAGAATATAATTAAAATCAAAGCTAAAATCAATGAAATTGAAACAAGAGAAACAACTGAAAAAAATTGACAAAACAAAATGTTGGCTCTTTGAAAAATAAATAAAATTGTCAGACCCTTACCCATGCTAACAAAGAGAAGGAAACAGAAAACTCAAATTACTAACATACGTAATGAAAAAGGAAATATCACAACAGACATTACAGACATACAGAAGATAATTAGAAATTATTTTGAAAACTTGTACTCCAATAAAATAGAAAGTGTCGAAGGCATCAACAAATTTCTAGAGTCATATGATTTACCCAGATTAAATCAGGATGATACATACAATTTAAACAGATCAATTTCCTTTTTTAAAATTTTCCTTAGTTATATATAAATACAATATATTTATTTTGTTAATTTACTTTTATGTGGTCTGAGGATTGAACCCAGCACCTACATGTAAGAGGCAAGCACTCTGCCACTGAGGCACAACCCCAGACTAAACAGATCAATTTTAAGCGACAATGCCATCAGAAGCCTACCAACTAAGAAAAGCCCAGGACCGGATGGATACATAGCCAAGTTCAACAAGATCTTTAAAGAAGAACTAATACCAATACTTTTCAATTTATTTCAGGAAATAGAAAAAGAGGGAGCATTTCCAAACTCATTCTATGAGGCCAATATCACCCTGATTCCAAAACCAGGCAAAGACACATCAAAAAAAGAAAACTTCAGACAAATATCTCTAATGAACTTAGATGCAAAAATTCTCAATAAAATTCTGTCAAATCAAATAAAAGCATATCAAAAAGATTGCACACCATGATCAAGTGGGTTTCACTCCAGGATGCAAGGTTGGTTCAACATACGGAAATCAATAAATGCAATTCATCACATTAATAAACTTAAAGATAAGAACCATATGATCATCTCAATAGATGCAGAAAAAGCAGTCAACAAAATATAGCATCCCTTCATGTTCAAAACACTACAAAAATTAGGGATAGCCTGAACGTATCTCAACATCATAAAAGCTATCAATGCTAAGCCCCAGGCCAACATGATTCTAAATGGAGAAAAATTCAGAGCATTCCCTCTAAAAACTGGAACAAGACAGGGATGTCATCTCTAACTAATTCTATTTAACATAGTTGTTGAAACACTTGCCAATGCAATTAGACAGATGAAAGAAATTAAAGGGATACAGATAGGTAAAGAAAAACTCAAATTAGCACTATTTGCCGATGATGATATGATTCTATTCCTATAAGACCCGAAAAATTCCACCAGAAAACTTCTAGAACTAGTAAACTAATGAAAGAAATTAAAGAACACCTTAGAAGATGAAAAGATCTACCTTGTTCTTGGACAGGTAGAATTAATATTGTCAAAATGACCATACTACCAAAAGCACTATAGAGATTTAATGCAATTCCAATCCCAATGACATTCCTCATAGAAATAGAAAAAGCAGTCATGAAATTCATCTGGAAAAATAAGAGACTAGATAGAATAGGTAAAGCAATCCTTAGCAAGAAGAGTGAAGCAGGTGGCATCACTATACCAGACTTTAAACTATACTACAGAGCAACAGTAGCAAAACCAGCATGGTATTGACACAAAAATACACTTGTAGAACAATGGTACAGAATAGAGGACACAGAGACTAACCCACATAATTGCAGTTATCTTCTAGTTGACAAAGGTGCCAAAAATGTGAAGATAGCCTCTTTAAGAAATGGTGCAGGAAAAATTGGAAATCCACATGTAACAAAATGAAATTAAACTTCTGTCTCCTACCATGCACAAAACTCAACTCAAAATTGATTAGGACCTAGGAATTAAACCAGAGACACTGCATGTAGTAGAAGAAAATGTAGGCCCAAATCTCCATAATAGACACTACATCTCTTAGAAGAAAAAATAGGGCCCAACTTCCTTAATAAGACTCTTCTAGCGCTAGAATTAAAATCAAGAATCAATAAATGGGGTGGATTCAAACTAAAAAGCTTCTTCTTAGCAAAAGAAACAATCAGTGAGACAAATAGAGAGCATACAATTGGGAACAAATTCTTACCATAAGCATGTCAGATACAGCACTAATCTCTAGAATATATAAAGAACTCAGAAAACTTAACAACAAAAAAACAAATAACCCAATCAACAAATGGGCCAAGGAACTGAACAGACACTTCTCAGAATATACAACCAATCAACAAATATATTTTAAAAATGTTCAACAGTTCTAGGAATTAGAAAAATGCAAATCAAAACTACTCTAAGATTCCATTTCACTCCAGTGAGAATGGCAGCTACTATGAATACAAACAACAATAAGTGTTGGCGAAGATGTGAGGGAAAAGGCACACTCATACAATGCTGGGGGATTGCAAATTGGTACAGCCAATATGGAAAGCGGTATGGAGAATCCTTGGAAAACTGGGAATGGAACCACCATTTGATCCAGCTATCCCACTCCTTGGTTTATACCTAAAGGACTTAAAAACAACATACTATAGAGACACGCCACATTAATGTTTATAGCAGCACAATTCACACACAATAGCTAAACTGTGGAACCAAGATGCCCTTCAGTAGATGAATGGATAAAGAAAATGTGGTAATATATACACAATGGAATATTATTCAGCATTAAAAGAGAATAAAATCATGGCATTTGCAGGTAAATGGATGAAGCTGGAAAATATAACGCTGAGTAAAATTAGCCAACCCAAAATATCAAATGCCTAATGATTTCCCTGATTTAAGGATTCTGATCCATAATATGCTGTGAGTTGGGGTGGGTTAAGTGAACTCTAGCTAGGGCAAAGGGGCAAAGGGGAGGGAGGGGGCATAGGGATAGGAAAGACAGTGGAATAGGATGGTCATCATTACCTTAAGTACCTGTATGAAGACACAAAGGTTGTGACTCCTTACTTTGTATACAACCAGAGATATGAAAAATTGTGCCCTATGTGTGTAATATAAATTATAATGCATCCTGTTGTCATATAAAAAAATTAAACTTAAAAAGAAACAATACTAAAAAAATATAAAACAAGAGAGCAAGGAAAAAAATTCACTGGACCCATATCCTCAAAATTCTAAATATCCTCAGGGTTTCCTAAAGACTTTGGTTTGATGATGAAAGCCAAGAAAATGTAGAGTCTTGCCAAGAAGAACAGAGCAAAAAGAGTACAAGGCAGTGTCCCATTGCAGAAGCCAGAGGCTCTTACCTCTGGGAAACCATAGGATCCTGGAGACAGCACTTTAAGAAAGTCAACTGGAACTTGAAGAATAAAATATGTTTATATCTAGGATGCAAGAAAAAAGTTCAAGGAAACAAAACAGCTATCATATGGAGAGAGGGTTAGATTTCACAAATCAGAGAATATGAAGAGAAAGAACATAGACCAGTTCTTTAGAATGCAGAAGATTTGACCAAAAGCAAACACTTCCTTTAAGTCTGATTAAATACTAAGTTAGAGATTCGTCATCAACTGAGTGATACAACTGAGTGAACAATTTACTTAATCTGCACCACTGGGTAGAAATCAGTCTATGTAGAAACAAATTATGTATAAAAGAAACCATAAACTTTAGAGGCTACAGGGTATTAGCTCCTAACTTGTTCATCTGCATGTACATGTCTCACCCAGTGCCTAGCACATGGTTGGCATTCAGCAATATTTCTTGAGGAAATGAATAAATAGGAGAAGAATATTTTGATATCCTCAGGGAAAACAGTGATTTCAAAATTGCTCCTTCCTCTCTAGATTTCTTTTTCTAAATTCTTATGAGGAATCATTTCCACAGCAGTAATGTAGCAAACCCAATGAAAATACAAAATTTACAAAATACATTATTCTCAAAGAGAAAAATAATATTGGTATAGTAAATGACTATTAATGCTTTTAGTATCAACATTTAGTAACATTCAACATTGATTTTAAAGATCTATAACAATAAAAAGTATATGAAAAGCTATTGATCACACAATTGCAACATGGAAAAAATAAATTGTGTTTTCAAATTCGTTTTTACACTGAAATTGCTGAATGATTAAAATATTTAAATCTTATAGGAAAACACAGGTCACATGGAACAGTTTATATATCTTACTTTCTTTTGCACATTTCTTGTAGTTACACTGCTGCAATATAGATCAGTATCTACTTCTTTAGATTCTGTAAGTTGATATGAGCCAAGCACCTGAGGACCAGAGGTTGAAAGTGAAAGACACATGTACCCACAACACTGTAGGCAAACGGAGAAAATGAGGAAAAAAAATTAATTGAAAAGTAAAAGGAGAAAATAATCACTATCCAAGTTTAAATAGCAAGGATGGTGGAATGTGATAGACATCATTATCCAAAGTACATGTATAAAGACATGAATTGGTGTCAACATACTTTATATACACCAGAGATATAAAAAAATGTGCTGTATATGTGTACTAAAAATTGTAATGCATTCTGCTGTCATTTAGTTGTTTAAAAAATCAATTAAAAAGAAAGAAAACTAAACCAAACAAAAACCCACCAAAAATTAGAACCTTAAGGCAAAAAAAAAAATAGTAATTTTCTGTGACAGTAATTCCATCAGATAGGAAAAAGATGTTTGGATTATATGTAACTGATGAATGAGAAACAAGAAAAAACGGACACAGGAAGTTATTTATGCCAATTTTAACTAAAATTCTAAGGTTCTGACCTTTTATCTCTCCATTAGCCAACAGGCAAAAGAATGACCCTCACTAAGTGTCAAGTTCCTCCTAAATATGAAAGTTCTTTCCAGGCCTAATTTTTCTACATGCAAGTACATAGTAAAAACTAATTTGAGGATCAGGAGAGGTAAGAAAAACTAAAATTCAATATTCAAAACAACCAGAGAGTGATATAATGAGAAGCATAATCACCAGCACTGAAGGTGAGGAGACTTCCAGGCATCAACAAATACCCTGCTCAGTACACAGCACTGTGTTACTCCTAGGGACTCTAATGTTAACCTGGCTTTTTCTACAATCTATCCTCTGTGCTACCAAAATTAAGTTTCTAAAATGTACAGTCCAGTCAGTTCCAAGTCTTTTTAAAGTGTCATGGCTCTCCAGAGCTTTCAGAGGAGTTCAAACACCTCATTTTATATAACTGAAGTCAACATGGTAACTATGTTGTCATATTTTAAGTCCACAACCCCCATCACTGCCACTCGAAGCACAGCAACTATGTAATTCCCCAAAGAGAAAACTAAAAAGATATGGTTGTGTAGGCCTAGGCAAAACAACAGAAGATACTGAATCAGAAAACTTAGAAAGCAGACCTCAAGCTGCAAGCCTGTTGGCATTTCAGGCTGGAGTTGGCAGAGGTGGGTAAAGGATGTTTTCAGCCAGGCTTGCTGCTTCAAACTAAGGGCTAAGGCAGACCATCCTAAAACATGAAAGGAAGAGGAAAAGATGAAGCTGCTTCTGACAGCTTGAAACAGACATATATAGAATATATCAACCATCATCAAGTGGATACACGTTCTTCTCAGCAGCACATGGATCTTACTCAAAGATAGATCATATATTATGCCATAGGGCAACTCTTAGTAAATTTAAAGTTGTGAGGAGATAATACCATGCACCATATCTGATCATAATGGAATGAAACTGGAAATCAATGATAAAAGAAGGAAGGAAAAATCCTGCATCACATGGAAAATAAACAATATATTACTGAATGATCAATGGGTTACAGAAGACATAAAGGAGGAAATCAAAAAAATTTTAGAGATAAAACGACAATTCAGACACAACATACCGGAATCTATGGGACACAATGAAAGCAGTTTTAAGAGGGAAATTCATTTCCTGGAGTTCATTCCTCAAAAAAAGAAAAAAACCAACAAATAAACGAACTCACACTACATCTCAAAACCCTAGAAAAGGAAGAGAAAAACAACAGCAAATATAGCAGAAGACAAGAAATAATTAAAATCAGAGCGGAAATCAACGAAATTGAAACAAAAAAAAAACCATTGAAAAAATTGATAAAACTAAAAGTTGGTTCTTTGAAAAAGAAAAAAAAATTGTGCACCGTGATCAAGCAGGATTCATCCCTGGGATGCAAGGTTGGTTCAATATACGGAAATCAATAAATATTATTCACCACATGAATAGACTTAAAGATAAGAACCATATGAAAGTCTCCATAGATGCAGAAAAAGCATTTGACAAAGTACAGCATCCTTTTATGTTCAAAACACTAGAAAAACTGGGGATAACAGGAACTTACCTCAACATTGTAAAAGCTATATATGCTAAGTCTCAGGCTAGCATCATTCTAAATGGAGAAAAACTGAAGGCATTCCCGCTAAAATCTGGAACACGACAGGGATGCCCTCTCTCACCACTTCTATTTAATTTAGTCCTTGAAATACTAGCCAGAGCAATTAGACAGACAAAAGAAATTAAAGGCATAAAAATAGGAAAAGAAGAACTTAAAATATCACTATTTGCAGACGATATGATCCTATACCTAGAAGACCCAAAAGGGTCTACAAAGAAACTACTAGAACTAATAAATGAATTCAGCAAAGTGGCAGCATATAAAATCAACATGCATAAATCAAAGGCATTCCTGTATATCAGCAACAAAACTTCCAAAATGGAAATGAGGAAAACCACCCCATTCACAATATCCTCAAAAAAAAAATAAAATACTTGGGAATCAACCTAACAAAAGAGGTGAAAGATTTATACAATGAAAACTACAGAACCCTAAAGAGAGAGATAGAAGAAGACCTTAGAAGATGGAAAAATGTACCCTGTTCATGGATAGGCAGAATCAACATCATCAAAATGGCGATATTACCCAAAGTTCTCTACAGGTTCAACGCAATGCCAATCAAAATCCCAATGGCATTTCTTGTAGAAATAGATAAAGCTATCATGAAATTCATATGGAAAAACAAAAGACCCAGAATAGCAAAAGCAATTCTAAGCAGGAAGTGAGAATCAGGTGGTATAGCGATACCAGATTTCAAACTGTACTACAGAGCAATAGTAACAAAAACAGCATGGTACTGGTACCAAAACAGGCAGGTGGACCAATGGTACAGAATAGAGGACACAGAGACAAATCCACAAAATTACAACTTTCTTATATTTGATAAAGGCACTAAAAGCATGCAATGGAGAAAGGATAGCATCTTCAATAAATGGTGCTGGGAAAACTGGAAATCCATATGCAACAAAATGAAGCTGAACCCCTTTCTCTCGCCATGCACAAAAATTAATTCAAAATGGATCAAGGAGCTAGATATCAAATCAGAGACTCTGCACCTGATAGAAGAAAAAGTTGGCTCCGATCTACATATTGTGGGGTCGGGTTCCAAATTCCTTAATAGGACACTCATAGCACAAGAGTTATATACAAGAATAAACAAATGGGACTCACTTAAACTAAAAAGTTTTTTTCTCAGCAAGAGAAACAATAAGAGAGGTTAATAGGGAACCTACATCCTGAGAACAAATTTTTACTCCTCACACTTCAGATAGAGCCCTAATATCCAGAGTATACAAAGAACTCAAAAAATTAAACAATAAGATAACAAACAACCCTATCAACAAATGGGCCAAGAACCTTAACAGACACTTCTCAGAGGAGGACATACAATCAATCAATAAGTATATGAAAAAATGCTCACCATCTCTAGCAGTCAGAGAAATGCAAATCAAAACCACCCTAAGATACCATCTCACTCCAGTACGTTTGGCAGCCAGTATGAAGTCAAGCAATAATAAGTGCTGGCGAGGATGTGGGGAAAAGGGTACACTTGTACATTGCTGGTGGGACTGCAAATTGGTGCGGCCAATATGGTAAGCAGTATGGAGATTCCTAGGAAAGCTGGGAATGGAACCACCATTTGACCCAGCTATCGCCCTTCTCGGTCTATTCCCTGAGGACCTTAAAAGAGCATACTATAGGGATACTGCCACATCAATGATCATAGCAGCACAATTCACAATAGCTAGACTTTGGAATTAACCTAGATGCCCTTCAATAGATGAATGGATTAAAAAACTGTGGCATTTATACACAACGGAGTATTACGCAGCACTAAAAAATGACAAAATCATGGATTTTGCAGGGAAATGGATGGCATTAGAGCAGATTATGCTAAGTGAAGCTAGCCAATCCTTAAAAAACAAATGCCAAATGTTTTCTTTGATATAAAGAGAGCAACTAAGATCAGAACAGGGAAGAAGAACATGAGGAAAAGATTAACATTAAACAGAGACGAGTGGGGTGGGAGAAAGGTAGAGAGAAGGGAAACTGTATGGAAATGGAAGGAGACCTTCATTGTTACACAAAATTACATATAAGAGTTTGTGAGGGGAAAGGGGAAAAAAACAAGGGAGAGAATTAAACAACAGCAGATGGGGTAGAGAGGGAAGATGAGAGGGAAGGGGAGGGGGGATAGTAGGGGATAGGAAAGGTAGCAGAATACAACATTCTTTAATATGGTATTATGTAAAAATGTGGATGTGTAACCGATGTGATTCTGCAACTTGTATTTGGGGTAAAAATGGGAGTTCATAACCCACTTGAATCAAATGTATGGAAGATGATATGTCATGAGCTTTGTAATGTTTTGAACAACCAATAATAATAAAAAAAAAAAGAATAGGAACTACAAGCTAGGTTAGCTCTGTATAATATGAGTCCACAGAAGCAGTGTTTCTGACAGAAAAAAAAATACCGTAGAATTTGTGTTATTAAATAATTGTGTTTCATGCTTAAGAGGTTGTATTTTGAAAATGATTCAGAACAGTGTTAGAATATGTTCACCAACTTTATATTAAAGATAAGCAACATTCCATTAAAAAAAAGGCCAAAATGAAAGAAGAACAGATTTGAAAAAGAATTAAATATAATTCTGGTAATAGGATGTCCTGTCAGCAAAATCCCAACTACAAGGGTGAAGAAAAGCACTAGTCTTTGTAAAAGACAATTGGAAGGCTCACAGCAGGAACAGATGCCAAAAGAATGAGTGCATTTTGTGACAACAGGTGTCCCCTTCAACTCCAGCCACCTAATACAGCTCTAGGAATGCAGCTGAGAAACACACAAGTTCAGTGAAGAGGGTATGGGGCAGGGAAGAAAGAAGTGACTATGAAAACTGGGGTCTTCCAAAACTGAAGGCAGGTAGAAGTTCACTTGTCTTGAAATCTACCTTGGAGGAAGATGGGCAAGTCAGAATTTGCACCTGGGCATGGGTGGATTTGGGGATATGGCACCTTTCCACATTATAAGTGGAACAACTTTGTTCCTCTATGACTTCATGATGCACAAAGTTCAGCTTCATACAGTGGCATGTTTATGACAGTTTGAAAAATGGTCCTAGCGAGGGCCTATAATTTCAAGTTTCAACATTACTTTTATTTAAAAGAACATTGCTTTCCTTTAAGATTTATTACAATACGACAAGGTCTTGAATCACAGGTAATCTATAAATGATGTTGCCTGTGATTGAGAAAATGACCTTCCCTGGGAATCTACTTATGTCAAATGAGAGGTTGTTAACTGCTTTCTCTATCTAAAAACAAATACTCATAGTTCTTTCCAGATTAAGGCACCACTGCAGTTTGGACCGGTATAATATGCATAAAGCATAACCCCACCATTGACACTGTGTAGCAACACAGACAACTCATGAGGATACTAAACTTACTTTCCCTGAGAAATTTAGACTTTCACTTGTTTGATGAGAGCATAAAACATATATTAAGAGTTAAATAGCTAAGAAAGATGCCTGAAGCTCCTATGAATAGGGTGCTTCATAGTCACAAACTTGTATTAATAGCTTATCTGCAAACTTCTACATGAAGGTAGTTGTTACATAAATGAACACTATAAGTGTAAAAATAAAATGTGGGAAGCCAGAATGATCTTCTGAGACTTCAGAATCATGATGACTCTAAACCTCTGTCACAAAACTTAAACTTTGCCATTAGTTTTGCTTATCTCTCCATTCATTGCTATTAATTTAATAGTTTGGGATCTTTCAGGATAATCTCTAACTCAGTATTGAAAGGTTTTTTAATTTCAAGCTATGCCAGTTTGAGAGTAAGGGGGCTGAATGAAGGGCAAAGTAAGGAGACAGTGAATAAGCAATGCAGAAGTATTTTTCAAAGGGGATTTTTTATTTGTTTTAATTAGTTATACATAACAGTAGAAAGCATTATGCACTTTGACATTTCATACATAGATGGGGCATAATTTCTCATTGTTTTGATTGCACACGTTGTGGAATCACATTGGTCATACATTCATTCATACACACACACACACACACACACACATAAAATAATAATATCTCTTTTTTCTACTATCCTTCCTATCCCCATGTCCCCTCCCCTTCCCTCCCCTCTACCTCATATAAGATAACTCTATTCTTCTCTGGTGCCCCTGCCTTATTATGAATTAGCATCTGCATATTAGAGAAAACGTTAACCCTGCCATTAGTTTTGCTTATCTCTTTCAACCTTTGGTTTGGGAGGATTGGCTTATTTCACTTAGCTTGATATTCTCCAGTTTCAAAGTAGATGTTTTAAGCATCATTCTCTTTATTTTGTACTGCAAAAGCACAACAAACCAGAAGATAATGCAGAAAAGGTTTTACTGTTTATGGCTATGTTGCACTTTCCATGGTGAGAGATGCAGCATCTCCTGTGTTGGCTTACCACACCAGGCCAAGCTATGCTAAAAGTTGCACTACTGCTCAAAAGTTGAGAGACAGAGAAAGCACGTGAGAAGTGCCCAGAGAATATTAGTATGAAGATGTTAAGAGAGAGCCCATTCATTTTTCTTTATTGGTGTTGATGGAAACTCAAAGACAAAGGCTAAGAGTAGGAAAGGAATTTTTCAAACTTTTTCTCACTCTTTTTTTTGTGTATATATATATATATATATATATATATATATACACACACACACACACACACACACATATATATATACATATGTATATTTTATATATAATACAAAAAATATATAATCTTTATATATATGCACATACATTTTCGTTATTATATGTACACACACACACACACACAAATATACTGAAAACTTAAAGCTGCAGTTTCTCTTTGATTGGTATGGAATGTTCTCTCATTTTATTTTACTTACTGCTCCAGATAAACTGAGTGAAAATATTTGTAAAATCACCCCTTTACAGTCTTAACTCTTTTTTTGGTACAAGGGAATGAATGCAAGTGTGCTTAACCACTGAGCCACATCTCCATCCTTTTTTATTTTTTATTTTGAGACAGGCTCTCACTAAGTTACCTAGGACCTCGATAAATTGCTGAGGCTGGTTTTGAACTTGGGATACTCCTACCTGCTTCAGCCTTCCAAGCTGCTGGAATCACAGGTGTGCACCATCGAACCTAATATGTATTTTTTTTTTGTTTACTGAATAAACATGTACAGAGCAATCCAAGGCCCTGACATTGTCCTAGGCACCAAGATAAAGCAGTGAAGGCACCAAGGAGAAATCCCTGCCCTATGAAGCTTCCATTTTAATAGGAAGAAGAAAATGGACAATTAATTAAAAAAAAAAACAGAATACAGAGTAAATTCAATAGCCATAAGTAGTATGGAATTAAATGAAGCAAGGAATAAAGTGGGGAACATTGGGTTACACTTTAAAACAAATTGCATGAAAGAATTAAACACAGTAATAAAAATGCAGTAGGCACAAAAGAAGTGTAGTTGTAGAGGTCATAGTCATTGTAAGTGTTTAAAATGCGCCATGTGCCAGGCACTGGGCCAAGTGCTTTACAAGCACTCTGCCATTTAAATACCATGACAAGCCTGTGAGTCAGGGACTACTATTATATGTATTTTACATCTGGAAAATAGAAGCTCAGAGCAATTAAGGAGCTTATCCATGGTCACAGTTATTAAATAGTGAAGCTGGAATTAACACTAGGGGAAAATTAATAAAATAAGGGAAACAAACAAACCACCAGCAGTATCCCCCCATATGCATCCTTTACATTAATATTTCCTATAACCATAACCTGTAACCTATAACTGGTGGTCCAACTTTTCTATACAATTTATTTCCAAAATGATGCCTAACTTTTTTCTAAAGTGAGAGGTTGGAATTCAGAATCAAGATGCTTGTAATGATATATTTTTAAATTTTTTTTCATAATTCATAGTAAAATTTCTCATAGATACAATACTGTAAATAGTGGCTTAGCTTTCATATAGGTCTGTTTAATTCAGAATGAAGATACATAAACACACAACTATAATTTAAAAGAAGATACTGCAATAATACATCCTTACTGCCTCCCCTTCCTTTTCCAGCTCAGTCTTACCCTCATCTCCTTTCTTTGGGAGAAAAGTGCTCCCAGCACTCCCCCTCAGGGGACTCTAAACCCAGGACCCAGAGCATGCTCCAGTTTGGGTTCCTTGTTCAACAACCCCCAAATGCACACTCTTTTTTTGGAAAACGCCCCTTCATGGGAAGTTTCAGAACACATGTGCCATATGCAATAATGACATGTCCAACTAAGAATTACTGAGTGCTATAATACACAATCCTAGCTTAGTGACTTTACTGATTAAAGGTTGTTAATGTTTAAAAACAAAATAGAGTAAATCAGTATTTTTTTTAGTTATACTTGAACACAATATCTTTATTTTGTTTATTTATTTTTTTATGTGGTATTGAGGTTTGAAGCCAGTGTCTCACATGTGCAAGGCAAGCACTCTACCACTGAGTCACAACCCCAGTCTGTAAATCAGTATTTTAAATGAGAAATACAGTTTAAGATAGTTTAAATGTGACTTAGCCTTGAAGGAGGAATGGGATATAGATAAATATCTTGAAAATGAAAAATAATACAGGTGAGGAGCACATACAGGCACAAAAAATAACTTAGGGAAATTCCCAAGCAGACCTATGCAAGCTGCTCTTGTACACCATGATGCTGGGAGTAGTGGGCAAGAAGGACAGATAGGGTGGCCCTCCTAGGCTATGAAAGATTTCTAAGGTCAAAAGGGATTCAGGTACAGTGGTACACACCTGTAGTCCCAGCAACTCAGGAGGCAGAGACAGAAGAAACGTAAATTTAAAGACAACCTCAGCAACTAAGTGAGGCCCTATCTCACAATAAAAAAGGTTAAGGATGACGCTTAATGATAACTTGCCCTTGGGTTCAATCCCCAGTAAAGAAGGTGAAGAAGATGATGAAGAAGATGGAGAGAAGGCAGAAGAGGGGAAAGAGGAGAGGGAGGAAGAGAAGAATTATTATTCACAGAAATACATAAGAGCCAGAGAGTGGGTAAAGAGGATGAGATGGAAGAGGAAGTGGCATGTGCAAATTTCTACATCAGTATGGCCAGGTTGACATGTGATCAAGGCCAGAGGGGGAAAAGAGAGAGATCAAGGGTTTGCTTTGGGGGTAAGAAAAGAATCCAGAGAGTCCTAAAGAATAAAGCTTACACATTAACACTTTCATTGAGAATGACACTGTACATTTAAATTAAGGAGAAAGAAAATTCCATCTGAAAACATTAGGGTTCAAGAGACTTTGTCTAGCCTTTGAAAAAGTACATGCTTGGAGTGCTTAGAACACTCTGGGCATCTCTCTTCTCCCCTGGGCCTTCCACAACAAACAGGAGAGAGAGGGTAGGGTGATAGCTGTTGAGGGTGTTAGTTTGTAAGGTGAAGAGCAAAGGTGACTGTGCTAGGTGGCATAGGTAAAGGTAGCTGGCCATCTCAGGGTTCATATCCTTGTAGATATGATATTCATGGCTGCTAGTTCAACTCCCTCACAATCTGAGACATTTATTTCAGAGGAAGATCCTTGGTGAGGAAGTGAGTTGATTTTCTAGGTATCTGAAGATCACATTATAGGCATCTTTAATTTTTACATTTCTGAAATGTTCTCCTACCATTTAAACAGGGAAGAAATAACAAACTCCAATGAGGCTTATGATACCAAAAATATGACTATAAACATCAGTAACTAACTCTTGGGGGCCTTCAGAAAGATTTACTAGTGTCTTCTCCCATACCACATATGCTCCATGGTGTGTGCTGAGCCACAATAAAGGATAAACAGAAGTAGTGACTCCTTGAGTACTCATGCCCATCAATGGTGAGTGTGCCCTGCTGCTGCCACCTGTCCTCACATTCACAACAGGCCACGCCCAGGCCTCAAAGAACCCCCACAGCCTCCTCAACCAGGGCAGCAAGTTAAATACACAATACAAATTTACTGAATGAAAAAAGGAAAAAAGTTGTTTGTGACAGAAAAAGTACCACAAAAGTAAGTTTAAAAAGGAATGACTAAAAGGAACTAAGAAAAAAATCTGTGGAAGCATCACAGAATGCTATGAAAAAAAAATATCCACAGGTATCCCAAGTTCTGATGATTAAAACAGATATAGAGGTGCTTAAGATAACCCAGGAAAACAGAACAAGCATCCCTATTTAGGAAAATAAGTGCAAAATACCATCTCAAACATTTTAGTGTATTGGAAGCTAACTGTTTTCTCAATATTTATGCTACAGAAGATGACAAAATTAGAAACTTTAAAAAACTACTATGTAGAGTTATAGTTGTTACCTTCCTTATTTGTTTTGTTTTTGTGGTACTGGGAACTGAACTCAGGGGTATTCTACCTCTGATTTACATCTCTAACCCCTTTTTCAAAATTTTATTTTAGAACAGGGTTTCAGGTAAGTTGCAGAAGCTGTCCTTGAACTTGTGATTCTTTTGCCTCAGTTTCCAGAGTACCTGGGACTACTGCCATGTGCTACCATGCTTAGCTCCTTTCTGTTTTTAACAAAACTACAGACCAGATATGAATTAAAATGTCACATACATTATGTGTTTCCATTCTGTCTTTCTTAATAGTTATCTTCAAATTTTTATCTTTATTTACAAACTTTTTCCTTTAATGTTATTCTAGTGCATATAAATTAACTTGTAAAAATATATCTTATAGCTCAAAATGTTAAAATTCTGTCCTTTAGAAAGAATGCCTTTTAGAAAAAGTTAAGGAAGGCTTTAAGGCTGAATCTGGATGGTGTGCATGATCAAAAACAAAGGTACATACAGCAGGGTCAACAGAGAAGAGATTCTTTAGTTCAAAAATATGGAACTTGAGCTTTAAAAGTACAGCAGAGAGGCAAAGCTTAAAATCACTGCATTTATGGTTCTTTATCAGTAGGGAAAAAGGTGTTCAGCCTAGACACAGCTGCAGAGGAAGTGGACCTGTGTAGTCATATGACTATGCTCACTGTCCTGCCTCTGACAACAGTAATCCTCCACTGACTTGTACTGTGATTACTAATGTGACACACTGTAACACTTAAAGCATTAAACAGATAAATGAATGTAAAATTTAAAATAAGAAACAAATTAGGAAAAAGGGAACTGAACATAGTGGCTCAGCACTGGAGCTGAGGCCACATACAACAGAGAGTTTCTCTCAAATCCATACCTAGATGTCTGTTTTTCCTGCTCTAAAATGGGGCAAACAGCTTTTTCTCCTGTCCTATGTCAAGGTTTAACTACTTTTAAATATCTTCAAGATTCTTTTATATGATATAAATAAAAAATAAAAAGAAAGCTTTTTTTATGTACACTTTATCTCAAAAAATACAAAGTGAGAGTTAGCTAGGAAGAGCGAATCTTCCTGTTAAATATGGCCATTATAGAACTCATCACATTAGGGCTAATTTATATAAACACCTCCTAAATTTCTTAGGTCCCCCACCCCAGTTTCCTCCCTTGGCACTGTACTCAAAAATGGTTGCTGAGACTTTTTTTTTTTTTTTTTGTCCAGAAGCTGCTGGTATTTTTATATAGATTTCAAGGTAAGTTTTAAATTGCTCACTCTTATGTTAGAGTCTTCCCTTATCTAACTCCACCCCACCTGTCCACAAGCACCTGTTAAGTGTTGGGAGCAGGCTCCCTGAGAAGAGGTCCAGGGCTCTTCTAGTACCAACTGAGGTGGTGACAGTGCACACATAAGCCAGTCTTACTGGCTATCTGGAAATGTGGAGAGAGGCGGGGCTTGTTCCTGGTCTCTTGTCAAACTCAAAGAAAAGCAAGCTGCCATGGGCTGGGGATATGGCTCAAGCAGTAACGCACTCACCTGGCATGTGCAGGGCCCTGGGTTGGATCCTCAGCACCACATAAAAATAAAATAAAGATGTTAAAAATTCTCTCTCTCTCTCTCTCTCTCTCTCTCACACACACACACACATATACACACATACACAGACACACACACACACACACACACACATTCTCTCTTAAAAAAAAAAGAAAAGAAAAGCAAGCTTCCAACACATGTTCTTGACTCATGAGAAATATCTCCCCCACTTTCTTACACTAGGATATACAGAAACTATTTCAAAAGTGTGACAAGGCAGGACACTACCAGGTTGGGGTTGCTTCTCCTCACACAAACTGAAACAAAGCCTGGCTTACTCCCTTCTAATCCTTCTCTAACTGCATCTTCTTCAATGCTATTAGGAGGTCCCCGTCACTTCCTAGGGGCATACATTCTGGCCTGTTGCCCTCTCTCTCTGTCCAAACCCACTCAGCCCTCCCTGGTCTAAGGAGTATCAGATGCAATATGGGGCCAGACCCAGAACTCCTTCTGAGCAATAGTGCCATTTTGGGTATGTTCCTGAGCCTTCCTCTGCCTCAGTTGCTTAATCTATAAAAGGGGAACATTTGTATTATTTACCCTATAAGGTAACTATAAATATTTTTCCCACTTCAGTACTTAAGGAACTATGCTGCTAACTCCTGGCCCTAGTTGACTTTCCAATGTGACCTCTGTAAGCCAAATGCTGGAGTGAAGAAAATCCTCCACTGATTGAACTTTTGCTCAGATGCTGTCTTTACTCCCCTCTGGTAATTTGGCTGGTTCTCTGCTGCTCTAGTCATTAACATATATTCTTAGTTATTAACTACCACTGGATCATAACCCTGATAAATCTCAGCCCCTCACCAGTTGATTTTGTTTTTTCCTCTACTCTAACTCCTAGGCGGACCAGGAATGAGCCTAAGTGGGCATTGTTAAACTTAAGTATAGTAACAGTAGTAAAGCAGTCAATGTGATATTTATTCACTTCTTTTTAAAAAATATTATTGATGATGATGATGATGATGATGATGATGATGATGATGATGATGCAGTAGTTGGGATGGAACATAGAGCTCTGGGTAAGCTAAGCAAGTGACTAAGTCACATTCCTAGTCCTTGTTCCCTTTGTTAACTAGCTCTCTCTTGGGTCCCCTACTCTGCTCACTGCTCCTATCCTTTCCTC
The DNA here is from genome assembly GCF_052094955.1 of Ictidomys tridecemlineatus. Lineage (NCBI taxonomy): Eukaryota > Metazoa > Chordata > Mammalia > Rodentia > Sciuridae > Ictidomys > Ictidomys tridecemlineatus. The sequence continues at coordinate 133,939,082 of NC_135484.1, forward strand.
TTATTCTCTAGCAGATTATCCTTCTATCTCACTCACAAAACAGAGGACACAAGATCCATTTCCTCTACATATAAAACTCTACCAGTCTTCCAGTATTTTCTGCTGCTTTAACTGAGAGATGTCACTATTCCTTAGCAGGTCTAATTTTTCCCTATATCTCGTTCTAGCCTCTTCTTGTCCTCCTAACTTAACCCTCTTTCTCTGGTCTCATAAATTAAATGTGCATAAGGCACATTTCCCTCCAACTAGCCTATTCATCACACTCTAGCATTATCAAAGACCTTAGAGAAGAACAATCTAGATTTCAATTTCCCTTCTTTACCACCAAATTGCTGGTCTCCTGCAATCAATTCTTTGGAAGGTTGCCAATGATGTCCTAACTGTAAAACCTTGGATTTCCCTGGGTATCAACCTCACTCTTCCCATGACTTCTATGACTTTATTCTGGCCAAATTCTTTCCTGATCTCTCTGATTGTTCTTTCTCCACTCTCAGAAAGGCATTGTGGTACACGTCTGTAATTCCAGCTACTCAGGAGGTTAAAGGTGTGGGTGTTATTTAAGCCCGTAAGTTCAAGACCAACCTGGCCAAAATGGTGAGAACCCCCATCTCAAAACTAAGAAACACACACACCCCACTCTCTTCATTAACACTTCATTATCTTCCAGTTCTTTTTCATTGCCTAATTTTCAGGGCTGAACAATTTCCCCAGAAAGATATACCAAAGTCCAAATCCCTAGTACCAAAGAGCATGATCATATTTGTAATTAGGATATTTGCAGATGGAATTAAGTCTAAGTCATAGCAGTGCCCTTATCAGAAGGGAGAGAGACAGACAGTGGAAGAACATCACATGGTGATAAAAGAGTTACAGAGATTGGAGTTACACAGCTGTAGGGCAAGGGGCACTGAAGACTGCTGGCTGGGCCCCAGAAGCTCGGGCAAGACTCCTCTATAGATTCCCAGGGAGTGTGGCCCTGCTGATGCCTTGATTTCAGATACTAAATTTATTTTGTTTGAGCCACTCAGTGCATGACACTCTGTCATGGCAGCCCTAGGAAACTGGTGCAGTTGAGTGTACACTTGAAAACTCTTCTCCTTACAGCCACTCAGATGACTGAACCCACACCTAAGTTCTGAGTATTCCCCAAGACTACCATACTCACCAGGAACATAGTCTAGCCCTTATCAAGCTGCCCCGCAAGCCCGTCAACCTCAACTTGTCTAAATTCTCATCCAACTGACCTACCACCACTCCTGCCTTTGCTTTCTACCAGATTGCTGGTCCACCTCACCTGAAGAAAGAAGAATCATCACCACCTCACTCCCTTTCTTTGGCCTCATGTCTCCTCATTCCCACTGCCATCCTCCCAGACCCAGTCCCTTCATCATCCATCTACACTGGTTTCCATGTTGCCCCACAGTATGCCAGGCACTTTGTGGCCAGGGGGCTTTGCCACTCAGTTCATGCTGCCTGAAATAGTTCCCCCCTGGAAATGTACCCTGTCAAAACCTTCCGATTTTGTAGACTTTGTGTTCAACTGTCGCCTTCTGAATGAGATTCTGTCACACATGCTCCTTCTACATCCACCCAGCACTCTTGACCTCATGGTCCATATAATTGATTGCCTCCTAAAGAACATAACACCTGCATGCCCGCTGGCATCTAAACTTGGTATTACCATCCATGTTTCCCTATGAACAGACAGACTCCTCACCAGAGATCACTCAGAACAGTACTTGGCACAAAGAAAGTCCTAAGAATTAATTAATTAATCCACAGTAGACTAACAGCCTTCTTGAAGGCACTGCACTTTCCAGTTCTGTCCAACACACAGATCTCCTGCCTACCCACAGATTCCATGTGTTCCTATTTGAAATATTTCACAAATAAAAAGAAAAAAACTGTTAGAAGAAAAATGGTCTGGCACCACAGATGTGAGCAGATCACCCTGCTGCTTTTCCTACAGAGTAAAGGTCACACTCTTCCACGGGATGCTCACAGCCCTTTGTAACCTAGACACTGCCCATTTCCTCTGTCACCATCACATCCCTTGCCTTGCCTCTCCCTAGACCCCTACTTCTACTGTTTATTCAAACTGCCAAACCACTCTTCCTTCTCCAACCAAGTCATGGATCTTCTCCCATCAAAGACTGCTTATAGTTTTTGTTTGTTTTCTTGCTGTCTGATTCATGTGGTGAATTCTTGACCAACTTGTCCCTCTTTTGGTAATGCTTAAATTCCTGGAACTACATTAGGTAATTCCTTCTGTCACTTTTGACATTACCCATTCTGCTGTGGACATGAAGGCAGAGTTTATAGCCTTTCTACCTCAGTGTGGCTGGCCTTGGCAGAGGGCCTGGCATGGTGTAGATGCTTAACATGCTTCTGTTGTGGGTAGTTGCTGAAGTAAAAAACAAGATCTTACCACAAAAGGTATAGGATTTTCATCAAGCAAGACACAAAAGTGTATGATGGAGGCTTTTATATCTATCCTTTTGGAACTGACCATATTTTATTATTATTTCTTTTTTGTTCTTCATTTTCAGAAGTTATCAGAAAACTGTATTGTATAAATGCTTAAGTTAGAGCTAGCGTTACACTATTTTTTAAAATTTTCTCTCCAGACCTCAATTTTTAATAGCTCCTTCTCTAGTAAAGAAATTTAACCTAGTAGTTTCTGGAATTTGAGCATATTCTATCCTAATTAGCTAGCTCTAGCTATCAATTTCATATATTCTCCCAGTGCTAATGTGACAGTGATGAGAAAAGTCATAACTCCAGGAAGTTCTTTGATCACCCACCACCTCCCACCACTGTCCTCATACCTGTCACAGTAACCCAGAATTCTTGACTTAAAAGTATTTTTTTAGGGCTTCAAAGAACTGAAGATAGTAACCTCTGACATGTTCTACCACAGTAACTGCATTGCTGCAATGATTATGGGAAACTAACATAAAAGGAATTTAAGAGCTTATTTTATAGGAACATAGTATACTTAAGAATCTGAATAATTTTCTTGTTCCTTCAATTTATACTCAGATTCTTTGGCTCCCAAGACATATAAACCCACATTGTCTATTTTCTTGTTCTTTTCACACTAAAAGACATTTGGATTATAATGTCCCCAAACAGAGAGACACACACATACATGTACCTTTCCAACTATCTCTCCTCAACCAAAACAAATATGGATACAATTACAATACAAAGTCAGTTTGTGAAAGTAGAAGATTACACTCTTAGGTGATGTTAATGTCATTTCTGAAAATAATTCTTGGTGTTTCAGTTCTCCCATGAGGGTAATCATATGCTATATTCCATAATTTGTAAGCTTATAATTTTCACAAAGCATCAAGAAGGCAAGCCATAAATAATTCCTCAACAGACATTTAGGGAACATTTAACCAGGTCAGACACTGTGCAGAGTTTGGGAAAAGAAGAATGAACAAAGAACAAACTTTGTCATTAAGGAACCCATGATACATCTGGGACACATACATTCAAAGAAGTAAAAATATTAAAGTCTATTTAATGCACAATAAGAACTACAGACAAGTGTTATACACACAGAAAAGGGAGCTAAATAAGTAAATACATCCTAGGGAGCCTGAGGCTTCAAGAAGGGGGAGATATTTAGCTGAGCTATGGCAGATAAATGGGGGCAAAGGACACACAGAGGAAATGGCACTCATTGGCACCATGGGCTTCCGCTTTCAAGAAGCAAAGTGATCATGTTCACTGGTCTCTCCTACTTTACAGGATCATGTTGAAATCACTAAAGACATATAAAATTGAGAAAGAAATCAACAGTAACCCTAAAAATCAGAGAAGGGCACATTCAACACAAGTAAACTAAAGAATTTTTGAACAATATAAAACATGTGATTAAGTAAAAATAATCAGTGCTGAGTTGGCAACAACACAACACAGACCAAGGCACATGTCTTATAAGAAGTGATAGGTACCTCATAAGAACTATCACAAGTCCATAAAAGCAGCCACTTGGCTATAACCAGCAGAAACAAAGTGGCACTATTGTGGTGCTTGGAAAGGACAGCTCACTGATTAATGTGGCTGCACCAGAGATGGCCATCATGGAAGACATAGGACCACATGGTGTAGGGGGAATGGGGAGACCCTGTTCACCCCACCTCTATGTATCTCTCAGCCCCTTCCCTGATGGCTATAGGTCTGACTGCACTCAGGTAGCCTGTGACCAAGCACTACCAATCTCAGACCCTATCACCACAATTAGGGACTCCATTAGAGCTTCCCAAATCAGAGTGGCTGAATCAATATTCTCTTCCCATCTTGTCTGAGAAGATAAAACAAAAAATTCAATCCCATCCTGTGTAAATGGTTCAATGATAATTATGCACTTGGAGAAATGAGATATTAAATTACTTTTCCACCACTGCATCCAACTATATGATGTCCAATGTTTCTCTTGCTAAGAGGATCTTCAACCACATATGCACAAGTCTCAAAACTTTCTGTTTATTCTCAGATATCATCACTCCAATTCTCTAACTCCTCCTCCAATAGAGGCCAGCTTGGTGGTTCTGAGCATTGGTTTGGCAAGGGCCAGGCTCTACACAGATTCTTCTCCCAATCCAGCACCTGTGACTAGAAACAGAAGCACTGCCTGGTTCGAGGAACACCTCTTCCCAGTTCTGCTTATCTGTATGACATGCCATTTCCTGCTTTTTGGTGATCCCTGTTTCTATACCTAACAATAACCATCCAGGTCACTGAACAGCAAGTGAACACATGCTAACTCAGGCATGGTTTGTTAGAGTTAGCTCTACAAAATGGGTGAGGCAGAAATAGAGCTACCACTGCAAAGGGAGAAATCTGGCTTTAGAACAGCCTATTCTAATAGGCTCCACAACCCCAACTACTATTTCCAGTAGCAGCTGCCCTTCTTCATCATTGGAATTTCCTCATCAAGAGGCCATTCTTGCCAGGCACAGTGGTACACTCCTGTAATCCCAGTGGCTTTGGAGGCTAAGGCAGGAAGATTGTAAGTTCAAAGCCCGCCTCAGCAACAGCAAGGTGCTAAGCAACTCAGTGAGACTCTGTCTCTAAATAAAGTACAAACAAAAAAAAAAAAAATAGGGATGTGGCTGAGTGGTTGAGTGCCCCAGAAAAAAAAAAAAGTATTTCCAAGTATTGTAACAGCAAGAAGGTAGCTATTCCATTGCAATCCTTTCTCCTTGCCATGAAATTTCTGTCCAGGTCTTGCCTTGTCTTGTCTTCTCTTCAATTAGTTAGGACTGAGCTCATGTACAAGTGATAGAAAAGCCAGATAAGAGAAACTTAATCAAGATAAAAGTTTATCTTGCACTCATTTGAGCCAATTGATAGACAGAAAGGGCTAGTATGACGTCCCCAAAATTATTAGGGAACTTTTTCTTTATTCTATATATTGTTCTACTATCTACATTGTATGGCTTCCAACCCTTGATGTAAAATGGCTGCTGGAATTCTTACCATCACATTCATCTTACCATCAATACGATTCTTTTTCACCCCCTTTACAGATGTTTTTTCAAGCAGCTGGCACACATCATTTCTGCTCAAAAACAGAGCATATTTTAGAATATGGTCACTTGTCTACACCTAACTACAGGAGGAGCATGAAAATGTAATTTTGCAAGAATATACTCAAATAAAATTAATAATTCCATTATGTAGAAGAGGAGAACAGAAACTAAACAATCAACAGCTTCTGACATGCTACTTAAACAGATTTCCATTTAGAAATAAGATGTCAGGTCCCGCCCAGGGCCCCCTTGAAACACCACTAATTTTTCTAGGCAAGTCTTCTGCTGTGCACCCCGTCTCAGTTTGGTGAGAAGGGAACAGCCACAGCACTGCCCAGTGGGCCAATGACTCATGCCTAATAATTCTATCCCCTCTTCCTGATCAATCTGTTCTGATGGATGGAGAGAGAAAGGTACTAGGAGGAAAGAGAAAGTGCTAGGAGAAGCAAAGAAAGTTCTTATGATGTTTCTTAGACCCTGAGGAGGAAGGGATGAGGTCCCAGTTTGAAGTATTTTTTTTTTTAATGTAAAGGCCTCAATGGGTCTAGGATTTCTTCTTAGGATACAAATCACCAGTATTCAGAAAGAGAAAATATTCCACTCAATATCTTGTGATAGTATTACAGGGATAGTGACTAGAAGACACATTGAAGGGAAAGCCACCTTTTGGTCTATGGTCCCCTGGAGAGTTCAACACCACAGGCCAACTGGTGTATAGACCCTCCAAAAGGAGAGGGCAAAAAGAGATTTTCACCTCTGCTGAGGGCAGGGGTGCTTTCTTACTACCAACACCAACCAGCTGACATCTCCCTTCATAAAGATGTGCATACTGTGAAGAGTTTCGAAACCTGGAGGAAAGTCAGTACCAAAAAATGGGAGAGAAGTCAGGCTGACTAAGTACAGTAAAGGTGCCTCTGCAGCATGCTCAGGGTGATCTCAAGATCTCAGTCCTCAAGACCAGAAAAAGGCTACTGTGAAACATAAAGAACAACTAAGGCCCAAGAAAAGCTCCAGAAAACTAAAGCCTAGTAAACAAACAAACATGGAGGAAAATTAAGATTTTTGATCTAGAAGACTGACTGAAGGAAGGTAATCTTCTAGAACATGGAGGAAAAATCGTGAGTAAACAGATGAGAAACAAATGCCATTCCCAGGAGGTAACACTGCTACCTAACAAAGAAAAGAAAAGGAATAATCAACTGGAACACACCCCTGAGAATAAAGTGCCAGAGGAGAACACTGTTAGGCCACATGTACCTAACTTCCTGATAAACTACAAAGGTGTAAAACTAGAGAAAAATCACAATGAGCTCCCTAGTAATAAGTTAAGGATGAAAAGGAAGGAGGATAAGAGAAGGCAGGAAGGCAGGTGACAGGGAGGGGATACGCAATGCTAAATGCTAGAAGAGCTATAATGACACAAATATGAAGGCAAGGATTATGACATAAAATATAACATTAAGTGTGGAAAACATTTTTTTAAAACAAGGAGATTAGACATTATCACCAGGAACAAAATATTTTGTGGGAAGTGCTACAGCCCCCGCAAAAAAAAAAAAAAAAAAAGATCCAAGTAAGTGGTACAATGTTATAAACAATGAAGATAATAAAAACTATAATTAGATAGGGCATGTTCAATAAAGTAGCTGTAGAATTAATGGCAATTATTCAAAAAGACATTAAAAGAAAAAATGAGACTGATTTAGTAATTAACATGTAAATTATTTCTATAAAACCTAAGTCTGAATAGAGTTGGCAGACAAGCAAAGGCAAGTACAGGATTTCCTTCCCTCCTTGGCAAAGATTCAATGTGATGAAGAAACTTAAAGGTCTGAGATAGAAAGATTCAAATATTCTTATGAGAAATAGTTAACAAAATAAAGTTAAAACACAGAACTCCAGAATGAGTTCTCTAAAGAAACCAATATTAAGAAGAAACATCAAAAATAATCCAAAAGAAATAAAAGAGAACACAAATTAAAAAAAAAACCCAGAACACAAATTATTATTTATTTTTGTGGTACTGAGGATTAAACCTAGACCCTTGTGACAGCCCTAGAACTTTTTTTTAAGAAAAGGCAAGAATTAGAGCAAGGAGATCAATATTTTCATAGCTATAACAGCCTTGATTTCTTTTGTAATGATAAAAATTTCTTTGAGTATTAACAAAAATTAATTATATGTTATTTTCAATACAGCTGCATGAAATAACATGAAGCAGAAAAAAATGTACAAAGATAAACAAATAATAATAAAAATGCAGACTTTGGGCTGGGGTGTACCTCAGTGGTAGAGCATTTGCCTAGCATGCACAAGGCCCTGGGTTCAATCCCCAGCACTGGAGAGGGGAAAAAACTAAAATATGAACATAAAGAAACACAGATTTCAAATGTATAAAGTGCAAATAATTGGAAATTCAAGCAGAATTAGACAATTCAATTATATTTAGAGGATTTCTAAATAAACCTTTGAATCTGAAAGACTAAGAAGTCAAAAATAAACAAAGGAAGATAGAGGTGTGAGGGGTGGGGGAGCTGGAGGAGGTACAGGTATGGTGACTGTAGAGTCCCTAAGACTCAGCTCTGGCTTCCTGACTTTCTAGATGGGGTGGATGCTCTCCTTGCATTGACAGGACAACAAAGAAGAACATGAAAGCCCAGCAATAGCAAGTCCTGGGACAGCAAGCAGTTAGGGAAAAATAGGATACAAAGAAAGTCATGAGCAGAGAATCTGCACAGAGGAGTGAAAGATAAGGAACATGACAGGTGAGCTGGGGCCTTAGACATCAGGACAGATTTTTCCAAGAAAATTCTTTTTCCAAGGATTTTTTTCCAAGGGCATACCTAGACGTCTCTAAGATACACACCTATGAAGGCTCTGAGAAAATAGAGGCATGCAGGAAAGGAGAACAGTAGCAGGGAAGTAGACGGACCATACAAAGCCCTGCAAAACCACAACCTAATTCCAGGTAAGGAAAAAGGTAAGGAAAGTCATGCTAAGTCTGCATCGGCCTGCATTCATCTCTGCAAACAAAGCGTAAAATCTGAAGTCTTTTAGGGAAATGAAGATGCTAGAGCACAGAGCCAACAGTCAATAAATGCCTGCTCAAGGAGGAACAGGAAAGCACACACCATTAATTCTTAACTTACCTCAAGATCACAACACAAAGACATACAATTTTAGTTGAAGGACAATACAATGTTAGGAAGAAAAAAACCTATTGTGTTTTTTACATACATGCATAAAATTAAAAACTTTAAGATATGCATTAATAGTATCTTAACAGTTTATATATTATTATGTATATTACATGCAGAAAAGGACACAGAAACTGGGAGCTGAGTGAATCATACAAAGCTCATATATACATTATACAATATTAGATATTGTGTTATTATATATATTCCATAATATATAATATATATTTTATATTATAGAGATCATACTATGTATTATATATTACATATGCAAAATATTTATACATAATATATAAACTGTTTCATATTCTTATGAGAAACAATCAGCAAAACAAAGTTAGAATGCAACTCATGAATATATATGTATAATAAATTATATAATATATATACATTATGAGCAGAAAAATATCTGTAAGTACCCAAAACTGTTAGAAAATTTCTGTAATAAGTTATTTGATGTCTCCTTAAGATCTACTTACTAGTGTACTGACAGATTTTGAAGGCTATCACCATAGTCAATTCTAGAACACTTTAATTATCTCAAAGGAAGCTCTGTATCCATTCATTAGCTGCACTCCTCTGAACTCCATGGTTCCATCCCTCTGCCCACCTTACCAACCACTAATACACTTTATTTATCTATTACCTATTGTGGATATAATGTATAAACATGAACTTTAATTACTGTCTTCTTTCACTTTGTATATTTTTAAGTTTCATCCATACTATAATGTGTAAAGAATGTGTGCCACTCTTTTTTATGGCAAAACAGCATCCCACTATGTAACAATGTATAAAATATTTCATCCATTCAATAGCTCATGGATATTTGTACCATTTCATTTTAAGATACTATGAATAATACTGCTGTAAACATTGTTACACAAGTTCCTATGTGGACCTCTACTTCCATTTCTCTTGGATAGATACCTAAGAGTAGAATTGCAAGACCTTACGGTAGCTCTGTTTGATCATTTGGGGATGTACAGACTGTTTTTCCAAAATTTTCAAAAATTTTACATTCCCACCAAATGCATATAAAGATTCTAATTCTCCCATTTCTTCACAAACATAGTCATTATCTGACTTCTACATTCTAACCATCTTAATGGAGATGAAGTACTATTCTACTGTGCTTTATTTGTACTTCCCTGATGACTAATGATGCTGAGTATATTATTCAAGCTTTCTGTCACTTTAGTAAAATATCTCAGACAATTAATTATAGAGAAAAGGTTTATTTTGGCTCACTGTTTGAGAAGTTCAGTCTACAATCAGTTGGCCCTGTTGCTTCTGGGCCTCTGGTGGGTTGCTTGATGGCACTGGTAGAGTACCTGGCAGAGGAAAACTGTTCATTTCATGGCCAGGAAGCAAAAGAGAGTAAGGGACCAGGGTTCCACAATTCAACTCAAAAGGCACACCTCTAAAGACCTAAAGACCACCTGCTATGTCTTATCTCTTACAAGCTCTTCTGCCTCCCTGGGAACCAAACCTCTAACACAAAAGCCCTAGGGGACATTTAAGATCAAACTATACCATTGAGCATATTTTCATGTGCTTATTGGCCATTGTGCATCTTTTTCATCTGAGAAATATCTTCTTCAATCTTTTCTATTTTTAATTGGGTTGTTCATCATATTATTATTGGGTTGTACAAGTTCTCCTGTATTCTAGTTATATACCCTTTATCAGATAGATGATTTCCAAATAGTTTCCTCCATTCTATGTGTTGCCTTTCACTTTCTTCATATTTCTTGAAGCACAAATGTCTTAACTTCATGAGGTTCAATTTTTTCTTTTTTTTTTATTTGGGCTTTAGTATCATAATTAAAAACCCCGACAAATCCATGATCATGAAGATCCTTCCTGTGTTTTCTTCCAAGAGTTTAACATTTTCTTTGTTTTACTTTATTAATGTCTTCAGTGAGTTACATTCTGAAATGGATTCTAAGAGGAAGCACACAGTTGCTGAATAACCAGAGCTATATTTAAAATTTGTTTTAAAGAGTTTGTTTAAAGATGGTCCTGAAGGGAAAATTGAGCTTATATCAAGTCTCAGGGTTGCATGTTCTTTGCTCTATCTCCTTCCAGAATCAAGGGTATGTTAATTCTTTAACAAATATTGTTGAGTGCCTACCCATGTTAAAGAGTAGTAGTAGGGTGGGCAAACACAGTATTCTTGCCCTCATGGCTCTTCTATTCTAGTAGAAGAAAATGAACAATCAACAAAAACTATATACAAGTTGGTTAGAAGCATTGCAGATATAAGGCAGGATGAATGAGGGATGGAGTTAGAAACTAAAGTGAAAATGAAAACATTGCCAAAAGATGCTCTGACTTCAATGTTTCCTATCATCTTTTCTTTCTTTTACTGTTTGAGATCTTATACAAACTAATGTTGAACACAATAAAAAGTCTTTAATATAAAATTGAAAAATTCTTCCAATGTCACATATTGGACATCTTATTATGATACCTACCTTTTATTAATTTCAGGAACATAATGGTGAAGAAAGCTCTAGGTTATTTAGCTATATTATATAATAATTTTGAATTATATCTAAGGCAAACATCACAGACTTTTGAGCCCCAAATCCATAAAGAAGAGAGCCTTTTTTAATGCTATAACAGAAATCACAAATATCACACTTAGAGAACAAAATTAAATTCACCATCTACTTGTTGAGTGGCTAGAAACTTCAAAACACTACACTGAAAATGGATCCTAAACTCAATACAAATTAAAATACTTACCAGAAAATTTACCACTTTTACTTTGGTGCAAAAAAACTTCTTGGTTGAACACTTGAATTTTTTTTCCCAAATTATTTTCCAAATACCAAAAGTCAGGGGAAAAAAAATAAGAATACATTTAACATGAAGAGTTCATGTCTGAACATGAAGCACCTTGGCTACCACCAGACCATATTCTACAACAGAACATGTGATAATGAATTACATGTTTCCTAAGCTAACATACCTGTAAAGGAATGTCAGAGTAAAAATCAGAGTTCAATTTTGGGATAATTTTCTGCTTAGTCATAACTAATCTAGGTATAGAGAAAGCCATAATGACAATATTGCTGATGAATGATGATGATGAGGTGTTAGATGTTATCTTATTAGTATCCTTTATATTCCTATGACATAATGACAGAGTACATGTTATTTCAATTTTGTAAATTGGGAAATCATAAACAATATAATTTACTTAAAATTCCAATGAATCAAAATGCTGCCAGACTCAATGACCAATGAGAGCACTCTGTGTACTAAATCATAAATTTAAAAAGCATATGTCATTTATAACTGTCTCAAAAGAACCTAACACAAATGAATGCATAAATTTCCAAGGAGCAGTAGCAATTAGTTTTAAAGGCACTCAGGAGAGGAAGACTTGCTAAGAGTGACCGACCATTCACCTTAATCATAAAATATTTGCCTGATAATCTCAAATTACTCAAATTGGAATACAATAAAATTTAACAAATTCTTTTTTTTAAATCTGCCTTGCAGTGCAGAAGGATAAAATGATCTCAGGAATCAATCAACACCTTTCAAAGGTCTGGGAAATAACTAACTTGAGCTTAAGCCAGGACCCATTATTTTAAATTGTTATTGCATCAAAATCTTTTACTGTGACTTCTTTTCCAATGCTACATCTTACACAGCAAGAAAAAAATACGATAACCTGATGAGATGTTCACATAACATCCTACTCTGTAATATATCACACAGTTTAAACAGCAACGTTTTCAGAGCACTTTTTCTGGTTATAGGCCACAGTTAAAGTCAAAAGCTATAGAAGCCATTAACAGGTTGCTGTTGGTATTGGGGAGATAACACACGGGTGGAAAATGTTCTAATTAGCATGTGCAACCCTGAGTTCCGTCCCCAGCATAGATGAAAGGACACCATTATTTATTATACTTTATCATAAAATAATCACCCATTACTACTTCACAACAAATCAAAAATTGAGAATAGAATTTAGTCATTTTAAAAATTTTACAATTCATTATAACTAATTTTTTTTTAAATTAAAGTTTTTCACAAATTCTTCTCTTAAGTCCTTCCAGACTATATCAGATATGATATACCAAGGAGCTTTGACAACCTACGAACTAGCTGATAGACACAGGGACATGACACAAAAGATTCCATCTGTTAGGGTTGATTCAGTTTTCCTACTGACTGGACTGTTCTGAACTATCACTGGGTCTTGTGGGTAATACTAAAATTCTATACTTGGCATTGTCATGAAACAGGAAAGAAATCCTGAACACTAGATCCCCTGACATTTCTGAAATTATGTGAGGAGAGCAAAAGTTATAGAAATAAGAATTAAAGGGGAAAAAAAAGATAACCTGATGAGTTAACCTGTGTGACTCTGTAATATGTCACACAGTTTAAAACAGCAAAGTTTTCAGAGCACTTTTTCTGGTTATAGGGTACATTTAAAGCCACAAGCTATAGAAGCCATTAAAAGTAAAGTAACCGGGAGTCAAGACAGGGCCTTATTTTAAGCAGATTTTAAGTGAGTTTCTGATGTTTAGATTCAATATTGCTCTTTAAAAATATCTTTTTAGTTCTTGATAGACATTTTTTAAATTTATTTATTTTTATGTGGTGCTCAGGATCAAACCCAGTGCCTCACACGTGCTAGAAAGCACTCTACCACTGAGCCACAACCCCAGCCCCAATACTGCTCTTTAGAAAATAATTTGAGCTAATGTTTGATATTAGTTGCTGAAAACCTATCTATAAAATATAGCAGATAGAATAAAGCTTGATAAAGTTCCATAGATTTAATAACTAGATTAGGGTGACCTACCATGGTACATAGATTATAAGTGAGATCTATTCAAGTACTTAAGAAGTACTTATGGGTACTTATAAACACAATCCTGTTTTAAGTAGTTTCAACATTCTTGCTAAAATTGTGTTTGTACTATTCGTTTGCTTAGTGGAACTTTTTTCTGAGACAGTTATGGTGAGTTTTAATAAGGCTGTGTCTGGAATAGCTCAAATCTTGACTCAATGGGGCCTAGATTAATAAGGTTTTAAATCACCTCAACATACAAGGCCTCATACAAGATGTTCAGTATCACTAGGATTCAGGGAATTCAACTATATGGTCCAAGCTAAAGGTAAAAAAATTTTAGTCAGAGTCAATCTATCATGGCCATCTATCCCTCAGAATACAATTGCCCCTTTATGATTTCAACTCTTGAAGGGAAAAAGTAGAAACGAATTTGTGTGTCCTGAAAAGAACAGAGACTGGAGTTTCATCCTAAATCAACTGGCATTTTGATATACGAAATCCGGTTTAACAGTTTTGGTTTTTGTTGGATTATTTTCCATAAAAAAATCTAGTTAAATTAAAAGCCTAAACCCCATGGTCTACTACTTCACTGGCTCTATCAGAAATACAACTTCATCTTCTTGATCTCCCATTAACCAAATTGAAGCCCAGGCATCTATCTTTTCCATACTTAAATCCAGTGTGTTCAACCTCACAGAGAAAACGGTTTTTGTCACACACTGAATGTATGGCTTCCAAACTCAGCTGGGTCCTCCACACCACCCAGTACTCCTTTTGATTGCATTTGACTCATGGCTCTTGAGATTCACTCTTTCCTTTGGCTTCTACACACTACCAATGCTAATTATCTTCCCACTTCTCTGATCCCTTGTTTTTTGTTTTTTGGAGGCCAGGGGCATTAGGGATGGAACCGAGACCTCTCGTGTATGCTAAGCAAGCACTCTACCCACTAAGCCCTCTATCACTCTCCAGCAAACTCTTTTCAACCAGTACAATCTTAACTCTGAGTATTCCCAAAGGCCAGTTTTCCCCCATAGAACTCACTCTGTGTACCGATTTCTTCACATTCAGTTAGCACTTAATACACTAATGACCTCTACGTCCTCATTTCTAAGTCAACCATCATTTGAGCTCCTGAGGCCTCATGCCTGAACCTCTCTCACCTACATTCACTTAGCTAAACTGACAGAAATGTAGAAATCATCAAATTCACTGGTTTCTGGGGTGAAGAGAAGTTGTGTTCTATACTCTGCTCTTTTTTTTTTTTTGAATTTTTTAATATTTATTTTTCAGTTCTCGGCGGACACAACATCTTTGTTGGTATGTGGTGCTGAGGATCGAACCCGGGTCGCACGCATACCAGGCGAGCGCGCTACCACTTGAGCCACATCCCCAGCCCCTATACTCTGCTCTTAATAACACATTTCTTAGCAACTGCCACAAAATGGATTTATTGATAGGTAAACCTAAAAAATGAGTATTTTATATGTTATATGCATTCTGCTTTATTTATGTACATGTTGTGTAAACTGAAAAATCACTATCTACATCATTCTACTAAGTCTTCCTTCCCATCAATGATTTCTACCACATTTTCTATTCTACCACCAAAAAGTAGTGTTTTAAGCAATATGCATAGATGGTCTATGTAGGAAGAAAATTCTAATCTGTTATATGACTTCTTGTCTTACAGTTTTCCCTAGGGGTAGAGAAAAGAGACAAAGATAAAGATTGCATACTCATACTCTTTGTACTCTTATAAACACAACAGAAAATAATAAACTCCTCTAGAACACACAGACTAAGGTGAGCAGGTTTTGATGGGATGGAATAACTACAATATTCTCAGCCTTCAATAGTTGTAAGGCGTGAAATGCAGGGAAGTGTCTCAGACTCCCTTAGGCATGCCAATATGCCATAAAATTACTCCCTTAAGAGCTCAATCTCAAGCCCTAGCTTCGAGCTTGCTCTGGCGCTCTCTCTCTCTCTCTCTCTCTCTCTCAGAGGGGGAGGGGTTGTTGGTGGTGAGAAATACAAAGTGTGCTGCTGAGTAAACCAACCATCAAAAGCAAATAATACTATTATAACATACCATAAATGTCTAAAAAATGACATTCTTATTCAAGTCTAAGAACACTATCTTTCCAGTTATTTATAATAAAAAATTCTATAAAAACTGAAATCTTTAAGTTCAATAATTTCCTCTTACTATTCTCTGTGTGTGTGTGTGTGTGTGTGTGTGTGTGTGTGTGTGTGTGTGTGTGTGTTTCCTTTCACATTTAAGAATATTTAGTAGCTTGGATTGGGGATGTAGCTCAGTTGGTAGAGTGCTTGGCTAGCATGCCCAATGCCATGAGTTCTATTCCCAGCACCACAAAAAGGAAAAAAAAAAGAATATTTAATAATTTGATATTTTCTAATCCTTGTGTTCTGAAATTCACTTGGTTTTCTCATATAAGGATCTAATTTTTTTTTCCTCTTGAGGTTTAAAGTCAATTGCTCTTCAGAAACATTCACTTTCTGGTCCTGAGTTTTGGCTTCTACTTTCCTTCTTATCTACTCCACTAATTCTGTATAAAGCAAGTTGCTGAATTTATAATCAAGTTTGCTAAAATAAAAATAGAATGCCAGATGTGAGTGCAAACTCTTATTATTATCATTATTTTATATTCAGTATTTCATTTAATATTTATTATAATCCAGGGTACTTGCATTATTATTCTAATTTAAAGAAAGAAAATGGGTAAGTTTGTATTTATTTCTGATTGATTGGCCAGTCACACTGGGAATACATTTCAGACCTTTTGTCCCCCACATACCCTGAGGATGCTACACTTTGTCATTTCCTCATTGTCACTCAAGGAAATCCTAGAGAAAATGTGATAGGACAACTCTCAATAGTGAGAGGGTGTTGCTTAGGTGACTTATATATCTATAGCTTCCCAAGACCCACATTAAACCTCTGAGGGCTGGGGTTGTGGCTTAGCAAAGAACACTCACCTAACATGTGCGAGGCCCTGGGTTCAATCCTCAGTACCCTATAAAAATAAATAAAATAAAGGTATTCTGTCCAACTGCAAAATAAAATTTTTTTAAAAGCCTCTGAAATCAGACTCTGGGGATGGTGGCATTATCTCTAGATGTGTGGCCATATTTGTGAACCAATGGCTTTCAAAATTACACTTCAGACTTAGACTTCATTGTTGGCAAAGGCAGACTGAATTCCAAATCCCGCAATTGAAGTCCTGAGAGATCTTCACAGTACCAAAGAGATATGCTGTTTAAAAGGCAGGAGGAATTGGTGTCACAAATGTTAGATCTGAGAAAAGAGAACTTTCAAACCTGTCTGCCTAATCCATTTTAAACAGTATCCCAGTAACTCACTATGTAGATAACTAAGAGAGCTCATTAATCATCTGAAATCGAGGACTGCATAAATACATAAAGTTGATAATGAACAGCGCTTCCCCCTCCCAGTTGAATGAATTTCCAAATCTCATCTTTTTCTTTTTTTTAATTAAAAAAGTTACTCCATTCTATTGTCCATGATGACTTAAAAATCACCTCTACTGCAAAACCAGCAGCTATTCATGACTCACAGATATACATACACACAGAACATCACAATTTAAGACACGAAGATAATCACCAGATTCCCAAGATACAGAAAAGCAGACTACATCACTTCAGTGAATTCTTCAAAATGTTCTGAATGATTTTGATAAACACATTAATTAAATTTTCATCATAATAAGAGATGAGGCAAAGGTAAACATATATATATATATATATATATAAATTAGGGTTTATAATAGAATAAAATCATGCACAGGGCATTTTAAATCAGAGTAATTACTGGCTCATTTCCAAGTAAGTGACATCACATGGACACTCAACTAGAAAGAGGGATCTCTGAACCTCAGTATGGAAAGTTTTATCTCTTGAATCAAGTTATTAATTAATAAATTAAAGAATTATTAATAAATTAATTAATATTAATAAATTAAATAAACAAATTAAAGAATTTATTTATTGATATATTTCATATATATATTATATATTTAATCATATATTGATATATTTATTGATATATTTCATATTTCAAGAAAAGAACACGACTATAGAGGACTAAGATGATTTTATGGCTATAATATTCTAAAAAAATTCTAATTTTTGTACTCTTGAACAAAGAACTCATGGAGTCGACTCAGTGATGAGCTCTCCAAAGGCTGAATGGAAACTGTGAGAAACCTCTCCTGTTCTAACAGCAGCATCAGGTACTAGCCAAGCAAGAACCCTATGGAGGGAAGGATTTGAAAAGAACAAGTGAAACCCAGAAACCCAGAACAATTAAGTTCTTGTAAAAGCCACTGATACATTCAAAGCAGCATAGAGGGCTGAGGTGGGATTAGGTGGGTCTAAGAAAAGGATAAATCCAATGCAGATTTTTAAAAATTTTCTAACTTATTCTTTTTGATTTTAATATTTGCTTTTTAGTTGTAGTTGAACACAATACCTTTATTTTATTTATTTTTATGTGGTGCTGAGGATTGAACCCAGGGCCTCGAACATGCTAGGCGAGAGCTCTACCACTGAGCCACAACCTCAGCCCCCAATGCAGATATTTAATCTGAACTCCCAAAGTCAGAAATAAAGAAGATACAAATTGGTAACAGGATAAATCTAAAGCTGGAAAGGAAAAATGACTATCAGAATATGATAAACGCAGCTCATGTTAATTAAAATAGAAAATTAAAACTATGGTCTTCATCTCTACCAGCAGAATTCTACAAAGCATAAAAAATGTTATTGTATTTTCAAGGACAATTGCTTGTATTTATTTTGAATAGAGCTTCAATAACCAATGGGAAAATAGTAAATGACCTAAATGTTCCTAAAATTCAAGAAAAGTATTTCAAGATAAAATGGTTGAAAATTGTCACAATTTGGTGAAGACTATACTCCTTAGAGCCAAGAAACCTGATGAACTCTGAGCAGGATAAACAGAAAGAAAAAAGCAAAGAATATCATAATCAAATCACTGTAAGCTAGTAATACATACAGAAAACATTAAAAACAGAGGGAAACTAAGATGAAAATGAGATTACTTCTCAGAAAATGATATAAAACAGAATATAATGGAAGAAACATTTTTAAAATGCTAAAATCACTAGCATCCCATGTCCACTGAAAACAACCTTCAAAAAAGGAGATGAAATAAAGACTTTGGTGTAGATGAATAAAAGCTGACAAAATTCATTAAGAGCAGACAGATTACATGAAAAGTAAAACATACATAAAATGCAAATTTGTATTCTATTCAAATAAATGAACAACAGAAGTGATAAAGATGTGGGTTAATAAGACTTTTTTCCATATATAAAATGTTCTTTAAACAAGTGTTAAAAGCAAAAGTAATATAAATATATTGTAGGGTCAAGTAAAAATAAAATCTATGAAAATAATAGAACAAAGATCAAATGAAGAAATATAAATGTCCCACTTTCAGCTTCTTGCTATACATGGGATGTGATATAAATTGCCTACAAATAGAGAGTGATAAGATGAATGTGCATATTACAAAATCTAGAACAATCATTTTAAAAATTAAAAAGTAGATACAGGGGCTGAGGCTGTGGCTCAGTGGTAGAGCACTCGCCTAGCATGTGCAAGGCCCTGGGTTTGATCCTCAGCACCACATATAAATAAAGGTATTAAAAAATCACATCAATCTTTAAATAAAAGTAGATACAGAAAAATGAAAGGAGATCAAAAAGAATGCTGTAAAATATCTAATTTACCCCAAATAAGGCAAGAAAAAATTAAAAGAATCCAAGAAAAAAATTAATAATTACAAAAGACTAAAGGCTTCCTGTAATGGGCAATTATATCAAATGAAAAGATCTAAACACTCTCATTAAAAGAAAGATTGTCTGACTAGATAAAATTAGATGACTCAGTTATATATTTTTATGTGAAACACATCTTCAGTATAAAGACAGAAAAAACTATAGGTAAAAAGACAGAGTTTTATCAAGTCAACACCAATCTCAAGGACTTCAGCTCCAACATGTAAAGAGCTGGGAAGTCATTCTTCACATCCTCAAAGCAAGAAAAAATCAGGAACAAATGGAAAACCAATTACTTTTCTTAGATCCATGAGAAAATTGAAGTCACAGGACAAACAACCATCCTAAAATCTGAGGAGACAGGTGAATTCAGACAATCACAGTGGAGACTGGCTTACCTGAAGCTGGCATAGGAGAGCCATAAACTCATAGGAAAATTTAAGTGGTATCTTCAGCGAATTGTTAAAAGGGTAAGTGGGGACTATCTTGGGAGTTAAAAAGTTCTGGGTGTCCTGTCTTAGAAGGGTCCCAACAGTTTCCAGGATTTTACCTACAAGAACTTCACTAGATTCTCATGGGAAAGATCAGAGAAAACCTTCCTACTATTTCAGTGAGGAAAAGAAAAACAGCAACCATTTTGAAATACATATGCTCCTAGATTTATAATTGGGTTATGTCCCAATAAACCCAATGTAAATTGAAAATAAATCTAACATATCCAGTCTGCTATACATCCTGGCTTAGTAGCACAGCACACAGGCGAGTGGGGGTTGTAACCTGCCCATTATCACAGGCTGACTAGGAACCATGGCTGGCGGTCACTGCCTACCATATCACCAGAGAATTTGGACTATATATTGCTAGCCCAGGAAAAGATCCAAATTCAAAATTCGAAGAACAAAGTATGATTTCTGCTGGGTGCATATGGTTTTCACACCATCATAAAGTGAAAAAAATCATAAGTTGAATTTTTAAAATTCAGATATTCAAGAGCATAAGCTGGGCTGTGCTCTGGGACAAAGTACTTTAATACAGCCTTATCTGACCTAGAGAAAGAGTAAACACTCAACCTTGGGCCCATCTATCTTTCCAGTATCCTCTGTAAGAGAAGGGAAAAAATGCTAAGAAACACTTTTTAAGGTCATAAGCCAGGAACTCAGCCCCATCTTTAAAAATGAAATATAATCACAAAATTATAAAATGTTTCCCTTCCAGAATGCCTTACCAACACAGCAGCATTAGTATAACAGGGGATTGATTAGAAGTGAGAAAGCAACAAGCCACTGAAACTATTTAGGAAGGAGTTCTCAGATGATCCCAGACTCAGGAGGGGGAAGAAAGAAAAAAAAACAGGGGTAAACTAGAGGGAAAGCAAGCCCCTGAGACCTATAGCTACAGCAAATACTAAACACAGCCCAGTTCGTGGTCAGATAAATGTCATACCTCATACTAAAAAGCCTACATCTCAGTTCCTATTACCTGATATATCATGTCAAGCTTTCAAGAAGAAAAGGAAAATGTTATGAAAACAAAAAAGAAAAGAAAACTAAAACCAAAAACATAATCTGATGATGTAAAACAAGGATTAGAAGCAGATTCCCATATGACACAAATTTTAACATTATTAGAGAAGGAAGTTATTATAACTATTATTAACACATTAAGGCCCTAAGGGAAAAATGGATAATATATGAGAAAGCTGGGCAAGGGAAGTAGAGCTAGAAGAAGAAATCAAAACACTATAAAAAAGATGAGAAATGCCCTTGACACAGCAAGGAATCAGTGAGCTCCTAGCTATGTCAATAGAAATACTGCAAACTGAAATGCAAAGAAAAAAATATAAAGAAAACAGAACAGAATGTCTAAGAACTGTGAAATAAAGGACAGTATAAGGAGTTAAATTAAAAAAGAACTACAGGTAGTGAAAGAGCACTTCAATAAAGAGTTAGAGGTTGTGAAAAAAAACAAGCAGAAGGGCTGGGGCTGGGGCTTAGAGGCAGAGCGCTCGACTGGCATGCGTGAGGCAAAGGGTTTGATCCTCAGCACCATATAAAATAAAATAAAGTTATTAAGAAAAAAACAAGCAGAAATCCTCAAAATGAAGGAATCAGTAAACCAAATTATAAATTCAACATAAAGCACTACCAACAGACTAGACCACTTGGAAGACAGAACCTCAGACAATTCAGATAAAATATATAACCTTGAAAGTAGAGTTGAACATGCGAAGAAGATGATAAGAAACCATGAACAGAACATCCAAGAATTGTGGGATAACATGAAAAGACCAAATTTAAGAGTGATCAGAATAGATGAAAGAGCAGAGATACAAACCAAAGGCATGCAAAATCTTTTAAATGCCATAATGGAAGAAAATTTCCCAAACCTAAAGAATGGAATGGAAAATCAAATACATGAGGCTGACAGGACCTCAAAAGTACAAAATTAGAGCAGACCCACGCCAAGACACATTATAATGAGAATGACTAACACAGAGAATAAAGATAAAATCTTAAACGCTGTGAGAGAAAAAAAATCAAATTACATATGGGGGAAAGCAATTCAGATCTCAATTGATTTCTCAGCCCAGACCCTCAAAGCTAGGAGGTCCTAGAATAATATATCTCAAATTTTAAAAGAAAATGAATGCCAACCAAAAATTTTATATCCAGCAAAATTAAGTTTCAAATTTGAAGATGAAATTAAAACATTCCATGATAAACAAAAATTTAAAAAATTCACAACTACAAACGCCACTACAGAGCATTCTCAACAAAATATTCCATGAGGATGAAGTAAAAAAAAAAGTGAAAACCAGCGAAGGGAGGATCTACACCAAATGACATTCAACCAAATGAGAAACTAAGACAAATAAAAAATCAGAAATAAATCCAAATGACAGGAAATACAAATCATATCTCAATAATAACCTTGAATGTTAACAGCCCAAACTCATCAATCAAAAGACATAGACTGGTAGATTGGATTAAAAAGCAAGGCCTAACAATATACTGTCTTTAAGAGACTCACCTCATGGCCAAAGACATCAACAAGCTGCAGGTGAAAGGATAGGAAAAAACTTATCACTCATATAGACTGCATAAACAAGCAGGGGTTTCCATTCTCATTTCAGGTAACACAGACTTCAAACCAAAGTTACTCAAAAGAGACAAAGAAGGACATTTCATACTTCTTAAGGGAAGTATATAAAAGCAGGACATAACAATTATAAATATTTATGTCCCAAACAATGGAGCATCTATGTACATCAAGCAAATATACTTTCTTCTCAGCAGCACATAGCTCCTTCTCTAAAATAGACCATATCTTATGCCACAAAGCAACTCTTAGTAAATACAAAAACAACAGAGATAATACCCTGCATTCTATCAGACCACAAATGGAATAAAATTAGAAATCAACACTATAATAAAAAATAGAAGCTACTGTAACAAATGGAGACTAAATAATGCACAATTGAATGATGAATGGGTAGTAAAAGAAATCAAAGATGAAATAAAAAATTCTTAAAGGTAAATGAGAACACTCATAGAACATATCAAAATCTATGGGATACTATGGAGGCAATACTTAAGAAGAAAGTTTATTGCATTGAGTGCATTCATTAAAAGTATAAAAAAATCAACAAATAAATGACCTAACACTACATCTCAAAGCCCTAGAAAAATAAGAACAAATTAACACCAAAAGTAGAAGAAGACAGGAAATAAATAAAATCAGAGCTGAAATTAATGAAATTGAAACAAAAGAAACAATTGAAAAAATTGACAAAACAAAAAGTTGGTTCTTTGAAAAAAATAAATAAAGTAGATAAATCTCTGGCCATGCTAATAAAGAGGCAAAAGAGAGAAAACTCAAATTACTAAACAATAAGATGAAGAAGGAATATCACAATAGACATATAGAAAATACAGAAGATAATAAGAAACTACTTTGAAAATTTATACTCTAATAAAATAGAAAATATTGAAGAAATCAACAAATTTCTAGAGACATATGACCTATCCAAATTGAATGAGGAGGTCAGACATGATTTAAATAGATCAATTTCAAGTAATGAAATAGAAAATACCACCAAAAGCCTACCAACCAAGAATAGCCCAGGACCGGATGGATTCTCAGCAGAGTTCTATAAGACTTTCAAAGAAGAATTAACTCCAATAATCCCCAAAGTATTCCATGAAAAGAAGAGGAGGGAACCCTTCCAAACTCATTCTACAGGCTAATATCACTCTGATTAAAAAAAAAAAAAAAACAGACAAAGACACTCAAGGAAAGAAAACTTCAGACCTATATCCTTATAATGAACATAGATGCAAAAATTCTCAATAAAATTCTGGCAAATTGCATACAAAAACATATTTAAAAAGATAGTGCACCACAATCAAGTGAGATTCATTCCAGGGATGCAGGGTTGGTTCAACATACAGAAATCAATAAATGTAATGTATCATATTAAGACTTAAAAACAAGAATCATATGATTATCTCAATAGATGCAGAAAAAGCATTTGACAAAATACAGCATACCTTCATGTTCAAAACACTATAAAAACTAGGTATAGTAGGAACATACCTCAACATTGTAAAAGCTATATATGCTAAACCAACATCATTCTAAATGGAGAACATCATTCTAAATGGAGAAAAATCCTTATGTCCTCTTTCACCACTTCTATTCAACATCATCCTTGAAACTCTAGCTAGAGTAATTAGACAGAAGAAAGAAATTAAAGGGATACAAATAGGTAAAGAACAACTCAAACTATCACTATTTGCTGATGACATGATTCTATACCTAGAAGATCCAAAAAATTCTACCAGACAACTAATAAATGAATTCAGCAAAGTAACAGGATATAAAAGCAACACCCATAAATCAAAGGCATTCTGTATCTCAGTGACAAATCCTCTGAAAGAGTAAGAAGAAAAACTATCCCATTTACATTAGTATCAAAAATTTAAAATATCTGGGAATCAATCTGACAAAAGAGGTAAAAGACCTCTACAATGAAAACTACAGAACACTAAAGAATACAATTCAAGAAACCTCAGAGGATGGAATCTCATGCTCCTAGATAGGCAGAATTAATACTATCAAAATGGCAATACTACCAAAAGTGTTACACAGATTTAATGCAATCTCTATTAAAATTCCAATGACATTCTTCTTCACACAAATAGAAAAAGCAATCATGAAATTTATTTGGAAAAATAAGAGACCCAGAATAACTAAAGCAATCCTTAGTAAGAGAAGTGAAGCAGGAGACATCACAATACCAGACCTTAAACTATACTACAGAGTTATTGTAATAAAAACAGCATGGTATTGGCACCAAAATAGACCTATAGACCAATAGCACAGAATAGAGGACATAGAGACAAACCCACATAAATATGGTTATGTCATAATAGACAAAGTTGCCAAACACATTCACTGAAGAAAAGATAGCCTATTTAACAAATAATGCTGGCAAAACTGGAAATCCATATGTAGCAAAATGAAATTAAACCTCTCTCACCCTGCACAAAAATCAACTCAAAATGAATCAAAGACTTAGGCACTAGAACATAAACTCTGTGCCTAAAGAAGAAAAAAAAAAAAAAGGCCCAAATCTTCACCACGTTGGCCTAGGATCTTACTTCCTTAACAAGACTCCTAAAGTGCAAGAACGAAAATCAAGAATTAATAAATGGGATAGATTCAAATTAAAAGGCTTTTTCTCAGGAAAGAAAACAATAAAGGGGGGAGTAAGCATACTGAAGAAGAAATACAACTGATCAACAAATACATGAAAAAGTGTTCAATATATCTAGCAATTAGAGAAATGCAAATCAAAACTACTCTAAGATTTCATCTCACTCCTGTCAGAATGGCAAACATCAAGAATACAGGCAACAATAAATGTTGTTGTATAACCATAAATAAATGTTGTATAAATAAATGTTGTCGTATAACCATAAA